>NC_133005.1:38438750-39065000 GCF_048564905.1 Vicugna pacos | reverse complement strand
TTATGTTTACTTCTTCCTGTGCCTCCCACTCTCCGGCCCAGAAAGCCAGTGTTCACCCTTCCCCTGTCACCCTCATGGCTTTTGTTTTATCTCAGTACTATCTGTACCACTACTTACTTAATTTTTTTCAAAATTGATTTCCAGTGGATTCATTTTCTTTTTTCTGCACATTCGATCCAGCAATAATACCCATGAAATCACGATTTTAATGTACTTTTTCCTTCTAACACACAGCAAATTAAACCACAGCTATTTTAAAAAATGCAGGCTTCTAACACCTAAAATTACCTCGCAAGCAACTGTCTTACACATACAACAAGTTGGGAAATAAAGTTCTAGATCAGGGGCCAGCAGATTTTCTTGTGAAAGGCCAAACAGCAAATATTCTTGGCTTCGCAGGCCAAGAGGCAAAATCAAAGACCTTATGGAGGTGCTTACACAACATGACAGGACACAAGTCTCCACATTCCCCACCCGCCTCACCCACTCCCAACATTCAAAAATGTAAAAGCCCGTCTCGCTCGCAAATCACACAGAAACTGGAGGTGGGCTGAATTTGGCTCATAGGCCATAATTCGTTCATCGCTGCTCAAAATCACGTCATCTGATACTTGTTTGACTATTCTCTGAAATCTGAAAAAGGGCGTAATAAAAGAACTTATCTCATAGGATGGTTGTAAAGATGAAACAGTTGAAAGGTGTCAAGTGCTTAATATACCACCTAGCACAAAGCAATTATTCGATTAATACTGTCGTTTTCATCTTTGTCATCAACATTATCATCATCATCATCTTCTTCTCTTTCTTGACGGGGCTGGTTAGTCACTGAGTACTTTGCCTGGCACACAGTAGGCACTCAGTATATGACAGACAGTGTTCTCATTTCAGCTGGTTGGAGCAGTGCTTCTCAACCTTCTCTGCAGATCAGACTCAACTGTGGGGTTGTTTTTTATAAACGCATGCTGAGTCTCACCTCCAGAAATTTTGATTCTAAAATTTGCCCAAGGAAGAGGCTGGGTACCTGCAGGTTTTTTTTTCTTTTGAAAACTCTACAACAATTCTGATTATTCTAATCACAAACCTGTGACTTAGAGCATAAGCTGGAGGCCAGGGTCAGAAATTCCTGTCCCCAGATAGTCCCATTTTTGTCTGCTCCATTTTATGGTCACATACCACTCAGCTAGTACTCAGCTCCTTTGTAAATACTGAACTCCATCTGCCAGCCAATCAACAACCAATGTTAACTGAGCATCTATAGTATGCCAACCTTTGAGCAAAGTGCTGGAGACACAGCAGCGAAGAAAAAAAAAACCTACAATACAACAGTCTGTCTTCCCCACCCTCCATCCCTTTGCCATGCCTGACTTGCTTCTTAGCCCTTTTCACTATCTTGCATCTTAAATGTATGTCGGGCTCTGCCCCATGACAGCAGGAGCCTGATACATTTTGTTCACTGTAGTTTCCACAGCCTGGAAGAGAGCTTACCCCACGGCAGGTGTGTTCAGTAAAGATTTGTTCTAGCAGGGTGAACAGGGAACTCCACACCTCTTAGAATGCCAAGCTGACAGCCAACCCAAGCAGAGCAAGTCCCCAGCCTCCTTGGTGTCTGATTTAAGAGTGAAACATGTTTTCTGGTCCTGCAACCTGCTGTTTAATCTGTTTAAGCCTCAATTTATTCTTTTATAAAATGTATAAGATGTTGTGAGCATCATATGGAATAGTGCTCGATGTGTGGACAATGTTGTGTTGGTTTTCTCATCAATGGAACTGAATAAACAAAAGACAGTTCTAGAAATTTCCTGATAATTCCGAAAGAGAGAAGCTGAGTAGCAAGGGATAGGCCTACAACAGTCCTCTTTCTATAGCCTGATAACACGCATCTGTCTGTTGGGCAAATACTTCTTGAGCTCCTGGCATGCACTGGATGCAATGATGGGGCCTCAGGACTTAGGGGTGGGCGATGAAGCCAGTCACGGCACCTGCCCCCATGGAACTTACTGTCTGTGGGTAGGGGGTGCAGGAAGAGACGGATGGGAATCAAATAAACCAAGAATCATAAAATGTCAACACTGAAAAGGGCAAAGCAGTCACATGGTGCTTTCAGGCTAATTTGGGGGAAGGGGCTGGGATTTGACATTATCAAAAGGGTCAGAAAAAGTTTTCCTGAGCAAGTGACACTCAGGGTAACTGCTCCCTGAACTTAGCAAGACTAAGAAGAGGGCACAGCTGGGCAGTAAGGAGGACAGAATAAGGCCAGGGCACAGGGTACAGAACAGAAAGCTGAGTGGGAGCCAACCATTCAGGGACCTGGAAGCTAATTCTTCTCAGTCCCAATCTGCTCGCAAATCCCCGGGCATCTCCTTAAAATGCTGACTCTAATTCAGCGGCTCTGGACCAGGGCCTGAGAGTCTGCATTTCTCACAAGCGCCCAGGAGATGAGGAAGCTGCCGGCCCACAGACCACACTGTGAGTAAGAAGGTTTCAGGCCATGACTTTAACCTGAGAGCAGGGAGGTTTAGGTGAGAAGATTTTCCCAAGATCCCTCTAGACTGTACGAACCCATCTTGCAGCTGTCAGGGAACGAAAGCCCTGCCTGAAGCTTGGGAACCCTTTGGAAGCCTTTACAATTCCTTTTCTTAGGAGTCTGTCCGTCAGACCCTGTGTCAGTCACAGTTCTGGGGACACTGCCGTGAAGCAGGCTGCTTCTGCCCAGCGGAAACTCCCTTGCTTGGGTGTTGAAATCCAGAAACTCTGGGGAACGGCAGCCCATGTGTATTCTGAAAAACCAAGCTAGGCCTGCTAAAAAGAAGTATGTATTTATATTACGTACATGCGCACGTACCTAGATGGATAATCTTGGAAATGCAGTAATAGCCACGCATAGAATTGAAATGAAATCTTACAAATATTAAATCATCTCAAATTTAATCATTAAAGGATTAGGGACTGGGATGCTTTTGTTGTTGCTGCCGAGGCCTGAGCAGACCCAGACTCCTCTGTCCGAGGCCACGGGACTAGACATCCCTGGACTGCCCGTCTACTGGGCAGGACTGATCTTGTAGGGGCTGCGACTGTCCGTGGAGGTGATCAGTAAGAAGTGAGCAGGGCAATGCTGAACCCACCCGGGAGAGTTGGGCACATGCTCAGGGGCAGATGGAGCTGAGGAGTGACTCCCTTCCGGTGACATTCGGGAGGGCGGGATGCGGAAAGCGGCTGCCTGCACGATGCCGTTGGTGTCTCTCTCCCAGGTCTGCTAATTGTCTTTCTGAGACAATCTGGGTGACAAATATGGGTGCAAGAAACACTGCCCTTGTAAGCAATCCCAGCTGCTCTCAACAAATGTCCCCAAATAAAAGGTGCAGACCACCCCCAACCCTATCTTGAAGCTCAATCTAATTGCTCACCTTTGACGTTTTAAATCAAAGGTGGCTCCTATTAAGTATAATTACCTTTGCCAGCAGCTTGAATAACACAGGAAGTGAGGGGCTACTAACC
Organism: Vicugna pacos; assembly: GCF_048564905.1. Lineage (NCBI taxonomy): Eukaryota > Metazoa > Chordata > Mammalia > Artiodactyla > Camelidae > Vicugna > Vicugna pacos. The sequence continues at coordinate 39,061,505 of NC_133005.1, read as the reverse complement.
AGGAATGCCTTCTACAGAGCACTACACATGCCTTGGACTAAATCACCAGGACCCACAGCCTCAGCTACACATATAACGCAGCCAGGAGCAAATGCATACTGCAGGCAGAGAGGTGCGCACACACATAAACACAGCCTTTCCTTCGCGTGTGTCAGCGGCCTGGAGACACCACCCTGCAGAAGAATAAACTACAAGAGAAAACAGGTTTCTCTAAGCCTCGATTGTATAATGCGCATTGCTCTGTCAGTTTTTCCTCAAGAAAGCAAATTGCCATCCAACCAGTTAGTCTCTGAACAAGTCCCAAGTCCAATGCGGAAATCAGACAAACTCTGACTTTCTCATCCACAGAGTGCCCATATTTCACTACCTTTCTTACCCCCGGAGAGCGGGGAAGTGACACTCTGCCTGGCTTCGACACAGTCATTTTTCTCCCATTCATCCCTGCCACATCTTTCATTCCTGACATAGGAAAACATTTTTTTACATCACAGGCATCTTTATCATTTCAGGCTTGTCAATTCCCATTTTGCCTAATTAATAAATAAATCAGAACCTAAAAGGAAACAAAAGTTGAGAAGAACTTTTGGCCCTCACCGAAAAGAAGCCGTGGGGAGCTGCCGGAGCGAGTGGATCCTCCAGTCCTGCCGGCTCATCCGAGTCCTGGTTCATGTCCGCTTCCACTCTACAGAAGCCTGTTTGTTAAACTGTGCGCCCAGAAGCATAAACGAAGACCTCAAAAGAATAAGTCTCTCTCCAAAGATGTTACACGTTGCTATTCCAGTAGTCCTCAAACTGTTAGCTCTCACCCCCACAACCACATTATCTAGCATTTACTGAGCACCTACCATGTACAAAGCATGCATGAAGCACACCATATACACCATGGATTGAATCCATGTGGGGGCCTCATGTGGTATTAGGGGATTATTTTTTCTTCAAAATTAAGAGACTAGGGTTTAGAAGTTTCCATAACTTGCGTAAGGTCAGACAGAATGTAAATAATTGCCTGGACTTGAACCTCAGTCTGTCATGAAGTCAGGTGCATGGAAAGCATCTGGGACAGTGCCTAGCAGGGAGTGGACTCTCAGCACATGTTAACAAGTCTGATCATCATCATTTCAGGGAACAAAAGAGAGAAAAGGTTAATTCCATTCAGAGCTGCAGTGAGCGGGCCAACCAGGGGCAAATCTGGAAAACTTCACAGCAAGTTATTTGCTCATAAGAACTGAGAAGGGGCTAGAGTCTGCAGGAAAGAAGGGATCTGGGTTCAGGAAGGATTATTGGAAAGGAAATCAGGGAACGACCACTAATCAAAATGTCAGGGGCCACCAGGGATAAACTTTGGGCAGATCAACGAGACCCAGAAATAAATGTATAAGCAGAAACGAACTTGAGTTCCTAGTGAGTCACAGATCATCATTCTCTCATCCACCCATCCACCCATCCATCCATCCATTCTAGGGACTCCATTGCTAACCTCTTAAGACAGGGGGCTGTGCCCCGTTTATCCCTGTAGTCGTGGCACACAGCATGGGGTCTTGAGAATAATAGAAATTAATAAATAACTGATGAAAGGATAAAAGAATGACTCTCAAAGACATACAGTCCTTTCAGGGAACTTATCCTGCATGAATCAGTTTGATCCTTCTAGCCATCTTTCCCTCCCACAGTTTCCATACCTCTTTCATATTATTCCTGGAATGAGATTTGCACCCTGGAAGGTCTACACAGCCCCATCAGAGTTGGCTCAACGGAGTTTCAAGCCCAAGCCCCTCGCCCCACAGGTTTCCCTTTGCTCCTCTGGAAGTCAAGCTTCTTGTTTTTGCTACGTGCTTCTCCCACTGAAACCTAATACATCTCAGTCCACAGACGGGTTTGCCGAGTGGATTATTTGTCGCAGCTCTTGTTTTTGTGATGCAAAAACTATAGGAAGCCCTTCCCTCATTTTAATTTCTTTTTTTAAAAAAATGTCTTTTCATAAAGAAAGCTGTAAGTTTCCACTGCTACTGTTTCAGCTTGGGGGGGACTCCCTGTGAACTTGTCCAACCCTTCCCTCCACTGCAGGAGAGCAGTTCAAAGTACGTGCCTGAGAATTCAAATTGGAGTTACAAACCAGTATCCCTGTTTATTTGCCAGAGTGCAGTGGCAGATTCAAAAGTTAAACCAAAGCACAAAACTCTTCTTGTGGAGTAGGTGCTCAGGGGACTGTGGACTAAAATGAAAATCAGATCATTGTTCAAAAAAGAGAAGAAAAAAAAACCCCTTACACAGTGCATTATAACACATTTGAAAACATCTCCGTGTTCCTTAAATGTTCTGCTGCTAAGAGTACTAACAGGTCAGTTCACAGGAAATGCAAGAATACGTTATATTTTAATCAGGGCACATAAAACACTGTCTAGAATGTTATGTTGCCCGGGGGAATGCAGTGAGCAGGGAACATTTACAAACTCCAGGTCAGTCTCCCCATTACATCACTGTGAAAAAAAAGAAATTTATGAGGTTAAATTATATGGATGTTATATATTGGAACTGTTAGCCCATTCCCAAATGAGAATGTTGGACGAAATAGCCAGATTCCCTGGGAGAAATTTCTAAGACCTTCTATTGTGGATGTTTTTTATCGTAACTTTCCACACACAAAAAAAGTGAAGACTTATTTATTCTTCCAAGATAATGAAACAAATAAAAAGAAAGAAGTCTAACCAAGAAAAAAAGAGTCCAAATTCCAACAGAGAGGGCACCTAAAAGAGTTACTTACATTTTTCTTCTCCAGAGATGATAATACAGAAGTTATTTTGTGGAACTGAACGTATGATTTATTTCATCTATTCCTCATCTAAGTGATTGGAAACACAGATGTTGATGCTATAACTTTGCTTCCAGTAAATAATTCCTCAAAGGACTCACATTTGTTTAACCTTAGTCACAAGATGATAAAACTTATTAAACATTTATGGAAGCAGCAACACAATTTGGTTGGTTTATGTCTTTGGCAAGTTTGGAAACTCATATCCCCAAGTTTCCCACCTTCCTTTCACCTCTCTGAAAGAAAAATATCTTTGAGGAAGTTCCTGTACCTGGATTATGAAGATCCCTCTCCCCACCCCCATCCTTTATTTCTCCGTTTGCGGCTGCAGTTTGACAGTAAACAGAAGGGCTGCCATGCTGATCTCAAAGAACAATAATTAAACCAAAGGGACAGCAGACAAGGCGCTCCTGTGGGATCTACAGAGGAAGAATAAAAACCTCACCAGGGAACTGTTTTCTTATGATTGCAAGCCTGCTTCTGAGATAAGCAAACGTTCACATGTGTGATGGGCGTGCATTCATTTACTCACCCAACAACATTCCCTAAGAACCTACTCTATTCAGCCCCGTGGGCATAAATAACCTGGTTATCTAAATATCCCAAAGACTCCAGGAACCTCGGATCACTGTCCGTTCATTCCTTCCTTCATTCGCTCATTCATGGATTCAACTAAAACACCTACTGTGTTCCAGGTACAGCAGATGAAATGGTCCCCTCGATTTGAAAGATTTGTCCATCCCTGACAAGGAAACAGACAGGACAACTAGCATAGCGCCTGCTTCCTGGTGTTACCCGTCTCTGACACCCTCCTCATCTACAGCTGACTGCCCTGTGCAGGGCACACCCGGAGTAACCATGGCTCTGCTTTCCTCTCACCCAGGCCCTTAACCAGGAGGGCAGGGCAGTGCCCTAGAGGCTCCCCTGGGGAAACACACCAGGACGTGGCCTTGTGTTCACAGGGAAAGTCCTGAAGAGCTCTGTGGTGGTTCCATTAGTAGCCTGGCCTTGGCGTAGACATACTCATATACGATGTCCACCACAGACACAAAATTCACGCATAATAAGGGCTCTTTACTCTCGCCCCACCAGACACACACACCAACACCCAGAGCATACCTCATTCAGTCGTACATGAAACATACATCCCAAACACATATAATATGCACAGATTTACAATTCAGACCTGCAGTAAAACAGATCCACAGTGCGCGCGCACATGCACACGCACACAAACCTTAAATACAGTGTACCCAATATGTGTGCAGAGCAGATCCCCAACACACACAAACACACACACACACACACACACACACACACACACACACACGGTCTAAGGACAATGCTGGCCTTGGCTGTGAAAAGCATCTAACACCACATGGGCCCTCTAAACTCTGGGGCTCCATCTTTCTGTCTTATTAATATATCTACCCCCAGGAATGACCAGTGTGCCTCAGTATGTATTTGCTAAACTGCATTACACTTCAGTGTAACCGTTATAACATGTTAAATTTCAGGACTGACTACTGTTAATAATTCAGCTTATAACGCAGACAAACAAAATCCTTCCCTGACCCCACCCATGCACGTCTAACGCCCCGCGGAGCTCCAGCATCAGGAAGGCAGCGGCTGTCCAGCTATGAAGGTTGATCATTATATACTCTGGGGACAAATGCCATTTCTTTTATGTTATTCTACTCTTTTTTTAAAAACATCTCTCTGTAACTTACCCCACCCCATCCCACCCCAAGGCGGCCAGTGACAGTTTTCTTGACGGACTAGGATTCTAGCCATGTTGATGGCTGTCTCATTCAGTTTTGGGATTATTGACATCTTTTATGTTCACTTTGTAAACTTATGTTAAGTTTACTTACTTCAAGCAGACATTTAACAAGTATATACTAGGTGCAAATTATCTAGATAAATTTTTGGTTAGAGATGTGTACATCTCAGTAAAGACAATAAGAATGTTCAAAGTATGAAATATTAGCTGTTTAAATGATGTTTATTTCCCTCAACTGATTCTCTTGCTAAATGCAGTGAAATTCTCACAACTGTTATTCTCTATGCAAATTACTTATGTGACAATTGCAAAAATTCCCAAGAATATTCATTATAGGATTGTGCACAATAGTGAAACTTTAAAATACACTAAATGTCTATTAACAGAGGAATTGATAAATGAGTCAAAATGTACATGGAACATTATGACATATAAAAAGGAATTAGCTATGTCTATTTTCTTAAATCTATCATCTCTTTCTCTCTTCCTTTTCTCTACCTACTTGTGTACTTGGATAGAGTCCCAAACAGAGTAAAAACAAAAATTTGTAAAATATACTGTGAAATTATTTACAACTATATCTCAATAAAATTGGAAGAAAAAAGTAAATTATATAAACTTGCAATTAATGAATCATTAAAAACAAAAGCAGACAAACAAAAACCATTTTAAACATACAAACGTGAAGAATGCTCCTAACTACGTATACATGCAGGTAAAATTATAAATAATTCAAGATACACACATCAAATTCTTAATAGTGCCTGTCTCTGGAGAGAGTGAGGAGAGAAGTAATCATCTGTGCTAAACACTTACTACACACCAACCACTGTTCTAAGCACTTAATAAGTACCAACTTTTAAAAACCTCTTAACTGTGCTTAGAAGTAAGCACTCTCCTTACACATATTTTACAGGACTGAGGTGCAGAGATTTTAAGTTTGCTTTTCAAAGGGGACAGCTTTATCTGTACAGTTTAATTCCTTTATACCTGAATTTTCTGATCAAGTGAAATAAGCTCACCCTGCTATTGACAGCTCTCTCTTCTATTCCATCTGATTGATTATCCCCATCCAATATCCATAAAGAAAAGATTTATATTAAAGACAGTACAATAGGATGAAAATTTCATTCCATTTCTCATTAGGATAACTTGAAATCAAATGGCTAGGCAGTTTGCCAAACTTTATATTATTACAAATGTTTGTTTCAAAATGTCACCCATATTTAAAAATAAAATAAAAACGCCCATTACCAACAACTAAAAACAATTGCTGATTTTTTTTCAAAAAAGATCTCATCATGATTTCTGTTGTAAGCAACATTTTCCCTCTGAGATATGACCCCTTGAATTTTGTGATCATCTGTTTTTTTTCATATTATTCAGAGTACTCATTTAAATGTCACCTATAATTAAATACTTACAAGTAAGAAACACCTTGAGAGACCCTGAACATAAATATTATGAGGGACTCTAAAGGGGAACTCTGCAAGGGTAGCTTTTCGTTTGCTAAAATAAATAATGGGGTAGCGTCATGGCATGTATTCCATATTTTTGATGGCCAGGAAGAGTCATGGAGTCTACAAGAGATTTATGGGGAACAGATGAGCAGTGTCTGACTTCAGGACACATCCTCAAGGATGCTGTAGGAAGTGGGTGAGCACGATTACTTGCTGAGCCACCCCAGATGGACTGTTGGGGAATTTTCTTTTCTCCTTTCTTTCTTTCTTTTTTTTTCTTTCACTTCTGTTTAATAAAACAGGAATGGACTTACGAAAATGCTATTGTGAAAAGGTCAAGGGGTTCTAAATTTTTTTTTTTTTAATCTTCATAGGCTCAACTTTTAAAAGTGGTGTCTAAAGCTTTAGATCCGGATGATTCTCTCTCTCTCTTTCTCTCTCTCTCTCTCTCTCTCTCTCTCTCTCTCTCTCTCATTTTGCCACAATTGACTTACTTCGACCTAAAGGAAACACTCAGTTTCAGTTCATGCCCTTGGTCTGTACATATTTACACTAGACGATGGGTATTTATTTATGTGACTCTTTGCTATTAAGTATTAAATACTGTGAGAAGCAACAAAACATGGTGCCTGGGTACCTGGGCTCTGATATGCAGGCTCAAGTTTTAGCATCATCTTTAAGAGCTTGTGTGATCTTCAAGCTACTTGAAATTTCCAAAACTTAATTTCCTTCTCTATTCAGTGGGCCAACAATGAGAAAATCCAGCTCTCGGGCTGTTGTGGGGAGAGACTTTTTGTAAATGACTTGCATGTCGTCAATGCTAGGTAAACGTTCACCACGTAGTGCAGATTTCTGGTGGAGTCTTCCCCGGGTCAGTAAACAGTAGCAGTTTCGATGATGGCCATTATGGTTAACATCATCTGCATCATTGCTGCCATCTTCATTTTTACCACTAGACACAAAACTTGGAAGTTTGATTACTGGGAAGAATCAGGAAAGAACAGAGAGGAAATGGATCGGGGGGGGGGGGGAGGAAACACTGAAGAGAGGATGAGAAAATACGATTAAAGTAACAAGGAAGTGAAGGAGTTTCCAAAGAATAAAACTGGGTTTTCTGCCCTCTCATCCAATAGTTTCTAAAATTTTAGACAGTGTAAGACATAGGACCAGGTCTGGGAGATTCCTTTTGTTTCTTTCTTGTCTCTTGACCCTGGTACCCAGGGTGCCAGCCAGCTCCCAAGCAGATGGAGTCCCCACTGTATACGTGCTGGATTGTCTGTCCTTGTCCTTCTAACTGAGGGGCTCTCTGGACACTGATGTTTCGTGCTGTGACCAGGGAGACCACTGCATAAATGGATGTGTTTCCCTGTTCAAATAGATTCGGGAAAATGGTCCCCACCATTTTAAAAAACATAGGCAGTTGCCACGAGAAAGTGAGAGTGAAAAGAGAGACTACTTATATTTTTTTCTGTTGACTAAAAGCCAAAAGGGAAAATGGACCCTGGAAATAATTTCTTAAATGTTTAAATGCTTTGGCATTTGGAATTGAGAGAGAGACAGAGGGAGACAGAGAGAGACAGAGATTGCACAAAGAAGAAAAAGAAGAAGGAGGAGGAGGAAGAGGGAACTTAGGCATTTCCCCCTCTATCCTATAATTCAAAGCCTTAGTGCGTGCCTAAAATTCAGATTCATGGGCTTCAACCCCATCCTATGAAATCAGAACCCTCAGATTCTGGCCTGGGTATTTGTAAACTGGCATTTTAACAAGTTTTCCAAGTAATGAGGATACCAAATAAAGGCTGAGAACCATTTCTCTATTCCAGATGTAAAACCGGAACATTATTCCCAGTGCTTCCACATTTGCAAAATTTCCTGGGTCAGTAAAGACTTTCCAGAGTTTTTCTGATATCCTGGGAGGAAGTTCCTTCTGGTTTTCAAAGTTTACTTGAAGTTTCCATGAAAGCCTCTGCTTTCTGACTGTTTCTTTGACCTGAGTGTGACTTGGCAGCCGTTGCTCACAGCTGGTTCATGAATCCCTTGCCCTGCCCAGACTCTGGGCGTCTATAGAGTCCTCATGTTTAGTCATTCTGCCCCATCCTCACGGTTTGAATGCAATACCCTTCCCCAAACCACTGCTTGCTTTATACATTTCCTTACAATAATCCCCTTTTTAATTTACTTAAATAATTTTATTTTAAAATGAAAAATTTATGTTACTATAGTCAGCGGAAAACCCAGTCACATTTGCCTTAAGTGACAGTAATCGGACAATGGAAAATCCAGGTGTTAGTATTTTATTGCCCATTGTTGCTTGCAAAAAGTCTCCGAATTTGTGGCCTGCTCTTTCCGAAAATAAGCACGAGGGAGGTGTTTAAGACAGGCTAATGCAAAGCGAGACTTTCTTCTTGACTAAATCAGAGGATCTGAACTAATGTTGAAAAGGGGATACTGTTTGCACTTTGTGCCTGCCTGCTACTTAAAACCATCTACCACCAGTGCTCTGACAGCCCATAATGAGGCAACTGTGGCTTTAAACGCATTCAGAGGTGGGCGTGCTTCCCTCATTAAAACATTACATAGAGCACTGCTAGGCCTGCGCAGAGGAGACAGCCACTAGGCGTTCCTATTGGAGGAAATGACGATACCAGTTAGTTTCTCACTTCCTGCCCCGCTTCCCCAGACATGCACCTCCATCTCCTTGGGCCTTCTCCCTTGCACACCTAATAATCACAGTATCATCATTCATTCTTTCAAATGACATTTATTGACCACCGACTCTGTGCCAGGCTTTGTGGACACAAAGCAAACGAGATATAAGATCCCTTCAAGGTCATAAGCTTAAGAGTCGTGGTGATAATTTTAATAATTTAACACTTATTGAGCACTCACCGTGGATAAGGTGCAGTTCTAAGTGCTTTGCAGGTGTTCTTACTTGGCTCCCAAGCACCCAAGAGGGAGTTTTCATTATCTTTGCCCAAAAGGAAATCTAGGCCTGGAGAGGATTATTAATCTGTTCACATAATGACTAAGTTTTCTTGACCACTTTCCATGGACCACCATGTACGAAGCAGGTTACTTGATTTATCTCAATGAATCCTTGTAAAACCCCAGTGAGATGAGTCCTTTCCGTAGGTCCATTCTGTGAATAAGAAAATTTAAAGTCTGGGAGGTAAAGATGGCTTAGATCGCACCGCAAATAAATGACCTACTGGAGGGCAACGGCAGCCTCCCATCTATTAACTCCAGGGTCCACCCTGTTGCCCTGACACCGTATTCTCCAATGGGGGTAGAGAGACGTCTGAAGAGGCAAATCCAAGACCCTACGAATGTGCTTGAAAAAGAGTAGCTTCTCCCTGTACAGTCAATTCTAGAATCAAGGCAGCTCCAAACACTTTCCCTTGTTCACACTTTGGCTCAGAAAACGGCAGACTAAAAATTTTCAGAACCTTATGTACAAGTAGAGGAAAGATGCAAAAGAAAGAATTTGAGAAAATAATAGGATAAATAGAGTCAGGTTTTTCATATACAGCTTTCAGTATACTCTCCTTTTTCACTCACACCCGCCTGCAATTTTCTGTGCATCTTGTCTACCTTTGGACCAAGTGTCTCATCTCCTCCCCTATCAGTCTGGTCCAAGTCATTACTAGGACTTGGACAGGATTGATACAGGAGCCTCCGAAGTGGTCAGTGTGCTTGCAACCCTGGTCCCTGATAAATAACATGGCAGCCAGAACAATTCCGTAAAAACCTAAGTCAAATGCTATCTCTTCCTGCTCCCTCACCCTCCAAGGCTCCCCAGTTCAGTAAGACCCTGGCTCCTTACTGCAGCATCTCGATCCTAGAGGTCTGGGGTCTGTTTATCCCTCTGTCCTCATTGCTCACCCTCCCTCCCTTGGCTCCAGCCACCGTGGTCTCCTTGCTGCTCCTCCAGTTCCCTAGGCAGCTCCAGCCCCAGGCTTTCGGGCATGCCCGGAACCATCTTCCCCAGAGAGTTGCACTGTGCTTTTTGCACCCTACTCAGAACCCAGTTTCAATCTCACCTCCACAAAGAGGCCTTTCCTGACTGTCTTACCTAAAACAGCACATCCTCCTCACCCTCCTTTCATTTTCTGTTTCACACATCACTCCCTGCCTGGAGGGGATGTGCATCTGCTTGCTTGATTGGGACTTGACTGCCACACAAAAGTAAGCTTCAAGAAGGCAGGCCTTTTGTCATTTTTAATTCAAGCCTCTAGTTTCAGCACCTCTCACAGTACCTGGTACACAGCTGACCTTCAATAATATTGGTTCAATAAAGGTCCTAAGGCAGGCAGCAAAAATTCCCCAACACTCTCCGCTATCCCCAATCTCTTTGTCCTAAAATATTCCGTAACAGGCATCAGCCAATCTCCCTTCTTTCTTCTCCCAGGCACTTATCTGAAGGTGACAATTAAAAAGTGAAGAAGGCGTTACCAGGAAACAGCCTGTAGCCTTCCCCTATTAGCTTAACAACCCCTAAGCTTTGCCGCCTTGGGCCTGAGGGGATGAACACGGGGTTGTGGTGGGGGAGGGAGAGTTGCCAAACCCTGGGAGGCTGGGAGCATCTGGAGGCTACCGGCAGGAAGGCACAGCACCTGGAGAGCAGAGAGGGAGAGAGGTCGACCTCTGGGGTCAGAGATGAGGATCCCCAACCCCTTCACCTCCATCAGTGATGCTCAGTCAGGGTCTGGGCTTAAGGAGAAAATTTACAAATCCATAGTATCAGCACGCACTGTCTATGAGATGAAGAAACATTTACTGCAAAAAAAGTGAATGATGTCATGATAAACAAAATACAAGCTTCTAACTAAAATCACCATTTTTTGTCATTAATATTTCCTAAATTGATAAATATTCAAAATGCAGCTATGACCATGATTGGTACGGAGGTCTGCCGAAACAATTTTAGATGTGTAACTGAAAATTAATTAATTAGGATTAAAGTAATACACTAATTAAAATATTTATTCATTTATTTTTTAATAGCCTCACTTATTCATTTGTCAGGAAATATTTATTTAGTGCCTAATTGGTAGCAAGGACTAATTCAAGTGCCTAGATTTCTCCTGGAATTCCTACAGAAAACAAAACAATAGAAAGGACATAAATTCACTTACGGAGATGACGCTACGTAAGAGCCAGAGACGACACCAAGGGTTTCACTCACATCACATTATCTAATAATCATCACAACCACAGTGCGAGGTGAGCGATATCGCAGCTCCATTTGACAGGTGAGGAAACTGAGGTGCAGAAAGCCTAACGGATTCCCCTTAAAGCACACTGCTGGCTAGGTAAGCAGGGAGGAGCTGCAGTTGGATCCCAGATTTGGTTGGTTCTTAACATTTGCCTTTCCACAGCCTCATGGATGTCATCCACCCCAACACCCGCCAATTCCTCCATAAAACCTGGGCACGTGTTTTTGCCTCCAGGTATCACCCCCATCATTCTAAGCGTGCTAGTCACCATCACTGAGCGGCCAGGTAGGTAGACTGACTGGGCGAGCACACCCAAGTCCACCACCGCCTCTGAAATACCAACATGTGCCCCATTCTCTTAGTAACCCGATCAGAAGACATCACTTCCCTGCTTGGACCCCTCCATGGGCCTCCCGTCACACTTAGAGTCAAATCTAGAAGGCCACACTTTATCTGCCCCTGCCTCTTTCTCCTACCTCCCTTCCTATCATGCTCTCCTGTCTTCACCTGCTCCAGCCACGCTGGCCTCCTACATAGTCCTCCAGCATGCAAGTCAGCTCTGGCCTCAAGGTGTTCACCGCTTCATCTGCCTGGAACGCTTCTCCCAGATCTGTGCTTGGCACTTCCTGTTCAGGTCTGATCAAATGTCACCACCTGAGTAACACCAGCCCCAACCACGCTACATAAAATGGCAGCCCTCCATCCCTCTCTACCTCACCAATCTCATTCACTTTTATGAAATGCCATTAGAACTCTTCAATATTATATTACTTACTTATTTGTTCAATAGCTCTTTGGTCTCACCTACAAGAATATTAGCTGTGTGAGGGCAGGGACCTTTCCTACTGCAATATTTCAGCACTCAGCTCAGTACCTCGCTCATAATAGGCGAAGTCACCATTCGTCAAGGGAAATGAATGCATGAAGGCACATACATACACATGAAGAGGAAGAGCCCACTTCACACACAAGAGATGGCCCAAAGATTGCAGGTGGAGGTGCCACTAAAGCAGCATCCTCTGCCAATGCTCTCAGAACCCTCCCCCCAGGTTTAGACATCACAGCAGATGCAAGGGAAGAATAACAGGAACTGAGGGGCTTTCCTTGAAAATCACTATGGCTCTTCCAGCTAAACTATCACCATACATTAAGTGCATGGGTCTTGGAAACAGGAAGTTTCAAACCAAGCTCGGCCACTGCGTGACCTTGGATGAATTGCCCTGCAAGTTACTCAGGTCCCCATCAGTAAAACAAACATGATACCAGCATCTAACTCATAGGAATGTAATAAGACTCTGCTCAAATGTCCCCTCCTCTGACAGGTCTCCTCCGACCGTTCACACTGATGCTCCCCAATCCTGCTCTCGTATGTTTGCTTTTATAAAACAACTGTCAACACAGAGCTTTTTTCCTATATGAAAGTTATATTTTTCTCTATTAAATTACTTATATGTTCTTCTGCTTCCCCCAGCTGGAGGGTCAGATCCCCAGGGACTGATCATATCCATCCTATTAACCCCTTGGATCCAGCTGACCAGCACAGGATGCGGCACACTGGAGGAACTCAGGAAATGACAGCAGTTTAGATGAATGAACGTAAAATACATAAAGCACTTGGTAAAGTACCTGGCATATAATTTTAGCACTCAGGTAGGGGCAGATACCATTATTACTGGTGGTGTTACATTTGTTGCTGGAGCTACAATTACTGTTCCTTGGGAAAGAAACATTTTTTGGAGCTGGGGCAGGGCCCAACATGAGTCATTCTCAGAAGAAGCTAAAACACTATTCAATGACTGTATTTCCAGTTTCAAAAATCAAAACGCACCCACGTCTGATTTCTCTTCAGCCTTGAACCCCCTGGTCCCATGGTAATTGGCGGGTTGCTTGCGTCCCTTCTGGTATAAATTTTTCATGGTCTGGTTATTCGGGGCAAAGATACGTTAACTCTGTTAGGGGCGGCCCCTAGCATTTTAGTGCATTCTCTCAGCCCTGGTCTCATATATCAGCCTTTCCAAAATCCTGAGGCTTAAGAAGAACGATGATTACCCAAATTTGTAGGCTGGAAAACGAGGGGATTGGAGCAGCTGGCCCATGCACGCATATGCGGCCAAGAAAGAAGTAGACCTAGGGATCTGAACCTGGGTCAGCCAGACTCCTGAACTCACAGTTTTATCCTCGGAGTAAAGTTTATTCCTCGAGCTTGCCCAGGGCCACATAACCGGGGTGGCAGATCTGTGACCAGAACCCAAGCCATTTCCTCCTCTTTGACAGCCCCCTCCACAGTCTGAAACCTAATCCCAAGGGAGAAAACAAGCCACACACCCAACCTTCTAATAAAGGAAAATAGCTAAAGGCAATTCTAACACAAAACGTGCTCATATAGCTTTTCATTTTGGCATTTTTTTTTCTGTACCAAGAGGCAATGAACACACAGAATAGAGTTAACTCTTCTCTACAGCATCATCTTGGCCCAGAAGCTACTCAGATCTCCTGAGGGTGTAAGAGACAGGCTTCTCGATACACAGAAAATTCTAAGGACCTGATAAATTGAAATGATTTAAAGTCAGCCCCTTGCTGACATTTATATAGAAATATGTGTATGTTGTTGCTCTCGCTCACTAAGGTCCCCTATAGAAGACCTAGACCTTCTGTCTTCTTTGGGGATCTTCCCACGTCACCAGATTTCATGAAATTTTTTTCATGACACAGTAAAACATTTAGGGAAGTTTCTTCCAAATTCATTACAAATAGAATGGCCGTTGCCTACTCTGTTTTTGTCTCATTCCACCCTTCATAACTATTTTCATTAAAAACAGTAACTGTGTTCTGCTCACCTTAATATCTGAACTGCATAATTTCCCTAGAAATGACTCAGACGGAGCTTGAAGAAGTAAGCTCAGGGGGTGACTTCAGACTATTCATTCAGTTCTGCAAGCACTCAACTAATTAAGACCAGTGATCTTAATTCCTGTACTAAAAGAAACTGCAGAATGCTGCTTTTTTCAACTCACCTTAGCATCTAGCAGCCTTACGGAAACACAAGATTTTCCTTTAGCATAAATGGACACTACAGCTTTTCAATTAAATTAGTCTTTGGAGGGAGATGCAAAAGAGCTAAAAAGCTCCTTAAAAATCTTCCTTGCTTCACTGCTTCCCCTGTGCCAAGGGGAGATGTGTAGTTAAAACGCAATGTTATTTTCTTTTCACCCTGCCGAAAGAAAGTTTTCGATCTTGAACCCTGAGTTGGCTATATTATAGAGCTTGTTGAGGCTTTGCTTTTAGTTTTAAAACCGACATTTGGTTTTCTAAAACTATTTTTAAAACAGAGATGTACATTATAATGTCCTATATCTTTGTGTATCCAGAGAGAGCTTTGTTAGACCCTGTTTCAGGTTGGGTAGTAAGTGCAGGGACACTGAAACTACTTTTTAAAATAACACAGGTGGAAAGGAAACTCTCATTTAGATGAGCAAAATTTAAGACAAATCCTTTCAAATATGATCCAGGTATTTTTCCCCCATGTAATTTCTCTAAGCTCATTATCTCTAAAACTTTTTCATTGTGCATTCCCTGTTGTTAAGCATAGCTAAATAATACTGATATATTAATAATAGGATTAGCTAGCTATGCCTCCTGAATTTTAATTTCTAAAATTTAAACAATTTTAGGCATCGTTTTGGCATCAAAAAATATTGGAGGATGCCCAGAGGACATCTTCTTCTGTAGAGGGAATGCAGAAGACTGAGAGAGGCAACAATTGGAAATTCCACACGGTTGTTTTAATGACTTCCGAATCCCTCCAAATTATTTAATCATTTCACCCACGGAGTTTGCTTTGGAAACAAATATACCCGCGATTCCCACGTGCATCTCAGGTTTCTTTTCTGCACGTCTGTGTATGTGTACAATATCTTCGGAAGGGACTTGAGTCCGATAGATAACCCTCATGATGGTTTCTCTGACAAAATGAGTAACACGGATACGGCCACGCTGCTGAAGACGCTCCAAACGAATGTCCAAGTTAGACACAAATCCTCCGAGTTTGCAGACATAGTCCCAAAGTGGACTCGTGGGCTCTGAAGTCTCTAATTTTTATTATCATTTCTTAAAGACCCAGCATATCTGGAAACCGACTTTAAATGTTATCCCTATCCGGTCTGAAAAAAAAAAATTTCCTAAAAAAAAGTGACTGACAGGTCAGCAGCAGGAAATAAAAAAGAAATTAAAAATCCAGTGAGAACAGTGTTGTGAGATAGAGGCCTGTAAATACAAGGTGTTTTTTTTTTTTTCTTCCTGAAGTATCCAGGTAATCAAGCAAACACTCTCAACGAGGTTATTTCTTATGTAGTTAGAATGACTAAGCTCATTCATAATCGAAGAGCTGCTTGCCAAAGGTCACCCTAAGGAACAGGAGAATTTCTAACTTTAAATGGAACTTAGAAAACTTAGAACAATTTTTTAAATAAAAATGGTTACCAATGACTGAAAAATGGATATAAAAACCTCTTCCAGAGTGAGCAGGCTCTAGGAAGGAAGAAGGATGAGGTCTCCCTGATACAAACACCAGGACAAGACATTCTGTATTTATCCCAACATTAGAAAACGAAAATAAATTTCTCCCAAAGAAATAAAAATAAAGCAGCGTATTCAACTTGCAAAGCAAAAAAGAAACTATTTGTGTGCCGAGCTTCTTTTAATACCACTGTGATTTTTTTTTTATAAAAATCGCTCAATTTGATTGTAATTAAATATGTAATGAAAAAGCACTGCTTCAGGGAAGCGATGCAAGACACTTTCTAACTGTTAGTTTAATGTATTTCCAACTGACTTTGCATCAAATGAAAATGATACTCTGGGTATGCTTGGTCTTAATATAGAATTTGTTAGGTACTTTTTGTGTTTTTTAAAGGGGACTTGGATGGACACAGACATTACCTTTGAAACAGCGGCTGAGGCTTCCCAGACCACGACATATGTAAATAAAATTGATGGTACAAATACAGTGATGGAAGGGAAGCTCCACTCTGGACATTTAACTCATGTCAGCTAATTACAGACCCAGCGTAAACATGAACAGGGCCTAGGTTTTCTTCCTGGATGATTTCCCTAAGCTGAGCGGCAGCGATGAGCAGAAGTGCATCATTTCAATGGCCTTAAATAATGCCAGGCTCAGTGCCCCTTTAAAACCTGCTCAATTGAGAGTACAATTCCCAAGCCACTGGAAAGATAAATAGATCAACCCAGGTATTATCCAGTTGGAGAAATTCTGTCAAATGAGTGAGAAGTCAGCTGGGATGAAATGAAAGGATAAGCCTCTGTTGGAGGAGGTGACAAAAGGCAAGATGCTTCCAGGGACAGACCTGCTGAAGACGCCTAGGAGGGATTTGTGGGGTGTGAAGGTTTCCTGAATGGTAGCAATAGAATCTAGGTGAAATCCAGGAGAAAATAAATGTAAGGTGGGAGAAAAACAAGTGCAGAGCATTTCTGAGGATTGCTTCTACCCTCCTCAAAAGTAGCCGCTGGTCTCCAGCCCCGAAGCTTCAAGAAGATTT
The DNA here is from genome assembly GCF_048564905.1 of Vicugna pacos. Lineage (NCBI taxonomy): Eukaryota > Metazoa > Chordata > Mammalia > Artiodactyla > Camelidae > Vicugna > Vicugna pacos. Next base: position 39,044,682 of record NC_133005.1, on the reverse strand, counting down.
TCATTGTCGAGAAGTTTCTCAGACCCCTCTTCCTTACCTGGCTTCCACTAGAACTCCCTGTCACTTGCAATCTGCTGATTAGGGTTAATGTATTGTGTCCTGATATGGCAGATTAAAAATGAAATCAATAAATGCCTAAAACAAATGGGCTTTTGAGATGTCCCATTCAATCTGGGTTTTTAAGGCCGAAGTGAGGAGGGGGAGAAGGGAATCAGGAGGGGAGTGGGAAAAGGACCAGTTAAGCAATCAATTTCCATCCAAAACACCATGTGGAGGATGTGATTTCAAGCTTATCCTTCCTTTTCTCAGGGATCTGCCTTAAATAATAAGAATAGCCTGAACAGTTCACGCTGTGAGCCCCTTTGGGGTTGGGGATATGTGTTTATTTTTTCCATTCATCTGTTCAAAATCATACTGTTTGGATAAGTGGAGGGGCCTATAGCATGAGGTATTTAAATCTTCAAGATGTCAACTGGTCTTTTCGAAATATGCTTAAACAAAGTGAGAGTGCCAGGGTCCAGACTCCATCAGATTCCTATTCTCTTGAACCCCTTCCGGTTCCACTTACCGATGAATCAAAGGTAAACTTCACTCTGAGCTGTCTGCCCCTCCCTGCCCTGCCGGTTTAGATAGCTAAGACCTCACCCACGAATCCAGTCATTGCCATCGGGAGGTTGAAAAGGCGATGGCTTGGGTCATCGCTATACTCCACTGCAGTATTCTGAACTGTCCCTGCTGAATATGTTTCCCATGTAAATACCCTGTGCTATTAAGGTGCAAATTGCAACTTTTAAGTAATGATTGCTAATAGTCTAATGTTTACTGCCACACAAGGACATTCATGAAAACAAAATCTGCATTATTCATCTCCATATTAAATAAACAAAATAAATTGAGGGAGCTGTTCTTTCCTTCAAGACTTTTCTCAGATCTGGATTATCAGATAGCTTCTGAGAGTCAGCAAGAAGAAAACATTTAATGTCTCTGGATGGGCAGGAGCAGAAGCCTATAATTTATACATATATGAGACAGTCATGTGTATGTGATCCCCAAAGATTTTGCGTCCTATTGCAATTGGCTGGCATTATATAAAAAAGAGAGTTCAGGATGGTGAAATAAAATATGTATTACACACGTGTGTGCACAGAGGCTGCGGTAGATTTTAGAAAATAGAAGGGTCGGAGTGTAAGCCTACAGTTTTAAATTTTTAACTACTCAGCATCCTGCAAAATACAAACAAATCAAAACACGGTTCTGTTTTATTTTACCTTTCTGCTATCTTCCCTACAATGGATGAGGGAAAAGATGCTGGTACAGAATCCTGCAATATTTCCAGGTAAAAGTAGATACATTTTAGTGTTGAGTGAAATATATATCCAAGGAAGCAGGCATACACACTCACACAAACACAGATCCCTAGGGTACTGCAGGCTGCTTTCTAAACTTTTTTTCCTTGCCCGAAGTAATAGTACGGTGGAATAGCATAGCTTTAGAAAGCCAGGAAGAATGACATTTCGGAGGGAAATGTTCTGACTTAGCTTTTTCCTTAAAGAGAACTGCCTACCTCACAGCCCTAACCTTAAAGGGGGGAGGAATATAACCAGTAAAGACTAACGTTCTCCATCACTTATAACATCATCTCCCCCATCCTATCCGCATACCTGCTTTATTAGAAAGTTCCGTAACTGATTCTTGAATCATGGAACTTAAAACTAATAATGCAAAGGAATCAAATTGCCTCGAACAGCGAATAGTTCTTGGGAAAGAGAGTCTCAGTTCTGATTCACTCACAGGCTTTTTTATCTTACATTATTCATTAATCAAGCTAGAAATCAAGCTTTCAACATCAGCCCATGGGAATAATTACTTACAGTTGTGTATCATGTTTAATTTTAAGCAGTGATAAAAGTTAGTATGGCCACAATCCTAGAATCCACCTTGTTCCTCTCCCTGGATGTTAACTGGCTGAAGAATTCTCAAAGTGGCTAACTTTATTTGTGAATAACCACCTTAGCTAAAGCAGAGTACAGCACCGATGACTTCAGAGGAAAAGAACCATTACATGAAAAAAATATCTGCTTTAGTAACATGTGGACAAATAAATACCATTAAGAGGGACCTCACTGTGTACAAAATGAATTATTCCCTTTCAGCTTGACACCAGTTTCCACTTCTTCCAGTGAAAAAAACAAAAGCCATGAAAACAAACATATAAAGACACCAGGAATACAATAGGCCCAGAAAACTGAAACTACAGTCAGAACTTTCTAACACACACACACGCTACAGTAAACAGACAAGCTAGCTCCAACAGATACCAGCTTAAAGAAAAGGGTCTAATTTAAATAATGTGATACAGCATTATGTTACATACACCTGGATCCTCATTGATCAGAGGGTAATTATAATCAAAGTAGTGCGATTCTGAGCAATGCACTTTTTGTAATGAGCTTACCAAAGGAGACATGTCCAGTTATTCTGGTAATTTAAATTACTGCCTAGCTGTTGATGGCCTTTACCGGAACAACAAGGGGGAAAAAAAAAGAGTAATTTTCAGGGCAATATCACTTCTTGCTGGACTCTTGCCCAGGGTTCTCTTTTGGGACAATAAGGACATTATCTCTAATAATCTAGCTACACTTAAACTTATGTTGCTAGAACCAGACGAAGTAAGTGGGCTTTGTCTTTCTGAGTCTGAAAGGCCAGTGCACGCCCCCCCCCATGCTGTTCAGACTGCAAAGCAATCTAAGTTTTAAAAGATAAGTGAGTTAAATGCAGAGAGGGACAGGGGTAGGAGGAAGAAACTGTTTGCAAAAGAGGTAGCTAGAGTCGGAAAAAAAAAAAAAAAAGAACACTTCCCTGACTAGGCAAGTTCTAAATATACACGGTACTAAAAATATTTTAATTATTTTGCTCTTGGAGAAACAATTGGAAAATATATGAATCAAAGCTTTATAAATGATATTTCCCCATGCCATCTGAAGCAATCTATACACGGTTACGGAAGCAATTCTGCGCTCAGAAGGGAAGATAATTGTGGATATCTCAAAGCACATGTACTGCCATTCGTGCTGGAATCAGGCCACGATGGAGGATGAGCTTGGTGGTCCAGCATGTTCAGACACAAACACCCACTTTGCCCAGATTTGTGACTAACTTTGGATTTGTTCTGAGGGTGGCTTTGCAAAGTTTATGAAAGTGTTCCACTGAACTTCTCCTTAATGTTTCGCTATAGTTGGAACATAAGGAAATATTATGGTGGGTCTGCAGAAGACCAGCCTCAACTGATGCTGCGTAAAGCATGAAGGTAAACACAGAAAGAAGGGGGAAAAAAACAAGCTTTTTGCTAAAGCCCAATTCAACTGAAGGACACAAAGAAATAAAAACGCCCACATTAAAAGCCAAACAAGATAATAATTGTGCATGTCTGGCTCTGAATCCAGAGGGCAAGGCTTGCGTCACTGGCACTCTGAGTTACCATGGTGAGTGATTTATTGATATATATCAAGAATGAATAGATCAAAGGCAGCGAGATGACAGGTGATCAATCAAATGTCAAATCAAAACTAGCAATCAAGTGGAAAGCTGATTTTTCAGTGGGTGGGTCTGGCAGGAGAAAAATGAACTTTCATATTACACTTCCGAGAAACAAAACCCCAGCATACTATTAAAAAAGCAATTAAGTAACCCAAAAGAACAAAAAAATCCTTTACAAGATCTAATGTACTGATCCATTAACCATTCCTTGTCTCTCTTTTTTTTTTTGGAGGAGGGGATGGTAAGTAAAAATTCAGATGGGATGGTTCCTACCATGCAAAGCAATTTACAAAGTTTGCAACTCACTTTGTGCAAAGAAAATCCAGAGCTGTTTCAATGTTCATGGGGAATTCTTTTTTTTCCTTTTTTAAGAGAAGGGAGGGTGTTGATTAGATTTCCAAACGTGGATCCTTTTAGAAAACATATTCAAAGGTTTGTTGGTTTCCTGGGGTGATTTTTTTCCACCTTGGCGATTAAAGCTAAACTTCTATTGCTCGCCCCAAAGCCAGCCTGCAGCCCGGGGCTGGGGCATGGCTCACACTTCAGCGCCCCAAAGCCCAGCGAGAAGAGACTGTCCCTGGAGGCCAGAAGCCACTGACACTGACCACGCTGAGGGATGCGGGGGTGGAAGGACTGTCTCCCCACTCTGCACCCCAAATCTTCAACCCAACTTTGGCCCGAGAGGCAAGAAGCAGACTGGGAGAAAGTTAGGGGTGGGGTAGAGGGTGGAGGAAAAAAAAGTTTAAGGAGGGAAGGCTTGGTGGGATAGCTTCTCCCCACCCTCCCAACCCGAGCCTGGAAAGGGGAGGATGTGGGAGATTGGAGAAGACGAGAGAGGATGGGGTTATTATCGGGGCAGAGAGGGGCACCCGGAGCGAACTCCCCCGAAAGCTAAGGGGGGTGGCGTCCTGGGGCACCCAGGGCGAGGGGGGCTGGCGAGGAGCTCGGCGCACCGGGCAGCCCGGCAGGGCGGCCCCGAAGCGGAGCCGATTCTCTTACCTGCCGCCCGCTTGGGTGCCTGCTGTTTCCTCCTTGGCATCGCTCTACTTCGCTCCAGTCCCACTTCTGGCGCCCCAGCCCCGAGCCGCGCGCGGGGGCCCGCTGTCTCTCTCGCCTCTCTGGGGCTCCTCCGCCTCCTGCCCGGTGGCTCCTAGGGCGTCACTCGGCCTCTGTCCCCCTGACGATCCCCCCTGCAACTCCTCCACCACGGGCCAGAGACCCCCCTCTCTGGGTGGCAGAAACGGGTGGCTGTGCCGGCTGGTTTGAAGTAGAGGTTGGTTCTGCCTTGTTTGTTTATTTGTTTGTTTTGGATTTTTTTTCCTCTCTCTTTTCTCTCTTTTTGTTTTTGCTTTTTGGAAATTTTTTTTTTGGTTTGGTTTTTTTTTTTTTTTTTTGGTGACTGTTGAGACACTTGATTTCTTTATTAAACATCCAAGACCGGGTTCGGATGGAAGGGGCGAGGGACGCACACGCGCGCGTAAAGATAAGGAAAAAAAAGGCAATCCTGGGAAGGTAGTGGTTTCTTCTTCTTTTTCTTCTTCCTTCTCCTCTTTCCCTCCTCCTCCTCCTCCTCCACCTCCTCCTTCTCCTCTTCCTCCTCCTCCTCCTCGCCGATCTCTATGGCGGATTCGTGCCGGGGCAGAGAGAGATCACTCACTGTAGGTTTGTGGCTGCTGTCAGATCCCCGCCTGTGAGTGATATGCGAGAGGACAGGAGCGGGTTTGGGAAAGACAGAAAATCTGGAATTCACTCACTCACACACTCACACACACACACACACACACACACACACACACTCACACACGCACGCACTCTTGCTTCCTCTCACACACACACACACTCACACCCCCCACATACGCACACACACAGACACGCACACACACACACTCTCTCACACACACACAAGACAGGGCGAGGCGATGCCAGCAAACATCGATCCCGCTGAACAAACTGAACATTAACAAACTCCTCCTCCTCCTCCTCTCCCCGCGACCTGATGACAGGGAGAAATTTACTCCCCAGCCGCAGAGCGCCAGGCAGAGGGAGTCTATTAAAGGGACAGTGTCCCGCCGGGGAGCAGGGCTGGGGGCGGGGACCCGGGCGAACCACCCGGGCTGGCTCCTTCGTGCGCCCTCTTCGCTGAGGCGAGGACGTGCCCACTGCGCGCGGGGACACCTCTCGCGGAAGGAACGAGAAGGTAGGGGATGTGGGAGGAAAGCGGGCCGGGTGATGGAGGCAGACGCAGGGGGCCAGGTAGGCTGACCCGCAGGGACCATTAATGGGACCATTAACAATATTAGGAGCATGAGAGCTTAGGTTAATTTTTGGTAGGGAAGTGCATGGACACTTTAGAGTGATGACCACCATCCTCTAAATCTCCTAACTGCAGAGATGTCCTCCCCACCCCCTTAAATGTAATGCCCCTGTATCTCTCACCTTCTTGCTAATACTTGGATGGTCATAAAATCAAGAATCTCCCAGCTGCCTCTGTGATAATTTAATCAAACAATCCTCTCTTTGTTATTATTTAAACAATAATATTTATTGAGCACCTACTAGGTGCCTATTCTGGAGATACTGCAGCCATAGAGAAAGGGAAGCTCCTGGCCCTCTTAGTATTTATATTCTAATGGGGGAGCAGACAAGCAGCCCCCAGATACCTCATCTTTGCTTAAATGTCACCGTCTCCCAGAGGACTACCTTACTTAAACTTTCACACACACATCACTCCCCACCCCATTTCTCTATTTTATGTTTCTCCACTGGTCTTATCAATGTCACACATATTATCACATATATTACATACGATGTTTCTACTCTGTTTATTGTCCAAACTTCCCCTCTAGAATTTAAGTTCTGTTGGAAGGAGGGGTTTTTGACTCTCTACTGTTTATCCCCAGTGACTGCAAAGGCCACGACATATAGTAGGTGCCCGATAAAATATTTCTTGAATGAATGAAAAGTAAGCAAATAAATAAGATGATGTCAGAGTGATAAGCTCTATGGTGTTAAAAGAGGGTCTGGTGACAGTGTATGAAAGAGGGGGTAGCTCTAGCCTCAGTGCAAGAGATGTCATTCGAGCTGAGGCAGAGTCAAGCCAACATGTGATTAGGGAGCCTTGCTGTGGGCCAGGTAGCTTCTGAGGTGCTGGGGACAGATCTGAACCTGGACCCTGCCCTCAAGGCATTCTTGTACCAGTGAGAGAGACAAACAACTAAAAGAGCAAGTGAGGCCTCCTGGGACAAGGGGTGTACTTAGGAGGGACAGCTAACCTGGACGTAGAGGACTGGAGGATGGTTAGTGACCAGCAGGGCTTCATGGGGAGAGTCAAGTCAAAGCTGAATCCTAAAAATGGAGGAGAATCCTAAAAATGGAAAGGGAACTCCGACAGCATATCCTTAGAATAAACAGCCAGGCATTGTCTAAGTCTTTCCAATTCAGGGCTGCTTCTTCCCGCATTAAGATACCCTGAGGCCCTTGTTAGGATGCACATTCCTAGGCCTCACTCCAGAAGGTGTTCTAACCCTGGCACGCTTGACATTTGGGGGCCATAATTCTCTGCTTTGGAGGCTGTTCTGTGCATTGTATGGTGTTTAGCTGCATCTCTGGTCTCTGCCCACTACTTGCCAGACTCTAACCCCCAAGTTGTGTCAACCAAAATTGTATCCAGACATTGCTCAGTGTCCCCTGGGGTGGGGGCAGGGGGCAAAAATCACACCTCCATCTCTGAATCGGAAACTTCTAGGGCTCCTGTCACTAGAACTTCTAAATCACAAACTTCTGGGTAAGGGCTGTGGAATCTGAAATTTGAACAAGCAACTCCCAAACCCACAAGTGAATTCCCTGTTCTCTCCAGTTTGAGAACTTCTGCTTAAAAAGCCTGTGTTCTTTTGGAATCAGACGTACCCCAAATTGCTAATATAAAGCCAACTCAGGCTTAGTTATTAAATAATAATTAAAATAATTTAGGAGTTCAAGGGGTGACAGTGTTACTGCGCTCATTGTGATGGTTGACCTGTGCCCACTCTTCACTCCTGACCCCTACCATGTACCTGCTGCAACTAAGGTCTGACCAGTATGTTTCGGGACAGCTTCCGCCTACAACCCACCTGCCTGTCACTTTCCCCTTGCTCACGGGGAGTTACCAAGGGTGCCCTGTACCGCAAATGTTTTTCTGAACAGTTCTTTTGGGCCATAGGAAATATAGCTTTACTCATCCTACCAGTCAGCGCAAGATGTTATTGTCAGTGTTTGCAAAGTGCTGTTTAATCATTTTTAACATCCCTGTACGGGAGGCAAATGTTCGTCTCTCCTTCTCACGTATATGGTGCAAATTATTAATTCATTTACTCTAAGTCACCCAAGCGGCCTCCACCCATGACCAACCCCACCCAATCCCAGCCTAGTCCTCAGGCAACTGAGGCAGAGAAAACCCCACTTCATAGCTGGTCATGTCAGCAAAAACGGTATTAGTACTAATTAATTCTAATTACCCAACACACATTTACGGAGCCCTGTGGTAGGAACTGCAGCTTATCAAGTAAAAACCCCAGTCGTCTCATTCAGGAACCACAGTTAGAGGCTCAGGCCTTCACACCTGAACAGAAAGAAGACCAAGACTGCAGCACGCTCACCTTGAATCTTCCACATTCTGTTGAAGCCCCATGCCTGTTGACTTGGCATTTGTGTTCCATTAAACCACTTAACAAACAAACATCTACTGCACTGGGTGCCAGGTGTTGCCCTGAGTACAGGAGATGCTGGAATGCCTCAGACAGGATCCTTGCCTTCAGAAAACTTCTGTAAAATGACATCCAAAAGGCTGGGAACTAGCAAAGAGGGAGTTCAGAGGCTGGACCCAGCGCTGGAGTGAATCAGGAGGAAAATGGGCTGGAGTCATTGACTCTGAGCTACAGAATCTCGCCAAGCCTCTCTCTCTGGGGTTCTTCTCCAAGTGTGACCTCCACTCCTTCCTCTTTCTCAGCAGCTGGTTATATATGGGGCAGAGGGAGCTTGAATACCTCCTGCAAAAGCTTCCTTTCAGCTGGCTACTCACTTATTCTTGGACCCACACTTCTGGAGTGTTCTTTCATTAATTTTTTTTCTCTACTGCTACTATTGTAGAGTATATAGGCTGGTTATCAACAAAAAAGATTTGGGCTATGCCAGTGGGGTTCACGACACAGTGGTACCCAGATGTTGTTCGGCGGTGTAGGCGTAACACTGAAAAGCATCGAACCGCGTAGCGCGAAGGCTATGTTTCCTGTTCAATCTGAGAAAGTCTCCATTTGGTGCTAGGATGTCTTTATGCCTACCACTTCAGGCTAACTTTTATTTTCTACCAAGAAACCACAGATCTCTGGCTCAGAAGTTTGGGAGGGGCAAGAATCCCTGGCTGGACTTCTAAAAGATGGTTTGTTTTTCAGTGAATCCACTTTAAGGTTACCTCTCTTGGAGAAAGATACTGCTCTCCAATTATGGTAGCAATGCAAAGTTTAATATAATTTATGGGTTTTAAAAATAAATATACTTAAGGAACGACAGAGAATAAGTCGCAGTTCAGGTGGGATGTGAAGACGGCAAAATATCAGGAAGGTAACACAGGCGTGACTAGAATTTACAGAACACTTCACTAAACCACAGACTCTGACACTTTGGGGAACTTCTTCCAAGAGTTGGTGGCTTGGGATAATGGTTAAGTCTCCAGGGAACTTAGCATCCTAGGATCCCACACTCAGACTCTGGGATGTGTAACAGCATGAACTGATAGGAATGACTCAACCGTATCTTCCAGAACACTTATTCCCACGCTGGCTCAACATCAGAATAACCAGGGGAGGGTTTTGTTTTGTTTTTTTGTAAGATAAAGAAGAACGGGCCGCACCCCAGAGTTATTAAATTAGATCCCAGGGTGGGCCCAGAAAATCTAAAATTTTGGAAGTTCCCAGGTGACTGATAAGGTGCCAGGCACAGGAAGTGCCCTGTGCAAGGGCTGAATTTTGTAACGAGCAAATCAAGTTAGTCGAAGTTGCTGCATGCAATGGACAGGCAGGGCGTCTATTCTTGGATTCACTCAAAAGGGTGGTTGTGGAGCGTTTTCAGAGTACCCAGGTGAATGCCCCATTAAAGCATCTATCGCAGTACTTTTGGGGGGCATAGTTTGAGTGTCTTACCACTGGATTCCAACCCAGTGCAATTAAAACAAGTATTCATCGGGTGCCTACCGTACACCAGGCACTGCCCTAACTGCTGGACACTGGGGTAGCCTGTGACATTCCCAAGCGTACTCATTCCTGTCATTCCTCCTGTACAGGTTTCAAGGCTTTTGCGTTTACTATTTCCTCCAGCAAGACGCCTCCCCTAACTCTGTTTTTCCTCTTCACTCTCAACTCAGATGTCACCTCCTTCTGCCCATCTGATCTGTCCTACTCTTTCTCTCATCCTTCATGGCAGTTACAGGGCACATGTAAGTATCTTCATGTGCTTGCCTGTTTATTATCTGTCTCCCCTAATTAAAATGTAAGTTACATTTACCTGTATATCCAAGTCCAGTGCAGGACTGGTGTTCAGTAAAAATTTGTGGAATGAATGAATACTGAGCTGAGCATACTTGAAAGGAAGGATGAACTTTAAATATATCTTGGGGCTTTCAATAAGTAGGGCTGTATAGCACTTCAGCCTGCGTGCCTCTTTCCCATTGATGCTGTCCTCCCTTCCCCAACTTCCCTGCCTTTAAAGTCTTTCCTCTCTTTAATCTGTTGCCTCCTTTGAATACTCCCTTAAATACTGCCTCTTTCAGGAAGCCTTCCAGAGTGGATTCCATGTGACTCTATCTTCTCTGGTCCATATGTTTCCCAAAACAAAGAGACTCAATATTGATTATGATTCCAAATATATGAGTATATAAGCAGACAGAAATCTTGAATATCAGGTAGGTTCTCTTTAAAAGTGGGTCCGAGGAACTTCTGGGGGGGCTGGTTTGTTCATAACTGGGATGCTGGTTCTGCCAGTGTGTTCAGTCTGTGAAAATTAATTCAGCTGCCTGTGTTTGATTTGTGCACTTCCTTATTTGTACATAAGGCTTCAATTAAAAAAAAAACAGTGTTCTCAAACTTTGCTGCATATTATAATCAACTGAGGTGATTTTAAAAATCCCAATGCCCAGGTCTTACCCCAGACTCATTACATCAGTCTGTGAGGGCGGGATCCAGCCATTAGTATTTTTTAAAGCCCCCAGATGATTTCAATATGCAGCCAAGTTTGAGAGCCAGTGTACCATACGATTATGCCCTTGAGGATGTAATTCATCGCCTTCCTCTTCTGTCATTTAACTCATTCAGGATCTCTCTTCCAGTAACTGTTTTGTGAAAACTTTAAGGTAGAAATCGCTGGTTATTTCCTATCCGCTCAAGACGTCTGGTACAGCATGGTGTTGGAGGGGAGAGCCAGACGAGAGGAAACCACAGATGGATCTGGAGAGTGATAGGAAGGGACAGCAGGGTGCTGCGGTACAGAGTTGGGATGGGGGTGTCAGAGCCCACTTCAGGGTGGGGATCTTGGAAAGCCTTTCTGAGAAGATAACATTTAAACTGAGATCTGGAAGACATGACGCAGCCGACCAGGAGCCACGGTCTGAAATTGGAAGAGACTTCTGTGCTTCCAGAACACAAAGGATGCTGCTGCCGGGTCCCAGGCTGAGAAAGCCGGTGGGGGAGAGGAGAGCAGAAATGAGGCAGGAGAGGTGAGTCAGGGCGAGATCACAGGGGACATCACCGGTCGTAATACGGAGTTTGAATTTTCTCCTTTCAGCGGTTGATAAATGCTAATTAATTCATTTGCTTACATCCTGAAACACCTAGTCCATTAGAGAGGTTTTGCTCAACCAGCACAGAAGACAACGTCTTATTCTACTTGGTGGAAATTTGCTCTCTGAAAACAGTTAAGGTGGATGACAATAAAGTCTGGGGACTCTGGGGCATTGGTAAGCTTGCTTCTAAGGATACATCCTCCAAAAGTCGCTGGCCTCTCTCTTTTATAAAACTATTTTGATTTGATGAGGTGTAGAATTTTGCAACCACAATGAAGCATAAGGTATATTTTCAACAGGACAACTGCTGAGTGGCCAGGGTCGGGTGTGGGAGCTGTTTGATTTAACATGTATCCCATTTCTCCCTTGGAGTTGATTCCTTGCAGCTGGTGACAGTGTTTTGCTGCTGCTGAAGGATCCAGACCAAGTCGCTGGCCCAGTAATCCATTGCTCAACTTCATTAACCACAGGGAGACATTAAGTGAATGTAAGGACCAGAACAGCCTGGAAACCATGTGACGAGCAGCCTGTAAGTTCTGGGCTCTGGTGTATTTTATGCCACCTCAACTGTGCATCAAGCGCTCCTCCCTGGACTCATTAGAACTGTGAGCCCAAAGGTGCCCCTCAACTTTCAGAAGCAAATGGAGAATGATATAATTCGCTCTGAGAACACCTTTCTGTCTTATCTATTATGATTAGGCATTAAGCGTCCTATTGTCCTGAAAATTTCATGAGATTCTACCCCTGCTTGCTAGGATTATGTCAAAGTGACTTGTCCTGGATGCTGTCTCTTCTCCTTAACCACTGCTGGGAAGGCCAACACAGCTAGGGAACCCACAGGCTTAAAATGGTCAAATAGTTCGGGACCGTTGCAAATCCTCTTGCGTGTGTTAAAGGCTCGCCTGTCTTGCTTTTGGCTTCCCACAAAGCAGACCCCAAGAGAAAGACCTCAGAACAAGTAGTCTACTTGGGAGATAATGCTAGAAAACTCCAGAAGGGAAGAGGGGGAGTGAATAAGGAAAAAGATGCAGCCAGGAGGGCTATGTTATCAAGCAGGTTCTCCCTGTGGGCAACCAGAGCTTCATCCTGCTGGGGGAACCCTGGAAGTCAGTGCTGAGAGAGTCGGGGTATTTATCCACCAACTCTATCCTGAGACCTGGGATGAGGTCCTCTCTTGGCTGTCCCAGCAGGCAAAGAACCATGGGTGCTGACAGTTAACTTGAAGTATGAAGAAGTGGGCAGAGTACCAGGCAATGTCTGCAAGACTGGAATCTCTCAAACTGTGAGCTTCACATGGGCAAAGACCAAAACTGTCTTACTCATTGCACTGTCTCCACTTTTTAGCATAGTTCCGGGTACACAGCAGACTTTCCTTAATTATCTATTGAATGCGCATTGTACTTGAAATCTTCACACCATGCCTCTTTTAGTTGCTCTCTCTGTTTTGGTCCTATTTATACTGTGTTTAGTACTTATGTATATGTCTTTTTTATTCACTGATTTTGTCATGTCCTCTCTCCTCACGAGTGTGCCCACCGTGGGCAGAGGTCTCTCTTCTCATTGTATCTCTTGTAGAGGTGTAGAGTAGGGTTATCACCATAGCTCAAACTTTTAAACAAAATGAAAGGCATGATTTGACATTTATGGGTGTTTTCTTAAGCATAAAATGGGAGCAGAATGTTTGAAATTAGGATTGTCTCAAAAAAACCTAGGATGTAGGGTCACTACGTGCAGACCAGGTAGGTACCAAAGAAGAAAGGTTTGGAATCAGATAGACATACATAAGAATAAATGCTTTCACTATATACTAAGACTGTAACCTCTCTGAGCCTCGGTTTTCCCATCTGCAAAATGGGGATAATTATATCACTGTTCCATCAGGGGCTCAGAGAGGATTGTGTGACCTAATGTAAAATATTTAGCACACGACACCTGACACACAGAAAGTACTCCCACATTTTTAGCTTTTTCATTATTTTATAAGCATTTGTTGATTGACTGTTATTTACAGAGCACTTCTGGCTGTATCTGGGGTTTAATCTAATCTGTACTCAGGGATAAAACGAATGTCAGCTCCATCCTCTCCATTTGCAAGGGTATCGATTTAGAGGAGCCAATCAGAGAAGCTGAGCTCCTCATGTGCAAAGTACAAAGGCAGCACGGCACAAACCCACGCCACGGGCAGCAGAGAGCTCCTGCCAGGCCCTCGCCTCTCCTTTGGTGTGTCCTCTCTTTCCACTGTTGTTTATTAAGTACCTGCTCCTTGCCAGGTACGGGGCCGGGTCCTGGGGAAGCAGCAGGGAATAGAGCACCGGCCTGGTTCTTAGGGAACTTAAACGTCCAGGGAAAGACAGGCAAAGCATAGAAATGGTCATCATAATAGTTAACATCTATGAAGCACTTGGCGCCACACACTTTTCTAAGTACTTTCCAATATGAGCTCATTAATCCTTAAAACAATTTGATGAGGTAAGATGCTTTGGTGTCCCCATTGTACACATGAGGAAACTGAAGCACAGAGAGGTTAGGTAACTGACCCAACCTATAGCAAATGGCGAAGCCTGGACTCAAACCCTCCTGTTGTGGCTCTAGTGCATTTATTCAGCCACCGTGCGTTACTCCTTCTCAGCAGCGCTGCAGCCAGGTGGCTTGTATGTCACCAAGTGTCCAGCAACTGCACTGCTTTTCCCTTTGTATACCCCACAGCTTAACAATTCAAACCTTTAGCCTGTGTAGTGTCTCCTACAGAGTTAAACTGATTCCTGGGCCCCATCTCAAGAAATCCTGATGTAGCAGGTCTGGGGTGTGGTCTGAGAAGGTGTATTTCTTTGTTTTTGTTTTTTGGGGGAAGGCAATTAGGTTTACTTTATTTACTTTAACGGGAGGTACTGGGGATTGAACCCAGGACCTTGTGGATGCAAAGCACACACTCTACCACTGAGCTACATTCTCCCCACTGAGGTGTATTTCTAACAAGGTCCTGTGAGTTCACAGACCACACTTTGAATTGCGTGGGTTCCAATAGGGGTGATTTTTCCTTCCAGGGAATTCTCAACAATGTCTGGAGACTTTTCGATTGTCACAACTCAGGGGCGTGCTATTAGCATCCAGTGGGTAGAGGCTGGGGACGCTGGCAAACACCCTGGAGCTCACCGGAAGGGCCTTCGTAAACAAAGACTGATCCAGCCCTACATGCTAATAGGGCTGAGGCTGAGAGCCCCGGGTAGAGGAATGGGCTGGGGATCCGGTTCCAGATGCGGATTCTGATCGGGCAGGTCCAGAGTGCGCCTGGGATGCTGCACTTCTAACAAGGTGGAACACGCCGACACCTCTGCTGGGGGACCACACTTTGAGTGGCAAACGCTCGACTAGATCTCGCACAGGCACGAGTCTTGAATCAAGGCTTAGCACACAGTGAGCTCCTGAGAAACAACATCATCCTGAATTAGTTAAGAACACAAGTAACTGAGTGCTAAGAGTCCTCCTTCAGCTCCCCCTGCACCAAGCTTTGCCCTTAAAGCAGAACAGGGAGGCAGAGGGAGGAGATCACTGCTCCTCTCCTGGACGCAGCTAGGGGCCAATTTAAAATGAGGAAGGACGGAGCTGAGCTGCCTTCCTTCAGTTCTGAGACATCAAGTCGAGTCTATTGTTGCCTGGAATCGTGGCTTCTTTCCAAGAGCTGCACGTTGCATCTGCCTGACTTTCAGGTCTGCAAATGCGAGATGAAAAAGGGGCTGTTTTTAAAATGGTTGCTCTCTTGGGAAAGGGGTATGGGAGAAAATGGACTCTCCGCGCCCAGCCCTCCAGAGATGGCACCCCAGCCCCTGTGATAAATGACAGCATTAACCAGGTTTGGTTGAGAGGGGACCTACAGATTTATGACTTCCTGTCTCCGCCAGCAGATGTCATTATGGCCGACAGAACAGAAGGCCTTTCAAGAGCTCGCTGGGGTGGAGCTAAGAAGAGGGGGAAAAAAAATTAAATAAAAGGCAGAAGCCAAAAGAAGTGTTTGCTCACTGGTGCTATTGTTGATACTGTCATTTTTAGGGACACGGGGAAGTTTTACATTAAACCGAATGCCCTGTAATATCTCTGAGGCCCAGCTTCGAAGATTAAGGCAAAAACTCTCAAATAAAGGACAAACTTATTAGCTTTACTCAAATAAGAAAAAAAAAAAAAAAACCTGCAGGGTTTTGTTCCTGGCCTATGTGTACCTTAAAAGTTCTCTAGGATGAAGTGAACGCTGTATTGAATAAATATATTTTACTCTGTATAATAAAATATATTTATTTTACAAATTCAGCAGCCTGCTCTGAAACTCTTTTGATCTACATATAATGTTACCCATTTTAAAACTGTTTTATAGGATGTCACTTGGTGTTTTATGTGCCAGAATTTTTTTTGTGGTATTGAAAAATAGTATACATTTGGCATTTATCACTGGGCCCCCAAACCCACATTACTAGGTACAAGTGCTTATTACTTACTTAACAATAATTACAGGTCACATTTCCACATTTCCTCTTTCTAATCCTTGCCTGAAGATTTACCTTCTGTAGGTAAAGGAAGCATTTTTTTTTTTCCTAGTTGATTCTCTCATTTAATGGACACTTGAATGTATCTGTGGGCTCAAGTAATCAGTGCCTCAAACTGCAACCCAGAAAGAACAACTCTGGGTTGTCCTTTAGTCCTGTCATCAGCAAATCGTCCCCCATCGTGACCACATGACCCATGTGCCTTGGCAGAAATTAGGAATCATGGAGGACTTCATGGAGGACAGCTCCAGGGTCCTTTTTGCCCCTGGCCTCTTAAAAAAACAAAACAAAACAAAACAAAAAGCTCCTTTCAAGAAAAAAACTTGATCCAGAGACTTCTATAATTAATCAATAGCTGTGATGTTAATGCATATGTCGTAGTGAATCTGTAATTTTTGCAATAACACTGCAGGTATGAAAATGGCCACCCCGTGTTCTCTTTGGCAAACGACTTTGGAGGCGTGGTATGGTAGTTTGCCTAAAACCCGGGCTCTGAAGACTCACACTCTGAATTCTTTTTCTGACTCTTTTACTCACTACCTGTGTTATTCTGGGCAAATTACTTAATCTGTTTTGTCACCGGAAAAAAAAAATGGACAATAATAGCACCATTCTCTTAGCAATTTTTTAAATGAAGATCAAATGCAAGTTCATGAAGTGATTAGCCAAGTGCCTGGCCCAGGATAGGAGCTCAATAAATTAGCTATTGTTATCATGATTAATGTCAAAATATCTTCCCTCTTCACTGTTTCACAGGTAGACATGCAGAGACATGGACTACTAATTCACTGGCCACGCAGAAAGGAAATTCAGTAATAACAGTAACATTGATTGTGGCAGTCACATATTGAGTGCCTGCTGTGTCAGACACTGTGCTAAATGCTTTCTATACAAAACCTATTGAATTTAATCCTTACAGCAACCTTATGAAGCCAAATAATATTACTCCCATTTTACATATAAAGAGACAGATTGGATAGTTCGAACCATGGGTTCTCAAGTTTTAGTGTGCATCAGAATTACCTGTAAGACTTATTAAAACACAGATTGCTGACTCCCTTCCTTGGGCTCTCTGATTAAATAGGTCTGAGGTGAAGGTGTCAGGATTTTCGTTCTAAAAAGTTCCCAGGTGGTGTTGCTGCTGCTGATCTAAGGAGCACTGAAACCGTTCGTTTCAGTGACGTGTTCAAGGTTACAGAGTAAGTGGCAAAGTGAGTTTTCCTATTTAAAAATTGGAATATTTTGAAAAACATACTCTCAACAAATACCTATATTACTTAAAAGTTCCTAACATCAAACTTTTGAATTAATGGTGGATGGTTGAATACAAGGAGCACAGTGGTTTGGATATCTACTTAGTTGAATTAAATATTCTCTTCCATGATTCTCTCCATAGTACAGAATAATCTGTGACTCCTTAGAAGAGGAAGATTTCAGGAACATTTTCAAAAGGGGCAGTCCTTACATCATCCCCACACAACCACTGCTGAGATCCACCGCAGTCCTGCGGGGGTGGAAGAGAATGCAAGAGCTGTGACCCACACCCCAGCTGGGGAATTCATTACAAGTTCCAAGACGGAGCCCAGTCGAGCTAGCCACTCCTGGATGCCATCTGTTTCTGAGGGGCACAGTATTTCCTTGGTCCCCAACCTGGGAGGACTCTCAAAACACAGCCCACCAGACATCTGAGTGCCCTGGGGATGTCTCCACTGAATGTCTAAGATCTAGATTTCTCCATTGCCCATGTGAGCCTCTTAAAACCAGTCAGCCCTGGGGACCATTAGTACAAGCTGCATTCTGGAATAAGAACTGGGATGTGCTCTGGCCCGTACTGGAGGGTTTGGGAATACAGGAGAGAGACCCCCAAAAGCGTCTGGTGAGAGACGTGCATGGAGACGGAGGATTGCAGGTGTAGAGCCAGGATAAAGCCCTAAGTCCCTTAGTGGGCACAGTAATCCAGCAAAGGGTCCTTGGTATCGTCCTCATTCAGCTGCAAATGAGAAGATCTGGAATTTAAATGCTTAGGACAGATGCACTTCAAGAAAGGGAAACACTCAAGGACTTGAGAAAACAGAAGATCTGAGGGAAGTAAGTGGTGCCACTGACAGGCAGACGCTGGCTGCTGGAAGACGGGGAATTCCTACTGCTGGGCTCAGGAAGGAGGAACGGAGAACACGTTGGACTTGCTATCAGGAAACTGGGTTTCCAGTGCTGGCTCTGTAGAGAACGGGCCAGCTGGTCCATGAAGACCCTTCCTTCCTGATACAGGAAGGTGCTGTTTATTCACATATTCACCCACTCACTTATTCATTCATTCAACAGTATTTGCTGAGCACACAGTATGGTCCCGGTGCCGTTAGAGACAGAAGTGTGTTCTTTCTTTCTGGAAGCACCTGCTGAAGCCTCGTGCTCATTCTGGTTGCGTGCCCTTGGGACTTGCACCCAGCTCTGGACCAGTCGCTGAAATTAGGGGGATGAAATGCTGCTGATCCTGGGACAGATGCTCTCTTTGGGGGCAGGGCTGCCACCGGCCTCACTTCTATCACATTGTTTTGGAGAGTTAGTTCTTCCAAGAAAAATTAAGGAGTTGCTACCAGAAAGGTGGCACATGGATGATGGACAATCAAAAACCATAAAAATTCACAGTAATATCTGACTTTCTATTTTTGTGTCTCACTTTCCTCATCTGTAAAATGAAGAGGTGGAGATAAACATGAGTCCACAACATTTTTGCTACTAAAGATCCCTTACTTGCTGTCTTCTGTTGCCCACTGTGGGGACCAAATTAAACTAAATTTGAAAGATTTTGTCTACCATTTATTCATTCATCCATCAATATAGCCATCCAGGATGTGACATATTTTTTATTCAATATACACTAGCTTCCCATCTTGTTCTAGCCCTGGGATGACAGCAATTGTGGGGTTTTTTTGCACAATCCAGGAGCCTCTGTATCAAACCTAGACTCATCAGCATCCAGGCTTCAAATTAGATGAGATAATTCAAATTTCATTGTTTAAGCCACAGTTTAAAGTATTCTGTTACTTGCAGTTAAAAGCATTCCTAATTGATTAAGAGTCAGATGAAATGGAAGCTCCCTATGCAGCTTATAGTATGAAGCTATTTGCTGAACAGCTAATTACAAGTGTCACAGGAGGCCTGAAGAGGAGTACAGGAGCTTAAATCTGGGTGAAATAATAATTTTTCACAATGCATTTAACAAGCAATAACATTTTTTGACCATGTTAGAGAATTAGATCAGAATTTGGCAAAATTTTTCTTAAAGGGCCGCTTAGTAAGTATTTCTGCTTTGCAGACCATATTGGCCTCTGCTGCTGCAGTACAAAAGAAGACACAAGTGGTATGTAAATGAGCAGGCCTGGCCATGCACCAGTAAAACTTTATTTACAAAAATAGGCAGCTGGCAAGACTGGCCCTTGGTCCATACTTTACCAGCTCCTGAATTAGGTGCACACACTGAGTATGCAATAAATACAGGCAATTGAAAATAGTTTGTAACACACTTATTAAAATATGGCAAATTTCTCAAAATTCTGTTTTACAGATTCCCAGTGCCAAGTCTTTAAGCTCTCACATTCTGTGACTCAGTAATTCCTCTATCATGCCTTCCCCTCCTCCCACAGAAGTGAACTGAAGGGTGGGTCAGCTGGACGGCTGCCCAAAGTACAGTAATCGCCAACAAGCTTAGAAACACTAATGGAAGAAGTTGGGAAAATATACATTCGGCCTTCTCTGATAAAAAGATATACCGCTGTAGAGTAAAAGGGGCAAAGATACAAAAACATAACATTTATTAGTCCTAAAATATTTTTGCTGAGGATCTTTGCAACTGACATACACAGCATTTGCAGGCAGCTCAAAGATGGCAGTTGTGGTTAGCAGAAATTCCAGAACCACATAATGTGTGGTGTGCTGTGATTTACAAGGGATGTGATTTATATTGTGAATATTAAGCCTTTTAATATACCTCCCAAGAAGTTGCTTGGTTCAGAAAAGTCACAAAAGAAGGCCAAAGAAACACTCAAACTGCCGAAAAGTTGGAAATATTTTGTCCTACTTTGTAAGAGAATATTGACTCTGTTTCAACTAATGGAAGTAAATTGTAAGTAGTGCTGATTTAGGGGGGGAAAAAGTCTTACAAGAAAATCAGAGTCTCTCCACTCTCAATGACTGTATGTTGGGCAAACTTTGAAAGGACATTGGATTGATAAGTCACTGGATTATTACTAGTCCACGTGGCTCTCGTTGTATTAAGGCCCACAAACGCAAGTGCCTGTTGTGTCCAAGAAGTTAGCAAAATGGAATGTATGGGGTCTGAGGCAACAGGGATTGGAAGAGACTGAGGCAGGTGGGAGAGCTGATGGCCTGTTTAAAGGTGGCAGCCTCTGCACAAAAACACTATGGGCTTCAGTGTGTTGCTTTCCCCTTAGGAGAGATCTCAAGACCTTTATAAGAAGGTAGTAATCTAAACTTGTATGTAAAAAGTTCCCTGTCTTATAAATTTTGTGCCAAGTAACACATATTTGTGGTTCCATGATGCCTTAGACTGCAAGCCTCTCTCTCTTGTTCTTACACACACACACACACACACACACATACACACAGAGACACCCTAGACAGTAAACACACTCCTTCAACCACAATAGTCAGGAGATGCTGGACAATGCTGAAGTATAGCTGTGCATCTTAGCTGATCAGATTTCTCAACTCTGCCTTCCCAGACAAGATGGATTGTCATAGAACATGGCATCCCTTCCCGTATCTCAGGCTATGGATCTATTAGTGCCGCTATTTATGGAGAGGAGAGGAGAGAGTGATAATTTATACATACATTTGTTTTGTAAAAATTATACTCCCATCCTCTGATTGGCTTGAGTCCCCCAGAATATCACTTCTCTGCGATAAATAATGTGTCTGGGAGGGGAAATGCTAAATCGTTTAAGAATTTCAAATTTTTATATTGCCACTTATAACAAACTGTGTCATCCACCGAGCCATGCAGTTTTTCCCCTTCTCGAAATGTCACAGAAAGAAAAGCGATCACAACACTTCACACATGCCAAACACATTTGCCGAATAAACAACATGGGAAGGACTGCAGTGGAAGTACCACCCCTATAAAGAAACAGTATCCGATCTGATTTTAATGTTGCGAGTTGATACCTTTTGTGTGGGCAGGAAACCAAGCTGATACAAAGGAGGGTAGTGGCGGTAATCCTACTCAAGACATTTTGAACATCGGGACTACTGAGGCACTTTGGGAAGGAAAACAATCCTGCGCTTACTTATATTAAAGAAATGTGATTGCATTTAATGGAGAGAGTGCTCCCAGGATGGTAATGAATAAGGCAATACAGTCATCCCTCAGTATCCATGGGGGACTGGTTCCGGGACTCCAGCAGTCACCAAAATCAAAACATGCTCAGGTCCCTTATTCAAAATGGCATGGTGCAATCAGAACTTGCAGCTGCATATTCTGCAACCACGGATTCAAACAAACGAGGGGAACTGGATGGGGCATCCACGGACCAGAGGGCTGACTCTACTGCCAATTTGGTGCAGTTCGAAACCGAGCTCCTATGTGCGTCAGGAAGATACTTTTGGGCACTCGGTAGTTAAACAAACTGAGTTATTTAGTGTAGTGGACCCCTCCGTCCCTGTCTAACTTTCACTACTCTTTCTCTTTCAGATAACACCACTTGGAATTTAACTCTCTCCCGTGATCAGCTATCCATTTTTGTGATATTGACCCTTGTCCCAGCTTTAGGAGTAGACTCTGACTGGCTAAAGCCAATAATCCTATCCTATCGCATCCCTCTGACTACCATGATTTGGTCCACGATGGAAGAAACCCAGTCAAAACCAGTGAAACCCAAGGAGAAGTTTTCTAGGGCTTCTGGGACAAAAGAAGTTTCTTTCTCCTCTGGGAGAAAGATCCACTCATTCTGTGGTCTGTGTGATGTGAAGATGTGAAGACTTGAACAACTTCTTTCCTACTAAAATGGAAGACCATGGAACTGCCAGTGGGAACTCATTTGAGGCCTGGAGAAGTAGCTGATTCTGTAGAAGGCAGAGAGTAAATATGGAAGAGAACAAAGCTGGTCCTTGATGGCACTAGATTAAACTGTACCTGAAGCTAGCTCTGCCCCTAGGCTTTTCAGTGATGCAAGTTTATGCATTCCTTCATCCTTCTAGCCAGTATGAGTTTGATTTCTGGCCACTTTGAATGGAAAGACTCCTAATTCACCATTTGGTTTTTGTCAAATTTATGATGATATGTTAATACCCTTTCAATCAGTTATGCTGGGAAAATGGGGACATACTATGCATTTCTGCTTCACTGTTCTGTTTAGTTATGTTGTTTCTGATCGGAATGGATACATTCTTAAATCATTTTCTTACCAGCCTCCTGTCCACACTTTACAACACAGATCAGGTACCACCTTCCCTATACATTCATTACTGAGCAAGAATTAGAAACACTGGAGTTTCAGATCTGTTGAGGCTGCCGGAAGTCGTGGTTAAGAACACGTGAGTTACCACATTAGATGGACATGAACGCTGGCTCTGTAATTTACTAGCCGTGTGACTTTGGACAGGTTAACTGAACTCTCTAAAACACTTCTCCCAGTCTGTAAAAATACTGTTCATAATAGCATCTTATCTCAGACAACTCCTGTGAAGATGAAATGAGATAATTCATGTCTAACACTTATCATGGTGTGTGACACACAATAAATGCTCAATAAATGCCAACGCTATCGTTGTTAGTGTTGTCGCACTCATCAAGGAACCTGCTATATAGAGAGAGCCCAGTAAATTTAATCTGCATTTATTAGCCTAATAAACATTTGCTATGTGAGTAATTTTAAAAATTGATGAAAAGATGGTTGAATGAACATGTGAGTAAGTTAAAATATAATTCAATGAAAAAAAATGAATGAAAGAATAAATGAATGAAATGGGAGCTGGGAAGTGAGAAGGAAGGCCACAAGTAGAGGGACTGGGCCAGGAGATAGGAAGGAGGAGCACAGAGTAGAAAGACACTCCTGTGCTTTATGGGAATGCCCTTCCCGTGATCTGTGTCCCCGCCAGGTGGAATGTTCTGCAGTGCTGCTCCCTTTATACTTTCATTACTGCAGGTCATCTGTCGGGAGCTCTTTGATGGGCAGCTTTACAGGCAGCCATAAACCAGCACTTATGGCCAGAGTCATCATCCTCTGTTGAGCTCTGTGCATAGGGCGTCTACATCTTCTCTGGGTCCTAGTCCCTCAGTGCACAGATGGAACGTAGCACGGATGACTTAATTCCTTCTAATGGCCCCCTGTAGCCTCTAAGATTAAAGCCAGAGGACCTCAAGAACCAAAAGACCAGTAAAAATAAGTAGGATGATGTGGCCGTTTACTGAGAACTTACTTTAGTCCAGGTCTGAAGACTTGGCCGGGCCAAGAGAGCTCACCATCGTGAATGGACCAACTCAACCAACCTTTACAACGGCAGATGGCAGCTACACTCAGTAGCTCAACTTCACTGATGCGGTGACAGAGATACACCTGAGCTGTGTTGTGCTACACGTTCAATATTACAGGGCTATGAAGTGGCACCAACAGGGCTTTAACCCAGGCAGGTCACATCTGGAACCCCTGTCCAGAGGGCATGAGACTTCACTAGGCTCTACCTCGTGTCAACCCCTATAGCATTTGAAGCTATAAACTTAGTTGTCCTTCTGCGTCCTTCAGAATCCTCAACAATGAATTCTACAGCATTGGGTTCTTTGAAATAAAATTCCTCAAATGCAGGAACATTAGAGACAACTTGAGATAATTTTAAGAGCTCATATTTATAAATTTATTTGAAAAGAGTTAAAAAAATTCTTCCCATCTCTTATTGCATTGATCCTTAATAGCCACTAGGTAGGCACTTGGATTCCTGTTTGGGTTTGCACTTCAAGGGGCCACACAGCATTCTTGGTGCAAGGCATCTGAACTCCCAGCCTGGTCCCACGGACAAGTTTGGCTGAGCTGGCTTTGGCTGAAATTCTGATTTAGACACCTTTTCATGTCAAGCTGGCCAAGAAGCTAGGCCATTTACAGGGTCCCAGCCCTCAGCTTCTCAGAGCAGATCTTAGAGACGGAATTTGGAGCTGAGAAACAGCATCTTGATAACTAACACACTGGTAAACTCACAGAAGCTCTCTGAACTCTGGGAATAGGCTGCAGTCCACAGGGATGGGTCCGGGCAGCCATGTTTGTATTATGCATACTTGTGCTCCGTTGCACTGAACAAGAACACCTGGCTCAAATGAACCAATCACACTGTTTCCCCGGAACTGGCACTGAGAGGCAGTGGTGTTGGATTCTGCCGCTGAACACAAATCATATGCCATCTGGGGCAGCCACAGTCCACCAAACAGATTAAGCACAGAGGGAAAATCGTCTGTAGTGATCACAGTCGAGAGTAAAGAAAGTAGAAATGAAATGAAAGGAAAGAGAGAGAGAGGGAGAACCTAGACGGCTTTCTAGTTCTTGAATTCAGTCTCCTTCTGAGACCTGGCTGTATTCCAGTCTTTCATGTTTTCTGAGATCCTGCTACCCTTATGAAACATGACTGGACACTCTGCACCAGCTAAGTAAATTGGTTTCTATTACTTATACCTTAAAAGCACAGATTAATAGGACAACCAAATCTTTTTACAGCTCAGAGCAGATTCAAATACTTTTTGAGACAATGTAGCTTACAAACAACACACAAATAATTTATTGGTCAAAAAAAGATGGCTGGCTAACTTCCTTGAAAAGAGGCAAGAAATGGGCAAAGCTATTTATTCAATGTTTTTAGCAACAATAAGTGATAATAAACATTTCTAGGCTGTCTCTCAGCTTCTCATTTCCTTTTAAAAGTTTCCTTACAACTTGTGATTGGTAATTTTAAGAAAAATAAGGGTAGTGGCCAAGGAAATTAGAGGCGGAAGAAAGTTAGAAATCATGAGAAAAACTAACTGTAAGCCAGGAAGACAAATGGCCATTTTGACGAGAGTGAGACACACTCGCAAGAAATATCTTACCTTGTACGGGCTACAGTAATTCCGCCTCCAACAATAACCTAACCCAGCAGCTACAGTGACAGGGAGAGTGTGGAGTGGGAGAAGAAAAGGAAGTTCTCTGGCTGTCAGAGAGGAGAGAAACCGAACTTAACAGGCCTGTCTAATAAAAGAGTTTAAAAAGAAAACGTTGTTTGGTTTTGTTTGTTTTTCTTCTCCAGCTTGGACCTGGGAAGAGCGTGGCTGGCGCAAGCTTTAGGCGTGGCTGAACCCACGCACTTGAATGATGCCACCAGGAACCATTCTTCGCACCTCTTGGTCCCACTTTTGCTTGTGCTGGCTTCAAGGGTTGCCAGATTTAGCAAATAAGAATGCATGACCCCTAGATAAATTCGAACTTCA
This sequence comes from Vicugna pacos, assembly GCF_048564905.1. Lineage (NCBI taxonomy): Eukaryota > Metazoa > Chordata > Mammalia > Artiodactyla > Camelidae > Vicugna > Vicugna pacos. The sequence goes on along the minus strand of NC_133005.1, from coordinate 39,019,340 downwards.
GATAAACAACAAATATATTTTTTAGAAGCATATCCCATGCGATATTTGGGGCACATTTATACTATGAAGTTATTCATTTATTTGAAATTCAAATTTAATGAGGCATTTTGTATCCTCTGTATCCTCACATGAGGTGGAAAAGGTGGCTGCCAGCACTTCCAGATTTATGTTCTATTAATGTAGCAGTGAAAAGGGAGCTTACTTTCTAAAATTCTAATATATGGAAGTCCCAGGGGTGTGTCCCATTGAAATGATCCATGAACCAATCACTGTGGCTTAAGAAGTGGAATAATCTGATGGGCCAGGCATGGTCTGTGGCATGACAGTAGAGAATACAAGGCAAAATAATAGTTGGCCATGAAAAAAAAATTACCTAGACTTATAATTGGTTGGAAGGGAATACAGACATAATTTGGGGTCAAGCTCTTCATTTAGCAGATGCAAAAATGGAGCCTAAAGAGCACCTTTAACTTCCCCAGACAGCACAGTCGTGAGTGAATTCTGGACTGGGACACCCACCTCCCACCTTCTCACCATCCAGGGCTCTTTCCCTGCATCCCCACGGTCATCGCCATTCTGATATCCACTGGATTGAAAATCAAGTAGCGCCCATGAGGGCCTCCCCACTATCTCTTCTCTGTATAAAAAATGAACAGGTAAAAAGGAAATGCTTGTCAAAACAGATCTCTGTTTGGTTCTTCTCCATCTATGGGACAATTTCTGTAATGTGTCAATCATTCTGTTGCAAAATAGCCCCTCCAACGCATAATCCACATTTTCCGATGACACCAGCCTGTCAGTCACTCAGTAAATCAAAGCCAAATTTCATGCCAAGCAAAGACCAGTTTGTCAATCACTTTGTCTGCCACACATCCACCAGAATCACCTGACAGCTACAACCTTCTACTCTCAAATGGAGTGGGTCTAGTTAAGCTTGTTTGCATCCCCTAATTGAGTTCCTTTTAGGACTGGTAGCTTAGCAACTAATAAGTTATTTTCCACGACAACTAGCCTAAATTTCATAGCTTTCTTGACCATTGCCACTTGGTAGAAAAGTGTTTCCCCTCAAGTGGCTAAACAGCAGATGTAAGATTTATTTAATACTGAGTTGTTCCATTGTTTCTAATTATAAGCACTCTCCTACTGCTTAAAAGTAAACACACGCTATGTTGTCAAACAGACATAACTTTAAATAATTATAGAATGTCTTGGAATTTTGTTCCAACGTCTCAAATTCTCCGTTTTTGGTGGCACTAAATATTAGAAGAGGCCAATAAGATAAATACTCAGAGTTTATTAGGTTGTAAATTACTTCACCAGCACCTGCTGTGAGGAAGTAACTAGGAGGCTATGTACAGAACAGAGCAAGCGTTCTCATCCGGAAGGAGAGAAACCGGGGGAGAGAGCTGGCAACAAATTCTAAATCCATTTAAAGAGTATAAACAGTGTAAACATGAGAGAATAATAGACGCGATAATAATAACGTTTAAAAGGCATCAAAACATAGTCACGATTGGTACAGAGGATGTTGCTTTTTCTTTGGTGGCTCAGTTTCTACTTTTTCTTCCTCATTTTGGAGGAATCCTCTGTTGCCTGGAGCTTAGGGGAAAGATTGTGCCCTTACCTCCTATTATGGAAACTCAAGGGTTGGACCCTCACTCCACCAACCCTCTGGCAGCCACAAGATTGAAGTTTGGCCAATCAGACGAGCTCACCCGGCAGTTTTGAACCTACAGCGGTGAGAACGTTTGAATTAGCTCACGGTAGCTGCGCCCGTGTCCACAGGCACTGGTGGTGTTGACTTGGGTAGTCTGTTCCTGCTGGAAGAAGAATGTTCGGATTCTTGTCTCCTGGCTACTCCTGAGTTGCCAAGGCTCTAACCAGACTCTCGAGCACTTTGTAATTTTGGGTCTTTCTGATATTCTTCAATAATGTTTTTTTTAATTTATGACATTTGGAATTGGTTTCTGTTGCCTGTAAACTATCACCCTGAAATTTTTAATCAGCTTATGCATGAGATAAGGATTCTCTGCTCACTCTGAGCAGCAATAATTTGGGGATCCATGGAGAATATGGACCTTAAGGACTCTTTGCACAAGTAGAGAGCAAGGGAGCAGCTGTTCTGTGCTGAACTCCTGGTTCAGAGAAGCAGAAAAAGTCTAGTACACTGAAAACAAAATTTAAATTGATAAAGAAAAGGCTTTGTTTATCATCCTCATCATATTTTCTTCAAAAAAGCAACATAGTGACTGGCAAACAAAAGCATTTAGTAAATGCTGAATGAATGAATGAATGACAAAGAAAAGAAGATGCCTTGATGAATTTGGCTAAGCTGGAGACTCCTAGTAGGTTGGTAAGAAATCAGGCTCTAACACTAGCTTGGGGAATGACTGTAAAGGGCCTAAAAATTAACAGTGGCTCTTTCTAATTTTTATATCAATTTTCAGCATATTATAATGTAGGATATACACCATTATACATAAAATGTTACATTACAGCATTCCAGAATCCTGCAGAGACAGAGCACATCCATTACATCAGTGGATGAGACATCATGCTTGTGGTCTTGACCAATGGGAGATAGTCTCAATCTAGTTCTTTTCTATACTAAAAGGAGCTGGCTGTAAAGCTCCTTTTGACTACCATAAGAGATACAATTGAGCAGGGAGAGAAAATGCTCAGGGAGAGAGAGAGATGATGTTCTGTCTAGCAAACAGAGAGGAGCCATTCATGCACAACAAGGAACTGGTGGTAGGCATTTTGCAGAGCATGCTGTGGGATGCTTACTTCTTCAGCTGCACAGCTGTTTTGGACTTTAATTTAAGGTGTGTCCTTTGAGCAAGTGTAGTCAGAGAATTCCCTGATATTAGTAATTGGTCTTCTGATATTTCAGCGTAGAATACTTTGGCATCAAAGCAGGATGACTGGATAGTGGAGAATTTAAGCCAAAAACAGAGAGAATTTCATTAGATACAGTTGGATAATGGTTTGACCCATTTCTTAGTAGGGAGAGATGAGAAATTCATATCAGAATCCTCTCTATGTTGTGTGTGGTATAGCCAAATTTTATTGCATTGTTTACTATGAATTAGGCTTTGTTCTAAGGACATTACATGCATCGCCTCATTAAATCCTCGTAACAACTTGCAAAGGTAGGTGTTGAATGGGAGGTATTGATCAGAGGAGGAAATCTATTGTTTTGAAGAAGGCATTAGGTCTTATTAGTAAAAGTGGAATGTCTGAAGTCACTAAGACCTTACGGAAAGAAAGACAAAACGAGGGGGATAAACTCTACAAAATTTATATTCCAGCGATTGCAGAATGGCTTAAGCCAAGGAAAAAGTATGATAGCATGGAGCCCAGAGTTCAGCTAGGGTTGCATTCCTTTGGTCCATTTCCAACATCATCGCCCCAAGGCTCTTTCCTCATGTTAATAACATTGCAGCAAGGAAAACAAATATTCAAATGAGGAAAACAGTAATAAGGGACAGAGCCACACATGATCTACTTATTTCCTCATTGGGCAAGGGTCCACAGATATTTAACAAAATCTTGTGCAAGATAAAAAGGGATGACCTCATGAGAAAATAATTTTACTTGTGAAAACTTGGAGGCTGCACGCTCAAGAAACGGTCTCTGTAATAGAACTGTTGCTTTCCCCGCTGACTCTAATTCAAAGCAGTGTTGGCCACGAAACCATGTTATGTGGCCTGTTTTCCCTGCTGGTGTCACTGATCAGAACCCAGGAATGGGCAAGGTTGAACACTCACTCCCTCGGTGCTCCTGGATAGATCAGCCTGGATGTGGAGCCACACGTATAGCTGATTGTTCAGATTTCTCTCCCTAATGAGGATGGTTGGGAGGTAGGCAGAACTTATAAAAAGGGAAGTCAAGTCAAGAGAAAATGTTACTATTAATCTCATTTTACAGATGAGAAGACTAACCCTCAGAAAGTTTATAGACTCCTCAATAATACACAGCCAGTAAGCAGTGGAGCCAGGATTTAAAACCAGGTCAGTCTGACTCTGCTGCCCAAGGTCTTTTCTGCTATGGTGTATACAAAAAACTGCCAGTGGTCTAGCAATGCATGTTCTTCCCCATCCACGCCTTGCTTTATGACAATGGAATGCCTCGATTTTAGTGGAGCACATGGTTGCCCAGCTTGAGACTACATTTTTCAGTGTAGGTTGCTTATGGCCAACTGAGTGAATTCCGGTCAATGGGATGTGAGCAGAAGTGATGTATGCCACTTCACCTAAGGATTAGGTATAATTTTCCCTTGCCTCTTTGTCTTTTCTTAATGGTTGCAGATGGAGAGGATGCACAAGCCAAAGATAAATGCCTTGTGTTGAGTATGGTGAAAGAGATAAATATAATTCTATTTTGTAAAGCCACTAAGATTTGAGGTCTCTTTGTTACAGCAGCTTAGGCAATATCCTAACTGATACATAGTACGATATCTCTCCAAGGATTTTGCCATTTTCTTATAAGAAACTACAGGTTCTTACCAAAGCCTGTTTAATACTTCTTATAGTTTGATATAAACACATATGTACATATTAAATACAGTAATGTTTAAGAGTTTAGACATTTCTATGTAATTTTTGTTTTTCTCTATGCATTCTTCATGTTATTTTTTATAAAGACTTGAGTTAAAGAATCATTCTGAAACATTAACTTCCTCTCTGTCCTAGGTAGACCTAATAAAACAAAGTTCAGCAAACTACATACATAAACAGGGGGTCTAAAGACCAAGTATCAGCAAACAAATCTGGCCACCACCTGTTTTTGTAAAGTTTTATTGAAACACAGCTACGCCCACTTGTTTGCATATTGCCAATGGCTGCTTTCTGCTACAAGGGCAGAATTGAGTACTTTCAACAGAGACTGAGTGGCCCACAAAGCCTCAACTTTACTATCTATCTAGCCTTTTCTAGAAAAGGTTTGCTTATCCTTACAATTAACAGATATTGCCAGGAATGTGATGCTTGCTGCTGGAAGCCCAGATAAGCTCCAGGTATTTTCCCATTTAGATGTGATGCACCTTTCAATGGTACTTATTATATTTATTGCTTAAATGTGAAAATCTGCCAGAATTTTTGTAAGTGGGTTGCTGCTCTTGCTTTACTACTTTCTTTTGGCAAAATATCTTTTGGAGAAATTTGTTGTTTTTGACCTCGTGTGAATGAAGGAAGGAGTAGAAGTGGGGCCAGATGTAACGCCAAATGGGAGTAGTTTTCTCTCGCTCCTGGGCATGACCCTGGGCACTGGGATTTCAGATGGAAAAGCCCAGTGGGCTTTATGGAGCTACCCGAATTTTTGCTTCTCGTCTACGTGGCATAAAGAACTTATTCCTGTTTGGAGGAAAACCACAATGTTATCAGATTTTGCAGAAGTTTGTGAGCGCGAAGGAGGTTCATGACTCCAAACTGCTTTCCCAAGTCGGCACAGATTGAAGTGTCTGAAGGGACACGGGTGCAGAAAGAAGGCGGTTCGCACTCCCAGGGGCCTGCAGGGCAGGGAGACCAGCGTGTGCGGAAAACACACTTCCCATCGCCTCAGCACCTGGACTGCGAATCCAAGAGGACCTGGGGCGGGGGAAGCGACAGGCAAAGACTGTAAATATTATTCAAATAAAGAAAGCACAAGGTCAGAAAGAAGCAGAGTGCTGGAAATGGTTTACTTTTTGTCCTTCTGACAAGCAGCGAAGAAGAAGGGACTCTTCCTGGCTTCCTGGCTATTGTGCTCAGCCACACTCCCCGTCTCTGAAAGTCCACGTTAGGAGGCAGTCGCACACGATGCTGCAATCCCCACGGCCGCTACAAAGGCTGAGTTCTTGTTCATGCTGTGTATTGCCATAGGTCAGCAACGGCTCTGTTCCCTGCTCCCTCCACTTTGGGACCCAGGCTGATGGAGAAGTAGAGGGATGAAAGAGCCAGCTCTTAAAATACGTTGTCCAAGTGACACTTGTCATTATTGCTCACATTTGATCGGATAAAGCAAGTCACATGACCAAGCCTGACAGCAGTGTGTCATATTCTCCCAGGGAAGCATGACACACGTTCCTCTACTGCGTCCTCTCCTGTATTATCACTTGTATAATAATCCTGCACGTCACTGTATAGTAAAGGCAGCTGACACTCAAATACAAGTCGCCCAGTTGGCACAAATACCAAGATGGTGACCCAAGATTTGAAATCAGATTTTACTTTAATTTTTTCTCCACTATTTTTTAATGACACTCCCCTTTTCCCAGGTAGTTATAAAAGGCTGAATTAAAATGTTTACATACATTATTACAAGAATAAAGCTCACCCACCTTCAAGAGGCTAAACCAGGATAGTGCTAGCTGTCTGCATCCTGTTTCCTAAGGTATTGTCTAGAGGCCTGACAGCATATGAAAATAAGCAACATTTTGCACAGTTCTATGTATGCCAGGCACGGGGCTCAGTGCTCTCTATGCCTTACTACACTGACTCTTTACAAAAAAACTTGTAAGAAATAGACTGCTGCCCAACTTTCTAGAGATTGAAGCTGCAGCTCAGAGAGGTTAAGTTACTTGCAAACACCACCCAGTCAGTACGATGGCCACTAGGTGAGCTCCTGTCAGCTTATCCCTAACTTTTACCCCCTTCCCTTTATAATAGGAAACGCCTGCTGTTCCTACTGTGGGGAGAAGACGGAAGAATACAGAAGAGATCCTGAATATCCAGAGTATTCTTCTTATTTATTCTCAGGATTATTCCTACCACAGTGTAAGCAGTGATTAAAAATACTAGGTAACCCAAACATAATTAGAAAGGTGCATTTCCTAGGAGAGGTGGGTGGTAATACCACGGAAAGCACTCCTGAGCCTACAATAAACAACTTGGGGTTTAAAAATAACTTCAGACGCTCTGTGCTCGGGCTCATTTCCATTTGTAAACATAATAAAATAGAAGTACACCCCCAACTATGAGTACTATGTAAGGAGAATAATCACATAGAAATAGATAACCCGTATAGAACCCACTTGCATTTACATGTCTGTGCATCTAGATGTACCTGCCTGGGAACAGAGGTCGGCAGGTAAATCCTGTGGTTTTCTGTGCAGGTAGTTGCTGCAGTTTTGTAGGTAAGATCAAGCTGTCTGCTATCTCCTCAACTGAAAAACGGATGTAATTTAACCTAGAATAAAAGTTGCTGGGAAATGTGATCAGATACACGGCTGGCGATTGTGACGGTGTTGCTTGGAGAGCTAAGTGCTGTACAAATCCTCCGACGTGGAGTGAATGGCAGTGGTCCAAGGTGGAGATGCTTTTTCTGGATGATTCTCTCTCAGTCACCCAGCCCTCCAAATCAGAAACCGGATGTTCGTCCTGGAAATCCACAGAATTCCTTGACTGCGGCACAACTCCCCTCATGCCTTCACACAGGCCAGTCCCTGGCCTCTCTCCATCCCTTTCACTTGGCTCATCCCCATCCCTCCTTCAGGCATCATCCTTGTACCGGGATTCTCAACGGCGACGCTCTAACTTGCGGAGCCGGACAACTTTTTGTTATTGGGGTCGGGGGGCTCTCCTGTGCCTTGTAGGATGTCTAGCAGCATGATAGCGTCTACCCTCCAGGTGTGGTAGCACTTGTCTTCCCAGCTGTGACAACCAAAAATGTCTACAGACATTGCCAAATGTCCCCCTGGGGCAGGGGAGGCAGGGGGCAAAACAGTCCCTGGCTGAGAACTACTGGCGAGGATCACTAGCCTTTACTGGAAGTCTTGTTTCACTTCGTAAGCTCCATTCCCCGGTGAGCTGCATTCACTCAGTGAGCCTGCAGCTGCGCTCAGAGCTGGGTGTCAGAAGTCGGTATGTACTGCCTTGGGGTCCCGCAGGCTCTCAGTGAGTGGCTGGGTGGCGGAGGACGAAGCACGGGGGAATTTCTTCTGGCTTGGAAAGCAAGGATAACTTTGCTTTGCTGAGTGACCTAGAAAGATTCCTTTATGCCCTTACTTTATGTGAAATGTGATCCGCACAGCGCACATCCCTGCAGTCTGATACGTGAAATCACCCATTAGAGAGAACAGCCAGTGATTCTGTGGCGGCTCTTGGGCTTTCTAGAAAGAAGCCATGAGTCTTGATTTTTTTCCCCCTAAAATCTGGCTTAACATCGAGGCACTGGAGCGAGAACGGCCGTAGCCCACAGATTCATTTCTCCCCAGTTTCATTGCACGTGGCCTTGGAAAAATTATTTTTTTTGAAAAACGACCTAAAGCTTTCCTAAAATCCTCAGGAATGACACCTGAGGGGAGCATCTGAAAGACTTCACATTCATTAACTAAACCTTCTCGTTAGGTTATCTTCTCCGAAATGCATTTGACAGTTAATGAACTAGAAAAGATGGCAGTCGGAGAAAAAAATAAAATTCTCTCAGATTCTGGAGATAGAACAGGGAGGTGGAAAAGCAGGAACCCAGGGAGGCATCGATAGATCAGCACCCCACACTGTGAGTATTTTATTGCCGGCTACATCGCCTTGGATCAGAGCCGGCTGCAAAGTTAAATTCCTGCCTGACACACTGCTCAGATCCTAAGACCATACATAAGTCAGGGAACCTAGATAAGGTTTGTCAGGGCAAAAGCAGCAGGGATACGGGGCTGACTGGCAGATATGTGAAACAGTGATCAGAGAAGAGAAAGAAAAAGGAAAGACATGTTCAAAAATATTTGGACTGCTTTAGACACCTTTCCCCATTTCCATCGGATTGCAATTTAGCCCAAACCTTCCTTGAATACTCAGAAGGTGAAACCAGCTTGCAGGCATTCGAGTGAGCAGGCACAGACTTTCTCTGAAAATGTGCGGTTTAAATGACCTCATGGGATGTTATTCATTTCCCGTTTCCTTCTCATCCACCCAGTGCCCGCTATGGAGGCTCAGAAAAGGGCTGGGGATGCAGGAAAAAAGGTGGCACGCTGCAGTGCACCTCTGCAGTTGCCAAAAGTATTATTTGGTTAATTCAGCTCGGTCCAGCCTTCCTGAAGTTGGGCAAACCGGCTTTCTTCCTCATGATGTATCACTTAGAAACACCAACTGCAAGGATTTCTTATGTTCTCACAAAAAAGGAAGGAAACAGCTGGTAAATGTTTCACAGATGGCAAAGCTCTTGGCATCTCTCTCAAGAGAGGGCCACCCATGCAGATGGCTCATTATTTTAACATTTGGATTTTCATCTTATTAAAACATCTTTTTTTTCTGGTTTTATTTAGCATCATAAATTCTCTTACACTTTAGCAAGCAACTAAGCGATTTGAGGACGTGCAGTCTAAGGAACATCCTTTGGTTACAACATAGATCGGTAACATCATTATTCCCAGCTTTGATCTCAACGTGATGGGTTTCAATCTGATTAAAAATTCCAATGAAAGGGAAAGCTCAGAGTAGTGAATTTATCAAGCAAAAGTCCATGAAGTCCACGTAGTAGCTGAATTATTCAGCAGAACGATAAACCGAGTGAAATTGGGGGAAATAGTTTTATTCGATGCATAAAATCTCTATTACTATGCAATATGCATATATAAAAATAGACAAATGTACAGGGGGTGTACATTCATACACACACCCTTTCTACATATGTGGAGATGCTTCTGTGCCATGAAGTACAACAGCCAAAATTTAAACCAAGCAGTGCCAATTCTTGGCAGAGCAGATAGGAAAGGGCCAAGATTTCAAAGGACAGTTCTCGACCACTCAGACTCCAACAAGACTGAACCTGCATCTTCGGCCCCAGTAGCTGTTTCTAGGTGTGGAAACAGGAAGGCTGTTGTGTGGCTGGATGGAAAGAAACATGCACTCGCCGCCCTGACTTTGTTGGGAAAGCAGGCCTCGGTACTCTCCAAATATTGCTCCCGAGGGCTGGGAAAAGTTCTGGTCACCTCAGCGTCCCTGACTATTGTGCTGGGGTGTGGGAACTGTTGGAGATGCAAATGCAAGTGACAGAGCAATGTAATAAGAACAAACCAATCTATTTAATGTGGTGAGATGCTGGCCTAAATACAAGATCAGTCGCTGTGCTCTCGCAAATGGGCCTTATGGAGCGAGGTCTGTGCCTGCCACGTTGTAAATGTTTATTAGCAATGGTACACAATGCACGTTATGGATCCGTGGAGCTCAAAGCTGCCTCACTTTGGGGGTCAAATCTAAATCCCTGAAATGCTGAGAAAATGTTAATAGTTGCCAGCGCCACGAATGTATCGGTTGAGAATGTACATAGGTATCATAAACGGAGGCTCTGCTCATCGACTTGAATCACCTCTGGTACCTCTAGCCGAAAGCATTAGCTCGCGTAATGCACTCTGTGAGCTGCTGGCTTTTCCATCAGATGAAAAACAAGATGGGAGGTACAGAGAGCATAGTTTCACAAACGAGGACTGGAAAGAACGAGGCTGATTAGGCATGTCCAGAAAGCTAGCAGTCGAGGAGAAATGAGAGAGAAAAAAAAACTTTTTTTTACACTATTTCTCCCTAAGAGGGTTGCTTCTGGGGGTGCCATGGTAGACGGAAGCTGCAGCACAAGTTCTGTTGTCAAGAGCACATGGCCTTGGGTAGCACTTCCACAGCTGGTGAACGTTACCCTCACCTTCAGGCTGGCCCCTCTGATCACTCTAAGGCCGTGGCTCTGGAGAAGTGGCCCCCGGACCAGGAGCATCAGCATCACTTGGACCCCACCCAGATCTCCTCAATCAGAAACAGTGCAGGAGGGGCCCAGCCGCCTGCGTTGTAACAAGCCCTCCAGGTGATTCTGACGCACGCTCAAGTTTGAGAACCACTGCTCAAAGGCATAATAGTTTGTCACTCCACCAGTGCCCAAGAATCTTTTTGGTGACAGACATCAAGTATGATTCCTGTAAAATCCTGGCAGCAGAATACATTTGTCTATTTAACTGCATGCAAAACGCTTGTCAAGAAGGATTCCGGGAGCTCTTTTTGCGAAGGAAGGCTTCCTCTCTCCTGCGCTCTGCGCTCCATCCATCTCTTTGGAGACTGCAGATGCCTTCAATCCAAGATCCCAAGTTACAAGCCATTTTAGAAACACCTCCACCCCCGCCCTTTCCACCTGATATTGGCAAATAAGACAGGAACACTGCACCTGGTTTTCTGAGTCTAGCTGGAAAGACTGACAGATTTCATTACGTTTGTCACAGGGTCTAAAACTCCACGTGGGAGAAAACAATCCCACTTAGTAAAAACACCTCACTGTACCTTTGAGTCAGAGTGGAGGAACATAAGAAGTATTGTTCCTGGGGAAATTACAAGGCATTTGGTGTGTGTTTCCAAGAGTGTGATGACTATTCACCAGTCTCTGGTTTAGGTGGCTGAGAAACCCCCCACGAAACTACATAGGGACTGGAATACATATACATCCTGTGAAATGGCATACGAATCAAAGGAGAAATGAATTTCCTGTGGTGCAGATGAGCTACTTAAATTCGCTCCCGTCTGAGTACACCTCTTTCTCCTCACGCGCATTGAAAACCATTTGAATAATGCACGTTATTCAGTTGCATTGTGTGCTCTGAAAGCCATTTAATGAAGGTAGACAGGCTTCCAAGAAGGTGCATTCTTTGACTAATGTAGGTACTCCTGGAAAATCTTTCCCCAACTTGGAAGGCAAGATTTACTGAGCGAGTGAAAGAAGGAATGCTATTATAATGTCTTGTTTCACTCAATCAAATCGAATGGAAGCGACCTTGGGTTAAACCTGATCTATTCTAGGTGAATCTTACCCTATGCAATGTATATATTGAAAGGCTGCAAGTCAATCAGATTTTTAGCAAATCAAACCATCTTTCCATTGACTTCCATTCTATTATCGAAGTTGCTTTATCTTTCTGATTGATCCCAATTAGCAGCGGCTTCCAGCTCCAACCTTTCTGTTAAACAGTAAATGATCTGTAAACTGACATCTAATTTAAGTGGAGGAGGGCCACTTCAACCCAAACACAATTTCATGAATATTCAGGAAAGTTATAAGCACTATTTCTACAGAAACTTATATATATATATACACACACACACATATAGTTTTAATAAAGTGAGATAAATGCGTCTAGTAAGATGGGTTCTTCATATGCAATTTATTTGGTTAATTGAGTCAAAATTATAGAAAAGGTCATTTGGGGCAAGGAATATTTTAAATTTCACTCCTCTTGGCAGTGAGGATTGAGAGGTAGTATAGAGCCAGGTTAACAGTGTGAGCCCTGGAGTCACACCCGGACTCAGTCCTGCTCTGCACTTCTCGACTGTGTGACTCGTCTTCCCTGACGCTCAGTTTCCTTGTTAACATGAGTCAAGTCATTTGTTCTGTCCCACAGGACTGCAGAGAAGAGTAACACACTGCGTATGTTGTTAGCACAAAGCTGGGCGCACAGTGCAGCCCAAATAGGTGGCCGCTGGTGCTATTATTTTTATGGAAAAGACAAAGTCACAGGTATTACGCCCAAGACAAACAGGGAGAGTGTCTACAAATGCCCGTATGGAAAGCCATGGGAACAATTTGACATCTGGTTAATCATTGTTGCTTTATTTTCTATACATTTGAAATAGTTCATATTTTAAGATTCAAATAAATAAATCAAAAAGTTGAAGGAAATGGTGTCTCTGAAAGTGCTTTATGAGCTTAAATTCCTCCAGAAAAGCCTCCTGTCGCCTGGCTCCTAACCTAAGTCAGAAACGCCAACCAGCAATCACATGCTCACATGGAATAGACTCCTTTCTTCACAGCCCTCCACAGTCTGAAATTAAGCTTTCCTGTTTCGTACTTAATGTTCACCTTCCCAATTGGACCCCAAGCTTAATGAGGGTGAGGACCTTCATTTTTATTGTAGCCCCAACTCACAGTCCCATATCTGTAGGTCATACTATGATTTTTAAAATTGTTGCCTGTATCCTGTGCTCAGCAAATACTTGTTTTTTTTTTCAAAGAGGTAATATATTTTCCAGTTTTATTGAGATATAACTGATGTATAATACTGTATTAGTTTTAGGTGGACAACATAATGCTTTGATATATGTGTATGTGGCAAAATGATCACCACAGTACATTTAGTTAACATCTGTCACCTCACATAATTACAATTATTTTTCTTGCGATGAGAACTTTTAAGATCTACTCTCTTAATAAATACTTGTTGAATGAGTAAATGAGAAGTGAATATGGGCACCTTTCCCCATCGAAACTACATCATCATTACGTGAGTGAGGAAACCAAGTATAGGCACTGTCTTTATTTCTGTATCCTTTAATTCTTCTAGTCCAGTTTTAAATCTGGAGTGTGCTTTTATCATTTGAAGTACCCACTCCTATTTTAGGATTCTCTGATGCCTTACCTCTTCTGCCCCCAACTTCAGAGGTGGAGAATGAAAGACTGGGCAAGAGTCAGCTTCCCACAGGGGAAAAGGAGGAGCAAGAAGTAACAATAATAATACAAGTAGTTCTGAAAGAGGCAACTGGGGTGAGATCCTTCTGGAAATCTGCAATACAATGGGAGGAAGGCAGACCCCAGAGCACTAATCAGACATGGAGTGATGATCTCAGAGTGAGTGAGGCTTCTTTTGTTGTTGTTATTAAAATACTGGCTTGCTCAGTTTTCTTTTTTGAAGGGGAACATTTACCCTAGCTTGAGGAAGCATTTCTTTAGCTCCACGTAAGCCACAAAGGCTGTTGTATAGAGCCAGGGGTTGAGGGATTTGGACTGTCTGATCATAGCCTGTCACCTTTAAGCCCAGTTTGTTTGTTTGTTTTTTTAATCATTGCCCAGTTTATGAATCATTGTTTCTACTTGCTTTAGAAATAGTCATTCTCTGCTTTTCCTTTTCCAGATTGAACTTGTGCTGGCTTTTTATATATCCATTTAGGTTTTTTTATCTGCTTAATGAAAAGAATACGTGTTCATTTCAAGCAGCTATAAACATCTAAAGTAGAAAATAAAAATGTTTCTGTAATTCATCTTTCAGGTATAACTAGTTTTTCACCTACATCTTTCCCCAGTGTTAATGCAGATACAAATCTCTTAGTAGTAATGGCAGCAGTATTTTTATAGCAAACGTTGTAATGCCAGATACACTGTTTTGAAATTAACTTTTTATTGTCACACCCTTACTTGCCATTTCATGTCAGTTCTTATAGGTAACTCCATGTTATGTCAGACTGTATCAGATGCTTTTCCTAGGAATGTCAGTGGCATTATTTTAAAATATTTCACTTTAATATAAAGTGATGATGAACATCTTTGAGCATGTAGCTTTGTTCACTCAAGAAACCCGTCCACTTTTTCTTCCCTCTGTAAAGAAATGTACCTACTGAAGACTAGCTGAAGTCACAGCCAAAGGAAATTCTTTCCCTAACAATTACCACTGGTTCTTTGGATGTGGAAACCCAAGAACCACTTGTTCATTCAATTGTTCATCATTCAGTTTGCTTCTAAAAAGTGCCAAGTATCATTCTAAACATTGTGATGAAATATACGAAAGAGGTCTCTGCTCTTATGGATGAAATGCTTTATTGGGGGAAACAGAAATTAACAAATAACTCCACTCGCCAGGGGGGAAAAAAAAAAAAGAAAATGTTAGCAGCAGCAAGATGAAGCCAACCATGGGAAATTAAGGGGAAGAATTTCCCCCCCAAAAAGAAACAGCAGGGCAATATCTCTGAGGGGAAACAAACATGGCCCATTGAAAGAAGAGGGCTGGCTCTTCACGAGCTTAAGGGAAAGTGGTCCATGTGGGAGCTAGGGGGGGAGCAAGGGCTATTTCACGTGGACCTCATAGGGAAGAAGTTGGTATTTTATTAAGTGTTATGAGAAGCCACTAAAGGAGTTTGACCAGAAGAGTGACAAAATCTAATGTATACTTCGGAAACGATCGCTCTCTTCCAGGGCGGGAACTACCTGGGGAGAATGGGAAGCCAGGGAGCAGGTTGTCCACGGTGTTCAGACAAGAGAACCTCCGTCAATGCAAGTGGATCCACAAATCCAGGCAGTGCAGCTCTGAGTCCCAGAAATAAATGTCCAGTGGACTCAAAGCCTCAGAGGCAAATCAGCCAGGTGAAAGAGAACCAGAAGATGAAGGCAAAGGCAACATCACACAGCCAAGAGCCAACATCGTATGAGTCTGAAGAGGATGGGCCCCTCCGGCGGCTGAGGCATTAAGGGTCAGAGTACCACAGAGAGCACCTCGTAGGATATTGGCTTAACGGAAGTCTCTGACCTTCACAGGCCTTTCATCTCTGGGCAGCAGAGACCTTGAGGTCAGCTCCACCCCTTCAACATCTTCTTTCTGGGCTTAAAGAAACAAGACAGGGCTTCATAGTGATCACTGGCCTCTTTGAGACAGGAAATAATATTCATAAATCTGAGATAGCTATGCTTTCTGGTCAGGCTGAAGGTCAGTGCTGGGGTCACATCTTCAAAAGTCTTGCTGGGTCAACACCCCCATGCTGTTTGTAGCGTGGCGTCTGGCATCTGTGCTTCATTGGCTCAGCTGACTTGGTCCACAAACTGTAAACCTAGCACGTGGACATTTGAACAGGGGACTCAAAGAGAGCGGAGTGTAAGAACTGCCACTCTCTCAGGGAACGTTTATGGTTTAGCACTCCACTTCCGGACATCCAGCCTCCAGAAAATGCACAGGATACTTGTGTGGAGACGTCCAGGGAAGATTTTTGGTTGTATTTTCCCAGTCTTGTATACAACATAATATAGAACTATATGCATCTGCCTAGATGTGTCAATGTAGGTGTGTGCATAGGAAAACTCGAGAAGTCCAAGTTTCAGATCAATGGAATTGGGGAAGAAGAACTTTGTATCTTCCTTTCTACAAATTTGTATAAGGTTGAATCATGCGAAATCGTCAGTTTTTATAGGTAGAAACCGACTCAAGGCTGGCTATTTCTTATAAATTCTAAAATGGTTTGAAGTCTTGCAGAGTCTTAAGAGGCTGCTAAAACAATGGGCTCTGGAACCAGGCAGAATGCTCTCAAGGGCCAGCTGTGCTTCTCCCTATCTGTTTAACCTTGGGCAAACTGCATCACAACCCTGTGCCTCAGTTTTTCCATTTGAAAAATGGGGATAATAATAATACTTAGCACAGAGTGCCATTATGTGAATTAAATCAATTACCTGTTCAATACTTGTAATGGGGCCGGTATACATCTTCAATAAATGGTTGCTATTACTTTTTTAAAGCACCTATTACCTTTGAAATTAAAAAAAAATAAAGAAAAGGTTTTGTGTAGAGTATCCTTGAAAAACTCTTTTCTTCTAGTTAAGAGAGAAAATTCTAGGCGGGTCCTCTTGCAATAATCATCTATAGTCTAGGACCTTGAGCCTTGAACTCCTGGCAGTGCTGGTGACAGGATGATGGGAGGTGCAAAGCGGCATCCTTGTACTTAGGGAAGCCCTTACGCTTCCTGAATTCTCTGTCTTTTCTCAGGTGGGTTTTCCCCACCTCCTCTGTCACTGTTTATTTATATGTTATCTTTCTGCTCTTTTAATTATATCATCAATGTTTTTGTAAAGTCATTAATTCCCCCCTCCCTTTTCCTTCTTTGTGCACGGCTCTAAATGTAACCACAGAAACAAAACAGTGCAGTCCCACAAACAAAGGAGACCCGGCTGGGTAAGCAAAACCTTACGGTAGGTCTTGAGTCAACTGCTATTTCTTGTCTTCATGTTTTATAAAACAGCCCACAGCTCTCACAAAAGCAAGGGAGGGAACCCTGATTAAATGGTACGCATTACTGTAAAAGGGAATTAAACGCGATGCAAAGGTTTGCACTAAACCGCATTAGGCAAGGATATTCAGAAACAAAGTTGCCTGGGTGGTTTCCAGTCTGAAAGCACAGGTTCTGAATCTGCAATGACTCACTTGCCCACGAAAGAATTGTTCTCCCGGCTAATTGCTTAATCAGTCAGCCATTCGCCTTTTTTCCCTTAAAAAGGAACAGCAGGGCTATGTTTTCAGGACTGGGAAAACGGTGGGGTGGAAAGGTAATTAGAGATACTTGGGTAAAAGTGTACAAATGAAAATTGATAAGGATGTCTGAAGCACTAAAATTTGGGTGTTTTTATTTAGAACAGCTGAAAGCAGTAACAATAAAAATATTTACTGAACGCCTACTATGTTCCAAATATTGTCAGAGGCAAGAAGTTGCAATGGTAAAGAAGGCAGCCAGAGCCCTGCCTGCCCACGCGGTCTTAGGGTCTAGCGGTTGAAATAGGAAAGAAACAAACAAACAGATGAATGAATAATTATGGTAACTTCGACTTCTTGAAATCCTATAGAGGAAACAAAATTTCCTGGGGGAGAGGTGGGTAGGGCCATAGAGGTTAACTTGAGGTCAGGGAAGATGGCTCCAGGAAGCGACACTGGAGCTGAGACCTGAAGGGTGAGCCAGCATGGGAAAAGCCGGGGGAGGAGCAGTCCAGGCAGAGAGTGACAAGCTTGCCAAATCCCTGAGCTTCAGATGGCCTGAGCTGGAGAAGCCGGAAGGAGTCCAGTGGCTAAGGCAGGCTGCTACAATACTTACTATGAGCTTGTTGACCCAGAAAACCAGAATGGAATTTGTAAGAAAATCATAGCCAAAAGAATATTAATAATAACAATAGTGCTTGTCTCAAATCACCCAAGTCTTGGGTAGAAAAGGCACAGGGGAACCCATGGCATCTGACCTCCTGGCAAAGAACCTTGCTTCTGCGTGGTCAAGACGGAGCCCAGGTGCACAAATGACACATGCCGGCGGCTTGCTTCCAGGTGTGTCTACATAGCTTTTCCAGTTTGCTGGCCCTGGGGTAACCTGAGGTTCAAGACCTGAGCCCAACCCTTACTCACCTTTGGTCCTTAGCATGTCCCTCATCTTTCTGGAGCCTCGTCTAAAGACCCTCACTGAGCTGCCATGAGCTTTACACAGGCGACCAGGCGGTGTTTAGACCAGCATCTGGCACCAAGAAAACATGCAAAAATGTCGACTATCATCACTATTATTATCTTTATTATTTTGTCAATATCCTCTCTGCCTCCGCCTTAATAGTCTCCATTATAGCAGACTATTTGTGCATCATTTTACATTTCACCTACCAATATCGAAGGGGGCTGGAGCATAACAAATGGCTTTATGATCCAAACACTTGCTCATTTATCACAATACCAGCTATATTTCAAGTTTGGTCCTAGGTTTGGGGAGAGCAAAAAATTTTAAAGTCATGCTTGATGGAGTCATGCTCATTGTCAGAGCCAGAGGATGGAGTCCTAGATCTGTGGTGTATTAACTGTGTGATACCAGCAGGTCCCTTAACGTCTCGGGGTCTCAGGATTCACACCCGAAGTCACCTCTACCAGTGGGGACCGTGATAGCCACGCAGCGCCACTTTGATGTGCATTTGATGGTGTGGTGCCTGGAGGCACTGACTCCAGAACCTGGAACATAGTCACAGCTCCAGGCTGCCAGGCATACTGGCCTCAGCCTTTAAGAAGCAATGATTTGCGGAGGTGGAAACAACAGATAAACAATTTAATGGGGTTCACTGAAAGGTAAGCATAGTGAGGGGTGCTCATCCCTGCCCCCACCCAGGAAAAAACTCAAAGAGATTCTGGAGCTGGTTCTGAAAGTATGAATAGGAATTTTCTGGCTAGATGGAAGGAGACACTCCAGGCAGCAAAAAACCACCGTGGACCAAAGCATGGAACCTTGAAACAAAACGGCTTATTGGGGAAATGCTAAGTAACCTGAAACAGCTGTTTTGTGCATTAGAGGATGGAACAATGGATATTGAGAAGTAAGGCAGAAAAGCTTGTCCTAACAAATGTGTGCTCATTATGTTCATGGTACCCAAACTGTCCTGCATCTAGGTCACTGTCCGAAAAGATTTTCAGTCTTATGCAAACTCTTTTTCTTTTCTTCCCAACAGTTGAGATTGAAACAAAGATGTTATGTCCAAAGCTGGCTATATAGGACGTCTTTGTGGCTATCAGATGTTAAATGCCAAAGCACCACATGAGATGTGATTTTCAGGCCAGTCCAGGGAGTCCGAGCTTTGGCCAGACCATCCCCATCCCCATCCCCATCAGTAACATGGTGACATCCAAGTGCATCAAGCAATGTTTGATGACTGAAATCACTATTTTGAGAAAATCTAGAGAAAACATAACTGTGTTTGTAGCCAAAGCAGAAGGCACAATGATGTTTTTTGGAAAGTAAGCTGGAGAAGTTTATCCTCGGGTATGGAAGTGAGAGTTCAACAGGGTTACCACAGTTACCCAGGCATATCAAGATAAAAAACAAAACAAAACAAAACAAAACAAAAAAACCTTCCTGCCTGGGTAGCAGGTGATGACTACCACGCCCTTATGACATAGGCAGCCACGCAGCTGACATGACCCAGGATCCATATCCAACACCCTTCTTGAATTTAATGATCTAATTTAAGGGCTGACAAACATACCGTTTTTCCAAGGGGCTGGAAATGGCTATCCCTTTTCCTCAACCAAAGTAATTATTCCCCCACTTGAAGCAACAGTAGTGAAAGCACTTTTTGTTTCTCCAATTCTCCAGTCGAACCCCCAGGCTAAGGGGTTTTTTTGTTTTTTGTAAGGCATTGTTCATGCACAGTGGCATAGAATTTCATTTGCCGGGTTTCAAGTATTAAGAGCACAACACAAAATCTAAGCAATTTTAGACATGTGTCAATCTCGAATAAAAAGGGCTTTGTGCTGGCACAGGATGTCAACGCTTGAATTAAAGAGATGGAGAATTTCCCTGAGCGAGTGCTGTACATGCTGACATAATACATTGTTAAGCCTCTGTGTTACGATACAACCAATATGTTTTAATAATTTATTGGTATTTATTTAACACACAATACTGTCATACCGAATCTAAACCAAGAGGTCTAGGTTCCTCACTGATTCGTGTACCTGGTTCTTATTGGTATCATTAGATGAGTCCTTAGAAAAGTCTCTTGCATGTGATAAAATTAGCAGAATGTTTCTGAAACTTCATTAGGACAGCATTCTGGTATCACCTTCCAGGGACCCTCCGTGGGATATTGCTGGAAGGATTTAATTCAGCTTTGTCTTTTTCTGTCTTTATTTATCAGACTTTATCTCCCGATGAAATCACTGCTCTATGAGTTAATCTCATTTGAACACTTAGTCAGAATCTAGCCAGCTAAGAGAGTGCTACAGGCTGACACGGAAACTGGCGGGATGCAGAATCTAGGTTGAATTCTTCTGGACTGCCTTAATCATTAATTCATCTTCCTGAAGATTCAGTCATCTTTATTTCATCATCACCTAATGAGTATAATGGAGACCATCAAAATCTAAAGGCTAATCTTTTTTTTTCGAAGTGAGTATTTGATAATTACTAATTAATAATATTGTCAACAATAACCTCAATTTCCAGGTAGTCCCCCTAGAGATTTACATCTTGATTTTACTTGCCAGAAGGACAAATTAACTCTCCCAGAATTAAGCTTTGGTTTACAGTTTTCAAATCACAGGAGCAAGGAGAAGCTATCTTCATGTAAAAATAATCAGACTTTTCTTTTTTTTTTTTGGAAGAGCCTCAAATGGCAGAGATGAAGAGAGAATAAATAGAGCTGATGAGATCTAGTGTGACACCAGTAATTCTCAAAGGGACCCCACACCCGGGAGTGTGCTGGTGTGGAGGCTCATTGCTTTTATGGAGGTGACAGGCCTGACCTGTCAGGTACTAGTAACACCCAGGACAGACTAGAAATGTCACAAACTACTAACAGTTACTACACAAGATATAAAAGCATCCGTCTAAAAGGGGGTGGCTCTTCAAAACTGGCTTAAACCTGTTTAGAAGTTCCTATTTCTTTAAGAAATCCAAGGGACAGACTGGGATTTCAAACTTTGTAGATACCAATAGGCATATGCAGAATAGATAAACAAGATTATACTGTATAGCACAGGGAAGTATATACAAGATCTTGTGGTAGCTCACAACGAAAAAAAATGTGACAATGAATATATGTATGTTCATGCATAACTGAAAAATTGTGCTCTACACTGGAATTTGACACAACATTGTAAAATGACTATAACTCAAAAAAAAAGTTAAATAAATAAATTACATAAATAAATAAATAAAGAAGAAATCCACCCCATTTCCATATAGGACACAGAGTTCATTTACAAAAAAAAATTTTAATCTAAATCATTAAGGTTTATTTTATTCAGGACTATTTTGATTCAGTGTTATGGAAGCTCAACTCACATTCGTTTTAGCTTAAAAAAATGGGGGCATTATTGCCTTGTGTGCCTGAAAAGTTCAGGAAACAACCTTCAGGCGTGGGTTGATACAGGTGCTCAAATGACACTGGGAACCTGTATTTCTGTCTCTCAACTCTTCTCTCTTCAGAATTGGCTCTGTTCTGAGGAAGGGAATTTCTTCCCCGTATGGAACCCCCAGAAGCATCACATTTACCTATTATCAACTGTAAATTCCACTGGATAGGAACCTCTGTGTTACGAGTTGACTTGTCCTCCCAAAATTAATACACTGGAGTCCTACCCCTCAGTATTTCAGAATGTTACCTTATTTGGAAAGCGTCACAAATGTAAGTAGGTAATGTGAGGTCATGCAGGAGTCGGCAGGGTCCCTAACTCAATATGATTGGTAACTTTATAAAAAAGGGGGTAACTTAGGCCCAGATCTGCACATGAGGAGAACGCCGCATAAAGACTGAGTTTCGCTGCCATAAGCCAAGGAACTAACCAGAAGCTGGAGAGAGGCCTGGGACAGATTCCTGCCCTCACACTTTCCAAGGAGCACGGCGCTGCCGACGACTTGTTTTTCGGCATCTAGCCTCCAGGTGTGTGAGATAATACATTTCTGGTTTTTAAGCCACTCAGTTTGTGGTACTTTCTTACAGCAGCCCCGAGAAACATGTATACTCTCCTTCTCAATGGTTCCATACAGTATCCTGAGATTCATAACTGGTTTGATTTGGTGGCCACGGCAATTTTGGTGGCCAGGTGGACAGGTGGTTGGGCAGATCTGACTCACATGTCCACTCCCAGAGCTGGGAATCAGTCCTACCCTATGCACGTGGACCAAGTGCGGGCAAAGGGTAGTTCTCCAAAGAAAGATCAAAGTGCTACCGGAGCAAGGAAGGCAGGCAAAAAATATCATCAGAAAAGAGGCAAAATGAGGTTATTATAGCTCAGAGTCTTTGCCTGAATAATCACCATCCCCTTTTCTATTTACCTAATAAACCCCTAGCTCGTCAGGCATGTGTATGAGCATCTCTTCTGTGAAACCCTTCCTGAGTGCCTCTCATAGAACTGGGAATTGCCCGCACAAACCCCCCTCCCATAACAGGGCACGTTGCAGTAGTAACAACAGTAATTAACCTTTCTACAGTGCTTACGGTGTGCTTGCCATGGTTCTAAGCTGTTCGACTCATGTAATCCTGATAATAACCCAATGAGGTAAACATGCCATTACCCTGATTTACAGGTGAGGAAATTGAGGATCAGAGAGGTCAAGTAACTTTCCTGAAGCCAAATTCCTTAGCTAGTAGGTACTAAGTGCCAGGGCTGAGATTCAAATCAAATCAACTTAGCTCCAGAGTCCATGTTCTCTACCAGTTCATGGTAGTGTATCAAGTGGTTCATTTTCCTCCTATCTATCTCCTTTTATGAGACCAGTGATCCTCAAACATGGAATATGTAACACTGGTAAACGCCACAATGATTTTAGATTTTAAACATTTAATCTTGGAAAACTATTAGTAGTTACATATTATATATTTGTTTTTATGAGCATCCTCTCTTTACGGCAAGAGAATCCTGTTTTGTTTTGTTTTTTTCCCAGAGGTGATACACACTTTTCTTCTTGGGTAAATTCATTTAAATAAAAGAAGCTGGTTAAAATATGGTAAGAACAAAACTTCCAGTTACAAAGTAAATAAGACATGGGGATGTGCTATATGGCATAAGGAATGTAGTCAATAATGTTATAATAACTTTGTGTTGGGACAGATGGTAACTAGAGTTATTGTGGCGAACATTTTGTAATTCACAAAAATATTGAATCACTCTGTTGTACACTTGAATATAATATTCTAAGTCAGTTATACTTCAATGAAATATTCGAGTACACATAGCATAAATATATCAAAAATTTTGGAGGTGGCACAGAAATAATTGAAGTTTGAAACCCATGTGCTTAGCTGGTAAGTTCTTTGAGGAATATGCTGTGTCTGTGTGTCCCTAGTGGCAGTGCCCAGCACAGTGTCCAGCACATAGCAGACACTTACTAAACACTTGCCGAATCATTTTGTATTGATTTGGTTACTGGCAACATAAAATACAGGACTGACAGGCCTCAGCTGAATTTAGCCCAGTGAATTATGTGAAATAGCAGGAATATTGATCTTCTCATCATTACTGAAATTCAGCCAAGCACAGCCATAATGGCCAGACATCTGCCAGCTGTTATTTGGGAAGAGTATAATGAAATTTGGGGTCTCAGTTCAATGCCAAGTTACTAGACAACTTTATTTCTCAGAAGCAGAGAGATATACGTGCCTATGATATACGTGTTCTCCAAGCAGGAGAAATTTTACAGACACTGGTTATTGTTTGTAATTCACTTCTTTGAATGGCGAGCTCCTCTCCCCTTCTCAGAATAACTTCAGATGAAAATTTTCAGTGAATCTGAGGGAGTTCAAGTACAAAAAAAAAAAAAAAAAAACCTTAGCCATGCTAAGAAGTTTAAATTTTAGGTTGACAGGAGTTAAAAAGCAGAGGGATTATTCTTAAACTTCCCTTACAAATATGTCTCTTTTATAGCCATACCCAAACCAAGGCCGGTAAAGCACAATAGATAAGCATGTGAACTTGGAGAAGTTAATTAGCTCCCCTGTGCCTCCTTCACTTTTCTGCAAAATATGGATTATAATGCACTTGTTGAAAGGATAAGATGAGTTAATGTATGTAAAGCACTCAGCTTACTGTTGCGTAAGCACTTAGTTATAATAGTATTGTTATTATTGCTATTATTAGTACTGCAGACCAAAATGCATGTTTTCTTAGGTATGTTAGGGGATCAAGCCACCTATAATGAAATCTTTTTTGATGTCAGGCACTTTAGAAACATCATTTCACTTTTTCCTGTTTCAGATCAGTTTCCCCAAGAAGCCAACTCAGCAACTGAAAGTAGTGTGGATGCTTATTATGGGGTGCTCCTGATTTTAACATCTGTGGGAGAAGACAAGGAGGTAGGATTGGCTAGACAGAGAATCTGAGCTGGCTGCAGCCACAACCAGAAAGCTCTGAACTGAGATGGTCTTTCAGAGTTGTCACGCATTTGGACAAGAGAGGGGCTGTTTTTTTCTTGCCCTCATCAAATAGTTATTGAACTCAGGTTACTGCCCAAAATGGTGTGTGACCTAGGGGAAGGGTTCTCTCTTCAGCTGAGGCCAGTTCCCAGTGAGAGTTTAGACCTACCAGCATTCATACTACTTGCAACTGGTGAGACTGGACCTTCAGTCCTAACTGTGGGTTCTGGGTGGTGCAGTAGTGTCCACTGCAGCCCATCCCTTGCATTCAGGTTCACTTCTTTATCTAAGTTCTGGGAGAAGCAGCTCTAGGATTCTGGTAGGCTTCTCTGCTTTGGAAAAATTTATAAGAGGAAGGTTAGTGGAATGAACCAGCTGCCACTGTAGCCACTTGTAAGGTCACAACTGATCCTCATTGTCTCCTATTCATTCTTGGATTCCCTCGCTCTCAGATAGAATCTCTGCCCATCTAGGCAGCTTGTCTAGTGGCATGATCCAGACTCCCATGTTGGAGGGGTCTAAGCCCATGGTCTCCATGACCTTCTCTGCCAGGATAGTGACTCCTCTTCTTGACTATCAGACCCTTGACACGAGAGGCTCCAAGTGCCCAAGTGGAAAGCGAGGACTAACGTTGAAGAAACTCTTGCTACATCCTCTGGTCAGACTGTGTACCAGACGCTATACAAGACTCAGTTAGTGTCCCTGGCAAAGGGCCTGCAAGTAGGAAAGGCAAACATACCGCTGCACTGTTTATTCCAGTGAAAGTGAAATATTACCCAGGGTAGAAAGGCTCCAAGATGGGCAAAGGGGTTGCTTTATATTGTCCCACATTAAACACAAATTGGTTTCAAGGTAGCTTCAGTGGTGAACTGGTAAATGTTTAACAATTGACAATCTGAAAAGAAGAAGAACTCTGATTTTTAGTGTTTGCTGATTTTTATGATATACATACAGGGTTGGAAAACTACAGGCTGCTGGCCTACCATCTGATTTTGTAAATAACATTTTATTAAAAGACAGCCATCTCCAGTTTCTTTTTACATATTGCCTATGGTCGCTTTTTTTTGGCTACAATGGCAGAGTCCAGTCATTGTAACAGAGACTATTACAAAGCCAGACATTTTTACTGTCTGGCCTTTTAGGAAAAACATTTGCTGATCCTCTTGTGAAAATACTCCTACCAAGTCTGATTTCAAGCTATCAGCTGAACTCAGAGTTGGAAAGTGGTGCCCACAATTAGCCCTCAGAAGCCAGTATGAGTCAGTTGCAGCACACGGCATTGGCTGAGGTCAATTCCCACACAACTGAGAACTGAAGCTGGCAGCTAGCAGCACGCCCGGCAGAAATCTGGGTGGTACAGCATAGCATCCATTAAAATCCTCGTAGCTTTGCTATGAGGAAGATGCTTTCATTATGCCCATTTTCCAGACGAGAAAACGGAGACTAAAGTTTGCTTTGTCCTAAATCATAAAGCTAGTAAATAAATAGTGAAGCTAAGGTTTAAATGAAGATCTACTGTGCTCCAATAATATTCTGTTCCTCCTATCCAGCTGGTTGGCTTAATTTTACCATCCAAGGCTCTTCATTCAATCATTCATTCACTCAACTACTATTGAGTGAATGCCTGCTATGTGCTAGACATCACGATACCACAAAAAGTTAAGATACAAGGGAACTCCTCCACTGGCCAGTGACATTGGTTTCCGGTATGTTTAATTACCTGAATATCTAAATCTGTCATTATCTCTGCCCTTAGGTCAGGTTCTGGGATGCTACAGTTTTCAGCAATATCTCTGTTTTCTAATTTAATCCCAGTTGTACTAGTGGTCAAAAGCATATAGAATGGAATTTCCTGGTCTAATGATTGTTTCATGTAAAGTTCTGTTTTTCAGTCAGTTCATGGTCCACTGATAATGGTGGCATTTAAGTGGACAATAAATTACATCTATTTCCACCAAACTCATAGCCAGTTAAGAAAGTGACACTAGATTCAGAGACACAAAGATTAACATACGATAGAAGGCAGTGAAGGATTCGGCACGGACCTGCAACGACGGATTATCTGTTGAACATCATAATTACCAAGCACCTACTTTGTGATAGGACTTGTTCTGGATCCTGAGAATACAGAGATGAAAAAAAGGACAAAATCTCTGCCTTCATGGACCTTACATTCTAATGTAATCTGGGCTCACCACACCTACTCAGTCTGCACCTTAGAATCCACCCTTAGTAGGGTGGGTTCTCAGCTGTCTGAAGGAAAGACCCCCTCACACCTGATGAGCACCGATACTGGTGAAGAGAGATGAGCCTGTGGATCTGACCCTGGAAGACACGACTAGCTCCTCACCCATGGACAAGCCCACATGAAAGGAGAATTAAAAAAAGAATGCTTTCAATTCTGGGGGCTGGCTATTCTAGGGTAGAGAAGGACAGAGTCTAAGCCATGCTTATCAATGTCCTTACCTTATTTTTAATCAGTTTAGATGTTGATATAATTGAAGGCATAGAAAAAGATTCTAGAAGCATTGTTCTAATACCGTTTTCTTCAGGGAATAGAAACTTCCCATGGAGACAAGAGAGGAAATAGGTTTTGTTATTCTCTATCAAGTGATAAAAACAATGTCTTGTATGTAAATCAACTGAATTACTTAGGACTGGCTAGGAACATAGTAGGTATTCAAGACAGTCTTATGGGTTGCCTAATTCCAGTATTTCCACCTACACATTTGGTAAATGTCAAGGCTGAGGAATTATCATTAAAGGTCAGGCAAGTATCCCTCTGTTCTGGGTCAATTATTAAAGTTTCAGGCTTCTTTGCCGATAAATACTGTCGGCAAAATAATAATAATAATATTGACAAATATTTTGAGGCAAATGCTTTGTTCTTGGCTGGGTAATGCCCACTGTGTGCCTTGTTAAAATTGCATGGTTTCTTTCTGGATGGAAAATACTCTGTTTGTAAAATGTCCTATTATCGTGCTTCGTGATGAATGAGCTGTGTTTATTTGTTTCTTTCCTGGGCTGTCTTTAGGAGATGATCTAAGGTTAATGGTGGAAATGTTACCAAAATAAATGGTTTCGTGTAGTCAAATATTTCATCTGATCACTCTGTTTCAGGAAACTTGGGAAGAAAACAAATGAATATTTTTGAAGCATTTGAATTCATTCCTTCACTTTAGTGCTGCTAAGGTTTCTAAGATACATTGAAAAATATATTTTTCAAGTTACCCATAAAGTCTACAATGCTTCCACCGACATGTCAATTAGAATATTACACATATTTTCTTCTGGAAAATCCTCAAAAGGATGTAGAAGATGATTTCAGATGCCTGCATAAAATTGGCTATTTTCCACATGAAATGGTTCCATAGAATCATAATCTTTCATGAGAGTGAGATTCACCAGACCTGGTTTAAAGCATTTCCTTAAATTGACATCTTGTTCTGAAAGTAAGCAGAGGTAATATTTGCCACTAATCCTTACAAGTTTAGACACTTTAGGAAAAAAAATATGGTCATGTGGGTAAAATTACAGGACTTTTCTCTGGTGTCATAGATTCTGACTTTGGTCAGACTTCGTTGAGAATTGCTCTA
Organism: Vicugna pacos; assembly: GCF_048564905.1. NCBI lineage: Eukaryota > Metazoa > Chordata > Mammalia > Artiodactyla > Camelidae > Vicugna > Vicugna pacos. The sequence continues at coordinate 38,991,405 of NC_133005.1, read as the reverse complement.
GGCTTACTTGGGAACCTCTCTCACTCTTGGTCAAAGTTCTGCAATAAATCCCTGCTCCTAAGTGACATTGCCAGGATGAAGTCATTATCATTTTTCCCCCCTGGGGCTTTGGAATTCTTCTAAGACTCTCCTTTAGGTCCAGCTAAGTACAAAGGACTATTTATCAGATAGCTCCTTCCTGCACAGATTTACATACTCAGAAATATGTGCATATGCCAAAGTCATTCTTAGTCTTGCAGTCAATATTACTTTGGAGGTAAACAGAGATTTAAATGTCAACAACGAACTTAAAATGACAGCCTAATAATAAGAGAAGGAGTCTACGTTGTAAGACATTTTTTTAAGATCAAGATTTTTAGTAAAAAAAAAAAATTAATATACATCAAGCACTGGCAATGCAAATTTTCCTTCCAAGTCCTACTGCAGAACTCCAGCACAAGAAATTATGCATCTGACTCTTGTAAACTTAACTTTATTTTCTTTTTCTAAACGTTGAGTTACAATAGCTTCAGGAGAGGGGTCCAAAATTGACTGAAAGGGGGAAAAAAAGACCTGTTATCAATTGAGATTCCACTGGAAAAAATCTTCTATAAAAGATGCTTCCTGGCTCCTTAATGGGTTATACTCTACTTTGATCTCTTAATGTATTATTATCTACTATAAAATAAATTTAATTGCTTTTCATAATTATATGAGTAACTTTTGCTCTTCTGAGGTCAGAAGATATTGGTAATAGAAAAGAAAAGAGAAAACATTCACAATTCTACCTGCCTGCCTAGAACCACAATTACTAAAAAGTACGTGAATCGACAGATTAATATCTGTTTATTTAACAAATAAATGTTTAAACAAAACAAGCAAAAAAATTTACTGATTTTCTGTCATAGGTGCTTTTCTAGATCCTAGGAATAGAGGCACCTGTAAGATGCTGCCTTCATATAGCTTACAGTCTGGTGGGAGAGACAGAGTAACGAAGTAAATTCGTTGATAAATGACATAAAGACAGAGACTAATATGTGCCATTTTTAAAAAAGGTTCATGAGATGGAGAATGATGGTGCAGTGGTGGGAGGGCATTTTAAATCACAAAAGGATTCTCTGAGGAGGGGACATCTGAGCAGACACTAGAATGGATGAAGCTTTTAGGAGCTGGGAAAAGTCACCCCGGCAGACAGCAAGTGCTAAGGCAATAAGAGGGAAATGATGCTGGTGGTTTGAGGAAAAGCCAGCCCGCGTTGGGGATGGAGAGTGGAAAGAGATGAAGTTCAGTGACAGGAGCAGCCAGTTAGGATCTGGCTTCACCGGCCACAGGAAGTGGTTTGGATTTCATTCTAATCTGAACAGATCTGTGTTTCCACAAGCTCAGTTTGGTGGTGGTTGTGTGAAGACTTTAGGGGAGCAATAAAGGAAGCAGAAGGACTAGTTAGGGGATGGTTTGACTAGTCCACGTGAGAGGTGAAATGTCTTGGATTAGGATGGAAGCAGTGGCCACCGTGAGAAGTGGTCATGCGGAGGATTACTGTGGCGATCTGGCTGACAGGATTTGATGACGCTTCCCAGGTTGGGAGTGGAGTGAAGACGTCAGACTGCAAAGCTGTTATTACACCACTCCTTTCACTTAAGAGACTGTGGTCGAGCCAGCGGTAGACATCTGCCCAACCTTCCTCCTGGCCACACGGTGTTCTATAAACCACCACCTTGTGGTTTATTTCTCCCATCTCCATGTGAGGAACACTTAGATTGCTTTTTGATTTAGAAACATTTTTGTTCATATAACTGTATCCATGTCAGCTTATTTCCAGAAGGCACTGCTAAAAGCTGAATTGTTGGATCAAAGAGTGCCTCACCTTTAAGATCTGGTGCACAGTTTGGTCCTCTCTTCTTTACTTTAAGGCGGTCGTGTGGTGCTAAGGCTCAGTTTCATAATTTTCAGCAGCAAATGCCATTTGGGCTTGTTTATTCTCTTAAGCAATGACTTTCCTGGATAAAATGATGAATTTTTAGACAGCAGCAGGTAAGGAGAAGGAAATTTTCTGAGTGATTTTGAAGAGAAGATGATCTTTGGATTAGAGGATATTGTTCCTTAGGGTACATGACCAGGCTTTCCGCTACCACCTGACTCTTGGTCGCTCCTGGCTGCCACGTTATGGCTCATAGCAAGTGCCCTCGAGCAAGACCAGTCTGTCTTAAGGGGGTATGCACCTGTCCAGACTTAGCATCAGATCAATCTTTAAAAGGCAGGTAGGATGTTTTTTTGTGGGGGGAAGGGAGAAAAAGATACTAAAAAGAAAAAACAAATTTAAAAATCACCTTTTAAGTGGTTCCCCAGAATAAATGGCTCAGCTAGAGAAAAAGAATTTGAAGCAGGCAAAAATGTCCACATTCAGATCTGAGCACTGCCGCTTACTACCTCTGTGTTCTTACCAAGGTTGTTTCACTACTCTGAACCTCCCTTCTACACTCTATAAAGTGTGATGTTAACCCCTACCTTACATGCTTAACATACATAAGGGTGTTTGTCACATACATTCAATATACGGGTGGTAACATTTTTGTAGCAGCTGTTTGCCAGACACGTACTATGTGACAGCTCGTGCACCAGCTGCTTGATACCTATTATTTCATTTATTCCTCACAATAGCACCAAGGTGGATACTATTTCTATTTCAGATTTCAGATGAAGCAAGTGAGTTTTGAGACATTTTGTGACTTGCTGAAATTCACAGAGCTAACAAGTGGTAAATCTGGAATGTGAATGTAGGGCGTGGATTGCAAAGGACTGACTTGTCCAAAGCACATTCTCGGTGCTTGATTTTAATTTTACCCTTGATAGAATCTGGTAGGGGGTATAGTGGAGACTTGTTTTTCATCCAGAACTTGGTAGAAACTGAAAGAGACCAAGGTGCCTTTCTCCTTGATTTTACCTACCTGCTTCCTACACAGATATTTCTGGCTCTAAGAGTTTAAAATGATCCATTAGAGTTTTTCATACTCATGGCAGGGATTCTATATCTGATGGCAGATTTGAGATAACCCATTGGTCAGTGATTCAGAGACATCCTCTCTTCTCCTGCCTTCCCACTTTGACTCCCAGAAAAGGAACTGCAGGTCTTCCAGAAAAGTAGAGAAGAGAACTTTTGCCATTTATTCCATCCCACACGTGGGGGAAGCCATGGAGCTGACTGGTGTGATTAGAAGTATTAGCGCACATGGCTCACACCCTTTCCAGGCTGCTCAGCCTGCACCTTAGCAGTTGTGTTCTCTTTTATGTGGACACATCTTCCACCTAGAAGACAAACCTGGGGGCCTGCTCATCACTAGTCTCTTGAACTCTCTCAGATGGACAACAAGCATATCAGAGCTCGGAACTGACTTTGACACTGACACTGGCAGTCTTACTTTAAAGCCCAGGAGCTTCTCTGCGTATTGTTTAACTGGGAAGGATTTGGTAGAAAGAAGCAGCAGCCCAACCCTCCCCCTTTCCTTATTGGTTTGTCCAGCGTGCTTGTTCTTTTCATGAATAATCCTCCTTGGCTCAGCTTGGTCTGCCTCCTTTAGAAATGAGTGGCGGAGACATTCGAGGAAACAAATCTTTCCCAGTATCATAGACCTAGATGTTCCATCAGAGATGCTCCGTCTTTGAGATCCAACAATGGGAATTAAATAATACAAACAGCATTCACAGGGACATCCAAAAAGTATTCTAGAACAGGATTCAGCAAATGATGTGCCATGGGCCAAATATAGCCTGCCACCTGCTTTGCAAATAAAGCTTTATTGGAACACAATCACACCCACTCATTTACATGCCAAATGCTTTGCAACCACAATACCAGAGCTGAGTAACTGGGACACAGACTGTCTGGTCTTCAAAGCCCCAAATAATTACTATCTGATTCTTTATAGAAAAAAAATTTCTGACCCTTGTTTTAGACTTCCAGTGTTTTTCAAACTTTAATGTGCAAATGAATTACTTGAGGATCTTGTCACTAGGTCAGGAAGTAGGAATTAGGAGAGACATTTCTAAACAAACTCCCAGGTATGCCAATGCTGCTGGCTCTCAGTTTGCATTCTGAGCAGCAAGAGTCTAGAGCAGTGCTGTTCAGAAGAACTTTCTGCAAAGATGGGCGGGTTCTGCAGCTGCACTGTTCAGTACGGTAGCCACTAGCCCGTGTGGCTATTTGAAAAGTGGCTAATGCAACTGAGAAAATGAATCCTTAGTTTAATTTCAAATATTTTAAATTTGAATAGTCACATGTGGCTAGTGGCTACCTCATTGGACACTATCCTTCTAGAGAATAAATCGTACATTTGCTTTGCTTGTTTCTATGAAAAAGCCAAACCATGCGTGGCTGGCTGAAGTTTTTTTCCTATTTAAAAAAAAAAAAGCTAGGTATTAGCATTACAGACAAATTTAGAGGATATTAAGTCTTGTCTTGCTCACGGGGGAGGGGGGGCTCAGAGATACTGCAATCTGGCCTGAGTATAATAAACCCCTTTGTTACATTTAAATACCATCATACTATCTTATATACAGCAAAGCATCGGGATATTTTATAGTAACAATGCGGCAGCACGAAAACCCCAGACAACTCTAAAAAGGCGCTAATTATTATTATTAGTGTTTTGCGCTAACAATAAATGTCAAATGGAACCCTGAAAACAAATAACTACCTGTCACCCAGTGAATGAAAGGCAATTTTAGTAAAGTGAATTAAAACCCCAAACATCGCCAAGCCCAACCAGCGAGCAATGCCAAGGCAGCTTAGCTGACGCCTTGGCGAATGCCTTTCCTGGAGTGGCAGGGGTAGGATGTCCTTGGGGGTAAATCACTGAGGCTGTGCCAGCTCATTAGCACCCAGGGCACCTGGAAAGGGGAGGTGGACAGAGCTAAAATGAGGGGGCAAGTGCATCTTTGGGAGCAGGTCCTCCGTCATAGCAAATGGAAATTGGAGACGATTAAGGATGGAGAATCTTTATTTATTTGCTGGGCTGCAGCCGCTTGAGTGTTATCAGTGAAAAATTCAAGTTGGACAGCAGAGTGCGGATTTGTTTTCATGACATATTTCCCTTAGATTTTTCAAAGTGCATTCTGGGTGTCTCCCAAAGACTATTTTTTAAAAATAAATCGCACATTTTATTTTTTCAAACTTCATTTATCTTTGATATCTGATTGACATATTCAGGACAGTCTAATCCTTTCTGCTGAAGTGAGCTATGACAGTAGCTGCTACAGCAATCAACATCACAGAGCCCTCCCCAGGAGCAGGGGCTGTGTCTCACCATATGCCAGGAAGGAGGATCCGGCCGGCTCTTTCTAGGTGGCTACGCAGGCGGTGGGGTCTGTCTCTTGGGGCATCAGATATGTGATGTTTAGAGGCTTAAATCAGCTCTCTAATTATTGCAGAATCATCAGAGAAACCAAGAAACTCATGAAACAGGCAAGAGGCTGGGGGTTGCCTCTCTAATTTTTTCATTTTTTTAGAAGAACACATGATGTTGAAGATTTTTAGTCTTGTTACCGTGAGCAGCTTAGTTATTCTATCTGGCCCAAGACTGACTTTTCTCCCTCTCTTTCTCTTTCTCCTTCTCTTTCTTTCTCTCCTGACCTCTTTTTTTCCCCCAGTGTTTGAATGGATAATTTAGTCACACAGTTGTTCTAAACTCAAAATTATTCAAAGTTATTCAGAGTAAAAAGCCTCCCTCCAACCTTGCCCCTTAGCTGTCCTGCAGCCCTTCTCTCAAGTCTCTTATTCATCAAATCCACTTTGCCTGTACAAATAAATGCACATACATCTAAGCACATGCATGTACACACACACTCGCTCTTTTCCTTCTTCTCTGCACAAATGGTAATATATTATACACATTGTTTTTCACCTTGGTTTTTTTCTAACCTAAAGTCTTTTATCTTGAAGATGTTTCATATCAGTTAATAAAGAACTTTTTTAAAAAAATGTAATGCATGCCAGTAAATGGCTATAGCGTAAATTACTCATTAAGGTTTCTGAATCCAGAGGCATTTAGGGAATTTCCAAATTTTTGCTCTTACCAACAACCCTGCAGTAAATAACCTTGAATGCATGTCATTCTACACGTGTGGGAGGGTGTCTGTGGAATAAATACCTAGAAGGGGACTTGCTGGGGCAAAGGCTAAGTGCATTTGTAATTTTGATAAATATCGCCAAATTGTCCTACATAGAGGTTGCAGAGTTTGCACTGCTGTCACTCGTAAACGAGAGGGCCTGTTTCCTATACTCTCACTCACCAAGGATAGTTTTGATTTTTGAAAACTGGAAAAAGAAAAATGGTCTCCCACTGAAATTTCAATTCACAGTCCTCTCAAGTCAGGTATTAAATATCGTGCAATATATTTATTTATAAAATGTATCTACTCCTCGTGAACTGTCCCTGCATAGCCTGTGCTTCTTTTCCCATATGTCTTTTCTCACGGAAAGGCTTCGTGTATAGGGAAGATGAGCACATGTTCTGTTTAGTGGGTAACTCATGTTGTTGAACGGTAGAAGACGTGGGTTATTATTATGGGTAAAGGATAAAATTCTTTGACGTTGATTCGTTCATTGATGAAACACATCAGCTGAGTGCACCCTCCACGATGGTCACTGTGTTGGATGCTCTGCTGCTGGTTCTAACGGGGGAGACGATTAAGCAGGCAAGGACAACCATGTGGAGTGAGCAGAAGTATGAGGCACCAGGCCACCAAGGAAAGGCAACCACCCTTCCTCCCAGGGGTGGGAGTATCGTGCAAGGCTTCCTGATGGATATAGCTTAGAAACTGAAGGGCAAGAGGTGGTCATGCAAGCCGTAAAGCTGGGAGTGGGGAAAACGAGGGGTGTTTTCAGCCAAGAAATGGCTTGTGTGAAAGAGAGAGAAAAAAATGTCTATGTGTCAAAGGAAGTGACAAAAATTCAGCGTGACAGATGCAGAAATGAGGGTTGAGAGAGTAGCGCTAGTTCTAACGAGGAGGGACAAAATCGTGAGTATTTTGAGAGTCAGGACAAACGCTTATTCACACGGATGCTGTGCGAGTATTGGGGACATTGATGAATGAGATAGACAAGGCCCTTCCTTCATGGAGCTTGAATTTTAATTAGGGAGTTGGAGCGGGCAGAGTCAGTAAACAAATAAATAAACAAAGGAGTAATCCTCATTTTTGGTGCTATAAAAGAAATACATGAGGCTGTTTTGGAAAATAACATCCGAGTTTCCGCAAGGGGTGTTCACAAGGGGCATCTCTGAGGGGGTGACCTTCAAGCTAGGACAGACCGAGAAGAAACAAGGAGGCAAAGAGCAGAGCTGAAAAGCTGGTTTCCATCTCTATACCCCTCAGTATCCCCAGTGCAGGTCTGGTGCTCAGTACACACCTAAGGGATGTTCACTTTAATGCTTTTTCTCTAAGAAGGAATGAGCTTAATTTATGTTCAGAGGGAGCTTATTTAGACACAAACAAGCTCTGTCTCAAATCTGTGAAACGATTTTAAGATATTTATGTGTATTCCCAGAGAGACCACCTCCTCTTATTTCCACGTCCACAAAATGCCCAGGCCAGGGCTGTATGCCGAGCAGCAAATGAGGAAGAAGATCATAAATGAAAAAAGCTGGGAAATTCAGCCCAGTGCTGCGAGCTGACTCCTGTGGGCACTGGACTGGGACCAGGTCACAGACCTGCTAGACTAAGTGGGTCTTTCATCCCTAACTCTGGAGGACACCTGGCTAGCTGCCTTCCAACACGCACCATCAGTGGCTTCCCCACTTCTGAGACCTGAAAGCAGGTTTTCCTTACATGCCTTATATATGAATAAGTAGACAATGATGGACTTGAAACACAGAAGATAAAAAAATAATACGGTGAGGAAGTCTACAAGTCTTATTTTGTTGATGTTGGCACCACTTGTGTCTGGAACCAGAAATTACTCGAAGATGAAAAAGAATACCAGAAGAAATTAAAACTCCAGGATTGAAGACACTGAAACAAATTGTAGGTTGCATTTCCAGAAGGGAAAAGCAAATAATAATAACATTTTTTACGACGTACTAGGCATCTATGCTAATCAGTTCCACATCTTATTTTATTTGATCCCAATGACAACACTGGCTTTTAACGGGTGTATTATTTCCATTCTGCAGATGAGGAAGGTGTAATGTTCAGCGTTTTAACAACCAGGATGACGCTCCACAGTTGGCACGTGGCTGAGCTTCTTGGAGAACCCAAGAAGCCTGTTGACGACCCACTCTTCGCCACTGCTATGATGCCTTCCTGGGGGAGCACCCAGCTTGCACTGCCCATTTGAAACATTATTTATACTAATCCACAGATTCACAAACTTTTTCTGCACAGGTTTCAGTAAAAGTTTTCTACTTTGTGAGCCATACGTTCTCTGCCCCAACTAGGAAAGGGAAAAAGATTTGGTAAGGGGAAGAATGGGAGGAAGAAAAAGGAAGGAGAGAAGAAGAAAGAAAAAAAAATATGCACATTGCATTAACTTTTAGCTTGGACTTTAGATGAACTGTTATTACCAGGTTACCAAGATAACAATTTAACAATGTGCATAAAATTATTTAATAATGTGCCTCACTTTTATTAAGAAATTCACTTGGAAAGTGTACCCAAGGCAAATGAAATGTATAAAAACATATGTGCAAGGATGCTCCTGTACTATCATTTAAAATAAGGGAAAATTCACAACCCTAAACATCCAGTGCAGAGTGGATTGACTAAACAGCATTACAATGGAAAATTATGTATCCACTACAAATGATTATGTAAACCATTTATTGACACATAAAGGTACTGATGATACATGAAAGAACAACTGTAGGTCACAAAATATTAGGTTTCATGTGAGCCCACTTTTGCAATACACACAGTTATGTGTCTGTCTATATATACAAGGAAGCACCAGAAGGCTGCATAACAAAATATTTATGTTGGTTGTTCCTGGATGAAAAGATCATAGAGTTTTATATATTTTCCTGTATTTGCTAAAATTTCTATTATTAGAAGATGCTGCTTTTGTGATATTTTGTGATACTTTTGTGACCAGCACAAAAGCATAGGTTATCAAAATGGAATAAACAAAAGTAATTTGGGAGGATCTCAGCTTTGCACCAGGTATAAGAGATTTCATCCCAAATGCCTTGAAAATACAGCTCCCTTCGGATTCTTAGACTGTCAGGATGCTTTCTTCTGTCTTCTTCAGAGCTGCCCATATTGAATCTATGTTTTCTTCTTGTTGAGATGGTTAAATTCATAATCTCCCACCCTCCTGCTGTGAAAAACCTGACATCTGTCTTCTTTCGGACCTGCTGGGGACTCACAAAAACATTAGTTCTCTCGAAAGCATGGCACTTGGGAACAATGGTGGGGAGACATGGAATTTTTACTGCTTTTCTTCTGTTTTCCTTTCTCCGGGTCCTCCTTTTTCTCCCCGACTTTGCACCAGTGGGGCCGGTACATGTACTTGTTCCCCAACTCTGTCAGCCCCCAGAGCCATGCTCTCAGCGTGACAGTGGCTGCAGCCATTCTGGTTGTGATTTATCTTCACAAGTTGCCAAATCACTCTTGGTAGCATGTCTGTGCTCGGTGAATAATGAGAAAGACCTACCATCCATCTAAGGGCAAAACAATGTGAGCAGTTACATTTAAATTTAGCTATTTCCGCACTCCACACACCCTCCTTCCCAGCTTATTTCTTATTTTCTGATCAAAAAAGGGCCCATTTAAGGGCCTTTGTGGTAAATACTCAAATAATTGTGTCACAAAGATGGAAGATCATTTTTCACCGGAGTCAACGATCGCTGTGGATCAGCTGCCATCCGGAAGTTGCAAACTCTGCTTAAACTCCAGTCTCGGACTAGCAATTTCTCTGGACCTTCAGAAGGGACTCATTTCAATGCCTGCCTATTAACTATTGAGGGTCAGGTTATTGCACCAGTAATGCTGTCTGTAAATTGCGAGAAGACAGAACCTGTACGTAAAGCAACACTTGGGATCTGAATATGTCTCCCTGTTAAACAATGAAGGAAGGATGAAACGCATAAATACCATCTCCACCAGATGTGGCAGCAGTCAGGTGCGGGGGAAAAGAAGCTTTGAGGACAAACAGACCTGAGTTTGAATCTTTGTCTAGCCCCTTACTATCTTTGACTTTGAGCAGATTATATACTCTCTCTGCACCTGCTCCCTCATCTATGAAACAGATTATTCACACCTATTCGTAGGATTGTTATGAAGGTGGGGTAGACTGTGTCTTCCAAAGATGGCAATGAAAATGTCCCCGTCCCATGATTTCTAGAATGCAGCCACTGCCTCGTCCAGGAGTAAAGTCTAATGTTCCTTCCCTTGAATCTGGGCTGGCCGGTGGCTCATGTGTAACCAAAAGAACATGGTGGGAGTGCTTCTGTATGCATTTGGAATATAGGGCCTAACAGGTAATGCAGCTCCTGCCTGTGAGATGAGGCATTCACACTGGGATCCTAAGTAAGAAGTCCAAGTACCCCAGGGCTGCCGTGCTGAGAGGAAGCCGGGTAGCTTGGTGGAGGAGCCCACGTGGGTGTTACTGGCGACAAATGCAGCTGAGGTCACAGCCTACTGCCAGCATTAGACAACAGCCATGCAAGAGAAGGCGCTCCAAGTCATTTCAGCTCCCAACCATCAAGCCATCTGCAGTGGTCCAGCCTTCCCAGCTGAACCCCCAGACACTGTGGAGCAGGGGCTGCCCACCCCTTCTGCCCTGTCCAACTTCCTCCCTCCCACTCTCTGAGAGCGTGTGAAAATGGCTGCTTTGTGTCACTAAATTTTGGGGTGATTTGTTACACAGCAGGAGTAACAGGAGAGGAATGCTAGGAAAATAAAACCCTACACAGCAGGTGGCACATAGAACCGTTAATAAGAGGCAGTGCTAGTTACTTACATTATCTTCCTCTCTGAATTAAAATTTAGCATAAGGGAAGGGAGCGAAATATCAACACAGGGACCTTCACCTTGAAGAGATGGAAGGGAATGAAGCCACTGAGCTTCTGTTCATTCGTCCACACACGTGGCTGATATTTACTGGATACCAGTTGGATGTTGAATGTTTACTGGATAGGCGTGCGCCAAGCATGCTGTTAGGTGCTGAGGCTATGACAACGACAATCTAGACGCGACCCTGCCCATGTGAAGAGTCCAATGCAGCAAAAAGACACACAACTGAACAAATTAGTAAGAAAAGGGCAACACTGTGGAGAAACAAAATAGGATCACATGTGAGGGAGTGGGGAAATGACATTTGAGATGGGAATTCTACCCACGAGGGATGGCTTTAGAATTTCTGGTATGCATAGCAATTTCCCGGGAGCTTAATAAAATCACTGATTTCTGTGCCCCATATTTGCAAATTCTGTTTCTCTGGGTCTAATGCAGTGGTCTTTGGGTCACATTTTGTCAAGAACTGCACAGGATTAGAAGCTCTTTTAGACTAAGGACCTTTCTGCTTGGTTATGGCTGTGTTCTCTGGCCCAGTACAAGTTCTGTCCTAAAGTAGCCATTTGTTTCAACAGTTTCAAGTTTATGGAATACTTTCTGAGAATCTTCAGAAATTCTATATGAAGAAATACAAGGATATTGTATCACATATATACCCTATCTGTCATAACATGTATTTGATATGTAAGATACTAAATTTAGAGAACCACTGAGGTAATATTAACTCCTTGAATTTTTATAGCACATTCTTTGTATCTGTTAAAATATTAGTTTGTGAGGGGAGAGGCTATAACTCAGTGGTAGAGCATGTGTTTAGCATGCACGAGGTCCTGGGTTCAATCCCCAGTACCGCCATATGAGTAAATAAATACCCAATTACCTTCCAAAATAATAGATTAAATAAAAATTTTAAAATATTCATTTGTCATTGAACAATAATTAATGCACAAAATTTCACACAAAGTGTGATGTTACAAATGCAACTGAAGTCCCTTTTGGCATGTCCCCTCCATGATGTCCCTCCCCTAATTTGGGAACCTCTGTCTCAATTAGCTGTTTTCTCTTCTGAATTGCTTTCTATGGATTTTCACGCATATGAATGTACCTATGGAAAACATACAATATTGTTTTGTGTTTATACCCCCTTTTGGTTGTTAAAAACGTCCTCATATGGTGCATGATGTTTCTAAAACCTTCTTTTCTTCCTTCCAAAAGTAATGTCTCGAGGATTTGTTTATATAGGCACATAGAGATTCATTTGATTCTTTTCCAACCGCTACACTGCATTTCGCTCTTTCACACTTTATTTAGCCATCCCCTTGGTAATGGACATGCAGGTTGCTTTCAGTTATTACATTTCCTCCAAAGAATGTGATGTAAATCCTTGCACATGTCCCCCAGTGCCCACACCTTAAGATTTCTCTAGGACACACGCAGAGGAGCAAATGCCTTAGTCAAAAATCACAGGTATTTTTATCTTAAAGAGGCATTGCCATTCTAAGGAATGTTCATTTCTCTATATTTTGCCATCCATTAAATTTTAATAAAAACATTGAATGAACAAACAAACGAGTGATTAGCACTCAGACTGCACGTGACTCCTGGTATTTAAATGCACATGACCCTTGTCCTGAACAGACTTATCCCCTTTCTCTAACAACCTGGGGGTCGGGGGTGGACTGATAGAATCCTTGCCTCTTGGATAGACTTATGTCAGAGAGCCTGGTGAACACTCCAAAAAGTAAAAAATGTTGTTTTTAGGCTGCTGCACTATATTGCTAAGTGCAAGGAGGGGGCTGGGTGAGAGGCATGATGCAGAGAAACATGACACAGAAACAGAACTGTTTCCTAATAAAAAATCTCTCAAAGTTTTCCGCGAGGCCCTGTCAGCAGCTCTTCAAGCAGCACGGCTTATTTTAAATTTTATTTAAATCAACAAATTGTACACACTTGAACACGGAAACAGAATACAGGGAAAACACAAGCTGCCCTAACAGAGTAACGTCTAATAAACATTATGCTACTCAAAGATATTTGCTGTTTAATCACCCCATGAAAGGACGCATTCAGCCAAAAGATGTCAGATAGCATCTTGCTAAAGGCAATGGTGCCAGCTTTCCTGGCTTCGGAGTTCATGCAGCTAATTTTTTTTCTCTCTTCCCCATTTGCTTTTTTTTCTTTGGAATTTGCTTTTTTTTTTTTTTTTTGGAGTAGCAAGCTCTTAGATACTCTTTCTCTTGGACCATTCAGAGCATAGAGCATTTGTGCTTTGAGTATTGATAATAATACCCATTTATTGAATAGTTTCTTTGTCCAGATTGGCTATACACTTTATAGGGTCCATTGCACATGAAAACGTGGAGTCCTGTGTTCAAAATTCAAGGCAGTAATAGCAGAGCATTAAACCAAGTAGGAGGCCCTTCTGAGCGCAGGCCCCATACCGCTGCCCAAGTGGCACATCCATGACGACAGCCCTGATTCATGGCCGTGTGGGGAAGAGCTCATTTCCCCCTTTCCCTGCTCCAGGAAGACAAAAAGTGACCAGGCTGATGAGACTCCATGAGATTTACTATGGTGGGCCCCTGCACGCTTTCTGAGGGTGGACCAGCCAATGCTTGACTTTCGTTTTGCTGGCTGGAGTATATACAAGCTGGGGGCTGAATTACTAGGGGAAACAGAAGATATTTGAGGGGCAGGATTGGGAATTACAGGCAAGAAAAAAAAAGACAACTAGAAGATATTGGTACCCGGAGTTCTTTAAGGAAAGAACAGATATGTGTTAAAGACAATTTTTTTAAATGATGCTTTGCCAAATGGTACGTGACATAAGTCCTCTTCCTCCTCTCCCCTCAAAATCTTCAGTGAAATCTACTTTAGTGACAAAAGAAATAAGGACAATGTGGTAAGATTCTGCATGTGGTCTCCAAGTGGGTGAAGGGAGAGAGATAAGACTACGCATCAGATAATCGCTGTATTTGGGTTACACCTAAATTATTTCTTTTAATTTTCCCAACAAAGCTACAGAAATCTCTTCATAGAAATCACAGAATGTCATGTGCCCATTTTCTGTTAAGTGGTTGGCTTTTTAAAAAACATTGATTTAAAGACGTTCTTTACTTGTTAGTGGAACTAGTTCTTTGTTATGTGGGTTACAAATATTTTCTCCATTGCCTTTTAGTTTTGTTTTGGGAGTATTTTTCCTCATGTGAATTCTTTCTGTTTCATATTTGCATTAGCTGCAAGGGCTACCATAACAAATTTCCACAAATTGCATGACTTAAAACAACAAAAATTTATTCTCTATGGTTCTGGAGGGTTCAAGTTTAAAATCAAGGTGTTCGCAGGAACACACTCCTGCAAAGGCTCTAGGGGAAATCCTTCCTTAACTCCTACAGCTTCTGGTGGTTACTGGCCATCCTTGGTGCTCCTGGGCTGGTGTTAGTTTTCCTCCAATCTCTGCCTTGGTTTTCACATGAACTTTCTTGAGTGTCTGCGTGTCCGAATTACTCTCCTCTTATACGACACTAGTCATTCATTTAGACCCCACCCTAATTCCTTATGACCTCATATTAACCTATTTATATCTTCCAAGACCCTCTTTCTAAATAAGGTCACATTCAGAAATACTAGGGGTTAGGACTTGAGCAAATCCTTTGAGGGGGACACAATTTGACCCACCATGATGTTTATATAGATGAATTTATTACTTTTTTTCTTGTATAGCTTTTGAATTCTGTGTCATTCTTTTAGATGAGACTTTTCATTCTGTGACTATGAAAAAAAATCCCTCCATATTTTCTAAGAAATAAAAGTTCATTTTATTGGTTATGGTTAAATCTTTGAACATCTGGCATAGTAAGTTTTAGTGTAGTGTGTGAGGTAGGATTCCATCTTTTTTTCAGATAGCTATTCAGATGTTTTAATATTATGTATTGAATAATCAATCTTTTCCAAACCGATTTTAAATACCATTTTTGTCATATAATAAATGTCCATATGTATTTATAAGTATTTCTAATTCTATTCTGTTCCATTAATCTGTTTATTCTGCACCAGAACCAGCATGTTTTAATCATTGTTGGATTAGAATATGTTGCAGAATTTTCTTGATTCTTCTTATTACTGTATTTTAATTGAACTTCCAAATTAGATATTCTATTCAAAAAAGTGATAGCATTTCTACCAAAATCAATTTAAATACATAGATTTACTCGTGAAAAGTGAAAATCATGCCAAAATCAACATTCTTGAAAGTCTTCTTCTAAGTCCCTTAGCAGCAATTTAAAGTCATCTTCTTAGAAGTCTCTCCCGTTGCCTCTCTAAGTTTAATGCTAGTAGAAATTATCTATCAAGAAAGGATACTGACTTTTATCAGAAATCACTTTCAGCATCTGTGATGACATTGTCATCTTTCTTTTGATCTATTAATATAGATTTTCCTAATACTGAATTATTTCCAAATGTTAAGAAGTCATCAGGGTTTGAATTCTTATTCCTATACATAGTGAGTTTGTCTCCTTGGGAAAATTACTTTATCTGGCTGAGACAATTTTCTGTACAATGGGAACACTTTTAGTGCTGTCCTTTTTGCCTGGTCAGAACCATTCTCCTTCTTTGTGAAGCAGCATGCCCTTTTCCTCTGGGTGGAGAGGTTAAGGCTGTAATCTTTTGGGAGCAATTTATATTCTCTTTCCTGGGTGGAGATAAATAGACTTCAACTGGAATTGCAAACTCACATTCTTAGAGGGACCAGGAAGTTGATGTCAATCAAGGTTTCTCAACTTTGGTACTATGGGCATTTTGAGATGAATAATTAATGGTTGTAGGGTTTTATGCTATGCTTTGCAGGATGTTTAGTAGCATCTCTGGCCTCTACCCACTAGATATCAGTAGCACCTACCTCCCAGTACCCCTGTGTGACAATCAAAAATGTCTCCAGACATTGCTAGATATCTTCTGAAGTGTGAAACAGCCCCAGTTGGGAACAACTTGTATAAATGAATGAAGCCTATACTTCAATTATGTGAGTCATGGTGCCTGCTTCATATAGAAGGCATACACCTTGTCTAATGGCGGTGGCCACTATCCAGCTCCAGCTGATGGTTGCTAAGAAGGAATATGGACTCATTATTGTAAGATCTTATAAGTTTTCAAGAGATGTCTAGCTTTATGTTTTTTCATATTTTTAAATGTTGGCATCAATTTTTTTTAATAATTTGATGTGGACCAAATGAAAGATATCTGTGGATTATATGTGGCCTGTCCAGGTGCAAGCTCTGGCCCAGGGGATCCCCAAGATGCTGTCCCAAGTGTCTGCAATGCCAAGCAGTGCACCTGTTTCTCAAGTACATTTCCCCCAGGGAATGCTGCCTTTCAAAACAGTTGGGCCAATCAAAGTAGTATTTGATTCTCTTAATTGATTAAGTTAACGTTGCCCTTGCCCACATGGCTGAGGCTGTATAATACATACTTACTGCACAATCTAGCAATTCCATTTCCCAGTATTTCCCAAAGAGAAATGAAAATATATATCCACACAAAGATGTGTACACAAATGTTCACAGCAGTTTTGCTCACAATAACTTACAAACTGGAAACAGTCAAACTGTCTACCCACAGATGAGTGGGTTTTAAAATAGTGGTATATCCAGACAGAGAGTAAATCCACATTACTTGATATTAAAAAAGAAGCAACTTAACGATACACAGATGAATCTCAAAAACATTATACTAAGTGAAAAAGCTAGATTCAAAAGAATACATACTGAATTAAGATAAACTCCAGTACAGGAAAAATTACAGTGAAAGAAAACAGATCGTTTGCCTGGGATTGTCGCAGGAGCTGTGATGTGAAGAGAATTAACTACAAAGAGGCATGAGGAATTTCCTGGTAGGATGGAAGTGTCCTATGTCTTTATTGTTGTGGGGTTTACCCAGGCACATAAATTCTTGAAAACTCCTCAAAGGGCACACGTAAAATGGGCGCATTTTACTGTATGTATATTATACCCTGATAAAGTTGACAGAGATGGAAAAGTGCTTTGCAGAGAAGCCAACTTGTCTGGAATCATCACAGTTAAACAATCATACTGTGTTTAACTGCTTGAAGAAAACAGTCAAGAAAAAGATGTTCCTTAGGATACAACCAGATTTGAGAGAATAGTCAGAAGGTGAGGACTATACAGGAAGAGTGGACACCGATGGACGGCGCTGAGAGTGACTGTCAGCTACAACATCATAAAACATCTATTTAATGCAGAGATCACAAAACCTTCTTCCATGGGCTACACCTAAAGGCCCATAGGTATATCCCTTTTGCTCTTCATAACTCTAAATTAAACGAAAATAAGATGATTGCCAGCAAATTAATGTTGGGAGATTTTACTTTAAAAATCGGAATTTTTAGATTTAGCTTGTAAGTCTAAACACTTGTTCTTCCATGGCCGAGTGAGTCTACTACTTTAGTCAAGGCTTCAAGAAGGAATTGCTTAAATGTGAGGAGCAGACAACAACTACATACCATCAGTGAAACTGAAATTGGTGAGGGCTTCGTATACCTTAGCTTTATCAATGATACTTTAATTAACGCACACTAAGGAAATGATCATGAATGTGTTGAAAAATTTAGCCACAAGAATGTTGATCACTGTATTATTTACAACAATGAAAAACTGAAATCATTTATATGTTCAACAATAATGAATTACCAAAAAAAAATTACAGTCTGTCAATGCAATGGTATACTATGATATCTTTAAAAATGGTCTTGAAAAATATTATGATATGTAAAAAATACCACCCTATATCAGGAGTCAGCAAACTATGGCCATGGGACAAATCCTGCCCATCACCTGTTTTTGTAAATAGTTTTGCTGGACCACAGCCACATTCATTCCTTTTCTTATTGTCTATGATTTTGTTCCACAGCTGCAGAGCTGAGTAGCTACAACAGAGATCTCATGGCCAGAAAGCTGAAAATAATTACTCTCTGGCCTGTTACAGAAAAGGTTTGCTGACCTCTGTTCTATATCATTAAGTGATAAAATAGTATTTTTTCAGAGAGAGAAAGTAGTCCAAGTAAACATACTGAAATGAAAAGCAGTGGTTATCCTGAATGATAGAATAACCACTAATATTTATTTTTATCCTTTTGCTTTTCAGTCTTTTCCAAAATTTATTTAATAACTATTACTTGTGCCATCACATACAACGCATTTTTAAAATTTTAATAATAGTATTTAAAAAACCCCATTCGATTTCCTCCCAGTCTCCCACTGTCTTCTCCTGGTTATGGTAATAGCAGAAGAGTCTGGTTATTTTGCTGAGTGACTGAAAAGCCACCAATTGCCCCGTAACCAGGTTCTACTCAGCATTATACCTGGGAGGATATGAGCAACAGGAAAAGAGGAACAGGGCAATCGTGCTTAGAGAAAATTAAGATCTGCAGACGTGACATTTCCTAGAAATCAGCCTGTCTTGGTTTCTACCATAATTATTCACCGTTTTGTTTACAAATGGGAAATAGCATTCTACTGTTCAGTGTCTTCCAAGAGACTGAAGTTAATTTGAAATAATCCTCCAGCAAAAGCACCAATAAAAGCATCTGGAACGCCCTGATGCCATCCCCTCTGGCTACTGGCACGACATTATTGATACACAAATCAAAGTTGACTGCTCTGGTAACATTGAGTCCCCTGGCAGCAAGAGCTTTCAACAGAGAAGGTGTTCCTTTCTTAAGACAGGACCAACTTAATACAATATCTCCTTGTAACAGGTTTAGTTAAGACATTAAAGGGATCCCAAACAAGAATTTTAAATCTTTCTTTTTTTCCCCTTAGATAGAATGGGCCTGCCACCCCCCCCACCAAATCATAAATAAATAAAAGAAGGAGAAATTCAAACTATGCTTAAGAATAGGCTCATGAGACGTAAAGGAGGTTATAAATGTAATGTGATTTGAGGGCTGTCACAAGATTTCACTTGTCAGAGACAGTAACAGGAAACTTCCGCCTGCCTGAAGTTTCCACTGTTAGAGTCATTTCTTAGAGGCACACTGTTTTTTAAAAGGCTCTGTTCAAATATAGAATTATTGGACTTTTGGATTTAAAGGGTCCTTAGAGGTCATAAATCCATCCCTGAACTGATATGCAAATCCCCTCCCCTCTACGACATTTTCTAGCCTTCATATGATCTCCTTCCATGAACAGGAACCCATTACCTCAAAAAAGAACAACTATTTCATTTTGAGTGGGCTTTATTTATACAAAACCATTCTTTGTGGTGAACTCAAATCTGCCCTCCCAGTAATTTTTATTCTTTGATCATCAGTTTTGTGTCACTCACTCAAACAAGTATTTAATAAGTACCCTTTAAGGCGTGGTTGACATAGCGGCATTCCAGATAATCCAAGTTCCTTCTCTCACGGAGTTTACATACAGTGAGGAAAACAGCCAGCACACAAATAAACTGATAAATAAGCAAGATCATTCTAGATGCGGTCAAGACAAGATAAAGTGGTAACAGCCAGAGAAAGTAGGTGGGACAAAGGGCATTATGGGTTGAATTCTGTCCTCTCACCCCAAAAAATATGTTGAAGTCCTAACCTTGGCACCTGTGAATGTGACCTCATTTGGAAACAGGGTCTTTGTGGATGTCATCAAATTAAAATGAGGTCATTAAGATGGGCCAGTAACTGGTGTCCATATAAGAAGAGGAGGAGAGACACTGACCAAGAGAAGACAAGGTGAAGACACACACAGACGATGCCAAGAGGCTGGAGGGCGAGATTGAAGTGATGCGTCTACAAGCCAAGGAACACGGCGGATTGCTGGCAACACTGGGAGGAGGGCAAGGAACAGGGGCTCCCTTAGAGCCCTCAGAGAGAGCACAGCCCTGCCAACACCTTGATTTGGACTTTCAGCTTCCAGAACTGTGAGAGGATAGGCTTCTGTTGTTGCAAGAACACCATCTGTGGTACTTTGTTAGGTCAGCCCCAGGAAACGAATGCAGAGGGTCAGGGAGGGTCAAGAGGTGGCTTTTTGAGTTGACGAGCCAGCTTCAACCGGGAAGAAGACTCTTCTGAGCACAGAAACCAGGACGAGCAACAGCCCTCCAGTTGGAGTGAGCTTGGAATGTTCCGGGAACCGAAAGGAGGCCAAAGGGACATGACTTCTGAACAAGGAGGGAAGTGGTAGAAGCCGAGCCTGGAGAAACAGGCTGGAGCTAAATTACGGCAGAGGTTCCCCATCACTCTAGGCTATAAAGGCAATAAAATGTGGATGCTCGGGCCCCCATCCCAGGGATGGATGGGCATGCGGTAGACGCAGACATTGATATATTTCTAAAGATTTTGAGACCCACGCACTGTAGGGCTAGTAAGCTTGGGATGTATTCTCTAGGCAATGGAAAGCTATCGAGCATCTTACTCAGCTCACTGGGAAGCACCACCTCTTTGCAGTATGATCCTTCAGATATTTGAGAGCGGCCCTTGCATACTGTTCCCAGACCCAATGCCCCTCCTCTTCTTCCCTGTCTTCTTCCAAACATCACCAGTTTCTCATACACAATTTGGTTTAGCAAACCTATAGCAGACCTAGCAAGAAGCCACAGAAGTAGAACGCCGCCATATGCTTTAACACGATAGCACACATTTGTCTGTTGGCTTAGCTAGTTCAGTGGGTCCCAACCT
This sequence comes from Vicugna pacos, assembly GCF_048564905.1. NCBI lineage: Eukaryota > Metazoa > Chordata > Mammalia > Artiodactyla > Camelidae > Vicugna > Vicugna pacos. The sequence continues at coordinate 38,970,731 of NC_133005.1, read as the reverse complement.
GTCCTTCTGTCCCACGTGGCTTACATCCCATCCCCATCCCTCCTCCATAGCACACCACCAATGACGGAACAGATTTGGACACTGCCTATCCCCACAGCAGAGGTTTTGTTCTGCTCTCCCACGAGTCGAGAGTAATCAAATTGATTGGTGCCTAGAAGAGACCCAAATGCTCAGGAAATTTTGGGGTGGAGAAGAGAAAAATTTCAGCAAGTATTCTGACTCTCTCTTATGTGCTGTACCTGTTCAGGTGAGGTCTCCTCATTCTGATCAGCAGGGTCAAGGGGGCTCAGATGGTGTCACCCATTGCTGTTGCGGGGGGCCGGGACAGTAAGGAAGATGGATGAGTCAGAGTCACACTGCAGATCGACTTTCTCTACTTCTTGGGCTGAGAAGAGAACAGACCAAGGAATGTCATTCACGCAGTGAATAATTTGAAACCTTGACACTGCAATTTCTGCCCAGTGTATCCTTGCTTTTAACTCAAAGGTATTTTTGGAAACCTCTTCTCAAAGCAGACACATAAGACAGCATTCAAACCATGTACCTATTCAAGCTTTTTCCTCCCCAGAGATTGGCAAGAACCCTTGATGAACACAGAAGCTTGCCAGCTCACCAAAAGATCAGAGCAACAAATTGCAAATCCATGAGAAGGTAGACTGGCTACTTACCTGTCTGTCCATTCAACCAGTGTTATATAGATCTCTGTGTTGTAAGAGTGCTAGTTTATTGCCCAGGTCCACAAAAGAACCAACTCTGGAGGGAACAGTGATATTCATATTTATGAGAGGACCGCATACTCTCCTACCAGCGTATGCACTGCAGTGGCTCAGCCACCTGTTCACAACCTTAGTCTCTGATTGATTGGTACCTGATGTTAAATATTTCCAGGATTACTTCTTTAACTCAAGGTTCATACAGAACCCTAACCCAGCAATGGAATAGCAGCTCTAAGACTCACATCCTTGTTGGGCTGTCTGTCAGGCTATCAAAGATTACTGCCCTGGTTACCACTCTCTTCTGATTTGCAGGGATGAACTCTTAGAAAGTCCATGCAGTGACTTTGGCGCCACCCCTACCCTTCCTATACTGATTGGTCCGGGAGCAGGAGCAGTTCAAAGTCTCTTCTCTAGGAATGAGGTTCAGGTCAAGGAGAAATGCAGTCTCCCCATCTCTCTCATTTAGTCTCACTCCGTTTCTATCTCTCTGTAACTCTCTTTTTCTATCTCTCTTTATAACGCAAAAACTTAGGTGATGTCAGTAGTCATACCATATAGTCTAGACATCAGGAAACTGAACATGACAAGCTGCAGTAAAAGAATTTTTGCCATTAAATTCTCTATAATTTACTTCAAATTATATTGAACCAATGTTCAGTATGAAATTGCCAATATTTGACCATTTTAAAATACACTATAATTAATAAAATTGACATGACGTATAGTTCCAATTGTGTGATTTAGGATTGACAATGGTATTGTCCTTTTCAATTTTCTCTATCATTGATTTGTTCTTGTTGAGCATTTTTCCTGAAGAGGTAAACATTATGGTATCTTCCTTCACACAAATTGTGAATCCTTTTTCTTTGATATGAGTATCAACAGGACCACGACATATCCGAGGAAGGTAGAATCATCAATTTGGCCTTGGAAGAGGGCTTGGCTAGCCAAAGAAGTTTTCTGTGGTGGTTTAATTTTTTGGTTCTGAAATTTTTGTTCTAATTAAAGATCAATTAGAAGTCAGCTAAAAGCTAACCCTCAAAGCAAAGTGAGGCCTTGTAGCAGCTAAAAGAGTCTGCTGAAACAGTTTCTCAGAACCTGAGTACAATAGGAAAGGTGAAAAATTAGACAGTAGTTGCCACACCAATGGATGGAAAAGCAAATGCTGAGATGGTTGGAGAGATGCTTATTGTTTGAGATCAAAATGGTAAAGACACATTTTTGGAGGATCAAGCTGTGACCATAAATGGATACTGGTTGACAGTTGAAAGAGATCTAGACATTGGCTGGGAGTTGAGGAAGCTCTCAGGCATGTCAGGAAGCCATCATGAAGATCAAAGAACATTCTGGTACCTACACAGTGGTCTGTAGAAGCCGTTAACACAGCACTCCCTTTTACAGCAGTGTGAAAAAATAGCCACAGAATCATCTTGTCACAAAGGTTTTCCAAGCTTGATTTGTAAATAGTTCTGATTATATGCTGCTTGGGCAGAATTTGGTCACCTCACGGTCACTAGAAGCATGCTGTTAGAGCAGAGGTCAGCAAACTAAGGTCCATGGGTCCGTTCCAGCCCACTACCTGCTTTTGCACAGCCCCTGAACTAAGAATAGTTCTATTTTTAAATAGTTGAAAAAAAATCAGAAGAATATTTCTCAACATGTGAACTTGATATGAAATCCCAGTCTAATCCATAGATAAAATTTTTTGGAATAGACCAACAATCTGTTTTCATATTGTCTGTGGCTGCATTTCCACTGAAACAGACCCAAACAGTTGGGCAACAGAGACTGTATAGCCAGCAAAGCCTAAAAATTTTACTGTCTGGCTCTTTGCAGAAACAAGGGTGCCCATCTCTGCCTGAGTATTGTTACCTTTGCCTCTGGAAGACTTTTCTAGCAAGATGTTGGGGTATGTAAACGGAAAAGGCCTGGTCTTCATCAAACTTAAATAAGAGGCTATGCCTGTTTTGGGCATGCTTGTTAATAAATATAAAATATTTTGACCTGAGGTTTGCTTTCATTGGAATCTGGTTGTGAATTTTGGGAGCAGACTCAGAGTTGACCTCCTTCTCTCTAACTGTTGGGAGTTAATGAAACTGACCAAGAAGAACCTAACTGTGTGAAGCCCAATTTGCTTAGATCACTTGGTAGAAGATGCCCTGAGAGGGACAGAATTGAGAGCTGAGAAAAAAAAAATTCATGGGTATTTTAGTATCTGATTCCAAACCTTTCCTAAGACCCAGTTGCTTTACTGCCCCTTGCACCCTTCAATGAAACATTGAATATCCTTAAAACGAATCCCTTTTGTTTTGATTAAGCCACGTCCAGCAGATTTTTATCACTTGCAACCAAATAGAATCCTTATGTATCCACATCCACTCCTGACGTTCAACAGAAGGGGATAAAGGCACAAGAGTTGTAGCCATCCCTTTTATGGAACCATAAGATCCTCCTGAATTATTTAGTTGTAATAATTCCGCCAGCACTTATGGCCAGACACCTCTCACGCTTAACCCAGAATCTTAGTTATTAAGGTGATGCTTTATAATCTTTGCATTGGGCAACAACCCAGCAAAAATACTGACACATTTTAGGTAAGCCTGGGGAGTATGCAGTGTGTTGATGGGTAATAAGTAACATACAGCCACACTCTTTTTAAGAGAGGCCCAGGCACCACATACCTAAGACAACCCAGATGCCTCATCTATTATTCACAGCTAGTTCCAAAGATGCAGCAGCTGATCAAACAGACCTTCCAAAGATGGAACCAGGGTCAGTGTAAATATACTCCAAGGAGCCAGTGCTTCACTTCGCCTGTTGTGTTTCATTTTCTTTGTCCCATTTGCCTTCCTTACCCTCGCACCCCACCGTCACGACCACCACCCCTCTCCAGAGTCACCAGCCTTACTTTCAGGAGGCAATGTCAGTAACTGTCTGAAGGAAGTGAGGAGAGGACAGTAGGAAGACTGTGCTCTCTGCAATGACATACCACATCAATGAACACCCTCATGCTAGCCTGTCCTGCCCCAATTAGTGGATAAAGGAGTCCTTGCTTTAATTATTAAACAAGAATTGGCAAGAGTCAACAGATAGTCATCTTACAAGACAAAAAAATTTCCAATACTAAATTGAATTGGATGTAATGCTTTCCTAACTCAGTTACTTTCATCACCCCACTTAACAAATGAGACATGGAAACACTCTGTGAACCAACAGACATGTCGACTTTTAGGGTCACTGCCCTTGAAAGAACATTTGTGAATTTTCCATACACACACCATTTTGCTGTTTTGGACCTGCTTCCAACGATGTTCATCTTTTGATGAACTTCATGGTTCCTCTTGGTAGAAGCACCTATGAGCCCAGGGAATTCTTTTTCTAGCCCACTCTAGTGGTGGAAACACATCCGTTTCCAACAGGCTGTGCTACATAGAGTACTCACTTTTCCTGCACTAATTCTAATAAATCCGGGAGAGAGTGCAGTGGGAAACGGATGGACCCAGGCCTGCCTCAGTATAATGGGGCTTTTATACTGACATGCTCCATTAGGGACCACCACACACATCTTCCTCAATAAACAAGCTTACTGCTCAAGTAATAAAGTCATTTATGGAGAGAAGTCAGCCAAAAGACCAGGACTTATGAGAGGTTCTCAGGGAGGAATCATACGGAGTTAGGTTGAAAGAGAATCCCATAGATTCAAATCAAAAGACCATCTTTCGACCGGGAGCCCTAATTTCTGTGGTCCCCTTACCTAACCTTTCCTTCGTGGGCTCAGAAAGAAAAGCTTGTCTACACTATCCCAAACAGGGAAAGGGGGTGCGGTGACTTTAAAGCCAATTAAGGCCTTTTTGAATATTCGAGTAGTTTTCTCTGCTTTTTCCAAAACACAAGAATTTCTGATCAAACAAGAACTTTCCCACTTTTAATTAGCCCCTTGTGTTCTGAGAAGAAAAGCAAGGGCAAAAGTTATAAAAAAAAATCTTTTATTTAAAGTTACCGTTATAAGGATTTTTAATGTTTTAGCTCTGCTGATTATTAAAAGATGTCATGAAGAAGTGGGCATTCCTCTGTCTCTAGGTTTGAGTATTTTCTCTGGTGAAAGTTAATTCTGTGTTTTTTCTAGGACCTTGCAAATCTAGGGGATGCAGGAAGGTGGACAAGGGATGTGAGATGAAAGAGAAAAGTTTCTTTTACGACATGGTTGCCTGAGAAAGACACTGCAAGTGTCTGACCCTCATAATACAACAGCTGCTCTTAACAGGATTCAATATGTGCTATCTTATTGCTGTGTACGTGTATGTGTGTGTGTATATATATGTACATACAAGGTGTAGGATATAGCATATAAACATACATGTATACATATGTACATAAACGTATGTACATGTGTGTCTGTGTGTCTATGTATGTAGATATCTAACTGAGGATATAAAGACCTCTGTCCTTTTTTAGGGGAGTGCAATTTTAATACCTTTTTCTCTTTTATTAAGATATCGAATACATACAGTAAAGTGAACAGAATTTTGGGGGTACAGTGTAATATATTTTTACATGTTCATACCTGGCTAACCATCATGCAGATTAAGATATAAAACTAAGAGCAAAGATTTAAACCCAAGCTCACCAGCTCAAAGCAGTTCTTTCCTCTGTCCCACAGAGAGGCAGTGGGACCATTAGCACTGACCAGCATCTAACCAGAGGCAGGGTGTCCCTGCCCTAACATCTTCAATGGCTGGTACTATTACAAATAGCTCTGAGGAGGAGGAAAACTCCCAGTGAGCAGATGCTGGCAGATGTCAACCCAACAGGTAACCCCGGACCCTTGCTTTCTGAAGGGAAGGCGTCCTCCTGCAAGGGGGTCTGAAAACGCCAGCCTGCCCTTCCCCAGCCTCCCCTGCAGCCAGTCCTCGCGAGTGGGTTCCAGCCAATGGGAACTGAGGGGACATCTGCTGCGACCTTCTGGAAAAGACCCTCCCTTCTGATAAGAAAGAGACAGGTGAGGGAAAATTTCTACCCCTGTTTCAGCCGGCATCTGTAGACATGGTGCTTGGAGCTGGGGTAGCTGTCCGTGAGGAAACAAGATGCCAACCTGCAGAGGAGAGCGGGAAGACGGAAGCTGAGTGCCTGACAACAGGGTCACACCCCCCAGCTAGGGGTCAGGAGAGCCGTGTTGTGAATAGGCAAACAGGAAGTATTTTAGGCTTTGCGGGCCACACACAGTCTTTATGGCATATTCTTCTCTTTCTTTCTTAGCAAACTTTCTTGTTTTGGGGCTGCACAAAAACAGGCTGTGCGGCAGATCTGACTCACAGACCAGAGTCTGCTGACCTTTTCTCTGAACCAACCCAGCAACCGCCTATCTCCAGGGTTCTTATTAAGGGATGTGATTTAAAAGCAAACAAACTGTTTCTTACGTTACTGTAAGTTAGATATTCTGTTATGTGGAAATAAAAACATACCCCAATGATATTGCAGTGCACCAACTTTCTCAGACTTAATCCACATCTTAAAGAAAAAGGAGTAATAGTGAAGGAAGTATTTGAGAGGCCGAAGAGAAATATGCCACAATGTATACTAGAACTTTCTTCTTAAACTGTAGTGGCTGCCGCTGCCTTGGAGGGACCAGACTGGCTGGAGGGACCAACGGCTGTGGAGGACGAGGACCAAGCGCTGGGGCGTCGGAGCGCTTTGAAATGGTAAGAGGAAATAGAAAGCTTCTAAAAACTCCAAGATCAAGCCCAAGTAGCAGTATTTTCCCATCTAAACTTCCCACATGGTTTGCAGCTTGCATCTCAGTCCTTTCAGCACCACTGATGACAGTTTTATGTGTCAACTCCACGAGGCTCCAGTCCCCAGTTATTAATCCAACACTCATCTAGGGGTTGCTGTGGACGTATTTTGTGGATGTGGGTTAACATCTACAATCAGTCGACTTAAAATACAGGAAACAATCCCAGATAATATGGGTGGGCCTCCTCTCATCAGTGGAAAGTCTCTAAGAGCTAAACCGAGGTTTCCTTCATGAAGGAGGATTTCTCCCCTAAGACCGAAGCATCTGCTCCTGCCTGAGTTTCCAGCCTGCCTACCTGCCTTCTGGATTTCAGACTTGCTAGCCTCTACAATCCTGTGAGCCAATTCCCTGGAAGAGCATATATATACACAGTTGATACTCATTATTCATGGATTCTGTATTGATGAGTTCGCCGATTGACTAAAATGCATTTGTAACCCCCGACCCCCCAACCCCCCAGATCAATACTCGTGGTGCTTTGGGTCGCTCACAGACATGAGCAGCTGTCAAGAGACTGGAGCTGCCTGTGTGCGCGTTCCAGCTGACATGCAGCAAGGCAATATGCTGCCTTCTTGTTCCAGCTCTCCTACTGGAAATGTGTCCTTTTGAAATCTATTTGGTACTATATTTTTTGTGGGTTGTTTTTCTGTTTTTTGATGCTTTTTGTCAGTGATCTCACTGTTCAAAACGGCCCTCCAGCACAGCGCCAAAGTGCCGCCTAGTGTTCCCAAGTGCGGAAAGTCTGCGATGTGCCTTTGGGAAAAATATGCATGTTAGATAATCTTTGAGCATGAGTTATAGTGCCACTAGTTGTGAGTTCAATGTTAATAAATCAACAACATACTTTCAATAGAGTGTCTTTAAATAGAAACACTGTAAAACCAGGTTATGTATTGACCAGTTAATAAAAATATTGGGACCAGAGGCTCAGAGGAACCTAACCCTGTATTTCCCCTAGGAACAATGTTGCTGATTCAGTGTTTAGGGCTACTTTATAGAATATAACTATCACAAATAATGAGAATCTGAGCATCAAATAAATACATGTATGTATACATATGCACACACACAGGGTCTGTTTTTCTGGAGAACCCTGACTGACACAGCAGCTCACCAAGTGTGGGCCCTTTAAGGGCGGATCAATCAGGACGGCCCCTGTCCCGTGGCTCCTGTTCTCCTCAGGATAAGGCCTGCACTTGCTATCACTGAGCACTCAAGGCCAGCAGTGATCTGAGCCCTGCAGACCCGTGCAGCCTTACCTTTCCTCCCTCTGACAAGACGTCTGATTTTCAGCTGAACTTGACCACATACAAGTTTCAGCTAAATTTGTATGCACCACCTCATTGTCCTCTTCCATGTTTTATTAACCTGCTTTCTCACTTTGCATTGTGAGACCTCTGCCCACCACTTCAGCCACATTTCACAACCATCTTGCCTTCACTTGCCCTGTACAAGCATCCCAATGCCTGCATTTCTGCACTAGCATTCCAGAGGCAGCACCCCTATACTAGCATCCCTGCACCCTCCTCCTGGCACTAGCATGCCTACACCAGCATGCCTACACCTTCATCTCTGCATCAGCATTCCTGGTTTCTGTAGCCCAGTCCACCTCAAGGCATGTTTTTCCATGCTGCTTCCTTCTCCTAGAATGTTCTTTCCCCCACTCCTCGCTACTTAAAACTTACTCCGCCTCCATAACCTAGCTCACACGTCACTTCCTCAGGGAAGTCTTCCATTGCCTCCCTCACTAGCTTTTCTTTGCATTGTTTAACTTTCCTCTGTAGCTCTTGGCACAGTTGCCAATTTTATCAGTTTGGGTGGTTTATTTAATCAGCGCAGGGGTTCTTAATAATTTTGTTCCATGGATCCCTATGTTAGTGTGGGAAAACCAGAATAATGTTATCAAAGGCATGATAAAAAATGCATAGGATTACAAAGAAACTTGCATTTCAGCATAATTGGTTATCAAAATATTTTCTTAACTGTAGCGTAGTAATAAATGTGCTTCTTTATTAAGATATTAAATAACAAGATCTAGTGGAAAGTCTAATAACTACTGTAATTTTGAAGTGGTGATAAGTACAAGTGATATTTTAGAGCATCTGCAACAATTGTAATGAGATATAAAAATATGAAATTTATATGGTGAACAAAGTCACAGATATGATTAATTCTACTCGTTTTGTTGCTTAAATTTATAACCGAAGGGAGGATGAAACATCAGTTAAGGGTTTCTAAAAGTAAAGTTTTTCTTTTTCTTCATTCAAGTTCACAGATCCCCACCCCTTTGGAAAGCCTGAATTTATGTTTGAATTCTTTACTTTATTACAAGCTCTGGAAGGATGGTCTTGTCTGATTTTGCTCACTGTTAAATCATATCCCCAATGTTGAGGATGTAGTAGGTACTCAATAAAAAGCTGTTGAAGGACAAATGGGAAGCAAGAAAGAGATTCCACTGTGTGCTTGACTAAGTAGCCTTCACTCAGTGCTTTACAACTTTAAAACTCAGGTCAGTTTTCATCTCCATCAGATAATCATTCATGCTCACTCTTTGTAAACCCATTGGGTTGATTCTCTCTCTTCGGCACACTCATACCATGAAGTACTTCCTCCTGACCTAGTTCTTCCCGAAATTGTCAATTTAATTATCTGCCTTTCTCTCATACACTTTTGATTGGGAGTTTTTTTCAAGGGCAAGGGTTACGTCTGATCTAGCTCTCCACATCGCCAGTGTTTACCTATGCAGGGGCCAGGATGTAGTTTTGTACTCAGTGGATTCTTTAAAAATAGAACTGAATTTCATTTTCTCCCCTTTCACACAAGTGCCATCTCTGCTCTTACTTTCATGTCACATGGGGCCTGGGCTTCTGCGTATCCTGTTCGCTTTGCCTTTCAGCCTCCCCTAAGTCCTCCTCGGTGGGTCCAAGGGTCAGGGTTCACACACTTGCGCATGTACGGACTGACTCTGAAGCACGCTCCACAAGCAGGAATGATGACATGCATTTCATAAATTACAAAACTTGCCTTCTTTTCATCAGTCACCAAGAAACTAGGGACACATATGTTCTTTGGAATGTGAATAATTTTTAAACAGAATCCCAAAGACAGCACATTCACTTGCATTCATCCCACCCAGCAGAAGTGAGCCAAGATTCTGTGGCACCAGAGGCTCCCAACTTGAGTGTCTGGGATCAGAAACACGGGCAGAGCCTCGAACCTGCTGCTCCTCCTGTCTCCACTCAGGCAGCCAGAGCGACGGACACTGGCTGATCATGGTTTATGTCTGTGCTATTTGCCCGTGGCTTTGTTTTACAAGTAGCTTTGTTGGAAGGAGGAGTAGGAGGAAGAAAACACGACCCTGGAATATGTACGGAATTACAGCAGTTGCTTTGGATGAAGGGTTGCTTATAGATCAAGTATTTCCTGATGTAAACGAAGGCAAACCTTGTTCCCTCGCTTACATTGCTGTATGAATATATCACTTTTTGTTTATCCATTTCCCTGTGGATAGGCATTTAGGTTTTTCCAGAACACATTCATTACCGCATGAATCTCCTTGGGTACACTTATGAGAATTTCACTAATGACTATACCCCAGAGTAGAATTTCTAGGTCATGGAGGATCTGCCTCGTAAACTGCATCAGATATAGGCAAATTCTCCCCACAGTGCTTGTACCATTTATACTCCCACTGGCAGTATAGAAGATTGGCTAATGTTCCACATCCTTGACAATCTTTGATATGGTCAGACTTTTAAATTTTGCCAGTTTGGGAGGTTTGAAATGGTAGAAGATCATAGTTTTAAGTTGGACATCTCTGATGGGTAATTCCTGAGAATTGTAGCTGCCCATCAGTGCTTTTGGTGTGTTATGGACATGGTCATAATCAATCTGTCCAACAGCCTTGTAAGGTAACTATGACTCTGCCACATTTTACAACTTTGCTTTCAACCCCACCGCCAATATTCAAATGCAGGCTATTTTAAAGCATACACTTAACTACGCTCTCTTCCCTCCTTCCAACATCCACACGCAGGCCCTCACTTACTACTAAAGATTGAAACTCAGTATGTGCAGCCATCAACCGTGACTTAGTGCTTTCTCTTCTTGTCCCATCACTTTAAGTAGCTGATAAACCCAACAAGGAGGCTCCTCTTACCCCTAGTGCCTGGAGGTTAACCGTATGTATGTGTTTTTTTTTAAATAACTAAGACAATAATGGTGGAAATAAAACCCTAGCGAATTTCACAGAGATTGGAAGGCCTAAATTCTTTCTCTCTTTATGGAATTAAGCACCGTACTGGTCAGAATCTTGTGAATGCTGTTATTCCACAGTCTCCTAGAGTCCTTGCAAGCTGGAAGTCTCTTTCTCTCCTCTCCTCCTCTCCTTTCCCCTCCATCAAATCTCAACCTCTCTCTCCCTCTCTCTCATCTCTTTGCTCTTTCTCAATTTCTGACAGATTTTTGAGGGTTTATTTTTATGTTGTTTGTTTGCAGTTTTTCTTGTTTTTCTTCCTTTGACCTTCAGAGATAAATTTTCTTTAGATATTACTTGTGAGAGGATGGAGGAGTAATATGAGAGTGTTTCTGATAGAGTTAAGGCAATAACCAGATAGAGTTCCTTGGGGGTGGATGATTTTGTCAACTGTATTGACTCATTTTTATTTTAAACTGGGCGCATCTGCTGAGGGACCTGGCGGTGGGGGTGGGTGGGGTGTCTCTTTTATCATTCAACACTGTCCTCAAGACGGGCTTGCATAGAGAGAGCCAGGCTGATTTAGGGCTGTGTCCCAGATGCCTGAATGAGGTCTAGGGAATCAGACTTTCCATAATACACCCCGGATTAGTCAGTCGGTGAGCAGGCGAATATTTGCTTTTGCAATTGTGCCTCCCTAAATAATCTAGATAGATGTAAAAACAGTGAATTCAGCTTCTTGTGAATAGTATGGATATTTGAGCTTTTGTGCAGTACCAATCCCTAGCAATATATTTTTTTTTGTATTAAATACTATGAATCCACTTCACCTGTCAGCAGTATTCAAAACACGAAATGCTGTATGAATAGAAAGGATGTTCTGGGATCTTTCAGATGATTACTGTTGCTAGGAAAACCACTTCCTGATCTCTTTGTGCTTGCTGCATGTGTCTCTCTTTGTGTACAGCTTACAGTGACAAGCAAATTCATAGCATGGTGTTGGGGAGGAATTGGGAAAGTTTAGAAATGTTTAAAGAACACTGCTTAAAGTTAAAAAGGGGATGTCATCTAAAATAATAGTTAAGAGTTGTGCCTGCTTTCATGTGGAGAATTATAGCTATCAAAGGGAGTGCATCGGGCCTGCATTTGTGCTATGGTGGTGCAGGCTTCAGGGCCACTCCAGCCATCGTTTTCTGGAACCTCAGAACTGGGTTGTGCTTTTTTTTGGTGCCTGAGGAAATGACCGTCTTTTGCTCCTTGCGAATATTATGCCAATTACTGTTTCTATAGTGTCAGCTCTGCTTAAAGTTGCAATTCTACAAGACTGATGGGAGAGAACTGCGTGAACTCTCTCTGGGACGGAGCTGGGAATGAGAGCAGAGCCCCGTAAGCTAAGCTCATTCATTTATTCGCTCAGGACAAGGCATTCTTCCCAACCCTGCACAAGAGGTGAGGCAGGTTATCTCTCAGCCTAGAAACAGGAACTTCCTGGGAGGGTCCGAAGCAAACGTGGTCTCAGCGCTAGCGTCTGGCGCAAAGATTTCCCCCAAATGCGTATGAAATAAATGCATACGTGGCATGAGTGACATCACATCAAGCTCTGTGCTGTACCAAGGGCCACACGTCATCTCTGCAGAACATTCACAAGTTGAAGGACCTCAATCAGGAATCTCACCTCTCTAGGCCTCTCTGTCCTCATCCATAAAATGGGGATAAGCTGCTTATCTCTTTCCTAAGGCTGATGGGAGGGCTCAGTGACAAATGCATGAAAATAACTCATGAAATGCACCTGGTGCATATTAAAGATTCCATTAAATATCACTTCAAAGACCCAGGAAAGAAGTAACCTGCCCTGACATCCAGTCATGTCCCACACATGATCCCTTCTCATACTCATAGCTTGTACCTCATTGGTTCTTAACAGAATTATGGTTTAGATGTTCATTTACCAGTGTTTTCTTCAAACAGGTTAAACAAATAAAACTGTTGATATGAGTTACTTTTTTTTTAACCAATGATGTAATAACAACTACTTTCGCAACGGTAATGATAAAGTGAGCACTTCTCATTCATTCGATGTTAACCACATTAGTTCACATTCATTCTGTTATTCGAGCCATCTCCCACCCAGGCACCCTGACCAGACAAAGCTAGAAAGAGGCAACTGAGGAGGTTCTACAAAACCTGAAGATTTGGCTGAGGCTCCCAAGGAAAAGAGGGCAGAGGCAGCCCCCACCCTTGTGCCCCCTGACTTCCCATCCTGTGCATGTTTCTCTGCACAGTTCTGCAGAGGAGCCCTGAACTGGGAAACGGAGAAGAAGGGCACAGGAATGCTCACAGGGTATCTCAGTGATCAAGAACCTCACTCCTGTCTCTAAGATTCCATCCTGAGTTTGTCACTGAAGTTTCTCCCAGGAAAGTTTTGGGATAAACTGTGTCTGAAATTACAGCAGAGAACCAAAATATTAGCAAGGACTTTAGAAACGAGGACTTTTCCATCTACATTTCAATACCTTGCAGGACACAGAACACTCGCATCGCAGGGCCCCTGGGCTCAGGGACAGATTGTGACATCGTGTGAACCGCAGGATTTTAGGGATACCAAAAAGCATATTTCTTTTCTAAATCTTGCCCTCTGCCAGCCGTACCTCAGAGCCTGCTGTTTCTCCCTTTACAGACCTGAGAGCAAGGACCTTTTGTCTGGGAAGGGCAAATCTACGGGACTGCTGTCTGCTCATAGGGCCACATCTTGAGTGGATTTGTCAGCGTAGCCTGGCCCCTATAAGGACCCCATTCAAATGCACAGGACCATTGCATTTAGGGCTGCAGGGCAACAAGGTCTGGAGTCTGGGATGCAGGTGTTGTGGTATCAGTGAAAGCAAAGATGGAAAGCAAAACAAGGGATGAAGTGTTCGTAGAGATAAACTTCTTCCTATTTCAGGTGGCTGAAAAGAGTTTATTCTCCTTGGACCTGAAATAAAGGGGTAGAAAGCACTTCGAGAATAGCCTTGGATGGCACGTGCCAGATGCCCTTACTTCGTAAGTGCCACGTCCAGTGCATCTGCCTGCTGGTTGCTCGGAAAAGTCAAGACAAATATAATACGAAGCTTCCGGTCCACTCGCCACGTAGACAGATGTAAACTCAAGATCCCTCATCCAGAGACTCTGCCCCTTGCTGCTGCCGTCCTGGCACCGAAGATAAACTCTGCGTGGCACTTGATGGATGGGTCTGTTTGGGGGTGGGTGGGGGATCCAGAGACGCCAGCAGCTTCTGGGCGGGGTGGGGCTGTGATGGATGGCATCCAGTTTATCTCGTGGCTTCCGCTGAGCCCAGCTGCCTGGTGAGTCCTCCCCCAGAGTTAATTTGCAGTAAAGAGAACAAGGAGTTCCATCACATCCTGACAATCGCTCGTTTGTATTTACAACGGACATTTTCCCAGTGCTCCCTATACGTTCGCATGCTGCTCTGTGTTTTCTATGTTATCTCTGGAGTGGAAACAGACTTCCTCACGAAGTGTGGACATTGCGATTTAAATGTTTGAAGCAAGGGTTCATGGTTTATCCTTACTGTGCTACACAGAGGTAGATGTTTCTTTTTAAACATTAAAATCCATAAAAATGCAACCTTGCAATTCAACTGCCAGGAACTTTTCCTAAAGGAATAATCAAACAAATGTAAAAAAGACAATGTATCCAGGATAAGCGCTGCAGCAAAGTTTGTAACATAGAAAAATGGAAAAATAACCTACCTATATGCCCATTAACTGGAGATGTGTGTATCTGTGTTTATAAGTGTGTGTGCAGGTATGTGTATGCTTATGTGTATGTATGAGTGTATAAACACGCATGCACACACATAGATACGCATATCTACACACCTCACACGTGTACAAATGTGTATGTATATATACACACACACACATCATGTAGGAGGTATATTTCAGGTATTCAAGATATATTTTAAAGAGCAAGTTTATTAAAATTATAAAAATGCTAGTTCACATGCTTTATTAAAATGAATATTAATAAAAAGCCAAGAAGGACATATATATTTATATGCTGCTCACAGTTATTTTTTCCAGATGGGGCAGGGAGGGGAGTTTATAGGTAAAGATGTTATCTTTCTACTCTGCATATGTATTTTGTAAAAAATAATAAGCACAAATTGATTGTGCAATCAGTGTCTCCCAAATAAAGCTATTTACACTTGGAGGAAAAGAGGATAAAAAGGCACACGACACGCAAGTTTCACTCCAGCAGTGACATACCAGCCATTTAATTACCGCCAGTACTGAAGAAATTAGCCAGCTTCACAGGCATCAATGCTTCTGGTCCTTCACTCATTTTATTTTCTTCACTTGCCTGATTAACTATTTTCATTCAGGGCATTTAACACATCAAAATGGTGATTAAATATGTAAAAGGAATGTTGGAAGTAAAAGAGCAAGTAACTCAGGTAAATTGAGCCCTTTGTGAGGTCAGTACACTCATCTTTAGAGGCTGACAGTTTATATAGGCAGCAGCCCTCAGGTGAACACACAACCTGGTTTGAAGAAAACAGGATCAACAAAGACCGTCTTCCAAATGGAGATGAACAGGGTATTGTGACTCTTCTTGCGACATTTCCCTCCTAAAGATGCAAATACCTGAGGGCCCGTTAGGGACCGGAAAGCCTCAGAAAGGCTTGTAGGAGTAGCCTGCGCGCGAGCTCTCCCTGAGCTCCCGAGGCGAAGCAGGAATGTGCCGATTAGGGTGTTGTTAGGGCTGGAATCCATCTCAGCCCCTTCAAATACAAGTTTTTAAACAGGGGGCAAGTGACTTCATCTCTCCACATCTCATTTTCCTTGTCTTTAAAACGGAACAGCACTCATCTCTCTTAAAATTCGACACCTCACGCAACAGTCAATGACCGGTGTTAACAAAGCAGCGGCATTCATACCAGTTCAATTAACGCTTATGAAGAAGTCATGTTTTACCACGGACTCACTGCACTCTGGGGGACGAAAGAGTAATGAAATCCACCTCGGGCCTCCAGATCTTACAGCCTGGACGCAGCTATCTATTCTATTTCTTTGCACTTGATTGTCTGAGACATACCACCATATCACAGTCGTCAGGCCTGTTGCAAATAATGTGTCACTGCCACTAAAATAGTAAAGTTTTTACACGGTTTTCAATTTTTACAAATTTGAGGGCTTTAAAGGTTATGCACGTGACACTATCATTCTTTCTTTTCCTTCCTTCCTTCCTCTCTTCCTCCCTTCCCCTCTTTCTTACAGCTTGATTGAGAAAGTTTACATATTACATCAATTAGCTTGATGTGCTCCCTTCAACGGTAGAAAAAGGGAAGCAGTTAGAGTTAGAACAGGGACATGATGAAAGCCAGTCTTTCATTCCCGTGCCGTATTCTTAGCTGCCATAATGCACTTTTATGAACACCATGCTAAAAGAATAGCCTTTTTTATTCAGCTGTGGGTTACCTTTCCTGTGGGTGTGTAGGGGAGGGACGGGCATCAGAAATCAAAGTGTATCACTGTACATGTACGTAATCCATCAGGGGTGTTGGGGTAAGAAAAACGATGACATAGTCCACTTATCTAAAGGGGTGCTTTACAGAGAGTTTATGAACATACTCCTCTCTGGGAGCCTTCAAAGGGTGTGGATGGAGACAAATGCCACAAGGACCTAATTTAATTGGTAGATAAGAGAATTAATTGCTTTTATCTACCACAAACACAAACAGGGGCAGGGGTGGGGGGTGGTTATTGCTCTTCTTTGCTAGCGGAAGACTTCCTGGAAGAGGCAGGGCCTCAGGAACAGTGACTGATGAAAGGGGAAGAGTGTGCCAAGTCCAGGGTCACAGGGAATTCCAGGCCTGGGAGGGAGGCCATTATCCTGCCTGCTCTAATGTGCCCCATTACAGAGAGACACATTTAGTGATGACAGCTGGTAGAGGCAACATCTTCTGTTCCATGAACCATTTTAATCAAATCATAGAGAACTAAGAAACATGAGCACATGTGCACCTCTCCCTCTCTCTCTCTCTCTCCCTCTCTCTCTCTCTCTCTGTCTTGGCTATTTTATCTTTCTCCCTTTCCTGTAAGACAGACTCATGGTAGACAACTGCTTTCTGCCTTAGATCTGCAGGAGGGAATGAGCCAATGGAAGGAAGATTAAAATGCAGAAAGAGGAGGACAACAATTAAATCAAAGAGCCAGAGCCCCCAATGGGTAGCTGGTGGTAGGCAAAAGCCTCCACGCCAGCGCTCGGGGACCGATGAGGCCACGGTATCGCAGGAGTGACCCTTTCTTAACAACCAATTGTGCAGCCTTACAAATAGATTTCCTGGCTCGTGGGAAAGTTACCAGTGTGAAGCCGGATGCTAAGGGATAAAACCAGCAGTTTAACTTATCCAGGCTCCAGATCACACTTAGAAGGAAACAGGTTTCTATCTTAAGGCATTATAGAAGATTCACAAACCAAGTGTGAAAGAAATGCTATTTTTCAATAACAATTTAATGTTTATATCAAGCCTTATTGCTGCTGTCTGGAAGAAACAATCTCAGTCAATTCATGGTTCCTCAGTCAACGCATAGCTGTGTGTCTAAGTTCAGGCACGTGCACAGAGCAAAGACCTTGGGATGGGGATGAGAGAATTCCGTCTGGACCTGCACAGCTCAAGATGGCAGCCACTAGCCATATATGGCCACTAGAATAAACTAAAATTAGCTAACATTTGAAATCCAGTTCCATATGTACCAACAATATTTCGAGTTTTCCTTAGGCACCTGTGCTAGTGCTATCACACTGGACCACAGGGATACAGAGAACATTTTTACCACCACAAGGATTTCTATTGACCACACCTGGTCTACACTGCCGTCACCTAGCACGTTAAGGATTTTCTGAGACATCCTCATTGTCTGTATTTCAGCCACGGAAAGTGAGACTCAGAGAGCTTATGTAACTTGTCTACAGTCACTCAGATTCTACGTAGCCAAACTGGAACTCCGATTTCTTCCTGGGGCGCCTATAATTCTTTTGCCACTTCCTTCTGTTCCCTATAACAAGTCCAGGGAATCTGAAACTAGCCAGAGTATGAAGTAACCACATTGTTATGTTACATACAGTATAAACTTTATGCCTTCTTCTATGGAGGTTTTCAGATACTCAAAGGTCCAGAATTTTGAAACTCAAAAAAGCTTATTCTCTGCATTTCTACAATGACCAGACTTCTCTGAAGAATGCTAGCCCCTCGGTCTAGTTTGGATGAAGATAGAAAGGAAAATTCCTGAATAAAAAGCACATCAATTAATATAACAAAATATTATCCAGCCTCCATAGTTCTAACTGAGAAGGTCCACACAGATGAAGGCATGGTGGATTAGAGTCAGTTTAATTGCCTCAGATGAGTTTGAACCTTCCCGTGTAGACAAATGACCATCTCTAAATCTCAGTGGCTTAGCCCATGAAGTTTATTCCTCACTCGCACAGAGTCTTCTGAAGATCCAGCAACTCTGCAGAGCAACTCCACGCCATGACTCAGTGGTCCAAGTTGCTTTATCCTTCTGATTCCGGCCACTGAGCACCATGGCCTTTACACTTGCCACCAAAGGGAACGACTGAGCGTGGATTTTTCTGCAGGCATTTGCCTTTTCCTCAGTCCAGAACCGACTCTCTACACATGTCTCACCCTCCACAGCACCACTAGTCACATCACCTGCCTCCCTGCAAAGGAACTGGGAGAGGATGGGAGGCCGTGGACTAGAGGGTGAGCATTCTCGTCTCTGCCATGCCAGTGAGTTAAGAAAATTGACAATAACAAAAATAGCAAGATGAGAGCCCATTGCCTGGGACTGAGTGCCCTGTGTGTATCTCATTTAGTTCTCACAGCAGCCTTGTGAGGAGAGAGCTCTCTCTCTCTCTCTCTCTCTCAAAGACTAGCACAGTGGAGCTTAGATGAGTCAAGAGATATGACTGAGGTCAAATGGATAACAGATGGCAGAGCCAGAGCTTCAAATCAGGTCTGACCAGTATTAAAGCTCAGGGTTGGTTAGACAACCAGTTTTTTTTTTTTTTTAAGGGGAGGTGAAGTTGCACTCTAGTGCTATCCAATAGAACTTTGTGTGGAGATGGCAGTGTCACTGTCACTGTGTGTGTGTGATATAGTCCGGCAGTCATGAGCCACACGTGGACACCAAGCACTTGAAATGGGGCCAGTGTAACTGAAGAACTAAATGTTTGATTTTCATTATAGTTGCACCAAAATATAAAACTGAATTACTAGTATTGTAACTGAAGTTTCTATCTGCAAATGCTCCTTCTTCAAAAACACCGTGAAGTTATTTGAGGACAGAGACCAAAGTTTACCCACCTTTCTATCCTCCTTAGTGTAGGCAAAGCACTTAGTGGATAAAGGTTTGCTCAGTAAAAATCTATAGATTATTATTTGGTACTGATCCACTGCAGGACATTCTAGCTTATTAAAACTGTGGATATTCAGTGACTAACTCTATTTGTCTGAAGAGGGGCAAAGGACTTTAAAACTCCATCTGACCAGAAACTTGCCTCTTGTTTTCCTTCTACATACAAGACTGAGTGTCAGTAATAAGACGTGTTTTGGTGTTTTCACAAGTTGCCTCCAAGGTTTTAAAAATATTACTTCTTGGAGAGGGTAGGGGCAGAGGGAGGCATCGAGTCCCCTGTTTTCCATACTGGTTTCTTGAAGGAAAATGAAGATCTACTTTAAAGTGCTTTCACACCAAACAGAAGCAGAATGAAATGGAGAAACTTAACGGATCTCTTTCAGTGAATAAAGTGACAGATAAAATATCTATTTTGCTCACATATTTTTCATTCACAGACAGTTCATTTCAGTAAATATCTTACCACCTGCATCTTGTCTATTTTCCAAGGTTTTGGGGATATTTCCAATAAGTTCAGTTGGACTCTATAGTTGGTATTTATGAGGCTGTGCTTAAAGGAAAATTGCATCAAGGTTATCATCAGCCCCATTTTTTCTGTGTTTTTCTTGAACATGCAGTTGGCAAGCTCTCAAAATCCTTATCAGGTCATAACTCAAAGATGCATGTGGCCTCCACAGCTGGGTTAATATTTACAAAGCACTCTTCTGCCCCCAGCCCTTTTCTTATACCTCTCTCCTGTGGTTCCTACCTTTCTGAAGGCCTGTTCATATTGAAGATTAGAAGAGGCCAAGTCTACACTGACAGAAAACGCCTCTATAGTCTCCCTACAGAGGGTCTCCTCCGAAACAGGTGCTGTTGGTCCTTAAGAAGTTGAGAGATTTCTACATGTCCTACACCTGGGTTTCCCAGTCTCAGCCGTATTAGCTGTTTCGAGTCACACAGTCTGCTGTGGGTGCTGCTCTGCGGACTGTGGGAGGTTTAGCAGCATCCCTGGCTTTGACCCATGATACGCCAGTAGCACTCCCTTACCTGGTGACGACAACCAAAAATATCCTCAACTATTACCAAATGTCCCCTGCGGGTGGCAATACCCTCCTCGACTTCCCTAGGCAACTCGCATTGTGTGTCAGGCCTCAGCTCATGATATGGGTCACGTTCTGTGCTTGTCACTCTTGGGACCTTGGAAGCGTATAATCTCAGTGTGTGGCTACCTGTTCATCGGTGGCCATCGCTGCTGGCCCTGAATTACCACCGTGATACGGATCGCAAGGACACAGGTGAAGGTGTTCCACTACTAAGTAAGAACCGCCTTCCTCAAAGAATTACTTTCAGAGTTGCCTTATATTTTCAAGGTTCAGGAATACTGGCTGCTTTTCCCTCATCACACACAAAGGGTCAACAATACCTGTGCATTCAGACTCTGCTTGTCCCTGGTGTGAAGTCGTTAGTCGCAAAGCTTGAAGTTGAGATGACCAGAAAATTTCTTAAACAAAATGATGGATTTAGTGTCATAATGCCTTCTTTAGGGTGAAGAAATCCCTTTTCAGCTTAGAATTTTCTGCAAATCATGTTTCCAATTGGAGAACAAGACTATAAAGCTGCACAGCAGAGGGAGGTGCCCAGACAGTGTGGATAAAACCTCTGACTCTCTGCTGATTTAGCCCTTTAACAGCTGTTTCAGATTTGTTGACTGAATGAGTGAGTAACTGCTGTATACCAGGTTCTCTGCCAAAGCTGAAAACACAGTAAGAGCAAAACCACGCAAGGTCTGGTGGGAAAAACGACACTGATTCTATCAATGGACGTGTAACCACAGACTGAGATTATATGCTTCAAAGGTCCTGAGAGAGTGACAACCAAGGAACATGACTCATGTCATGTGCCCCCAGGGGCGACACATGAGCTGGGAACTGAAACACAAACACAAGTCAACTGGGTGAACTGAGAGGAGGGTATTTCAGACAAACGGACCAGTAGGTACAAAAGCCTATACTAGAGAGAGCAATCAAGACGAGGAGAAGAAACTGGGGAAACCCAGAAGAGCAGTGGGACTGGAGCACAGAAGACACGGAATGAGACTGTACAAGAGGAGGCCAAGTTGTCACATGCGGTACGTACTTCTCAGGAAGCCAACTGCCCTTTCCCCAGTGGCGGACACTCAGAAATGGACTTTGAGTGGTCAGGCAGAAGATGGTGTTTGAGTCTTGCCGAGATCTCTGGTTGCAGCGTGCAGAATGAACGGGGGTGGAGGGAGCACTGTATGGAAGTGGAGTGGGGGATATTAAATGCAGGTGGATGGCCAGGTAAGCCAGGAGGGTGATTAAGCCAGGAGGGGCCAATAAAGAAGGAGATGGGGAGAAGTGTTACCTGGAAAGTGAACCAACAAGAGATGAGGGATTCAAGCAGAGGGCCCAATGGACGTGGAATACTTAGAGCTGGTGTTCTGATGGCTCGAAGTCCTGGCTGAACCAGCGTGCAACACGCTACATATAATCCTTGGAAGGATCAGAGAGGAGGGTGGTCAAGATGCCCCGTAAGTTTTTGGATGGCTGGTTTTGTCACCTGTCCAGAGAGTGAACTCAAGGGGAGGAACACCTCTGTGCTAGAAAATCATGAGCTTTGTATTTGACGTTTAGAATTTGAGGCACCTTTACGATATTACAGAAAGAAGAGATCTGGTTTGAGATCCCAGGGACAAGAAGAATTAATCAAGGTTGGTCATTTTGTAGAACGTCCATTAGCTATTTAGTACCTAATGTGAAATTCGAACAATTATTAAGTTGGGGCTAATTACCTTTAGCAAATAACAACAGAATTGTAAAGAAATAGAATTATGTTTATCAACCACAATTTCCCTTCTCACTCCCATTTCAGCTAGGCCTTCGATACAAGAAAACATCTATTGCACAGCCTTCTGTTCGGGTCCCTGGCAAGGAAAGATATTGACAATATTAGGCATGCTTGGTCCACATCTGGATGAAGACAATCCACTCATCACGTTGTGTCTTACTCAGGACATCTGTAGGTGAGATTCTCCTTCTCCTCACCTTGCATCTGCTCTGTATCTTAATCCCAAATTGTGGGAGTGAAACTCTGGTAAACTTTAAGGATATCATTTGCTTCCTATTACATTATTTCTTCCTGTACAGGAGAGACCAAGTGTTTGTCATTTACGAGTGTCATGTCATTACATTCCATATTGCAGTGTAATGATGTGAAATGATTAAATGACAAAATGCCGGCTCACTGCCAAAAATTTAAAGTGGCATACTTTTATTTGTAGATTGGAAAGCTATTATTAATTCTTATATTGACTTTGCCAGATGAAATAATGCAAGCAGACTGGAGCATACAGAAACGGGGCACCAGCAAGTGAGGTTCGGAGCCCCAGTTCCAGCCTGAAGAGGAACAGAGCTCTGAGTCTAGCACATTCCTCAAGCTACACGTCCAGAGCTAAATGTATTAGTTTAGAACAGTCTTGTCACCTGATGAATGTGGAGTGACAGGCATCAAAATGCAACCTGACTGGAGTTTTTATTGAGAAGAAAAATGGGAATTGAGAACAGGTGGCTAAGAAAATAAAATGGCCTGTACTCCTTTGCCCCTTCCTGAATCACTTTTTTCCACTAGCACTTACTGGGAGATCGAATTTTATTCTTTCTTCTCTTTTAAAGGAATAAGAGCACACAAAAAGCATTCCATTTACGTCACCAAATTACCAGAAGACGCTGCAGTTGGTAAGGTAACCATTTCTTCTTCTTCCCCCCGCCCCCAGGCTATAAAATCTCACGTAGAGATCTTTGAGAGAGTGTTAAAAGTTACATTCTGAGAACTATATGTTTTTTAAGCTTTTACAGTTCAAAGCCATATGACCTCAAGTGTTTGAGGATTTTTGCAGAAGCCTGTTCTCACCTGCTGTTTCCTTCAACCACTTGCGGACTCCCACCCCAGCAACACAACTGCCCAGTTCCAACAAGGACCTTCCTGCAACCATATTTCAGTGACTTTCTTTTGTTTCCTTTTGTTTTCTCTCCTCTAGACATTTTCCTCCCCCTTCTCTTTGTGGGAGCAAGAGAAAGGCCACATGTCTCAACCTGGCCACTTCTACTGGGTCTTTTACCTAAGAAACACTCTTGCTTAGGGATTCTCCACCCTGACTTGGTTTGGCTTTTGTTTTACTTTCCTTTTAATTGTTTTTC
Source organism: Vicugna pacos (assembly GCF_048564905.1). Taxonomy (NCBI): domain Eukaryota; kingdom Metazoa; phylum Chordata; class Mammalia; order Artiodactyla; family Camelidae; genus Vicugna; species Vicugna pacos. The sequence continues at coordinate 38,947,401 of NC_133005.1, read as the reverse complement.
TTTCACGTCAGCTAGCTTCTTACATTTTTTAGCTCCCTGTTTATGACATGCTGTTATCACTTTGGTGTAGAACCTTCTTTTGTTGTAAAACACTCTTGGGCGACAGCTGATTGATTGAGTTGGGGAGAGGTTGGAAAATAAAATCAAGGAACATAGAGTTCTTTTATTTTATTACATGTGCATACTTGGAAGGCCACTCACCTGTGGCTCAATCATTTTAAAACGAGAAGGCACCGAACACTAATAAGCTCCTGGATTTATAGACAATGACCTCACGCCTGCCAAGATGGCCAGTGATCTTTGCTTTTGCTCCAACAGAGGGAGCAGGTTGCCTCACTTCTGGCACGTTGGCAGGGGCACAAAGAACATGCTCTTCATGGACGGACTCGTAAATGGACAACGGCTCAGGGAACAAAACGGTCAGGGGCTCATTTGGCCTGTGGGAAATGCTTAAAAGATTCGTGAATGGAAAGATACCACTCCCAGACAATCCGCTCTGTGGATGAAATCATTTGCCATTTAATCTGGATCTGAAGTGAACGACAGCATCTTTGTTTAGTCCCTGCGTTGTCTTCATCAAAAAGTGCAACGTGGCCCAAAGCCTGTGCCTGCACTGCTGCGCTCGGGAAATGCTGCTCCGTGCTGACCCTTTCTTTCCATTACTTCTTTTGAGACTTTTATTTCTACGTCTCTTTGGCACGGCCTCTTACTTGGCAGGTAGTGAGAACTCAGGGTTCTCTTGGAAGACAATACACTGAAGAGCATTGGAGGCTTTTTTTCCCCCTTTATATATAGATGGCTTTGTCATTCTCTCCTAAATCATGAATGCATAAAACAGCTGCCAAGAACCGCTCAAATGGCTGCAGCAAGGACCCTGAAATAAAGGGCTGGCTCCACCCTTATCTGCAAAAGAGATCAAGTTATGCATGTTCTGATTGCCACCCATAGATCTAAGATCTTTGTCACAGTGTGAAGACCTGTGGGTATCATCTATATTTTCATGAAGAAATTCTGCACTTCAGTGAGTCATTCGCCTTCCTTGAAGTCACCTAAAACCCTGGGCTTCTCCCGGGCAGCTTTTTTTCCGGCAGTCAACACCTGTTTAGGTGTTCATCTAAATGCTCAGGCTGACTAGAGAAGACAGACACCATCTCTGTGGTCGTTGAGCTTAGATCCCAGTAGGAATGATTGCAAGAGAACAAGCAAATGAGAGAGACAATTTCAGATGGTGAAAAGTGCTATGAAGAGGTGATCACACAGAGCAGTGTGATGGAGAGTGAGTTAGGAGTGGGTATATAATACAGATGGTGTAGTCATGGAGGGCTCCCAAGAGGAGGTAACATTTGATCTGAGAATGAACATTGGCTGGAGTGCCAATCATACTGTGGTCTGGCAGAGCATCTTTCACCTTTCAGGGAATGGGGTAAAAAGACCTTACATTAGGAATAAGCCTGGACAGGAAGCAGTCCAGTGTTGCAAGATGACCTTGAACTACAGGAAAGACTAAGAGTTGAGATCAGAATGGTTAACAGAGGCCCAACTTGTGCAAGACTTTCGAACTTAGGATGCAACCCCTGGCTTGCCTGGCCTTTTGGTTCTTTTTTTAGAGTGAGCCCCATATATCACTCACTCTCCATTCAGGACAATAAGAAATACCACTGCAATATAAGCAAGTGATTCTCCAGCGACGTTCCGGAGCATAATGCTAAATGCTGATCGATGTGTAAAATTTACTTTTATCACACCAAGGGACACATACACTATGGCCAAGTCTGTCAGCTGCAACAGGGGATTATAAAGAATGCCCACTAAGTATGGAGCAGAGAATAACTTACACTGGTAAGAAGTAAGAAAGCCCCCTGCCTCTCCTCACTCCCTTGAATGAGGGTATGCTGCACAAAGTAGGGGCTGCCATCTTAAAATCAAGACTGAAGAAGGTAAGATCGTCTCAGAAACTCTGACCCCAGCCTCAGGTATCCTTGAAAAACTGAGCCAGGGTCAGCAACCACCCAGCTCCATATTTCTTGTGATGTGAGGGGGAAATCTGACTTGTTTAAAAATAACGTGGTAAGTAAGAATCTAGAATAGGGTTCAGCTTGCCAAAGCAAGAGCAAGTAATTACTGAAAATGTGAGAGCTTTGTCTCATGAGTTTATAAGAGAACTCAGGGCAGCAGACAGTTCTTTTCAAGCACTGGTCCAGCACCAGGATGGCCTGGGGAACTGAGTCATGATGACAGTGAGGCATGATTGGAGTAATGATCAAGGTGTAATTGTTACTATTTTAGCACACTTTTGAGTTTTTTATACTTCTCAAGAATATAAAGAATCTTCCAGTAATCTAAAGAATTAAAATAATAATAATAAAAGGTGGGAGCCACTGATAGAGCCAGATTAGCAAAGAAGAAACACCCCTCCCAAAGAGAAAATGTTAACCTCTGCCTGGTGTAAAGGAAGCATGCTTTTATTCAAGAACCTGCCTTCTGGAACTGTGGTCCAGACCACAGGACAACTTATTCAGCCTGCTTTTGCCTGCCCACTCCCAAATGGCATCAGTTCTGGTCCTGGTGCGAGTTCCCTGGATACATCATGGTCATAAGCCTTCCAGTTCCCAAATCCTACTCTCTTTCCATAGTTACCTTTAAGACCTCAGACTCTTGCTGACTAACATGGAAAGGTTGGCCAAAGATTGTGATTTTCAAATGTGTATGTGTTTGGGTGACAAGCAGCAGATGGTTTTCTTCAAGTTAAATTTTGGGTAGAAACCCACTAGATAAAAGAGATGAAAATGAGAACATCCCAGTTGAAACCAAGGGGTAGCTCCAGAGTTCCACGGACTCTGTTTTCTTTGCTGTACATGTAGCCCTCAAGGACAGTGTGTGGAGGCTGGAGACGCATCTGATCAAGAGAGGTGTAAAGAGGGAAGGATAAAAATGCTCTGGCAACACCAAGTGTGGGAAAGGACAAGAAGGGTGGAATGAAAACATACCTAGAAACACGCCAAAGTGGGGATGGCATTTGGATTCCAATGTGGATCGGGTGATCTTTGTTAAGAGTCCAGGTCTTTAGAATTTGTTACCCTTACTTAATTCTCATTAGAGAATAGTGATCAAGAGGTGGAATTTGGTGCCAGAAGGCCTGTGCTCAGAGTCTAGCTCTACCACTTATCAGCCGGGCCACATTTAGCAAACTACTTAACCTCTTTGTATATTAGCTCCATATCTGTGAGATGGAGATAATTACCAAGGATACACATAGAGTTTACATGACTTGTCCAAGGTCATTCACAAGCAGGGGACTTTGAGTTTCTAGCTCTTCTGACTTGTTAACTGCCGTGCTATTTTTCCTAACCACATAGAGAACTTGCTGCAAATTCACAAATGATGTGAATCTTGAGAAAAACAGAGGGAGGGAGGGAAGGAAAAAGAGAGAAAATGAGGAAGGGAAGAAGGCAGAAAGGTAGGTGGGAAGAAAGGGGAGAAAAAAAATACAGATTTTGCAATTGTAGATACATAGGAATTTGCCAGAGAAAAATAATCTGGAATTTGTTTGAAATTTCCATCATTAGTCATTCATTGGAATAAAGGAGCTATTCACTTCCTTTTCCTGACGGGATGATTCTTAATTGATTTTGCCAAGAAGGTCAAGAACTATTTAAACCAGGAGCCAGGAGTATGGATTGTGTTCGAGACTACCTTACACATGAAAAAAAGAAAACTTGTATTTTCCCCCTTCGAGGTGGAACCCTAACCCGATCTCAACCATCCACATCTGAGCTTCTTCCAGGACGAAGCTATCAGTGACACCAACACAAACCTCTCCATCCCCAGTAGTTTTCCAATATTGAAGAGCCTAGGTGAGAGGGGAGAACCTTATAATTCCTCCTTCAAAATGGAAATAGCCAACAAGCAGTTACTTAACAAAACATTCACCAGGGATGAAGTCAACATGAATTATCTTGCATCTTAAATTTTCATTCTAAAGGAGCACGGCTCACTTCACTTTTGAAAGTAACTTTAATGAATTCTCTCCAAAAAAGACAGAGCCTGACTTTCCAAATTTATTTTTGAGGAGCTAGGCCTCAAACAAGTAATGCTGAATATTATTAATATTACCATGCTCACATAAATCTGATAACAATAGGAGCACTTTTTTTTTTCAATTGGGAGAAATCTTACATTAAAACTAGAGCTCATATTTGGCCGACTTCTGCAGGTCGACCAAAAATAGAAATTGGCTTAACGTATCTTTCCATTTTTAGGGAAGGTGAAGATATAGATTTAGACACTTGATTTTTTTAGCTTAGGGAGCACTGTAGGCTAAACTCCTTTGGCCCTGAGGGACTCTTTGCTATTGCAACCCTGGACAGGCGGAGGTTTTTAAAATTCATTTCTGATATTCAGTTGACATGGACTTTTTTAAGTGTCTAAAATTGTACTGGTCGCTACTGCGGCCCCTCAAAGAATTCTGCTCTCGCTCGCTCCTGGTTCCTGCTCCTTCTCACGTTTTCCTAACTTCACATTGAGTTTTGTTTCCCAAGTTGGATGTTTATCTCTAAGCCTCGGTAGGAAAGAAATGTATGAAAATCTAAAAACAGAGAAAGCCAGGAGCACCCGTGATGCTCCAGCGCTAGCTACATACAGACACCCCCTGGTCCCAAGTGGCCTCACAGGGAAAGAGGAGGCAATGCACCGAGGTAACATAAACACATTCTTGCCGAAGAGAGGCAAGTGCACTTGCTGATGGATAATGTGCAGCAGGGAGCATGGCTAAGTAAGCTGGGTTGCACAGAGCCCAAGACGAGATGGAAGTCAATGTTTTGTTTTCATCTGCAGCTTCATTTTGGTACTGGCATTCCTAGAAGAGGAAGGATGATGAATGGACTGTATCTCCCCTTCCAACTGGCCTTTTGAGACTAAAACAAGCAGGTAGGGCTAGATAACTTCCAGAAGCTAAAATTCCACAACCATTATGAAAAGGTACTTTATCAGGTTTCAGAACATTCAATGAGGCTAGCAAACTTACTATAGGGTAATGATTGGAAAATAGTATGTCCTTTGCTTAAACAAAAACCACCATGAAGTGTAGAGTGTAAAAAAAAATAAAATAAAATATATAGTGGGTGAAGAGCTCGTGAAAGGCTGAATTTCCCTTCCTGGTTCTACATCTTACTAGCTGTGTGACCTTAAGCAAGTTATTTGACTTCTCTGAATCTCTCCTATATACCTATATCACACGAATTATGCTTGTTTTTCCGCCTATATCACAGGATTTTTATGAGGATCAAATAAATTCATGTATACATAAATGCCTTCTGAGTCAAAAAGCTTTATACGAACATAAGATACTATCACCAAGTTACATTTTGTTTTGTTTTCTGTTCCTCATTTCAGAAGACAGTAGTAGAACAACAGAACATAATGTCCTCACAAGGGAAAGAGGGAGGAAAGCGAATCCACAAAAGCTCCCCGCTCCATTGTCTCCATCCCGAAACTGCCTATCCCAGGAGCATGGCAATGACTTAGGAAAGAGATCAGTTGTAGGGCCCAATGAGTAAAAGCTGCTTAGCAATGGGGAATAATATTGCCTGAGGAATAACATCGCCCAGGGAAACGGGGGCATTCTTCTTGTCAAGCGTGAATCATTTGTGCATGTGAAACATTTGTGATGTGAAACTATAAATAATGGCCAGAGATCACCAGCAAAACGTAGGTAGCACTCTGACCAATTTCCACATACAGAAGAGAAATCCATTGTGAGATTGGAAATGTAAGATTAAAAAATTACAAACACCTATTGTGTATATGTGTATGTGCAAAATATACATGACATAGCCTATGTGCAGATGTTATATACGACATACGTATACATATATAAGAACCCAGATTTATATAAATATCCGTTTATATAAAATCATGTATTATACACATATAATAAATATTGTGTATGTTATACACATGTATATATTTAGATTGACATTTTTCAGATACTAAATGAAGAGCAGGCAGAAATTAGTAATGAATCCAGGTTGTGTAGAGAGCGATTCAGTGGAGTAATTTTCAAATTTAAAAGAAGAAATTGCAGATGATTATTAAAACCCAGTATTTTAGCCTATCTGGTCTGACTCTTACCTAAATAACCAATCTAATCTAATCTAATCCAACCTAACTATGGATTTTGATAAACTCACTTAACAAATCATTTTCAGTTTGTACCCCAAAAAGTAATGATTATTAAAATATTAGCACTTCTACCTGAATAACTGATTTTAAAATGAGGATGGGACAGAGGAAGGAGTCACATTTCAAGGAAGTTTCTGCTTAAATACAAACTTAAATCACAAGAACTAATTGTAGAATTCTCACAGCTTTCAGCTTTGTGTGCAAACTATGTATCTGTCCTATTGAGCAGGTGAATGTCTCCAGGTTGGAGGCAAAACAAGGCAGTGTGAAGATGAACCAAACCACTCAAAGAACATTTATGTGTCTTCCTGGAATCCACTCTTATCAGATCTTCTAGAAATACTGACATAGTTAATGGTATCTAAAGTCACACACACCTGCCCTCCACAAATGTGGTTTCACCCCACCCAAGAACTTAAGAAAGATTTCTCTCTCTATGACTTGGCTCTCCACTGACCCTCATGGACAGGAGGGGGGGTCTAGCAAAGAGCTATTAATTCAACATATAGGTATTAAGCACATGCTATGTTCCAGTCACAGTTCTGGGCACCAGGATATGGCAATAAACAAGGCAATCCCAGATCCCTGCCCTGGTGGAGCTGACTTCTACTCAAGGGTGGTGGGGATCAAGGAGGTCATGACAGATGTTAAACATGAAAACAAAGTAAATGAGAATTTTTTTAAGGTCATGTGACACAGACGGAGTTCGGGGTATTGGGTAGGGAGACTCATTTTGAGTGGCTGGACAGGGTAGCCTCTCCAGGAGGACACATTCATAGGAGCTGAGATGTGAATTATGAGCAGAAACCAACAATACCAAGATTACATGGCAACGTGTTTCACACGAGAGAAACAGTTGTACAAAGCCTCTGAGCTGGGAACAAGACTAGCCTGGGTCAAGGGAGAAACAAAAAGGCTAGCGTGGCTGAAAAATGACAAGGAAGAGGAGACGCATGGGGAATTGGGCAGGAGACAGCTGCAGGACTCGATCAGGCCAGGTTTTCCAGAACATAGAAAAGAATGTTAGTTTTTTAAATAAATGCAATGAGAAGACACTGGAAAGTTTTAATCATGGGAGTTATGCAGTCTGTTTTGCACTTGAAATCTATCCCCCTGGCTGTTGTTTAGAGGTTAGAGGAACACTCTCCCAGCCCAGGGCCATAGCTGATAGAAACAGAGGTGGTCATCTTACCCAGTGTTTCTCGTCTCTAAGGAACTGTGTTTAGGAACAAAGCATCAGCCAATGTTCAGGCAGTCTCTTCATGGGGCAATACTGTAACACATATAGTCTGGAGGTTTGAGGCAGCCATATTATGCCAAGAGGACTGAGAATTGGCTTCCTGGGTTCTTCTCTCTCCTCAGTCTCAGGTGAATGCTTGTCTTAGATTTCCACCCAGGAGTCAGGAGCTCCGCTGAGCTGGAGAGAGCTGACCGGCCAGATGTAGGAGTAGCTGATGAAGACAGCAAGCCAAAGTGAACACAACAGTGGAGCCTTTTTTTTTTTCACTCACGGCAATAATATAAACAAAAGGCTAAACCAGAGAAAGCACCAACTCCCGTCTGTTCCATTTTCCCTGAAGCAATGGCACTGATGAAGGGTCAGGTGGATCAGTGCAGATGTCAGGGGACCTGAATCTCTCACTGCTGGGAGAGCACTGAACAAAAGGCTCCTGCAGTGTGATGGATCTGGGGCTGGGAGGAGGGAGAGAAGGTTGGCCTATGAGGGGAAAAGTGCTGAGCGCTGAGTCAGAATGCAGAAAAATGTCTGCAAGTTTCCCCGCTCCTGTCCCCCAGGAAGGTGATCTTGGTAGAGGCTCTTAAGGAAAGCCTCTGCTGAAGGCCCCCACTAAAGAGACGTCCACGTGGAGGTGTCTGAGCTAGGAGTGCAGCTATGCATAAGAGAATGGCCCTCCAGGGAGGCTGGGTCCTTTACTGCAAATCCCTTAAGAGAAGGCAATGCCCCAAGTCTGGTGTCAGGAGGGCCGCTTTCTCCCTGACCCCTGTTAGATAAAGTCTTTGCAGCTGCTTCTGCTCAGGTCTGGAAGACCACACGTAAGTCTTCAGCCAGGAGCCCGACTCCAGACAGACCGCTCTGGATCCTTACTATGAATCCTCCTCTTTATTTCCTAGAATAGGTTGAGTAGTTTCTGTTGCTTGCACCTGCATCCCAACTATAAGAAAATGGACCCAAAAGTGGCAGAGAGTCAGTGAGATGTCTTGAGGAATGGTGAGAAGTGTGGATACTAGAAAAACAGGCACCACTGCCCATCGAGAGAATACGTCTGGAGACACCTGGCAGACTCTGAACCGGGTCAAGAGTTTGAGCCCGTCAAGTATTAATGGTGATTCAAAGAGCCCAGCGCAGGAGCAGGAGTTAGAGAACAAGGCATGTGAGCAAGTGGCCCATCTCTGAGACCACCTGCTGGGATAGTTTGCTAGATTTCTGCATTGTAACAAGAATGCTAGCAGATGGGAAGAGAAGCAAGACAGAAGAGGGAGAAGGCTCTGATTCTCTCTCAGACTCATCCCCTCCCTCTCCTCGCTTCTCTTCTCCGCTCTGGCCCCTCTCGCCCTCTCCCTGTTGCCAGATGAGTCTGCACCTCGGGCCCCTTGAATCTGCTCCTTGAGCCTGAGCTGATCTTCCCTCCCACCCTCGCATGACTTGAATCCCCATGAACTCAAATCTCTGCTCTAGCATCATCTCTTCCAAGGGGCCTTTTCTGACCATGCCATCCAGAATGGCAGCTCTACCACTTTTTGTCCCTTAACCCTGCTTTATTTTTTATTCTTTGTAGCATTTTATCACCACCTGACATTTGACTGATGGATTGTACTTTGTCTTCCTGTGCCTACACTGGGACAGAAGCTCAACAAAGGTTAAGGACGCTTTAGTTCTCAAAGCACTGTTTTCTCGAAGCCTGGAATCACTCCCAGGAAAGAGTAGGTGCTCCAGAAATATTAATTACATGAATGAATGAATGGAGAAAGAAAGCAGTAAAGGAGAGAGAAAAAGAAAGGGGAGTAAAATACCAAGTCTCTAGTTAAAGAAGCAAAAAATTGATTACTAAAACTGAATATGTAAATTGGAGAAAAAAAGTCTCTCTATGTATTTTATGTTTTAAATTGATCTCTTTGGTTTGTTTTATTAATTAATTAATTCACTTCCTTAATAAATATTTACTGCCTGAAGAAAAGCTCATATTTTGACATGACTGGAGAAGATGAAGACTCCAAAGAGAAGATAGTTAGACCAAAGGGAAAAATCCACAATAGAAATAGTTAAGAAATTCTCACACATTGTGTGTGTCTAAGCATTTCTGGAGTGAGCAGTATTTTTGCTTATGTATCAAAACTAACAGTATTTTTTTTTTTGAGTGTGAGAAAGAGAGCAAGCCACCACAGTGGCTTATGTCATGAAATACTAATGTCCTGGAATGGTACAGCCACTGTGTAGAACAGTATGGTATTTCCTGAAAAAAAAATAGGATTAACATACATACAATCCAGCAATTCCACTCCTACATATATAACCAAAAGAACTGAAAGCAAGGTCTCCAAGAGATAATTGTATACCCATGCTAACAGCAATATTATTCATATTGCTGAAATGTAGAAACAATGCAAGTGACCATCCACAGACATCTGAGGAAAACGTGGTATATACATGCCATGGAGTATTATGCAGCCTTAAAAAGGAAGGGACTTCTACAGTACGCTACTACATGGTTGACACTTGAGGACATTATGCCAAATGAAGTAAATCAGTTACAAAAAGACAAGTGCTATATGATTCCATCTGCATGAGATACTTAGAGTAGTCAAATTCACAGAGACAGAAAGTAGAACGGTGGTTGTCAGGGACTGGAGAGGGGCGAGTTATTGTTCAGTGGGTAGACAGTTGCAGTTTTACAAGGTACAGAGTGTGGAGATGGATGTGGTGGTGATGGTTGAATGATATTATGAATGTATTTAATTCCACAGAGCTGTATGCTTAATATGGTTAAAATGGTAAAAAAATGTAAATGTATTTTGCCATAATAAAAAATTGAAGGGAAAAAAAAAGTCTTGGGCTGGTACTGCAGCTTTGCCAAGTCACGGTGAACTAGCTTCTTCTAGTATTCTATTCTCCTCTTGGTTTGTAGCTTGAGATCTCATGGTTACAAGGTGGTGGCCACTGCACTTAATGTAGTAGTGACATCCAAAATATTTTTTCAATGGAACAGACCTGGAGGCCCCTGCCATTCCAGGTTCTGTTGTGATTGCTGTTTTTGAATCATAAGAATGTCTGGTAGGCTTGGGCAAGGCACCAGGGCAAGAGGGGCACATGGGGGACACGGGGAAGTTCTGATTTCACAACCAGCATGGAAGTATTTCAGCATCTTCACAACTGTACCTCCCTATCTGTGGGAGCAGCCAAATGGCAGAGCTAACTCTAGAAATCAGGCAGGAGGAGGAGGAAAGGAGAAGGGTGTAGGGTCTTCTTTTGGCCAGTCTTTGTGGGGTTTTTTTTTTCCTTTGGGAAGTAACATTCTCCCTGGAGACTAATACCCAGCTCTCACCAGGTAAAAGCAAGCCACGTGATCACGGCCAAACTGTAAGGGGCAATCAGCTGAGTTTTCTGAACCTCTATAATCAAGGCAGGCAAGGGAAAAACGGGAGCTGTAAATGGCTTTTGGAAAGCCAGTTCCCAGTTTCTGCTGCAGGTGAACATTATGGCCAGGGAAGGACACAGTAAAAGACCAGTTCATCTGTCCTAGAGGTGGACAAATTGAGAATGAGGATCTCAGAAAGCAAGAAGCCCAACTTGAAGTAATGCATTATATTTTGAACCCTGAATGTTTGACAATACATTTCACGGCTCATTTCCTGCTCCTTGTGAATGCTAGTAAACACTCAGAGAGCGAATTCACATTTTTCATGTCAAATATCCTTACGGTTCTCCCCTCCTCCAGCTTGTCACCAGTTAAACAGACCCTGTGAGGACAGTCTGTTCACACTATAATCTCTTGCGACACTAAACCTTAATCTGTCTTACAATTTCTATTGTTTTTCACTAAAAGGTTATTCCAGAAATATTTCATAGAGCACATTCATTTTCCTGGCCAAGAATAAATTGTATAATCAGAGGCATGCTAACCAACGCTGGCTCTCCCTTCCCAACCCAAATTTAAGAATTTCATGCGGATTACTCATTGCCATCTATCTAGCTAATTCAATGTCATTATTTCTCTCTGGTCTAGGCAGAATTCCCCCTTCCCTGAAATGAGCTTATCTCATAATAAGACATTGGAGGAGGAAGGGCAGTGCTGGTGGAGTTCAAGTCACTGAAGTCCACACATCCACTCCCAGGCCTGGAATTAAGAAGCTGTCAATGTTTTCCATTAGAAGGGAGAATCCATTTTTTAAGAAAAAAGATTGCAACTTGCTATTTAACTTTTTTAAAAAAAAATCATGAAAGAGTCTGACATTGCAAATGGTGGCTTCTCTAAATATTTAGTTATTTTTGCCTTTGATTCCATCCCCAACCCTACTCCTGGCCTAAGTCTCACTTACTATCCAGGTCACAATTTATTTATCACTTCCTTTCATAGGCTTTCCATGTCCCCAAGACTAAGAAAAGAACTTAGTCTAAACCTCGTAGCCCTCTCTCTCATTTCTAACAACCCATCAAGTATGAATCTCACTGCCTACGCAGTGCTGTCCAAAAGCACTAGAATGGAAGACACATGTGTAATTTGGAAATGTTTTAGCCATACTTAAAAAAGAGTAAAAAGAAACAGACAAAACTAATTTTAATAATGTATTTTTTAACTGAGTATATCCAAATAATATCATTTTGATATGCAGTCAATATAAAAATACAGATGGGACATTATACTTCCTTTATGTAAATCCAGTGTGTGTTTCAAGACTTACAACACCTCTCAATTCAAACCAGCCACATTTCAAGTGCTTGACAGCCACATGTGGCTGGTGACGTCACTTCTCCACTGGGTGACACATTTCTATACTATTTGGATGTGCATTTGTGTTTCCTTCTCATTGCACTCAAGAGTGGATATTACATTTATCTTCCACCATTGTCCCCTTAGCACCCAGCACATAGTGGAAACTTAATAAATGCTTGATGAAAACATAATTGAGCAATGTCTTCTCTGCCACAGTTTAATCGTGTGACTTTGGGTTAGTTGATTTCTCTGGAGCTCCTACCTTATTAAAGAAGAGGATGTCATATTCTATGATTGCCAAGGTCTTCATAAATGTAAACATTCTAGGTCACTTAATTCAGTTCTCTCTCTCTCTCTGTCTCTCGCTTAAAGTATCTAAACACACGCCCTTACTTTTACTGTGTTTTAAGGCCAGAGTACACTCCAATTTACCATGCTCAACTATTTTACATTTTCCCATTTGGTCTTTGGATCTTGGAGACATTTAGGATTGTGATACTGTTTCATTTTTAAAATAGTGTTCATTGTTCTTCTTTGATGTGAAATATCTTCTTAGTAGAAATTTGGACAGTACAGAAAAGTACTCAGTAAACAAGGTGCTTATATAGCTACCACACAGAGATGACACAGTTGACACTTGTATGTCTGTCCTTCTGCTGTATTTTCTCTATTAGTCATAATATGTGTATCAATACATGTTTGATTCTCCTTTTTAGCAAAATTGGGGTCATAATATACATACTTTTTTCAAGTCATCCTTTGTTATTTAACAATAGTTGGTAATATACACTCAAGCCATCAAATACTATTTTAAAGCATAATTTTGCTGGATGCAACATATAGCATCATTTGACTACATGGAGGCGCCATGAAATGAAGGAACAAAGTGGATATCTGGGGGAAGATTTTTATCGGTAGAGAAAAGAACAAGTTCAAAGGCTTAGAGGGTAGGAACAAGCCCAGCATGCCAAAGTGGCTGAATGTGAATAAGCAAGGCGTAAAGATGCAGAAAACCAGGTCAGAACAGTAATGGGAGGCCAGACAGTGCAGTGATCATGGTGCTTTCCTCTGAGGAATAAGGGAAGCTGGTGTAGGGTTTTCAGTGTCACGAGTGGTTGGGGTAGGGGGATCGTACTGATATCTAGTGGGTAGGGTCCAGGGGTGCTTCCAAATACCCTATAATGTCCAGAACAACCCCTAATAACAAATAACTATCTGTACTCAAGTGTTGGTAGTGTCAAGATTGAGAAAGCATGCTCTATAAGAAGGCAAGAAAAGTAACCGGAAGACCCCCTAAGAATTTGCTGGAAAGAAAAATCTAGGCTTGAGAAGTAGTTCTTTGGACCCAGGTGGGGTTGGTGGAGGTGAAGATCAGTAGTCAGATTCTGTATGGATTTTGAAGATGCAGCGGTATGAGAAATTGATGACGGACTGAAGGAACACAAGAGAAAGAAAGGAATCAAGGTTGACTTCCATGTTTGAGGTCCAAGCACCTTGGAAGATGGCCTTTCCATTGACGTAGATAGGGGCCAGTTAAAAAGGAGGTTTGGGGAGAACATTAGGAGTCTGAATAGTAGAAATTTTAGAGAGGGACTCAAGGGGACTTGAAGATTGGTCGAAAGTGAGAAGTAAAGAAGAAAGAGCAGAGGAGAAAGACACCAGGTGTGTGGCCTGGGCTGCTGGTCAGGTAGTGGAGTCATGCACCCAGCCAAGGAGAGGTGACAGTCTGCACCTAGAAGGTGGCAGGTTTGGCTCAGACATACTGAGCTGAGGCATGTCCAAAGGTATTGATAATAGCTATTCCATCTCCTTCAACTGTCTCTTTGAGTACACCAAGAACATGGAGAAAAACCACATTGTGAAGTTAAAGTTTCTTACATGCTAAAGTTATTTTCAAAGTCATTTTACTAAACGGTCTTTGGGCTCCTCTATCCAATTTCCTGGGAAACCATAATGTATGTCCTGTCATAGTCTGCCCTTCAAGATTCTGATGGGAGTTGACTCTCTGCCATTAGGAAAAACGCATATTTATTTAGGGTGTTTAAAAATTAAGTTTATAGCAATTGAACTTCCCTTTATTTAGTCTCAGAGCACATTAACATTTTTTTGAACTACACTGTTAAGAACATTTTAAGGGTTATTTTTACATCAGTAAAAGGCTTTCAAAGCCAGGGAGCACACAGGATGTATCATTCTCAAGGAAGACCAACCCTAGGTAATGCTGGAATAGTTTTCTTAAAAGTGGTAGATAAGACTTATTATTATTTTTCATTGAGTCATACTGATTAGACTGTAATTGTAAGTCTTCACCCTCCTCATGCCATGCAATCATCACAGAATCTAATGAGGTATGTTCTGTTACTCTTCTTATTTTGCAGATTTAAAAAGTGAGGCTTACAGAAAGGAAATAACACACTCAAGCAACACTGGGGAGAAGAAAATCACAAATTGGGAAGGATGGAGTATAAAAGGATCCCAAAGATCATTTGTTTGCCAAGCCCTCTACTATTACAGGAAAGGCAACTGAGGTCCCCATGAGGCTAAGTGACTTAGCCAAGTTTCTATAACAAGAAGGCAGGAGAGGCAGCCATGGGCAAGAATCAGAGGCATAAAATGGAATTCTGTGTACCTGGAATCTGCTAGCAGCTCACGACCAAAGTACACACATGGGAGAAAGGGAAAGTCATGCTAGCGATTGAGGCTGAAGAGGCTCGAAGAGGCTCAAAGAGTCCAGATAAGTAAGTCACCTAATGCCTATCTTCAGTAGTGTGGACTTTATCTTTCATTCTAGTATTTCTCAGAGGATGTTCTGTGAACACTCATTCCCTTGGAATTTACTAAGTGCTCTGTGAACGTCTCCAGGGGTCGTGAAGATTTGGAAAAAAAAAATGCTGGGAATCCCAGAACTTGAAATGTGTAGTGGACATTATGACTGTCTGAGGGAGAGCTGGCATATACGGCAGCTCCTCAACCTTGCCTGACCAGCGAGTCCGTGTCCTCTGGGGACCTACGTGGAACTCACATTCTAGACAACACCAGGTTAGGTAGAGCTGCTGGGAAGGACAGTTTTAAGTGAAGATATGAAATGGGAAGTGAGAATGATGAGAGTTACTTGAGAAAAAATTAGAATTTGGCTTAAAAATATGATCTTGTCAGCATTTTCCCCCTTTTCCTCCGGTTTGCTGTAGTGGTTTACACCTACTCTTCGCAGTAAGTGTCTGAAAAGAGATTGTGTGAAGTGGCTGGGGAAAGAGGAAAGGGCTTGCAAAGCTTCAGAAACTCCTGGGAGGCTCTATGGAGACTGAAATTTCTTTACCTGTTTGCCGGTTTGTTTTCCCACTATAGATAGATGTCAAATACAGACTTGAACACAAATCTGTTATGCACTCACTCGTGCCTCCCTCATGCATGAATCACAAGATTGATTTCTTTACTGTGCAGGACCACAGTGCCGGGGACAAGTTAGGCTGTCCACCTGTGGCCCCATGATGGAAGGGAACGTACATTTTTATAGCACTTGTCATGCCATATTGCAATTTGTTTATTTGTTTATCCTTCCTATCTGTCTCCTGGTCATATAGCTTTGGCTAAAATACTTCACCTCATGGTTAAGAAAATGAAGGGACATCAGTGGAAGCACTGAGACTTGACATCTCTACATACTTTGCGTCTAGCATAGAGCTGTTCCTCACTTCATTTATCCAATGACTTTATTTATTTTAGCTTGGAGGTGTAATTGACACATAAAATTGTAAGGTATTTAAAGTGTACATTGTGTTCCACCCCAATATTCATAGCAGCACTGTTTACATTAGCCAAGACATGGAAACAACCTAAGTGTCCATTGACGGATGACTGGATAAAGAAGTTGTGGTATATTTACACAATAGAATACTACTCAGCCACAAAAAATAAGATAATGCCATTTGCAGCAACATGGATGGACCTGGAGAATGTCATTCTAAGTGAACTAAGCCAGAAAGAGAAAGAAAAATACCATTTAATGTCACTTACATGTAGAATCTTTAAAAAAAAAAAAGACAAACTAATTTATTTACAAAATGGAAACAGACTCACAGACACAGAAAAGAAATTTATGGTTACCAGTGGAGGAAGAAGGTGGGAAGGGATAAATTGGGAGCTGGATATTTGCAGATACTAACTACTATATATAAAATAGATAAACAAGAAGTTTATACTATATAGCACAGAAGCTATATTCAATATCTTATAGTAACTCATGGTGAAAAAGGATGTGAAAATGAATATATGTATGTTCATGTATGACTGAAGTATCATGCTGTACACAAGAAATTGACACAACATTGTAAACTGACTATACTTCAATAAAAATAAATGTATGCTAAAAAAACTAAGTGTACATTATGGTGATTTAATCTATGTATACATTGTGAAAGGATTCCCTCTATTTAGTTAATTAACACATTAATCACCTCACATATTTATCTTTTTTATTTTTTTGGTGAAAGCATTCAAGTTCTACTATTAGCAAATTTCAGTTATGCAATACAGTGCCATCAGTTATAGTCACCATGTTTTACATCCGATCCTCAGACCTTATTCATCTTATAACTGGAAGTTTGTACCCTTTTCCAACCTATCCCTACCTCTCCTAACCCCCAGCCAGTGACTTTCATACTCTCTGTTTACATGAGTTTGACATTTTGTATTTTAAGATTTCATATATAAACAATACCATGTAGGATTTGTCTTTCTCTGTCTGACTTATTTCACTTAGCATAATGCCCTCAGTGTGTATTCATGTTGTTGCAAATGACAGGACTTCCTTCTTTCTCATGGTTGACTAATATGCCACCACATCTTCATCCGTTCAGTCATGGATACATAGGTTGTTTCCATATCTTGACCATTGTGAGTAATGCTGCAGTAAATGTAGGGGTGTACATATCTTCAATACCCTGTTTTCATTTTCCTTGCATGTATACACAGCAGTGGGTTTTGTTCATTCTATCATACGGTAATTCTATATTAAAACTTTCTGAAGAACTTCCATATTATTTTCCATAGAGGCTATACCAATTTACAATCTCATCCACGGTGCATGAGGGTTGCCTTTCCTCTATATCCTTGTCAACGCTTGTCGTCTCTTGTTTTTGAGAACAGCCATCCTGACAGGTGTGAATTGATACCTTACTGTGGTTTTGATTTGCATTTCCCTGATGATAAGTGATGCTGAGCACCGTTTCATGTACCTGTTGGCTTCCAACGACTGTTTGTGATCATCTAGTCCGTGCTGGGTGTCATGATCAGTTCTGGATATCTACTAATGAAGAAAACAGGCACAATAATGGTCTCTCGGAGTTCACAATTGAGTGGAGAAAGAAAAGAACAACAAATGATGAAACAACATATAATGACAAATTCTGACTAGCATATAAAGGACATAAACAGAATTCAGAAGGGGGCTTAGAGAAGAGTTTGACACCACTTGAGATGTTTGAACATTGACAGCATTCAAGCCCCACAATTCTCCCTTCCTCCCTTGCCCCACATATTAGCAAACCAATGAGAAAGTTTGGGTGCCCCCTTGTTTCATGCTGGCAGGAAGTTCAAACCATATAAGGCCAATCTTGGAGAGGGAGCCCTCACCCAACCCCATACTCCTAACCACCATCACATCCGAAGCCAGCTGCCCCTCTCTGCTCTCTCGAGCCACTTACGTGGCTCTCCAAGAAAGCCTCGTTACGTGAGTGATAGACCCTTTCATGACCCCCTCCTATGTGGCATGTGTGAGGCATAATTAGTTTCAAGATACAAATCAAATTTGGGGTGACAGGTGCATCCTTCCTGTGAGATAACCAAAATAGAATTGCTGCATAAATGGCGCAGTTCTAATTAATATAATATAATACAGTAAATTATTTGTAATTTAGATGGCTTTTGTCTACCCCTCTTAGTGTCATGGCATAACTTTTTAAGGATTCCAGAAAGAAATCCTAGGCAGATTTGACATATATAAATTTGACATATTAAATATATATATAAAGTCAACATACAAAAATACTTCTAGATATTTCATTGAGAATATTCAGATATACATTAAAGTTAGTTCCCAAGCTAGGATCAGGTCTTCATGTAAGTCGGCCCTATGGTCTTGGAGTCCAGAAAGTTTCCACAGCCCAAAATACCCACCTTTAGACTCACTCTCCAGGGCTTTATGAAATCATTTGTTTTAATCACAGGAAGGCATCAAATGACCTGGGGAAAGGGAACTCTTGAGGAAGACCGTGCTGGAAGAAGTGGCCCCAGGAAGGAGCATTCTGCCCGGTGTTAGAAAGCCTGCCTTCAGGCCCCAGGCCTTCTGGTTTCAATCTGTGAGCCCATAAATCCTTGTTTCTCTCATCTTTAAAAATCATGATTCTCTTTTCAGTTTCTTCTTACCTCTCTTTGAGCCTGATTCATCTGACTGAATGTGACAATGTGTGTGACCCTGAAAAGTCTGATACAGAAACAAAGCATCACTTTTGCAGTTATTTTCTAATTATCCCACCAACAATAAAGATTACCTGGCGAGTGGGCCAAAACAGGTGGGGAGAGCGTGAGGTGTGGAAATGCAGGGTGTCACCATCAACAGAGCACAGCATGAGTTTTACAGCTGGAGACCCAGGGACCAGAGCCTGGCTCTGCCCATTCCTCACGTTCCTTAGGTATAAAACAGGGATTTTAATAGTAACTCCCTTATAGGTTTGTTGTGAGAATTAAATGCAATACTTGAAGGTAAGTTCTGAGCAAACACTTAATAAATATTAAATTATCATCATCATCATCATAGTCATTTTTATAATCATTTTGATAACTTTCTACAAGAACTGGGAGAGACCAGGAGAGCTTTCAGAGGCAGGCTCTAAAACTGAGTGTGCAGTTTCCCAGATCGGACTATACTCCTAACACTCACAGATCTCTATGGTGATTTAAAAATGAAACTGGAGGGAGGGAGAAAGAGAGAGAGATGTTATTTCAAAACATTTTCTATAAAGTAGTAAGGTGAGTGGGCACAGAAAGATTTACTTTAAGAATATTGTTGATGCTTTTTGTAATTTATTTTCAAACTAGGATAAAGCACCGAGCTAAGCAGAAAAGGACCCTCAAAGTCAGATATCTGAATAGTGCCTGTGGAAGAGCAGGGACACGCATGATCTACGGCTGCTTTGTAGTCACGGGCTCTTCAATGGAGCAGACTGATGTGTTGCCCACATAATGGATGTGAGGAGTATGGTGAGTGCCAGGCACTATTTATCCCCCCCTCCCGCAAAGATGCGCATTTGAAGTGTAGATGAATACAAACCATTTAGGAAATAATTGGTCTGACCTAGTAGTGAAGTAGCCATTTTGGCAGCAGTGAGAGAGGTGTTACCCAGGTGACAGAAGACAATGAGGCTAAGATACAGAATGCAAGATTTCCCTGGTTTTAAACCCATCAGCATAAGAAATAAAGAAAAATTACAAACACAGTTCCAATCTTTTTGATGTTAGTCTTTTCAGATCAATTTAAAAAAAATTAACAAAAAAAGGTTTCTGTCTTATCAGTTAAGTAAGTTAAAACAACTGAGTTAAGAAATGTATCCTTTTATTTTTGATTTTTTTCTGATTTTTTTATTTCTGTATCAGGGATTAGCAAACTGTGGCCCAGGGACCAAATCTGGCCTACCACCTGTTTTTATAAATAGTTTTGGGGAACATATCCATGCTCAGTCACTTGCACAATGTTCACAGCTACTTTCATCCCTCGACAGCAGAGCTGAATAGTTGTGCATAGAACTTATGATCCACAAATCCGAAAACATTTTCTATCTGGTCCTTCACAGAAAAAGTTTGCTGGCCTTTGTTGTCACAGGTCAATCAAGGCCATTCCAATTTCCTTGATTAAAATCTATAAGTGACATGTGGATGCCTCCAGAATAAGCCTAAATTTTAAACGTGGTTTAAAAAGATCTACAAACTAGTCTCTCCCCACTACACTAGCACCACCCTTTGGCAACTCTTTAGTTCCGCCAAAGAGTCACATGGACTCTTTTCTCTGAGCCTTTGCATATACTGTTCCTTCTACATCGAACACTCTTCCCCACAGCCCCTCACTTTCTGTACCAAGGTTGTTTTACCAATGAAACCAGGAATGGTTAAATAGACAATGAGGGTTGCACAGTGCTGAGACTTCTCTCCCTCCTTAGTCAGGGCCCAGCTGTACTTTTGACTCCCTACAAGTCTGCAATCACAATATGGCAGGCTTCCTGTGATATCAGAATCTCCCTATTTGATCTGCTTCTTACCCCTTCCCACCCCTAGTCACTAACTTTTCAAGAGTTTCATTCCACCTACACTGAATAACTGACTATTTTTTTAATGGACATTGGAAATTTCATCAAGCAAAAGTGATTTCTCTTTTGATCAATGTTGCATCCTCAACACAATCAAGTTGCAGAGAGAGAGAATAGAAATATTTCCATATATAAATAACAAGGAAAACCTAATGCAGAATCTAGAAGTAAACTGATAAATTACTATTTTATTGAAAGCTCTTGTGCTAAACACTTTAAAATAAATTGGATTTGAATCCCATCTTTGAGAGCAATAATTATTATTTTCCTCATTGTATAGGAGGACATGAGTCTAAAAGAAGTCTGCAAGACTAGCCAATGTGATCAAACTGTATTAAACTCAGGTCCTTAGACACCAAAAACAGCTGCCTCCCTGTGGATGCTCATGTACGCTTCTCTGGGAGGTTCCACCAGACAGCATGTGGGTAGAACAGGACCTTTCAAACTGGGTGGGGCAATTAATACATGTTAATTTTTTTAAAAAGAAATACATATATATCTAAATATTATGTACATAACTTACATCACTCCACAATTTCTAACATTCTCAAAGTGTGTTGCTGCTTCTTAGGGCTGATTTATGTGACATGCCAGTGACTAATGCAAAATGATAGTGCTTTCCTGTTTTACTAAAACACATTAAGAGGATTTCTGATGTTGATTTTTATGTACATCAGGTCTCCTGGACTATGCCCCCCAAGTCTTTGGTCCATAGGATGCTGTGGAATTAATCAGAAGGCAGCATATTCTGGAGTTCTGATTTCATTCAGATGGGAGGGATGCAGTAATGAAATCACTCCTTACAACATGTTTCAGGTCTATTAAATAAGCACATTGAAGACCTCCTGTTTCATCTGAAATGGGCTCATCACGGTAACCTAATTGCAGTGCCTGTGCATCAGTAAGAATGCAGCCTTCTTGGGATGATTTTAAGAATTAATTATTTAAGTTTCCTATTTCTACTTAATAATCTCTACAGATTAGTGCATTACACTTATCCTTTTATGATTTGTAATTTGTCTAATTATTGTTCTTGGTACCGCCAAGCATGACATTCTTAAATGTGTTCATTCCAATCCATGGGAAGGATTGCTGAGCTAGGGCAACGGTAGGTAAGAAAAAAACTTTGTAGGGCCAATTTACTAATCAAACCTGGCACGATGCTTGCTGCAAAGATGCTGCCTGTCAAAGGCTTAATCAGGGAGAATAATCTTGCCCACTGTTGCATCTGGGAAAGTCACTGTGTATGACTTCAGGGAGCACTATCTTGTTAATTCAACAGATAAGCTGAAAGAGAACCCTTCCAGAAAAGTACATAAAGGGCTAGGGATAGGGAGGGCTGATTTAGGGTGCTTTTCACTCGTTCCACATCAGTGAAATTTAACACAAGATTTATAGAAAGTCTTGTAAATTAAAGTGCTTTTTGAGGGGGGTCTGGGGGGAGATGGCTGATCATCTTGAACCTCTCTGCATCATCTACACATTGCCTGGACCAGTGAAAACTTCAATTTGCATTGAGATTTGGGTCAGTAATAGAGAAACTACTGCATGGATCCTCACTACTTAAAGTGTGGCTCCCAGACCAGTAAT
The DNA here is from genome assembly GCF_048564905.1 of Vicugna pacos. NCBI lineage: Eukaryota > Metazoa > Chordata > Mammalia > Artiodactyla > Camelidae > Vicugna > Vicugna pacos. The sequence continues at coordinate 38,925,326 of NC_133005.1, read as the reverse complement.
ACCAACATCACCTGGAGATTGTTAGACAAACAGAATCTCAGACCTCACCCCAGACCTGTCAAGTCAGAATCTACATTTAAACACGATCTCCAAGCTATTTATATGCACGGTAAAATTGGAAAACATTAGCGTGGAGCACTCATCTCCAAAGTGGGGTACCTTTCCCCCAAGGTGTGTCCAAGAAGGTCCTTTGAGGCATATAAAAAGCAGTAAGAACTTATTTATCTTTCTATACTTGTATAATTTTTATTTTGTGACTTTTAATAATATGCATAATACATGCATGAAACTTGTAAATAATACATATTGGTTGTGCATGCTCAAAATTTTCCCTGGGCTCCACCCTGACCCACTGAAACAGTCTCTGGGGTTGGCAGCAGAAATCTGCACTCCAAAGCATGTTCATGAACATTCTGCTTCATGCCCACATCTGAGAGCCACTGTGTTAGACCACCTTCCACCTGCTTCGTTTGGAGTAAGCCATTAGATGCTGTTCATTTGCAAAACATAATTAACATATCCACTGTTTTTCACGTGGCCCAACACCCAATCAGCAAGATTTTGATTATGTCACTTTATGACATTTGTATCATTTGTATATCTTTATACCATTTCATTAGATGAGTTAATAAAAATACTACTACTATGACTTTAGAATATGCTCTCTAGATGTGTGTCATGAACAACAACAGCAAAAAAAACCCAAGGATATTTCTACAAACCTTCCTTCTCTAGAGTTAGTTGAGTGGGTGAAGTTCAAGATGGTGGAATAGCTGGACATGGAGCTCATCTCCTGCCATAAATACATCAAATTACATCTACATGTAACAATTTGCACAGAAACACCTACTGAACTCTGGAAGAAGATCTCATATAATCAAAAACACAAGAAATATTACCATGTAACCAGGTAGGATGAAAAAAGTCAGGATGAGACCTGTGCCCCTAGGAAGGAGCTGTGAAAGGGGAAAGGTTCCTTCACCCTGGGAACCCCCTTAAACAGCTGGGAGATCAGCCAGGACAGAGAGGGAGCTTCAGAGGCTTGGAGGAGAGTAAAGCAGTCAGTGCACAGCAAGCAGTATGAAGAGAGACTAGCACAGAGGGTCTGTGCCGCCACACTACACTCCCTCGCCCAAGACACATGTCTGCTAATGTGTTAGGGGGCTGAGTGCTGCAACTCAGGCTTCAGAGGACGGACCTGGGGAGAAGACTAGGGTTGGCTGTGTGAAGACAGCCTGAAGGGGCCAGAGTATGGTACAGGCCGCAACTGGGAATGTGTGCAACAGCCCAGGTCCACCATAAAAAGCCCCATTGTTAACGTGCCTGAAGGGAGGGGTGGGATACCGCCATAGCAGCCTTATTCTGGGGCATGGTCGCAGCGGGCATGGCTCTGCCTCTAAGTGCTCCGGGTGCGAGCAAGTGAGTTGCCTCCAGCCGAAGGCAGAGCTGAAATCTGAGGCATGTTCTAGCAGCTTTGGGGACTTTACCCTGCTGGTACCTTTGTAAGCTCGGCGCATGCAGGACATCCAAGCAGATTACTGGTGTGCAGCTGGTAGCATGCAGCTGGGGCAGGTCTGGTGTTAGCAGCTGCGGGCTTTCTGGATGCAAGCAGGCAAAGTCAGGTCTGGAGTCTGGGCTAATTCTGTAGCTCCCAGGGAGGGTCTAGGTGAGCGACTACAGGAGACTATGGCAAGTCCTGGTGCCTGACTTCAGAGGATCTGCGCTGGTGGCTTTGTCAGCACAGTGCTGAGGGACATCCAGACTGCTTGCCTGAGGCTGGACCGAAGGCAGCAACAACAGTAGTGTACTTGGTGAGCCCACACAATGGGTGAGAGGCAACACCGGAGTGCACCTCCTGGCGGACAGCTATTGCAGGGAAATACCCAGCGGCTCCTCTCCCAGTGGAAGTGCTTCAGTCCTGCCTACTTCACACTCCAGCTCAGAAACCAATCTGGAGGCTTCTACTCCAACAACTGGGAAGCAGATCCAGCCCCCAACAAGGCTGTGACAACCACAGAGCAAAGAGGAGGCCCCACTCAATATCCAGTGCAGACTCTGGTCACCACAACACCAGTCACACCCCCTATCAGGGGAATAACAGCCAGCACACACAGAAGAAAAACGTGGCAGCCGTCCATACTGAAAACAGCCCTCGCAGCAAAAACATCAGACTCATATAGGCTACAAAGATACCCTCCTACATTAAAACCATCCTTCAAGATCATAGGAGATGATAACTGCTACTCTTAAATTCATACAGTCAGAGAAATATAAGTAAGATGAAGAAGCAGAAGAATCACCCCCAATTAAAAGAACTGAAGAAATCCCCTGAAAGCACAAACAATGAAAAAGCCACTCCAGTCTACAAGCTGAAAAGGGAGGTTAAAAAAAAAAAATACCAAAGGAAATAAAAGGTTAATTACAACCAATACCATAGAAATTTTTTAAAAACATAAGAATACTATGAGTAATTATACACCAACAACTTTGACAACCTAGAAGAAATGGACATATTTCTAGAAACATACAGTCCAACAAAACTTAATAAAAAAGAAATAGATAATTTGAACAAACCAATCACTAGAAGTGAAATAGAATCTGTAATAAAAAAATAAAACACTCCCTATGAACCAAAGGCCAGGACCATATTTCTTCACTGGGGAATTCTATCAAACATACAAAGAAGAACTTACACAAATCTTTCTCAAACTCTCCCAAAAGACTAAAGAGGAGTGGACACTCCCAAACACATTCTATGAAGCCGTCATCACCCTAATACCAAACCAGACAAAGATGCTACCAAAAAGAAAATTACAGGTCAGTATCTTTGATGAAAATAGATGCAAACATTCTCAACAAAATATTGGCAAACCAAATCCAACAACATATAAAAAGATCATATACTACGATCAAGTTTGATCCATCCCAGGGTTACAAGGATGGTTCAGTATACTCAAATCAATCAATATGAAATGCTACATAAACAAAAGAAAGGACAAAAACCACATGATCATCTCAATAGATACAGAAAAAGCATTTGATGAAATTCAATTCATTCATGATCAAAACTTACCAAAGTGGGTATAGAGGGAACATATCTCAACATAATAAAAGCTGTTCATGACAAATTCACAGCCAACGTAACACTCAAAAGTGAAAAGTTGAAAGCCTTCCTGCTAAAATCTGGAACAAGACAAGGATGCCCACTCTCACCACTTCTATTTAATACAGTATTGGAAGTCCTAGCCACAGCAATCAGACAGAAAAAAAAAAGAAAAGAAAAGAAAAGAAATTAAAGGGATCTGAACTGGAAGGCAAGAGGTAAAATGTCACTATATGCAGATATCATGACATTATATAGAGAAAACCCTAAAGATTCCACATAAAAACTATTAGCACTGATAAACGAATTCAGCAAGGTAAAAGGATACAAGGTTAACTTCTAGAAATCTGTTGCATTTCTTTACACTAACAGTGAAATATCAGAAACGGAAAGGAAAACAATCTCTATTAAAATTGCATCAAAACATACATAGGAATAAACCTGACCAAGGGGGTGAAGGACTTATATCCTGAGAACTATGAAACATCGATAAAGGAAACTGAAGATGATTTAAAGAAATGAAAAGATACCCCATGCTCTTGGATTGGGAAAAATATTGTTAAAATGGCCAGACTACCAAAGCAATCTACAAATTCCATGCAGCCCTTATTGTATTTACCCAGGACACTTTTCATAAAACTAGAACAAACAATCCTAAAATTTATATTCAATCACAAAAAAAAAAACCCAGAATTGACAAAGCAATACTGAGGAAAATGAACAAAGCTGGAGGCATAACTCTCCCAGACTTCAGACAACACTACAGAGCTACAATAATCAAAAGAGCATGGCATTGGCACAAAACAGACACACGATCAATGGAACAGAATAAAGAGCCCAGAAATAAACTTACACACAAAGGTAAATCAACCTTTGACAAAGGAGGCAAGAATGTACAGTGGAGAAAAGACAGTCTCTTTGGCAAGTGGTGTGGAAAACTGGACAGGTGCATGTAAATCAATGAAGTTAGAACACTCCCTCACATCATACAGAAAAATAAACTCAAAATGGCTTAAAGACATAAATATAAGACAGGACATGATAAAACTCCTAGAAAAGAACATAAGCAAAACATTCTCTGACATAAATCATAGCAATATTATCCTAGGTCAGTTTCCCAAGGCAATAGAAATAAAAGCAAAAATAAACAAATGGGACCTAATCAAAATTACTAGCTTTTTCACAGCAAATGAAAACATAAACAAACAAAAAGACAACCTATGGAACAGCAGAAAATACCTGCAAACAAAGCAACCAACAAAGGCTTAATTTCCAAAAGATTTACAAACAGCTCATACAACCCAACAACAACAACAACAACAAAAATTGAAAATGGGCAGAAGACCTAAACAGACATTTCTACAAAGCAGACATGCAGATGGCCAATGGGCACATGAAAAAATGCTCATCCTTACCTATCAGAGAAATACAAGTCAATCATATAGTGAGTTACCACCTCATACCAGTCAGAATGATCATCATTAAAAAGTCCACAAACATTAAATGCTGGAGAGGATGTGGAGAAAAGGGAACCCTACCCTGTTGGTGAGAAGGCAATCTGGTGCAGCCATTATGGAAAACAGTATGGAGTTTCCTTTAAAAATTAAAGGTAGAGTTACCATATGATCCAGCAATCCCACTCCTGGGCATATATCCTGAGAAAATGCTAATTCAAAAAACTACATGCACCCCAATGTTCATAGCAGCCATATTTACAATAGTAAAGACATGGAACCAATCTAAACGTCCATCGACAGATGAATGGATAAAGAAGATGTGGTTTATATATACAATGGAATGCTACTCAGTCATAAAAAAGAATGAAATAATGCCATCTGTCACAACATAGAAGGAACCAGAGATGATCATACTAAGTGAAGTATGTCAGACAGAGAAAGACAAATATATGGTATCACTTATATGTGGAATCTAAAGAATGATACAAATGAACTTATTTATAAAATAGAAACAGACTCACAGACAGAAAACAAACTGATGGTTACCAAAGGGGAAAGTTGTGGGGGAGGCATAAATGAGGAGTTTGAGATTAGCAGATACAAACTACATATATAAAATAGATAAACAACAAGGTCCTACTGTATAGCACAGAGAGCTACTCAATATCTTTTAATAACCTATAATGAAAAATAATCTGAAAAAGAATATATATATACATATACACATATGTATAACCGAATCATTATACTGTACACCAGAAACTAACACAATGTAAATCAACTATACTTCAATTAAAAAACATGATTTGTTGGTATCTAGGCTTCTGAACCTTTCGATGTAGGATATGAAAGAGTCAAATAACCAATTAAATATATTACAATGTGTAAAATGAAAAAAAAAATTTGAAATCTGGGAAAAATCTATGAGAGTACTCAATGAGAAAAGGTATTCTTTCCGCATCAGCAAGGTAGTGAGAGAAGTAAAGATACACAGCAAAGATTTTTCACTTGCTAGGCTAGCCTTAAAGAGTCAAATTTTACCAGTAGTGAAATAGAAAGGAAATTCACTGTTTCTAGGCTCATACCCATTCCTGCTGCTTCTCAATCATCTATTTTATAGAATTTTCATATCATGCAGTGTGGGATGGGTTCATACTATCACCACCACCACCACCAACAACAACAACAATACTTTTAGTTCTTGACTATGTGTCTGGCACATGTACTTTTAAATGTATTTTCTAATTTAATTGTCAAAACCACCCTGGGATTATGTTCTATCATTATCCCTATTTGACAGACAGGGAATAGAAGAATAGAAGGTGTAAGTAACTTGCCCAAGGTCACACAGCTCGTAAGATCTAGGTATTTGGACGTAGGACACTCTCAAGACGACTGTCCCTGACCCCACTCACGAGATATACGTCTATTGATAGAGCCAAGTGCCTTGGCTGTGACATCTGTCATTGAATTAACTTTTCAAGTAAAGTTAAGTCCATGAACAACTGCCCCCGCCTGACCAAGTTAAAGTGCTCTTCAGAAAGCCAGCTGGTGCCGTATCATTTTCGTTCCTGAACAAGGTGATGTGTTGTAATGCTGCCAATTGCCTAGCAATCAACTGCCAGCTTCAGAAATAAACCTTGCTACCATTTAGAGAGCAATAAGGAGGAGCCCTTGATGGCTGTGAGTTGGCAGGAAGTCATGGATCCCACCACCATCTAAATCCAACTTAGGTGAAGTTAATTGTCCTTGCGGTGCCTGGCTGTTGACCTATCTGGGCTGCAAATTTGGTCCCCATCCAATGTGCTCTTTGGATTATGGATCTGTGTCTCTGGGACTGTGAATATGGTCCTTTTCCTGAGCACTAAATTTCTCCTAAAATTTATTTTCCAAAACATTATTTTTAATGTTAAACAACCCCAAAATGCATTTTTCATGTTTATTGCCAGTGCATAAAATTACAATGCTGTGAACATTTTTAGCAGCATACCAATATCATGATCCATAATTTAACAGGTGACTTTAGTATGGCAATAAATTTCATGAGACACTGAAATCTCTGCAGAAAGTATACAAATTAGGGGCCAGCCATTCAGCCCACATCTCAGGGGGACGTGGTTAATTATTATGTTTCCACCATTAGAGAGAACTGTGGGAGTGATGTTACCTGCTCCATGGTGGAATTGTTGGTGTTGGAAATAATGAGGGACTGGGTTTGCAAACTCTCCTTTAGGAAGATGGCGGTGATGTTAAGTGAATGTAGCAAAACTGATGAAATCAGAGTAAGAGATGTATGCCTTCACATACTACCCCCACTTAAAAAAAAGGAAAAATCAGCAAACACACACACTCAGATTGTTGCATTTACCAGAAGGTGAATGCTGTGTGTCAGGAGTGGGGCTATTAGCTCTCACTGGCTGAGTTTCACAGTTTGAAATTAATTTTTTTCTGTATTTTCGCCCTCCTGAGGTCCTGACCAATTGCCACTTTGTTGGTGAGCTTTTTTAATTTTCAAGGAAGGTAGGTGGTGTGTGAAACAAATCAATTGCTCCTTCAGAAATCACATCTGTATAGCTTCTCACTTTAGTTTCTGCCAAGCTGGAGGCAACTCAGATTTTTTTTTTCCTCCAAAAGGTACGAGGCCCAATTAGGAAGCCAAGTGAATATGGAAACAATTTCATCAGGCAAAGAAACTGCACGAGGATCAAATCACTTTCTTAGTGGAAAGTGGTCACTGATGGAGGCTGGGGTGAGATTCTGGACAATGAACACATGAAAATGGACACTGAGGTCACCTATTCCCTCTGTGTGATCACCTGAAGGGACTTGGTGATGACAGGAAATTAATTACCAATTGCAAAGCTCTAATGAAGCCGTGGAAATTAACACAAGCCCTACAAGTTGCAAGGCAAAACAAAACCATGCAATGTGCACACACAGGCGCACGTGCTCTCACGTGCCCCAGATTATGTGTTTAACATGACTCCCCACATTGGCATCATTACTCTATTTAGGCTAATGATGCCTGAGACAATCAGAGCTATCACTGCTCTGAAAATGATAAGTACCATATAGAAAGGCCCCCCGGGGAAATTTGGCCTGTTAAGGCTTTTCAGGTCTGATGGATTTTTTTAATCTATCTGCCAGACTGCTTTGAAAGCTAAATAGATGCCCATCAACAGGCTGTCTGTCAATGGTCAACAACTTCACATATTTTGCTCGTGTTGACATTTTTGTTTCAATCTAATGGGTCGTTTGCCAGATGGCTGCCATCCTCATTAGGGAATCTTAGCATATCCAGTGAGTATTTTGGGGACTGGTAAATTTACAAAACTGGGTATCCCTTTGTTACTAACTTCTTTCTTGGAAAAGATCTGAATTAATTGGTAGATGTGTTTTAAGTGGTGTGTGCCTATGGCTATGAAGCATGTGTATATAAGTGTATGTGCTGGGTATTGGCAATATGATTCCTTCTTGTACACGTAGCCGAGAGTAGAGGATGTGCTACCTCAAAATATAAATTTAGGAAAGTTGGACATTAGTTGACTTCATTGATAGTAACTGAAAGTTTTGACTCCTTAGAAACAAACACAATAAAAAAATGTAAAAAAAATAGATAAACAAGATTATACTGTATAGCACAGGGAAATATATACAAGATCTTACGGTAGCTCACAGAGAAAAAAATGTAACAATGAATATACACATGTTCATGTATAACTGAAAAATTGTGCTCTACACTGGAATTTGACACAATATTGTAAAATGATTATAAATCAATAAAAAATGTAAAAAAAAAAGAAACAAACAGCACATCGAGTATCAGTTCACATCTTGGCTTTTGAGGGCTATCACAGTTCTCTACCTATGACGGTCATTGACACTCAAACAGAAGAAATTTCGCAAAGATCTAACTACTTCCTGAGTATGAGACCCAAAATGCTTTTCCCCCCACAGCTCCCTCTAAAACGTGCCCCTTTCCCCCTACAGCACCCTCCAAAATGCTCCTCTTTGCAGCAAAATTTCTCAGTCGAGTTGCACAATCACTCCCTACTTCCTGACCACCTGTGCAGGCTGTTGAGCTATTGTAGGTCAACTCCCAACACACCCTTCCGTGTTCTTGTTTAAGAGAAGGCCCCGTGTCTCCTCAGATTTCCATGGAGGCTCCCATTCCTATCATCCTACTCAAGCCTCACTAATTCTAACGTGCTTCCAGATACATAACTTGAGCCTCTGGCCTCGTTTCACCCAACCCACCAGTAGCACTTTACAGTCAGCTACTCATCCCCCTAACCCTCTATGACCTCTCTTCCTACTGTACTTGTTCTAGTTTGTGCGTTTGTCCATTTTCTTCCTGTCTAACTTTTCAGTTTCTTTTGCTGGTTCTCCATTGTTGGCTTTCCCTCAATATGTTGGCCTATTCCAGGGTGGGTCTCTCAAGTTCTCTACTTTTTCCTATCAGCACTCTTTCCTCAGGCAACTTCATCGAGTGCTATGGTTTTAAATTTCATTCATGGTCAGCAACTTCCAAAATTTATCCCATGCTCTGATTTTTTCACTGAATTCCATTCGTATACCCGGCTACATACTTGATTTCTCCACATGGATGACCACATATACATCTCAAACTTAACATATCTTTAAAAGAACTTTCTAAATATTTTGCAAAAACGTGACTTCTACAGTCTTCCACGTCTTGGTAACTGGCAGTACCACCTACCCAGTTTTTCACTCTGAAGGACTGGGAATCTTGGTTGAGTTCTCTTTTTACCTCACTTCCCACATGCCATCCGTCAGCAAGTCTTCTGCCCACAAAATATCCCTCATCTGTTTTCACCTCTCCATCTCAACTACCACCAATCAAAATTTCTTACTTGAATTATTGCAACTGCCGTCCTATTTTGTGTCTCCTTAATTCTATTCTTGTCCCTCAACAATCCACTTTTCTTAGCAGCAAAAGTTATTTTTAAAAAGAAATTCAGCAGATCATGCTAATTTCCTACCTAAAATCCCTCAATGGCTTCACAACATATGTAGAACAAAATCTCGACTCCTTAACCATGTCATCTTGCAGTACTGAGCCTCACCTGCCTCTCAGTGTCCATCTCCTGCCAGTCCCCTTCCCTTCAGATGCTCCAGGGGTGTCCTAGAACAGGCCCAGCTTGCTCCTCCTAAGAGCTCTTGCATTTTTTTCTCTGCCCTAACTCTTCACATAACCTCCTCCTTCTTACCCTTCAAGTTACACTTCAAAAAACTCGACTACCCTATCCAGAGTATCGCACACCTAGTCACTATCATTTACCCTGCTTCAATTTATTTCATCACTTAGCACCATCTGCAATTGTCTTGTTCATGTATTATCTTTCTGACTTATGGTCTTGTCCACCTGAGATAAAATATAAGTTCCCTGGACCCTGTCTTTTTCACTCCTGTATCTCTGACAATTGGACCCATGACTACAAGGTGTAAGTGCTTAATAAACACTTACGTGTTAAACAAATGGATATATCTGTATAATGCAGTTTAGCACAGAATTACATTCTTCGCCATTTTACAGAGTTTTGAGTCTTCCTCAACTAAATTAAAAACTCCTTGAAGGTAAGGACTCCGGCAATTCTTCACTAAGAACATTATAGGTACTAATAATTGCTTATTAAAAATTGACATATAAATAAAGCCATCTTTTAGGATAGTATTCCTTAAGGACAGTTATAGTCAACATAAGGCAAACTTAAAATAAAATGAAAACTTTGCTTAAGCAGGGAGCCAATGCATACTCAAAATATACAAAATTGAACAAAGTGATTCACTGCAAAAGAAAGGAAAAAAGGGACTCCAAGAGAAAACCACACAAATTGTGCAGTATAGATAGAAAATGTAGTTATGAGAGTCATCATAAAACCCACGAAGTTAAGATTTCTAATAATTAACTTATTCACTCATTGAGAAACCACACATAGAGGTCCAACCACATGATGGGCTCTAGCTGTAAAACAGTTAACTAGAGACACTGTTCATGACCTTGAAGATGATTGACTAATAGAGGAGACAGACAAGTGTTCAGATAATTACAATATACAGTCATTAGTAGTAGGATGGATAATCAACAGGGCTTGGAAAGTTCCAGAAGAAGCTCTCATCCAAGCTTGAAGGTCTAGGAGAGCAACTCAGAAGAAATGGTTGGCCATGCAGTGTCAGTGCTGCGCTCACCACATTTTAACACACTCAAGAGTAACCTAGGAGGCTTGGTAAAATGCAGACTTACGGTCCTCTCCCCAGGATCCTCATGCAAGTGATCTGTGAATCACACCTGGAGAAACTATGCTTAGTGAGTAGGATGAAGTTCTCTGGAGTTGGGCCTTTTGTTTTGAGTCTCAGCTTTGCTCACACCCTCTGACTATGGTCAGGTTTCTTTCTCTCTCTTGCCTCGGCTCCCTCATCTGTCTAGAAACATTCAGCCAACATTTGTAAGTATTACCATCATCATCATCACCATCAGCCTAACAAAGGAAAGTGATATGTTACAAGCAAAAAAACCAAAATGTGGAAAAGCCAAAAAGCATGTGAGAAAATTTACTGTAACTATGGTTGGAATGCCTCACCTAAAAGAGCAAGAATCCTGCTCATTGTGTATAGTGCAATGTAGCCTAGACCAAAGGTCAGTAAATCTGGCCCACTGCCTCTTTTTGTAAATAAAGTTTTATTGGCATACAGCTTTGCCCATTCATTTTCATATTGCCTATGGCTGCTTTTGCTCTATGATGGAAGCTGTAGTTGTACAGAAGAGATAAGCAGTTGTGACAGAGATCATATGTCCTAGAAGACTGAAATACTATCTGGCTCTTGACAGAAAAAAGCGTTTTGATCCCCCTGGTCTGGAGGAAGTATGGCATCATGGGGAGGGGTGTGGGTTCTGGAGCCAGATGCCTTGGGTTTGAATCCCAGCTTTGATACTTATGAGATACTTTTATAATTATGAGACCTTGGGCAGGAGACTCAACCTCCTTGTACCTCAATTTCTTCTTCTGAAAAATAGGGATAACAGAGGCACCTTCCTCATGGAGGTGTTATGAGAAGTTCAATTAATCAATGCATGTAAATTTTTTAGATGAGAGCCTGGTAGGGAATATGAATTCCATAAATATTAGACACTATTATTATTAACAAAGTCTAAGTCCTTATTTGTTGGCTGAATTTGAATGGTTTATGAAAACTGGTTTGGATGGGGTATCTCAGGATCTCCACTGAGGCTAAGATGAAGGCAAAACAGATCTGCTACAGCTAAACTGAGAGAGTTACAAACTCACACAGCTCTGATTGTGCCCTTCTAAGTCTCTATTATTTTATATATATGCACAGAAAAGCAACCAGACTCTTCACAAAGGTCTGGCAAAAAAAGTAATCTACTCCAAATATGGTAAAATTCTATTTATGTGCAGATACCCTTTCATTTCTGTCCCCCACACATATAATTTCAATTCCTTGGCCTGGCCACCTCCCTGTCTGTTGCATCAGCTGTGGTGACATTCTCTTAATAAATACTGTGTAAACTCATTTTTCATTTTTGGTTCCTTTTTCAATCCTTTCTCCTCTTACAAATCTGTGTCCCACCTTAGATGTCTTTGTTGGAAGGCATGACAAACAGACCTGCTTTATAAATGGTGATGAATACAAATATAACTTTGAAGTCAGACAGACAGGCATACTTGAGTTTGAATTCCTGCTCTGTCCCTTACTTGTATGTTGACTAACTTTTCTTGGCCTCAGCTTACCCACCTGACAAATGGGGATTATAATGATCATAGGCTTGACACTGGGGAATAAGTCAGATAATATATATGCACCACCTGCCACATATAAAATTTTCCCAGTAAGTGGTAACTATAGTTATTGATATGAGTAAAATTTGACACAGAAAATTTTGCTTAAATTTTTGAGTAACACTACACTGAAATGCCTGATTCCAAGTATTCAGCAAGCAAATAGATTCTGCCCTTCTAGGAACGCCATATTTTTTCCTCAAGAACATTTAGGCGCTTTCTGACTGTTATTAAATTAAAATGTTTATCCCTCAGGAGAGGAAACAATCAACTCCCACACCAGTTCTATTTATGAAACAAAATGCTTTGCTTTTTCCCTGACTCAAATCCTCCTTTGTGTACAATCTCTTTAAAATAGCAGAGTGTTTAGAATAATTTTCACACAGTGTGTATGCACATGTATGAGTGTGTCTGTGCGTGTGCATTTATGTATTTGTTTCAGGGCTAAGTTATTTGGGGCTTGTGTTGAGAGCCATCCTTCATCTGCTCTCTGATGGGAGCTAAGACCGTGGTGGGAGGGGAGGTTCTTGGCAGCAGGAGAGCTTCTGAGCCCTTATGGTGTGGGTGCTACAGTACCATGTGGATGCGGACAGGTGGGAGGTACAACAAGAGGCAAATAGGACCAAAATTTACAAGGATACTTGTTATCTTTCCTGGGGAAGATCAGACAGAGCCAGACACCAGTCTTCTAAAATTCAGATGAACACGCACATTTCTATGGGGTTATTGTATCCACGTCCCCATTCCTATTGCATATATTAAGCTATCAGTCAAGAGAAGCTTACTCCTGGGGAGAACCAGGTATGTTTCCATGTTTCTGTTGATGTAACCCACATTTCATAGTCCAGCTTAATGGAAAGATCATTTACTTGGAATAAGGAGTCATGAAATTGATCCTATTTCTCGTTCAAAACTGACATCAGAATGGTCTCCTCTGGGAATGCTCTTAGATCCAACCTCGTACACAACCCCCAACAGAATTAGGTCACTTTCAAATACACTTGCCTGTTATGATGGACCTACTGTATTAAACTTCTTACTGCCTTTTGCCTTTCTTTGGCAGAAGACACTCAGTCTTTTATCTGTGAATCTCCATGATCAGCTTAGTTCAAGGCTGTGGAAGGTGCTCAGGGAAAGCTTGGTGAATGATTGAGGAACAAAGGTCAGAGAAAGAAGAAAAGGCAATGCCAAACAGAGTTTGAGGCATGGTTCTGCTAGTGCTTGCTGGATAGGGTGACTAGCTCATCCCAGTTTGCCTGGAACTTTCCCAGTTTCAGCAATGAAAGCCCCAGGCAAACCAGGATGATTGGTCACCCTATTTCTAGACAAGGAATCTTGCACAAGTTATCTGATCAACCTGTGTCCCACTTTTTTCTATCATCAGAATAGTCATCAGGATGATCACCTTCCGGGCTATTACTTAATGCTACCTACAGTAGCTGGCTGTTGACTGCCTCTGCCCAGTCTTCCATTGTTCCATTCTGGAAACAGCACCTACCTCTCCTGTAGGCGGACGTTCCTTCTTCAATCTTAGTCCAAGTAGTTGACGCCACCCATGGCTCCAAGCCTAGACACATAACCCAGGCTGGGCCAATCAGAGGGATCCATCCTCTTGGCTACCATGATTAGTTTGGACACGATCAGGGAGACCCTAGCCAAGCCAAGGAGACATAATTCTGAGAACTTCACTGGAAATACAGAGGAAGATGTGCTCTTATTTCACCAGGGCTTTTATCGGACAGGCTGCAAGTCTGATGACGTAGAAGACAGCCATGTAAAGAAGTGGCCTGCTTGAGCCAACCCAGAGGGAAGCAAAGCTGAGGGATGGAGAGAGAAACACATCGTACCAGTATTCCTGAGCCCCTGGATCCAGCCCTGCCAGATTGGCCCCGTCGGTTTTCGTGACAGGAATATAATTTTGTGCTTTAGTTCTTTTAATATAGAACCAAACTTGGAACCAAAGGGTTCTCACATAGTAAATTTACAGCAGTATAGGATGTTAAAAATCAGATTTAATATCTTTCATTTACCAGTTTCTGAAACTGCCTTAAATTTCCAATATTAAAAAATCTCCCTTCTACCCATGACCATATAATTTTGCACCTTTGTACCTAAGAGTCAAATGTAGTCTGTCTAAATAGTGGCTGGGTAAAGAGTAGTTTCTTCCGCACAAGTACCTGCTCCTCTCCCCTTACCACTGAACACCTGCTGTAACCAAACAGCGCATACTGTCCCTTCACTTAAGTCTAACAACAACCCTAACAGGAGGTACTCTTATTGTCCCCATGTAACAGATGGAAAAACAGAAGCTTCCTAAGGTGAAGCAACATAATCACCATCAAACAGCCAGCAGTTTCAGAGCTGTAAACGGAGCAGAATCATAGAATAATAAAAAATATATATTCTTTTATTTGTGCATTAAGCAAATGTTCGTAAGTGCCTGCTCTGTGTCAGAAACAAAATGTGCTGAAAATATTGAGGTGAACAAGATAGTCACAGGGATTTGCATTCTAAAGGGGTGACATAATACATAGGAAACCACAGGACTATCACTTCTGGCAGCTGTAAGAGCCAGGAGGACAATGAAGGGGATAGTCAGTGACTGGAAAGGGTTGAACGTTTTACATGAGTTTGTCAGGATGGCCTCTCTGAGGAGGTGACGTTGGAATGGAGACCAGAGTGATGAGAGGGAGGAGACCAAAGCATGGACTGGGGAAAGTGTTCCTGGCAGGTGGTTGGAATACCTACCTGCAGTGTGTGTCACTTAGATTAGATGAAAGCTTGCATAGTAAGGCACTTGGCAAATTATAAAGACTATACAATCACTCATTTTGATCAGTCTTCATTTTGAGTCAGAAGCCAGCGACCCACCACCCCAAAACTCTTCCTAGGGGTTAGGCTCCTGGAATGAGGCTCAGTTTGTTTTGAGGTCTTCCAACACCATTCGTCTCCTTTTTGTGGCATTTCATTTCTTAAAGCCAGTTTCCTCATCTCTAAAGAATGCACGTAGGTGTTTCGCACAGTGCCTGCATACAATAAGCACTCAATAAATAATTCCCCACCATTATATTTAATTTGGAGAATGCATAAGAAGGACTCCTGTGGGAAAATGTTCTTTTTCCTTTGATATTTGTTCATCTTGATAGGTATATCTGTTAAGATTCTTTGGCTGCTAACAACAGAAAACTATCTGACTATGTTAAGCCAAAAAAAAAAAAAAAGAATGAGAGATGGGGCGAGAGACGGGGAGACAGGAAGAGAGGGAAAGAGAATGTATTGGAAGAGAATGCAAAAGGCCACAAAAACCAAAAGTTTAAAATCAGGTCTCAAAAAGTATAGGATCCAAGACTGCTCCATGAACCTGCAGAGGAAATGACAGGTAGGGCCAAGATAAACTAGTGTGTGAGTCACTCTTTTCAAGATTCAAACTGCAAGGAAATGGAACCATCTGGTTTAACTTGGGTCATATGCCCATCGATTGGCCAATAGGTGATGGGGAAGTTTGGTTGTCAGTCCCTCTAACCCTGTAATTAAAGGGAAAGGAATGGCATCCCAAATGTAAAGCAGAAATAGTCAAGATTCTGAGCAGACAAAAAGACATAATGGCCACTACCATGAGCAGATTGACTCTCTAATAAATGTATGTGGACTTTCATTATCAAGGAGGAAAATTGTTTGGTTTTCCTATTTAAGTTGTAAATATGGTTCAGGGACAGAAAATGGGGATATCTGGTATAAACTGGTTTTTAGCATCCTTAGCAGAGGTAGTGCTGTATAATTATTAGAAGCACAACCACTGGGGTTTGAACACCAGCTCTTCTGCTTGCTAGGGATATGAGTTTGGGCAAGTGATCCCTCCATATCAATTTAGTCTAATAATTGAACCTGCCTCATAAGGCTGTTGTTAGAATTAAATGAGTTAATACATGTAAAGATCTGAGAAGGGTGCCCAACATGCATTAAGTGATAGATAAATTTCAGTTATTCTTACAGTAACTGATATTATTGAATTCTACATATTATACAGCAGATAGGCTCCTGCTGTTGTCAGATTCAAAAGAGGTTCTAAAGATTAACTTCACTTCAGTGTGGTTTTCTTCTCTAATATTATAAAGTGCTTAAACCGTTCTTTCTGTATAAAAAGGACTGCAAAAAGAGTGAAATCTCTAGAAGAACTGCATAAGGTAGTTAGGAGTCAGGATGCCTTCAGGAAGCATGCCATAGCTCTCGATGGAAGTACGTCAAGGAGAAAGCCAGGAGTATGAACACACATTTTCAATTTCAAGATTCACTATCAATACTCAACTGTGTATCATTAGGTTTTTCTTAATACAGGTGAGTATGTAGTATACTTAGGAACAGGAAGACCACCACCACCAACACAGAAAATGGACAAAGGGAAAGGCAAGGAAGGAAAAGTCCTCTCTTCCCCTCCAGGCTTTTGAGCTTCCACACGTTTTGTTCCAATACTTAACCTGAATTGCAGCTGTTTTAGAATTTTTTCTCAGTGGCTTTTCCAAACCAAGATGAGCTTTGTTATAATTTGACCTCACAAGAGCAGAACAGCGGATCAAGACGGGACTGCCAGGATTCTAGGGGTGGAACTACGCATTCTTCCATGTGGAATCTTTCATGGAGCCCAATGTGAATTCAACACGGGACTCCTCCAGGGCCAGTCAGGAAATGAACAAAGCCTGCAAAGTCGCACTGTCCTTACTTAGGGAATACAGCATGGGATTCCCTGTGGCTGCGTTCCTTCTCTCTCTCTCTCTCTCTCTCTCTCCCTCTCGTCTGTTTGTTTGCATTTCCTTTAACACGCCGGTGGTCAAAGTGAATAATGATATATTTTTGTTGTTGTTTAAGAGAAGCCCTGGAAAGCCATTCTGAGACTAGGGTCCAGAAATCTAATCTTTGTTTGATTCTGTGTTTAGTGGGGATTCAAATCCCAACTTAATTTAATCTTTTGACTTATCCTGCAGGTACTGCCTGATTATATTCCATTGCCACCAGTAATAGGATTGCAGGGACAGAATCTTGCTATTAGCACTTTGAGAAACACAAGCAGAACAGAAACTGTCAGTGGTATTAGTCAATGAAACCTGCCGTAAATGAATGACTACCTCCCCCAGCAGTTGCCCACTGCCTCGTTTTAATAAACTATCACAAGGGTTCATATAACAAGTTGCAGATTCCATTGATCTCCAGAAAACCTTAAATTCCAACTAAAATGCCGAACCTGAAATCCTTTGGCAAAAGATAGTGTTAAAACAACTGCCCCTAATAACAAATGGGTTCTGGTAATGATTTGTTAGTGATTTTGATGATCTGCTAATATGGCCATTCTTAGGGTTTTATGGTAGTTAGTAATTTTTAGTCAACATAGAAATAATATACAGCCTAGTGAAATGGGAAAGATTTCCACCTCTGTGATTAGGCTGCCTGGGTTGCAGTCTTCTTACCAGATAGGTAGCCTCACAGGAGTTAATAACCTCTCTATGGCTCAGTTTTCTCATCCATGAAATGGGAACAGGGAGACTCTCTATCTCATAGGATTTTTGAAGGATTATGTAAACTAACGTATGGAAAGCCCTTAGAAAATTTGTTAGCACATAGAAATTATACAAGAAATGTTACCTATTCCTACTATTAAAGGGGGAAAAAAAGAAAATACAGAGAAGTGGGAGGAAATAAACACTCTCCCTGTCAAAGAGCTACACTCTACTATTTTTGCTCTTCCTTTGCCGGGATCGCTTCATAGAGCATATTCTATGGGGGGAAAAGTAGAATGCAAAATCCAGTTGACAAGTAAATATATGGAAAAGATTCTCAAGCTCTATAGCGATCATTAAAACAAAGGAGTATCAGATCTTCATTCAGCATATGAAGAGCGGTGAAAACTATTTTAATACTCAGTGCTGCTGAAGGATGGTAAAATGATGTATATAAATATTAGAGGTCTTCCTTGCAAGCAGTAGTGACCTACTTAGGCTGATTTTAGCAGGAAGGTAATTTGTTACCATGTTGCTGGGTCACTCACAGCATTTCTGGGAAAGCTGGAGAATCAAGTCCAGGGCTAGCAGCCACGTGCACAGACTCAGATGACAAAGAGAATTGGTCCAGCACTCGGTGCTGCCACATGGCTGAACAGTATCCCATGCACTGGGCTGCTGCTTCGGAACCCTGCCAGTGCTCCCACAGAGACTTTCTCAGGAGCTCAGAGCCCCACAGCTGCCAGGGGGATGTCCCTGCAGCCCCTTGCTTCTTTGCACCACCAGCTAGCTCCCTTTTAAATTCTGGGCAAGCCTGAGCATCTCATTGGAAGAACCTGGATGACATCCTGGCTTCAAGGTAGCATGGAGAAGTGAGCATATGACCTTTCAGCAGCTTTTGGGGGAGGCGGCCTTGGCCTCAAAACTAAGGGGATTTCCCAAACGTGGAACAGAGTTCATGGTAAACAGGGGGAAGAAAAAGAACAAAGATACACACACTGCCGAAGGACAGTATCTTCAGCATCTTGTATCACCTGCGACAGTATAGTTCATTATTTATCTGAAAGCAATTTCACAATATGCTACAAAGGCTTAAAATCACCCGTATCCTTTGACTTTATAGTAATAATTATATATAATATATAATAATAATCATATAAAATGTGTATTATATATAATACCCTGGTAATTTATCCAAAAGAGGTTATCAGAGAAGCAAACACTCATGTAGAAGAATGTTAGCCAAAGCCTTATATATTAATCCCCAAAAGCTGACAATATTCTAAATTTTTAACAATTAAAAGATGACTTGACAAAGGCGTATTTTGTAAACATTAGTTGAATTATATTAAGAGAAAAAGTGGGAACAATGAAAACTTACACTTGCAATGTGATTGTGAGCTAGATGCCGGCTTTTTTTTTTTTTTTGGTGGGGGGAGGTACTTAGGTTTACTTATTTATTTATTCTCAGAGGAGGTACTAGGGATTGAACCCAGCATCTCAAGCATGCTAAACATGCAGTCTTACCACTTGAGCTATACCCTCTCCAACTTACATCCTGTTCTAAAACTTTATGTGAACTGTCTCACCAAATCATCCATCACAATTCTATGAACCACAGAAGTTAAGTGCTATTTTCAAGGGGAATTTCAGTAAATTGTTTCAAGAAAGAGGAAGAGGAGAAAAAACAGAGGTATTAGTAAGTGTCTTGTTGGCAGCCTAGAATTTTTTAAAATGGTAGGTGCATCTCTCTTACTGTGTTTGAGAATCTTCCCAAAGTATATTGTTATTTCAGCAGCAGAAAGTAGAGTTGCTATCTGCTGCTGTGAAATACTGATATTTCTGATCTCCCTTTAGAAACTGGACTTGTTCCTTCCCATATGTTAAACAGATAATATTTATTTTAATCATGAGCCTCACTCCTCACTCATCACCCTCTGTAAAGGTTTATTATTGTTTTCTCTTTTTAAAAAAACAATTTTTAAAAATGTTAGAACAGTTCAGATTAACAGAAAAAAATGTAGATTATAGAGTATTCCATATACTGCACACCCAGTTTAACATCTTCCATTGATGTGGTGCATTTATCACAATTAATGAACCAACAGTAAACCACTATTATTAAGTAAAGTTCATACTTTATTCAGTTTTCCCTGATTTGTCCCTAATGTCTATTTGCTGTTCCAGGATCGAATCCAAAATACGACGTGACACTTAATGGTCATGTCTCCTTGGGTTCCTCTTGGTTGTGATAATTACTCAGACTTTCACTATTTTTGATAACCTTGACAGGTTTTAAGAAGTCCTGGTCAGGTATTTTGTAGAATGTTCCCCAAATGAGATCTGCCTGATGTTTTTCTCATGAAAAGACTGGGGTTATGAATGTTGGGGAGGAACAGCAAAGAGTAAAGTGCCATTTTCACCACATCGTATCAAGGGTACATACTATCAACACAACTCATCACTGTTAATATTAATCTGGGTCACCTGGCTGAGAAGCACTGGTCAGATGTTTCCACTATAAAGCCACTCCTTTTTCCCCTTTCCCACACTGTAATCTTTGAAAGAAACTTACTGCACACACTCTACACCTAAGGAACTGGGAGTTCAGTTCCACCTCCTTGAGAACAGAGTATCTGCATAATTGTTTGAAATTCTTCCACATGGGATATTTGTCTATTCTCCCCCACATTTATGTGTTTATTCAATCATTTTTATATCAGTAGGGACTTACAGATATTTATTTTATACTTTGGGCTAATATTACTTTGTGTATTTTAATGCTCATATTGTTTGCTCTTGAACACCAATAACAACAGTGAGTAAAACCATTGTTCAGCCCCAACCCAAAGACACCTGAGGACTGCTAAGAGTCAATACCCAACAAACTTTTACGGAGCACCTACTGTATAACACAAGAAGACAGTTTTCTTGAGCAGCTACTATAATGCAATTGGCCATTAACCTTTTTAGTATTCTTTGTTCGGGAGGAAGCTTTTGATATCATCATGAACCAATCTGCTCAATGACTGGCTTCCATAACCCTTCCCATAAAGACATCCTCATGGTGAGGTCTCTACCACACACTCATTCACTGATTCACTTGGTAAGATCAAAAGCTTGTCCTGGTCTGCTGTCCATTACTCCAGGCCAGCTGCCTTTCTCACTCTTGTCCATGTCCACTTCTTATCTTTCACCTATTCCTTAAGTGTCTTCCCCTTTGTTCACTGAATAACAATTGGAAAGAACATTTTAATGCATGAATTCATTCATCTTTCTCCTTCAGTTCCAAACTTACACACCTATTTCCACCACTACTCTCTTTCATTCTGCCTCCTTTAATCCAAAGCCATTTTCTTCACCTCCATTCTTGCTACTCTTCCTGTTCCCCTAAAGACCAAGTTGATTAACTGCCCAGAGCCTCTTCTCGTCTTTTTAGTCCCTGGCATTCTTGACCTGCAAACACACCCATCTTCATCATTATCAACGTGAACATTTTTGAATACTTAACTATGTGCCAAATATTGTGATGTGTTTCACTTCATCCTAACATCAACCCCAGAATGCAGGTAATATCATTAGCCCCATTTTACAAAACAGGAAATAGGTTCTACAGATAAAGGAATTTGACCCAGATCTTCTCACTAGAAGGTGGCAAAGGCAGGGTGGACATGATAGCAAGGTGCTTCAGAAATTTTCCAGTCTTCCCACTGATCTGAAGGATTTTTTTCTCTACCCCTTTTTCACTTTGTTCTGAGCAAAATATGAAGCACACTTCCCTGAATTTTCCCCTCTACCATGCCACAAATATACGACAAATACTGTCTCTCCTTCAAAAGGTCCATGTCCAAGTAAAATTAAAAATAACCACATTAAACTTCAACCCCGCCAGAGGGGATGGTAGTGGAGCCAACAAGGAGAACAAACAAACCTTACAAACCAAAATGTGGATTATCTGGTGTCCCCAGGCAGTAAGCTCTAAGCCAAGGGAGCTGGGGGAAAACAATACACCAAGCACACACATAATAGCAAATACCTGAACAACTGACACCCGCAGGGTAGGAGTGTGAAAGGTCACTGGTGGGAAGAAATGTATCCTGGGTCCCCAGGAAGAATGCAAAATTAAAAAAACAGGGCTTTGATTCCGGCCTCAAGTTCTTTTGATTTCTTTTCTTTCTTTCTTTTTTTTTTTTTTTAATGGACAAAAGACGACTTCTAACCGGCAAGGTAAATAGTTCATGGGTTATTTATTTTATCTCTATTCCTGGTTAAATTGAGTTCAAAATAATTAGGTAACCCTAGAAAAGCTGTGGCTGGGACTGCTAATCCTGCCTAATGATTTTCCCGGGTAGTTGCCCAGTGAAAGGGGTTATCTGTTAAAACAAGCTTTAAACTATTAATAGAGTGAAATTACAGCTTCAGCAGCTAACCCCAGGTAATGTGGCTCTGGTAGGGTATTAAGACTCAGGATTGGGGGCCAAGTTGTTCACTTCCCCCAAATGACCTTTCTTTCTCACTCGCAGTTGATTGTTCTGTACCAGATGTAACGGTTAACTTGCTCCCGACACCTTACACTATTTGTGGCCTTAATTGAGGGACCTAAACAAACAAATTAATCACCTTGGCCCATAAAAATGACAGAATTCATATGGTAGCATTCTTCATTCTCTCCAATTTGTTTTCCTGAAATCCCCGCAGCGATTTATTTGCTGAATATGCGAGTTTTTTCCCCCTTATGAAAATTACAAATTGTTGTCAAGGTTAATGAGTTAATATTCTCATTCAATATTTATTTTATGGGGAGACGGAGGAAGCACGACCGTTCCTGTACTTCTTTCCACTGCAAAGTCTGGTTTCTTAATCAAAATGACAAGGACACTGTCCTTTGTATGATACTCGGAATCATCGAGACTAAAAAATGAGCTTTATTAATCAACAGACCCTGATTAATTATTATAAAGTGCGGCGCCTACATTTCTGTACATTTTAATAATTCCTGCAGAAGGCTAACAATGTCCCTGGAGATTTGGAGTCTTTGGGGTTTGAATTTTTCTAAGCAATGTCACCATAAATAGTCAAGACTAGCAGTGTTCTTTCTCTAATCCACTTCCCTTCAAACCAGCAAACCAGGGAAAACTTTCTTTTTCCTATTTCCCATCTATAATTCATCATTTGCATACAAAGCAAGGAGCCAAGAATCAGCAGTTTCATCAGTTTTCAAAATACCAAGGGACAGTGAGGGTGATTTATCGTAGGCCACGTGATCTAGTTCACATAATCAGAATATTTCTGTGGAAAACAGCCTGACACGATTTCGTGATAAGAGTGACCACACAAAAGATCAACAGGAGAAAGGTCAGGGGTCTGAGATCTTCCCATCAGCCACCACTCCCTGACCTCCCTTCCCAGACACACCCAATCCAAGTCCCTGTCAACAGTGGGACACTATCCAACCTAAGGGCTGCAGGCGTGCATACATTTTTAAGGCTTCTGGACAGTCCCTTTAAGACATTACCCCAAAATTACCTAGAGCCATGGAGACATTCTGTATCTTGACTGGGGTCACACTGGACAAAATTCATGGAATCGTACCCTTAAGACCTGTGCATTTCACTATATATCAATTTGACCTTAATCCATATGTTGAAAAAAAGAGCTTGTAGGAGATAAGAAGAGAATTCAATAGCAATGTACATATGTCTAAAATGTAATATAATGACATATGTATATATAAATATGTATGTTTATGTATGTGTATATATAAAGTTATCTATAACTGTGTATGTGTGTATATACATAAGTGTGTGTGTGTGTGTATGTGTGTGTATAATGCCTATGATAGGTACATCCTCCTGTTTCTTGTTCTCAAAAGTAGACCTGAAGTGCACATGGATACAAACATGCTAAAAGGAGGAATGGTAGCTTCCAGGTCTGAGACTTTCTTGGGACTTAAATGATCCAGCCCCTGGTAGTTCTACAAGTTGACTGTGAGGCTGGCAGACCCTCATCGCCTCTGACTTTGATGCACCAGAAAAACATTCTCTATTCTCTGCACTGAGTGATGGTGAGGCAGCTCTCAGGGGGTGATGGGCAGGCTACTGCAACAAGAATGTCTTCCCAGCAGTTATCAACCACAGTGTTTCTACATGTGGGCACATTACAGTTTGTTGTGAAATGGCTTGCAGGCTAATCATTGCCAATAAAAAGTTGCTTTAATTTGTAATGATCTATCTCATAGACATAGAATACAAACTTGTGGTCACCAAGGGGGCGGAGGGTGGGAAGGGATTTCAAAATTGTAGAATAGATAAACAAGATTATACTGTATAGCACAGGGGAATATACACAAGATCTTATGGTAGCGCACAGAGAAAACAATGTGACAATGGATATATATATATGTTCATGTATAACTGAAAAATTGTGCTCTACACTGGAATTTGACACAACCCTGTAAAATGATTATAAATCAATAAAAATGTTCTTTTGTTAAAAAAAATAAAGGCATGTGTTGAAAAAAAATTTGTAATGATCTAAAATACAATCATGAATTAGAATAGATACAAGTTTATGTCTGCCTACATATAACCTGGGCCACCACATTCATGGCAGACTCAGGACCACATCAACATGGTGGGATCATGGGACTCCCTGCTTTTGGTGCCTCAATTTATGTGGAAGGAAGAGTGTGTCTTTGAGTAGGACCCAGGTAGATGGTCTGAGGCAATTTTATGAATCTTCCTTCAAACAAGAAAGTCTGGGGAGTAGTAGAGTGTTTGTTGTGCAACTCAGGGTAAACATATAGCACCAAGAGAGAAAAAGCCATCCTGTAGTCAGAACAAAGAGGATACAGGTGTAATCTGCATGGCTAACAACTGAGGACCAGATGATAGCAAAGAAAAGTTAGTACAGCCACATGACTAGTGGACGAGACCAAAGAGCAGATCCCACACCCTAACACACACTCACTTCTAATGTCTACGCAGTCTTCTTGAACTTAAGAACAATCCTGAGAAAGAGGAGAGAACCCTGAACTGAAAATTTTATTCCAACATTTGACATAATAGGGACTTGTCTGAGTTACAAAACTAGGTCTAGAAGCACATAATAGAAAATTCCAACAACAGTGACCCAATGAGATAAAGAAGTATTTATCCTTTATGTCATCAATACCAGTTGGTAGGCATTCCAGGGCTAGTCTGATGGATTCAATATATCACCAGGAGCTCAGGCTCCTTCCTTTCTGTTTTTCCATCCTTAGATGAGGTTTCCAACTTCAAGTTCTCTTTGGGAGCTCAGTATGACTGCTACAGCTCCAGCCATCGCATCAGCACTCCAGGGAGGGAAAAAAAGAAGAGGAAGCAGGAGAAAGGCTAAGAACTGTTAGATGTCCCATTTTCACTTTTTGCATATCAATTTGCACTTTCATCTCACTGGCCAGAATGTGTTACGTGACTGCCGCTGGCTTCACATGTGGCTGTGGAATGTTGTTTGTATCTGGGCTCTCTATCACCATGAATAAAACTGGGTATTTGCCATAAAGGAAGAAAGAAACAGATATTAGGAAAGCAGTTCACAATCTCCCACCAGTAGTCCCAACTAGTAGAAGTTAAGCTGATTTAGAGAACATCGGAGGTGCTATATTTCTTCTTACCAGTGTGAGTTTGTGCCCTGAGATCTGTACCAGTCCCATCATGGACAATGTCTCCCTTTGAGTAGGAGAGCAATGGACGCAGTCACAAACAGAGCACAGGAATTTGGGAACAGCCCGCAGTCTTTCTTTTCCAGGGTGGAGCCCCAGTGAGCAACTATTACAAGTCATTTGTAGTTCTAGCAATTATGGATTACTTTCAAGCTCTATTTCTCAATACAATTCTTCTGAGATTTCATTAAAGTCTAAATGGACCACTTGGTGTCCTTTAAATGACTCCACCACCCAAACAAGATGTCATCGTGAAAAAAAGGATCAAGAAATCTGGCCCGGATGTTCCACACAAATACAAGAGACAGAGATATGCGATGTTTCTGGGTGGCAGTCCCTCCTGCCTTCTCAGGTCAGGTGTATCTATTCACACGTACAGTAAAGTCCTTATAAAACATACGTCAGATTTCTTTATGAGGCTCAGGCACCATGAGGTCAGCACACATGCAGGTGCCCAGGTCGGAGTTTCATGCCTTTTCCTGCACATTTTTGCTGCAGGAATTCAGTAATATTCATCTCAGGGCTCTGGAATCCCAGGTCTCCTCACCATACTTACATTTTACCCTGTAGAAGTACAAGTTTGAATCACAGATAGCAAGTAAATGAGATTATGATGTTAGCTTTCTCCAGAGATAACAGAGATCCAGGTCATAAAACTACCATATGGCAGATTTGGCAGCCTTTGCTGAGCGCCATGGATTAATTATCACATAGACAGACTCCGGTCCCCATTTGCAAGCTCCTCAGGCCCTCTGTAGCAGGGATTGGCAACCTGGTGAAGGCGAGAGCTTGTATTATGTTTGGCAGGGACACGATGTGACCTTACTGTGGCCAGTTCTGTCATCTCTTAACATTTCGCTCATGATTAAGTTTATCATTTCAAATAAACACAAAATGTCAGGTCTCTGGGTCTACTTAACATGGAGAGCCAAAATAGACCTCTTCTTGATTTAAAGGGGTCCAGGCCAAGAGAACGATCTGATTAGCTCTCCCATCTGACTTTTGTTAGAGTTATCAGATAATATAGTGAGGGCAAAAACCTTGTTCCAATTGGCTGATTGCCATGAACCAAACCCACAGGGTAAACGCCATGTTTCCCTTGACATCTCCAGGTTACTAATTCAGAGTCGTGGTTACTGGGTTGATCCTCCTGAAGTTTCGCCTTTCAGCCTGGCACCTACTGGACCTGAATTAATTCTGCTCACACTTATTCTGGTTCTCCATTCGTTGAGGATGCCTTCACCTCCTGGACTTCGCTTCTGTTCCAGCTTTCACTGATAAGGACAGATCAGAGGGCTAGGCAACCTCTCTTCATCTGGGGCTTTAGTCAATACCCTGTTCTCTCAGACACCTTGCTACCATCTGACACTGGACATGGAGCGTTGGAAGGCTGACTTCTCAAGCATTTCTCCACTCCACCGGACACCACCAGGTGGAAGAGGTGAGGGAGAAATGCTCTGCATCGTCTCAGCTCTAAAGATGCTGCTGCAGAGGAGACTCAACCAGTTGAGATTTGTACTTAAGGAGTGGGATACTTTCATAGTCTCTGCTTCTGGCCTGATCTCTGGTTTGTGCTGTGATTACATCATGTGTAATTGTACCAGTTCATGTCACAGCTTCAAGGCGACGGTGCTTTTCTGCCTGGAGCTGAAGTTAAAGCCTCCGCCTGCTCTGAGCTCATTCATTCATTTTTTCATCCAATAAACATTAAAACACCTGCACTGGCCCCTATCCACTCATCAGATCATCATGAAGGCAATCCCCTCTCTTTCTTTGTCCTAAGGCCAGATGGGCTTTCTTCTTAGTGTTTTAGACAAGCTGAGGTCACTCCCTCAAAGACTTCTGCCATGTTCCCTAATTCAATGCTCTCCCTCCCATTTTATCTGACCAGCTCTTGACTACTTAACTTTTACTCATCTTTCACATCTCAACTCAAGTGTCCCCTTCTCATAAAATAAACAAGGAAACCCCATGATATCCCTTCACAACTAGAAGGAGAAGCAATTAGCAAAGAACAATGATCGTAGTTGTAATTAACAAATTAATTACGTGATGATTTGTTAAATTCCCACCTTCCTTGCTAGCAGGTACACTCAGTGAAAGTTGCGACTCTATTTTGATCAGTGCTGATGCTCAGTGCCAGGCCCAATGTCTTACATGAAGTGGTGCTTAATAAATATTTGTTTATTGATAAATAGGGCACTTACATATGTCGCCAAGAGGGTTGCTCCTGAGATGATGAAATAAATAGTCCCAGAGGAGCTCACAGGTAAGGTGTGAAGGGTAAACAAAGGATGACAATGCAGTGGAATACATTTATAATCCAATGCAGGTCTTGCAATGGGTAAAATGTTGATATTAAAATATGTGGGTTTTCAGTACCTTTACCACATTTCTATAGCCCCCACAAACAACTTCAAAGAGACAGTAGATACAGACCAGGATATTTTTTTTAAAAGCCAGTTTGCAACTCACTGAACTTGTAGAACAAATAATACCATGAAAGCCAAAGTGCCTTTGATTTTCAAGAACCAGGCTTTTTTTTTTTTTTTGCAAAGGAAGAAAAGAGGTTATATCAGAATTCTAAACATCAATGCTAGAGCTTAAAAGACTGGGGTAAACACTATGTTTCATAAATAACCAGAAAAATAGGAGCAGATATATGATGAGGCATTAGTCTTATTCCAACCTGAGAAGGAAGCTAAAAAAGAAAAAAAAATTTACAATGGTTGGAGGAAGAGTTTTGGACAACAGGAATGCCATTGTTGAGTATCCAAGAAGTTCTTGCCTTTTTCCCACGTGAGGAACAACCTTTGGTGGGAGAAATGGGATGTGAGACAAAGCCCAGATAGGTGTGGGAAAACTGGATCAAGAGGACTTGCAACTCACCTCCACTGGCATAGCCCAGTCAGCCTGCAAGTCTCTAAAAGGAGGCCCTCCCCCATTCAGCACAGTGCTGCAGCAACATGGCGCCAGAGAAGCACGGCCTCCAAATAGTCTATTAGCAAGGGCTGATGGACATCTCTAGATGCAGAGTCCTAAGGACAGTGTCACAGGGTACTGATTGTGCCAGTGTAGTATGCGGAGTCCAGCCAAGAGTTCCTGTACTCCCAGCTGCAGAGGGTATATGCTAAGATGCAGAGAATGGACAAAGACTGCAGAGATGCCAGACATGAGAAAGAGATTCTGTGACATGATCCCCAATCACCAGATGGAATAACCTATCTGTAGTGGAGGCCAGCAGGGCCAGAGGGTGGTGTGACCCTGGAAGTCCTCACCTAGTGCCAGGATTACTTTCTCATCATAGTGCAAAGCTCTAACAATTATAGAACCAAGTGAGGAGGGTGATGGGTAGAGAATCTTGAGCATTACGGAGATTTGCTTTGGAAGTGATGGAGGTAATGAGAGAAGAGTTTTTAGTCATAAACAAGAGCCCTTGAGTTAAAACTTTATTTTAGTCATAGGAAAATAAATCTACATTTCGGCAGTCCAGAGTCTGTGACTGTCAACATTTGAAGCTGTTACAGTACAAGTTGCTATGAGAGCTAAAGAAAGGAATGACTAGGTCTGCCTGTGGGTGAAGAGAAAGAAAGTATTTGGTTGGGTCAAGAAACATGAGTGTGCCAACTGAAGGTGACAGGAAGGGAATCCTAGGTAGAGGGAACAGCAGGTGTTCAAGAAAAGAGAATGAAAGAGCCCAGTCCAACCAGTGGAAAGAAAGAGCGGAGCAGCCACAGCCAAAGCACGGGGCTTTCCAAAAGAATGAGGCTAAACTGAGGAACGTGGACACAATCTGCAGCCTTTGAAAACGTAAGTTTTTAAAGATGGAGAAGAAAATCAGAGCCCTCTGTGATGGGGGGAGGGAAACCTAGCAACTTCCTAAAGGATAGTTTGGCTTTATCTCTCAGGGTTTAAAAGCACATGGCCTTGACCAAGCAATTCTGCTTCTAGGAATTTGAATCAGAAACGACTGTTTGCCCACGTACACAAAGCTGTGTGTACCTAAAAATTATTACTACAACAGAGTTTAAATTAGGAGAAAAACCAAATAGTGAAAATGTTCATTTTAGGGGACTGATGCAGTAAAGGGTGAAATATTATAGAGATGTTAAAAGGAATAAGATTCATTACTATTCCCTAGAATTGAAAGATCTCTGAGGTATAATTAAATTCCAGCTTCATCTCTAATAACTTATGTCCTAGAGAAGTTTATTTAACCTCTTTGTGTCTCTGTTTCCTCATGAGTAACACAGGGATAGAAACAGGCACATCTCGTGAGGATTAAATGAGTAGATACGTATCAAGAGCTTAAAACAATGTCTAACGCATATTAAACACGATATTTATGCATGAGTGTTATTATGCATTAAGACAGAAAAAATGACATAGCACAATATGCATGTGTTGTCTCATCTGTGTTAAAAAAATTTACATGAAACTTATGTGACTTAAATATTTATAATACCTTTCTGAAAGAAGACACAAGAAACTGTTGGCAGGTGATACATCTATAAAGTTGGAATAGAGGCCAAAGTCTGGCAGGGAAAGGGGACATTTTATCATTTTATTCCCATCTGTACTGTTTGTAATTTAGAACAAATAAAGTGCTTGCGTTATTTGTAAAATGATCCCCCAAAATGCCAATAACGAAATTAATGATAATGTTTGAAACATTTATTTACTCAACCACTTTGAGGTTGATCTACACGAGTTCAACAAATAAAACATTCAATGGAAGACTGAAGTGTACAGGTCATGATGCAGCACCAGGCTTGGAAATTCTCAAACTAAAAGGAAATGACCATGGCACCATTTCCCAGATTGCCACGTTCAAGGTGAAAATGGCTTCCGATTATTATCATCAACATTATTAAATATTATTAGCAATTTTAAAATATTATTCTATTGTCATATGGTATCATATAAATATTATCATTACCACTTTAGCCCCATAAGTTACTAGCATAGTGACCTTGGTTTTATAATTTCTTTGACCTCTTTTTCTTATTTCAGTGTAATCATCATTCTTACATCTGGAGAGCAGTGTGGATTAAATGAGACAATGCATGGCAAGCAGTTTGCACAGTGTCTGGCTACTGCTGGTCTGGTGTCATACTAGTGTCTAGTAAGGGCCCTAAAGTGCATAGTAACAATAATAATTTTACCACCATCATCATATATTAACCACCCTCGGCGGCATTCTCCCCCTACGAAGACCATTCTCCTGAACCCCATGCAAAGGAAGAACTGATTCAAAGAAAAGCTTCTGAAAAATTCAGGCTTCTTTCTTAAGGACACCAATCTCCACACCTACAGATTAACCCTTCTGGAAAGCAGAGATGCCTGATTTTAAAAATAATAGATAATAAAAAAAATTGACCTACAATTTTCTAGACATTTTGAAGCTCACGAATATACTTGGGTAAAATGCATTTTCAACCCCTGACAAAATCCAAACCAGAACCAAGCCAAACAATAACACTTGCTTTCTCTGCTCCAAAAGAATGCCCCATTTCCCTGTCTTTTGATAAGATCCATATCATCAAGATGCCATTATTCAATGCCAATTTATGAGAATCAGCAATGCAAAGTGGAAAATTAAGTCATGTTAAGGATGTCGAACAGGGGTATAATTAACACTGACGGGCGCTTGGATTTTTCAAAAACCAACATCAGGAAAACCACACCACTACAGTGTAACGTAAAGTGTTCTCCTGCGCCGGCAGGGAAGTGGACTGTGCGACCCACAGGGTCTCCGTTCCAACTCTAATTGCTATTATTCTCCGGGATGTGATATCTTAATCAGAAACAATAGCTTGTCTAATCGACTCAGGTTGGGAGGAGGCCTGCGACCTCTCGCAGATAACTGAACAGCCAGCACGGTAAATGAGTAATGCGGTGAAATTAAGAAAGGACAGTTCAGACAGTGAGATCAATGAGATTGTGAACCGTCATACAAGCAGAGGCCAAGAAACTTCTTCACTTGAAGTACTGAAGACTAGGAAGGTGACAGAGAGAACATCTTCCGAGGAATTCATCTTTTATTTGCAAGATCGGATGGTCTGTTTTCTTTTTCAAAAATATATATATATATAATATTAAATAATTGCTCACCTTTACAATGCATCTCTCACTCAAGGAGCTTAAAGAATATTCACATATATTATGCCTGTATCGCTGGTCATCATGACAAAATAGTTTATTGTAATCTCAAACTTTCAGATACGGAAGCTAAGACAACAGTGATCTATCATCTCCAATATGCCAGATATATTATCATATATAAAATGAAATACAATATAGGAAGGATCCTATATGAGAAATAGTAATTCTGGTACAAAACTCTTATGTCCCCAAACATATACGAGTAATGTTCAATGTAAACAACATAGCACAGCTATTTTTATTCAGACCTTTTGCTGGCATGTTTGGATATATTTAGCCCATAAGTTTGGCTGCAGAGTCAGAATGCAGTTTGAAAGCGAAGGACACGGGACGGAGAGACAGGAGACCTGCTTCTCCCTGGCGAGACGTGATTTTTTTCAGTCACGTTACTACATGTCCCTGGAGTGACATTTCCTTTATGTTTCCACTGCCAAGGACTCCTTTCTTCCCTCCCACTTCCTCTCCCATCCCAGGAGATCCATGCTTCTCTGTCACACTTCATTTACCACATAATGGACCTATTGCCCCTCACTCCTTATTTATTATTATTGCTATTTGCTCATCACCTGCCAGTAAGAACTTTTGGTTAGGAGTAACCATTATTATTACACCCAAGTGAATCAACAACCTGATCTGTGAACTGCTCTAGGTTAAATGCCCATTAGTAAACTGGAATATTAAAACCAGCCCATGCAGCTCCGTTCCTCTCTATCAGGGGTTTTACAGGTCCAGGAGCCCCATGCCGAGCACTAGACTAGGTTCCTCAAACTCCAATGAACAAAGAAGGGATGATGAAGGACAAGGTAAACCTGAGAGCCTCTTCCAAGGTAGTCTTTCAAGAACTCCGTTCCACCACGGTTGCCAAATGAGTGCGCAGGTCCTTAGGGTTGCAAGACCTTTCAACTTAAAGTTAGAAACAGGAAATCCTAGATTCTATGTGAAATCTCGTGATGTTTAAATATCGGCCAGATCTGTATCCATAACCTCTAAGATGCCATCATTTAAGATGCATCTTAATTTCTCAGAAGTTAAATTTTTTTAAAACCTCTTTCTAGAACCAATGACATATAGTAGCTTTATGTCTTTCAAAATACTTCATAAGTGTTGCTTTATAAAATTTTGATTTGTATGTATAAGGATTATGGGACTGAGCATGAGCTATGGGACACTTTTTTTTTTTTACATTCTTTTACATGCCTTGTCTGCAGGTTCTCCAATAGCCCTTTTAGCTCTACGATTTGATTGTTGTACTCAGTTGGCAACATTGAAATCATAATACACAAAAACCTTTTACAATGTAACCATCTTCATGAAAACCAGTATTTGAAACACATTAACTAAGGACTTAATAAGCCCTTTATAAGACATAGCAAACACACCCCGCTTTAAATAAACTTCTATAGAACTAAGAGTTAGCCCCAGTTTGATTCATTGACATATTATGCTTCATATAAAATTTATTAAGAATTTATCTATTGTTACTGAGTCCAACTTGGTATTTTGAAACCATGATTTGTATTTTCAGGGCTTAAACACTTCATGGAGCTTCACAACATTTCTACCTCCCCATCCCTTGTCCTATGTTGCCTCATAGGCTCCCTACAAAGCACTGGTCTATTTTATTCTTCAAGTGAGGACCTACTATGTGTCAGATGCCAGAAGACCATATATATTACATCATTTCATTCTCACATAACACTCTGGGGTAGGTATTATGCAGCTGTCTTACTTAGAAGGAAACTGACTTTTAAAATTAATTAATTAATTAATTAATTTATTTATTTATTTATTTATTTACTTAAGTACCATCAGTTACAATGTGTCAATTTCTGGTGTACAGCACAATGTCCCAGTCATGCATATACATACATATAATCGTTTTCATATTTTTTTCATTAACGGTTATTACAAGATATTGAACATAGTTCCCTGAGCTATACAGCAGAAACATTTTTTCATCTGTTTTTACATATAGTGGTTAACATTTGTAAATCTCAAACTCCCGAATTTATCCCTTCCCAACCCCTTTCC
The DNA here is from genome assembly GCF_048564905.1 of Vicugna pacos. Taxonomy (NCBI): domain Eukaryota; kingdom Metazoa; phylum Chordata; class Mammalia; order Artiodactyla; family Camelidae; genus Vicugna; species Vicugna pacos. Next base: position 38,891,559 of record NC_133005.1, on the reverse strand, counting down.
TCGGTAACCATAAGATTGTTTACTATGTCTGTGAGTCTGTTTCCATTTTGTAGATGACTTCATAGTGTCCTTTTTTTTTTAGATTCCACATACGAGTGATATCATACGGTATTTTTCTTTCTCTTCCTGGCGAAACTAACTCTTAAGAAGTTAAAAAACTTGCCCCGAGTCACAGCTGATAACGTCTGGCCCCTTCTTACACCTCTGGCCATCATCATGCTCTCTGCACCCCGGGGAACTAAGTAGCACAGTAGCACAAAGCGTTCTTCCCAAAGCTTCTGGTTGGGTTTGGCCAATGGGGAATGTGACCAGCGAGTTGGAAGGAGGAGAGAGGGATCTCAGTATACTGTTCCCCAGCTCCCTTCCTGAGTGGTCAGACAAGCTGATGGGGACCCTCTTACAATCAGGTGGCCCTCCCCACATAGCCCTTGTCCCCTCAGTCTGGCCACCTGCCCTTCCTCTAGCCTCTTTAGGCACCGGGGTAACAGCCCTAAGGTGCCCCACTATTTCTGGATGTTTCCCTATAATCTGCCCACAGCTTTGTAAATAGCCCCGTTTTTTAACTCTCTTAAGAAGTATGCATACTATGAGTGCCAGGCTGAGACAGTTTCAGGGACCAATGAAAGATTTAACTTTAGGTCCCAACAACTCAGAATCAAAAATTCTTTTCCCCAAATCACAGAGCTTCCCAAGTATCTCCTTAGAAAAATCATGAGCATGTGGTATCACAGCAGTGTGTTTTTAAAAGGGGGAAGAAATCATTTAAAAATATAGATAGTTGTTTCCTGCGGCATAACATCTTCATTAGTACCAAATACCTTTTTTTTTGAGAACTATCTAACAACCTATTTAAAAGAAAAATGTTATGAAATCCAAGGTATTCCTATAATATCATTTTTGCCTGGAGATAAAAGCCCCAGAGACACAAGGCTACTACAGGATAAAACGATTTCAACACGAGAAAATCTTTAGGAAACAGATTCTACTACAAAGGAATTCACTTTGTATAAAAAGTATAGGTTTGTTGAATTCAGAAAGGTGTCAGAGGATTTACTAACGCAAGGAAGCACACAAGATTATCTGTACCTTGAGAATGGAATGTTCCGTTTCCTGTGGCATTAGTCAGTGGTATCATTAATTGCGCAGGTGGTCACCTGGAACTGCTCTGGGCACCTCAGTATTTGGATCCAACAGGCATTATAAAGTAACTTTCCTTAATACCAATCATATTCTTCTTCTATTGTTTTTATTCATATAGTTCCTATTTATATACTAACTAGCTCATCAGGCAATTCTGGGTTCCAGTTTATTTTTCTGTAGAACTAATGACAATATAATAAGAGTAGAAGAAGTGTTTTTTGTGAACACTTGCTAAGTTCTGTTTTCCTTCTTTTAAACATGGCCCGTCATAAGCCACCTATATGCATTTCCTCAACATATGTATCTTTCTTAATATTTACAACAATGCATTATTACACCAGTATACTTCTATTAGAACCCCAAGTTAAAGATGAGAAAACTGGGACCCAGTGTGTTTGTCTTGCCCAAGGTCAGACAGGTAGGCGACAACAGAACTGAGACATCAATCTACTGCGAAGCCAGCACTCACGTTCTATCAGAGGTACAAAATCAAATGCAACCTGAGACCAGGTAGGTACGCAGAATTGATCGTGCCAGCTGGGGGCAATAAAGAGAGGGTTGTAAAACCAGAAAGCAGACGCCCCACCGGAAGGGCTGATCACCATCCAGCTCCAGCTGATCAGTCATTTCCAAAAGGAATGAGAACACAGTATAGCCATGTCTGGTTTTTCAAGAGAAGTGGAAATCCTGAATTTTTATATAATGAGTGTCCTGATTTTTAAGTGCAAGTCATCACCCAATAAAAATAGTTTCGGTGTTCAAGCTAAGCTCACAGACCACACGTCTGTGGCTTGTGCTCTTGTCTTAGTGCCTTGGTAAACAGAGAATGCTCACTTCTACAATTCTTTGAATGTCACCATCACCAAGGTTAGTCATAGCAAGGCGAACCAACCCATCCTTATTTGCCTGGGACTTTCCTGATTTCAAAACTATAAGTCCCAGGCCTGGGGAAACCCCAGCCCCAGGCAAAGTGGGCCGGATGGTCACCTAGTTAAAGCAGAGAATTGGCTTCCTGCATCTGCAGAACTCCAGAAGGTCAAATAACTCGACCTTTAGAACGTGTCCTTTCGGGGGAATTTCACTCTCCTTGGAGGTGCTAATTTGCTAAAGCTTTTGTGTCTCCACTTCAAAAATTAAACTGCCTCTAAAGCCAGGACGTAACATTCCCTAGGACAGCCCCCAAAGCAAGTTTCAGAGAAACTCTATGAGGAAGGGTGGGCGCCGGAAGGCGAGCGGACGTCCCCAAGAAAGCTTCTGGATGTTATTTGTCAGAGAATCCTAATTCGAATCCAAATGGGAGCTCGCCATTATCGGGGACTCACACAGCTCCAGGTAAACAGCTAATGAGCAGGCTGCCAGTTCCATTTTTATCAAGGGCCCTCGGAGACTCAACCGTGCCATTTCATAAAATATGCAGATGATGGTGCGGGGAGAAGAGCAAAGGCTTTGAAAATGATTCACACAACCTAAAAATGATGTTGAAAAGGGAGGAATTAAATATTCACAAAGTGAGAGAAATTAAGGCATATTAACTGTTAGAATGTGGAAATGAAATGAGTAGCATGCACAGAGTTGATGAGAACTGCCTGATTACAGATCTGTCAAAAGTTTCTAATTCTGACACTGCGCGACGTGGAGGTGCTAGTTGGCTGGTAAGGGCAAAACACAAGGTATATAGGACAAGCTGCACGATGCTGACAGATCAGAGTCAAAGGGAGGAAGACACAGCAGTGATTAACATCAGGCTCCGTTCTGTGCTGAGGGTGAACTCCACGTTCACAAAATGAATACTAATTACGAAGTGCAAAACAGACTTTAAGTTGGCCCGACGCTGGGTGCTGAATGTGGCTATTAGGTCCATAATGAGGAAGCACAAGAAAGCCTGAAGCCTAGAGAAGCTAAATTCAGTGAGGTCATCCCACCCTCCACTCTTAGGGGATGGGAAGCCAAACCGTGGCCCATCCAAACTAGAATTAGCAGTAATTATTATATAATATGTAATGATGGGATTTAAATGGCTAACACATTTTCTCTGCTGAGATCATTGAGACATGATTCATTCAAATGATTAAATTAATAGATCTTCCTCTTTTCAGACTGCCAGGCAGCTTAAACTAGATTTTTCAACAGAGGCTGATCCTAGTGAAATCATATGAATAAGAGAGATTTACGGAAATTGCAGGAGAAATTGGTTCCATGTACAAGGGCGCACTAGGATTTAGAGAAATTCACAAATTCACCTTGAGGATGAATACACAGGTCTTGGCCCTTGCTCTTTTTTTGTTTTTTGTTTTTAAATCTACCTATATTTTTTAAGGAGGTTTTAGAGTTAAAGATATAAAATCAACCTCCACAAAAGAGATACACCACCAAAGGCTAAACAAATATTTATAGAGTTGCTTTCCTTACATCTAAAATGCAGCTGCTTTTCAAAGAAAACAATTGATATATGTAAAAATAGAGTTTAAATAATAATAGGGAGCTGATTCAGGGAAATTTAAAACACCAATGAAAACAATTTAAATGATAGTATTTGCAGATGAGGCATTCATGATTTCAGTGCAGCAAGAGAAAATTCCAAGAGAAATTTAAGAAAAGATCAATAAACTGCAAGCAAAAAGGAAAGCTTAAAGCCATCTTTAATAAAGCATTTCTCTACTAACATTCCTGCTTAAATCTCATCATTGTCGTTGGATTTGGGTTTTTTTCTTTCCTCCTGCAGAAGTATAAAGCAGTTATTAAGGACCTAAGGAACTGCCAGAGATCCACTGTGTTTTCTGAGTGGAGAATTTTCTAGTCCCATCAGCTGCACAGCATATGAGCAAATTAACAGGCACTCGGGGAGGAAGCCCACAGTACGAGACTCAGGCATGTAATAATTAACATAGCCTTGCTACCTCGGTGGCATCTTGGGATGAAAATATTAATCATTCACAGCTGTGATCGCCTCAAAATCTCCTATTTTATGGCTTTGACACATCCATGAATAATGCCACTTACTATAATGTGCAGCATATCAGAAAGAATATTTTTACAGTATGGCTGTTCTTCTAGAATACATTGTCAAAATGATGCAAAAGCCTGGTTCCCGCAGCATATATGGAAAATAGAACATGATGCAATTCTAATTCTGTCCTATACTGAGCACCTACTATGGGCCAGAAATTCCATGTATTCTTTGCTTAAGCTTTACAGTGTTATCATTTCCATCTTATAAATGAAGAAATGGAAGATTGAGAGGTTAGGGTCATGCTGTCCAAGAAATAAAGGCAGGATTTGAACCTCAGTCTGCTTTGCTCCACAGCCCATGCTCTTGCCAGCGTGGAGTTCAAAGGGAACTCCCTAAATATTACCGTGACATTGGTTTCCACAGAGCCCTCACCCTCCTGGGTCTCTGGGGGACCACCCTGGAAATCAATTCATTTAGAGAATCATTCGGAATGTTTTCTCCTCCGCTTCACCTCTCCTATCCTCCATGTGAGCGTGTAGCTCAAGTTCCTGCACTTGCCGATTCGTTCTCCGCACTGCAGCCTGAGGGAGCCGCCCAGTGTAAACAAAGCTGGGGAGCTCCCCTGCCTGAAATCCTCACTTCACTTAGGATAAAACTGGACAACACATTGCCTACAACATCCCAGGTGATCTTGAACATCCTCTGGTTCCCCCTTCATCTGGTGTACCCCTCTTTCTAGATCTATAACTAACAGCCAGCAAAGAAGGTCTCTGTGTTCCTCAAAGCCATCAACCTCATCCCATCTCAAACTCTCCCATGTGACTAAGACGCCCCTGCTCTTCCCACACTACTGCCCCCCGGGCCCATACCTTGGCTAATGCGTTCTCATTCTTTGGATCTTCCTTCACTCACATTTCATATTCTCAGAATTGACACCCTTTACTCCTTAGTCTACTTTGGGTTTTCTAGCTTCTGGAATCCTATCTATGTTCTCCCTGACAACTGCCACAATTGCAAGTGAACTGTTCTTTGTGTGATTGCTCGTGGCATAGCATCCAGCCCCCATGAGAGATTTTTAATGACGCTCCACAATGGCGGAGACTATGTTCTCAGGGTCAGGCACACAGTTGGTGCTCAATAAATGTGCTGACAGAAGGGAGGAATGAAGGAAAGACTGGATGAAGCATCTTCATTTTCAGCTAGAATCCTTTCCTCCTGCACTTTCTCTGTTGCCTTATCTCAACACAGAAGCCTTTCCTTGCTGACATTCACACCCTTGGCAACAGCCAGGGGTGGTTGCATCATGGCACTGTTGTTTTGTCGGGAGAGGGGAGGCTGCTTTCATGTCCTTGGAGAATCATCAGGCCGCAGGAGCGCTGACTCCCCCAGGCTCCTGAAACTTCCAGGGCACACTTCTCTTAGGTAGTTGTAACACTATGCTGTAATTGCTTGTTTGCATGGCGGGCTCTCTCCCTCACAGACTCTAAGCTCCCCAGGGTGAGAACTCACACGGTAGGTATCCCTAACTTTTCAGCCTCCAGCACAGGGCCTGAGCACATGCCGTACTCAGTAAACGGCTGCTGAAAAACGATTTCATTAGGGAACGACTCAATGAGTAATTGAACGAATAACTAGAGGAATTAGTAAATTAGGGAGTTAATAATAAAATAGGTGAAACTGAATGTGAAAACAATTATTCACCCCAGTATTTCCTCAGGTGCAGTACCTATCCCATTAGCGATACACAGATCATTTTGAGGAATATATTAACTAACTTTCTGAATTTTAGTTGCTAAGGGACAACAAAATAGATGTGAAAAAAATTAGCTTGCACATTAAATCCTTCGTATCATTGATATTATTAGGACAAGTTGAGTTAAATAAAAATATTAAGTAAATATAATACTATTACAAGAAGGTACTTAGATATAGAAAGTATCACGAAATTCGTGTATAAATGAGTGAGGCTTGGGAACACATCATTTGAAAATGAATGGGGGGAAATGCCCTAAGATTTCATGAGCTTTTATTATATTCCAGGCACTGTTTTAAGCGCTTGACGCATATTAACCTGTAGAACCTTCATAACAGCCCTCTGAGTGAAAACATTTTGCAGTCTCTTCTCACTCTTTGGTTCTCTTAAAAAGAGTTCAACATCCTTCCCCAGGCAATAGGGTCGTGTTGTATGTGACCATTCAAGAACCAATCAACTCTCCTTCCCCTTCCAAATCTTTTTTCTCATACTTCTTCTTCCACCTGAAATGCTATCCCTAATACCCTTTGTACAAATCCCAAGTCTGAACTCTGACTAGGCCCCTTACAACCTTCCTGCTCTCTATCTCCCTTCCCTTCAGGTGTCAAACAGAAATAATAACAACCCCCACTGCCTCGGGTTGTTGTGAGGAGTAAGTGGGGTGACTGCACTTCACGCAAGTGAAGCACATGTTAACATGCAGCATGGGGTGGCTTTTATCCCACAGTGGGTTGACCTCAATCCATACACTCAGGAGTGCAAGCAGCATATTTATTTTTCTACATTCTCCTTAATTTAATTTCATTGTCAAGCCTTCTTTCACCAGATGGTAGAAACTTAATTGATTTGGGGTCTCACCTCCTTCCTTTCTTTGAGATTGAGTCCTAAATTCCAGAGACTGGGTTTCAGGTCATTGGTCATGGTTACTTTTCTGTATGGATATGCAAGGATATGTCCTCATTTAGACTTGGCCAAAAGAGTTAAAGCTGCCTCTTTTCACCACAAAACACAAAGCTTGATCAGCAGCCCCTGCCACTTTCAGGCCAGGTCTGGAATGAAGTAACTTTCTAATTCTTCCCATTTTGCACTATGTAAGGGAAGGCTGGATGCTGCAGTAGAACGATCTGCCTATTACCCTTTAACAGTCCAGATTTGCTTGCAGAGAATATTAATACTGAGGCACTTAACAATTGTTGGAAGGAATGTAGCGTCACTTCTAGGTGTGCTTCTGAAACCACACTGCAGAACTGACTTGCCAGGGAGCTGCAGCCGCTGCAAACATCAGAAGTATGAAGAATCAGGAAGCTGCCCCTGGAACTATTGGCTTCAGGACTACTTCTTGATTCAGGATTAATTGATTCAGGCTGTTCCCAACGCTGGCTCCAGAGCCACCCCTGCTATATTTGTACTAGCAATAACATAGATGCTCCATACTCTGCCTCCTGACACCCACAAAAGCAGCATCTGGATGCTTGGACTGCTTTCATTGCTGCTATGAAAACTGCATCTTCCACGACTCCGCATTGCAGAAAAGACCCCAGAAGTGCATTCAACCTCACTCCAACCTTCTGCTCCTTAGGGAAATTCAAGGTGTGGCAAGGATGAGGAAGGAAAGCAGAACTTGAAGGCAACTACCAAGGAGTTTCTAAGATACCTGGCAACTTAGGTCTTTTTCCCAACCTTTGTAGGCTCTGCACAAACTCTGGGTTCACAAAGTGTGTTATGCAAACCCTTTCCAATGCCTTATCCTCTCAATGCTCTCTTCACAACCACTCCACTGGCATTATTACCTCCTCATTTTACAGGTGAGGGAACTGAGGATGACATGGATGAAGTATTCGGTGCCTCAGAGTCAGGATTTTTTGATCCTAAAACTTACTCAACTTGGATTACTGATACACAATTAGATTTTTTTAAAAGTGAATATTTATTTGAAAGAAAATAAATCAAGACAAATTATGAATTTTAAAAAGCTAACAAACCACAAACATCACAAAATCTAGACAAATAATAATATTTTATTAACTGCCTGACATCTCTGAAATATTTTTCTTACATTTTTTGTTTCATGCTCTTTGACTGTCTTGTCATGACAAAGATTTTATAAAACATTTTTCTATAGAGAAAATAGAAAAATTACTTAGTCTTTCCATTAGCATGGTTGATCAAGATCTTTTATATTATTGGCAGTATACAAATATTTATGAAAGCCTTATAACTCATTATCGGTAATGCCCTACAAATATTAGGATATCTGTCAAATTTGGGGAAGCTTCTTCCCTAGATGAGCTGTAGAATTTCACAGAAATTTCAAGTGTGTGTGTGTGTGTGTGTGTGTGTGTGTGTGTAGTGACTAATCTTAAAGTTTTTCTGTATTAAGGACTCCCAGTTACCAGTTTATCAATGATATTTTTATTTAGTGATGTATTCTGAGTTTTACATTATCTCACCTATGCTAGAGTTCTGTGTCATGTCAGCAAGAAATTTAAACAGTGAGATCATGATAATTTTTAAAATTTCCATCAAAAAAAAAAAGAAAAAACATTATATGGTGCATTTGTAAGTATGTGTGTTACATTAGTGAGTGTGCTTCTGAGAGCACAGAACTTCCAGTTGGACTAAGTGTTGATAAGAATCAAATCCTCCACGTACACAGCTGATGCTCAGAAGCACACCACGCACTAGCTTCTGACACCTTCCATTCTAAACCACGTTTCTCTTCTATTGCCCATTGGTGGTGCGGACACCTTAGGATACATTCACATTAGAGGGCTGCCATTGGCTCTGTGCCTTCCCGCGTTAGCATTAGGTTAATTGGCACTGTGAGTGTAGGAGTGTTCCTGGAAGTCACTCCTACACCAGGATACTAGCAGTACCTTAACCATAAATATAAGTGACAGACGAGCTCATAAAGATATCATATTAACCCCCAATAAATCAATCACCTATTCACATTTCATATAAGTAGATCTTAAAATGACAACGGCCATTCTAATGCCACCTAACTCAAAGGGAAGTAGGAGTGGGAAAAGACCACATCTTAACCAACTGTGCTTAACACATTTTACTTCCACAGATGTTATAGTACATATCACCATGGCAACACATTGGAAGGACTCCTCCCAGGACCCGAAATGTGAGAGTCTCTGAAGCTTAAGCATGCTTGGCCTCAAGGTGTATCAGTGCAGCCAGAAACCCAGATCTGGAGCTTCTAACTCTGTAATGGGGCCTCTTTCCACAATGCCTGAAGACCTCCCTGTTCCAAGAAGTGTCTGAATGGTCTGGGGACATCTGCTTGCTTTATATTAGCCACAATTAATAATCAGAAGCAGAGACACAGCCACTTAACGTATATCAACCACTCTTCTGGGAGTGAGCTGTCATCCTCTAGTTCGCTTTTCCCGAGATAGGGAAATTGATAGGTCACTAGTGTCTGTGAAAAGCACTCAAAAGGTATCATATTTATTTTAGCTGCAGCTTCAAATCAGTGGCTATCTGCATTATGAAGAACATCATTCTATAAAACACATTTGGTCTTCATTTCTCAAATGCTCCTGAAGGGAACATATGGTAATCTGTTTAACTCTGTATTCCACAGAGATACCCCATCCACCAAACCCACATGCTATTTTTATTATGAATTCATGTTTCCTTTTTATACCCTAAATATTCCCCCTTTCTGCTCAGATGGGTAAAAATACCTAAGGCTACAAGACTATTCCTTTTACCATCAAATTCATGAGTCACTCCCTCTAGTCACTAAATATAACAGAAATATTATTCACGGGGGGTTAACAAGTGCACATTGGCAGATCCCATGTCCTTCTGGGCTTTGGACATGAACTATTTTGAAGTTATTTGAGTTTTTTTCAGAACCCAAGCTAACATACGCTCACTGTGTGATCTTCTGAATTATTTGTCTCCACTAGAAGCTAACCCTTGAAAGTTTTTCTCAATTGTCCAGTTTTGAGGCTTTATTTCATAGCCTGATTATTTTCCCAGATCTGAGTATTGCTCCTCCTTGCTTCTATTCCCCCATCAATAGTGTCATTTAAAACACTGATTTCATTTCTTAAATATCCCTAAGCCCACTGCCCTTCCCTACTCCCACTGAAAGCTCAGTGTGGAATGTGACAATGGAAACTCCAGGCCTCCCTTCCAATGATGGCTAATATTGATGCTCAATCCATAAAACAGACTTGGTGTTTAATTGGAAGTTGCTTGCCAATGCAAGGAAGGGAGCATAGTTCTTAAAATTTGGTTTGTAGGAGAGGTAGAGTTTCTTTTAAAAAAATCAATACACTTCTTTCTCCCAAAGCAGGCATAAACGTGAAATATAACCTGCCTTTCTTTACACTAATCAGCATTTACAAAAGATGGTCTATGACCAGGCAATTCTCTGTGGTCAAATATATTTAGAAAACACTTCGTTTTAAATCTTCCTCTTTGGTTTTCATAATGCAAATTAGTGTATTTAAGTCTCTAGAAGTCCTTTGCTAAAACAAACAAAATCTAATTCTAACTTTTAAAAAAAGTTTCCCAGTTGCACTTGATCGCATGACTCTTTTCTCTAACATCCACCAAAACAAATGCTCTACAAAGCACACATTGGGTAATGCTGCTTAATTAATTTTTTCTGATTTTTCAATGACATGATGCTTTTAATGAATAGATTTTATACAATGGAGGAACATCTCAATAGGTTTCAGATCATTTGTTTAAACTCTTTTTTGAGATTAAAAAATAGATTTCCTTGCATAAAATAATGTATAAGTGTTATATAAACCTCAGAATTAAGTATCAGAATTCAGTCTGAGTTCTAAAGACCTTGAGTTGCCTTTAAGCAACATCCCCAAATCATAATTAACGAGATTAGGCAACTGAATAACCAAGCATTCATTTACTCATTCACTGTTCACTTATTTATTCCTATTTATTGAACAACTACTATGTACCCAGCACTCATATAGGCACTGAGATACCATGGATAATGTACCCACAGAAATTTGTAGCCTACTGGAAAAAATAAACATTTACAAATAGTAACACAAACACATATTTACTTTTGGTCCATGTAGGTTCTATAGAGGAGAAGAAATTAGTGCAGTGATCATGTGTAACAGGAGAAAATGATCTAGCTTTGGGGAGGAGGAAGATGTCAGGGAGGGCTTCCTGGAGGAGGTAACATTAGGTTATCCCTGAAAGCCTTTGGGACAGATCAGGATGAGGCAGGCAGAAACAGTATTCCAGCCCCCCAGAATAGAATATGCAGGAAGTAATTTTGCTGATTGAAAGAAATGGAAGAAAGCTTTCTGGCTGGAATCTGGAATGGAAATGGGCTCCTGGAATCTAGAGAAGGAAAGAGATAATGCAATAGAGGTAAATAGGGACCAGACCTTCAAGGTCTGGAAAGAAGGTAAACATACACGAATGTTTTAATTCCAAGATCAGTACAAAGCATGGTTCATCAAACCCTCCTGTTTTAAGGTAAGATTAAAAAGAATTCTTGGTTTGGAAAACAAAATGGATTCTATCCTCATCTCCTTAAGCATTATTTTTTTTTATCATTAGATAAACAATTACATCCAAAAAATGACAACAATTAAGCAGCCCCAAATAAAAGAGGTTTCAGTTACACAAGATGAATCAAGCCAGTTTTAAATCCCAGAATTCAGCACTCACGAGAAGAGAATGTGCTACAGCCTATCCAAAAGCTGTATCTCACATAAAAGCAACCAAGAGACACATCACCTAATCAGCACGACCCACAGGGGAGCTGTGGCCCCAGATTCACTTTACCTTTTATCCCTCTCTGATGTATTTGAAATATACTGGTTCTAATCACAGTGAGTGAATGAGGAGAGAAGGTGGGATTTCCATCTCCTTAGTACAATAAGCTTCTCAGAACAAGTCATCTTTATAAATAATTCCATATTATCCCAGTCATACTGTCTGGATATCTGGGACTTATTTAATGAAACGGCTGGCTTTAAACATTTCCGGAAGAAGGCTTTTAAACTTCAGAGCGTACGTCTTCAAGACTAGAGGTCAGAGTCTGCGGTCAAATACCGTGCACTCAGACTTGAAATACTGTTTATGACCAGAGACCAGAAGAAGGATGGCCTCCCAGAAGTTGGTAGCTAGTTCTGGGGGAGGCAAATGCCTACTTAAGATTGTCTATGATGAATACTACTACTAATCAAATTGCCTTGATTCTCCAAACTGCTCTGCTTCTCTCCTTTATCTCTGTAAGATGGCTGTCCAAGAAACCAGGCACTCACCAGCGAAACCTTCCCTTTCCTATGCCTCCCTGGCCATACCCAGGTAGTCTTTGAGTCTTGTTGGATCCATCCAACAAGCTCTATCTCCTCCCCTCCCTTCTCAAGCCAACAAACCCAGATCAGCTACTCTCCTAAGGTGATAAGAAGACCATAGGCTTCTCTGTCAGAGGGATCTGGGCTCAAGCCCAGGTTCCTATTTCAGAGAAGTCGCTGTCCTTCTCTAAGCCTTGGTTTCTTCACCTAGAAAATGGGGGTGGGGCCATGTTGGGGCTGCACAGGCAGCAATTGTTTCCAGCCTGCAACCTGGAGCCGATCTGCCTGAGTCCCATTCGTGGCTCTCTTGCGTGATTTTGGAAAAATCATTTAACCCCTACAAACCTCAGTTTCCTCATCCTGAAAGTGGGGATAATAATAGTAGGTTCGTTGTGAGAACAGTGAGATATGTGGAAAACACTTAGGATGGTGCCCCATGCCGAGTGAGCGTTCGGTGATTATTGGATCATGAGTATTAAGATGAGATGCGGTCACACTAGGGCTCATCCAGTTGGCAACTCAGGAGGGGCATTCAGGTCCTGGAAGATCACCTCCTCCTAACACCACCTGCCTCTGATAAAGTCATACTGTGACCCCAAACTGCCACATTTGCGGAAGCTCCAGTCCCTGATCCCCTGAATCTTCCCGCTCCCTGGAGTTGTTCTGCTGTACCTCAAGGCACCTGTTTTCGCCCCTTTTCTGGCTTGATAGCTCTTTAGGTCAGGGACAACTTGTTTCATGCACATGTAGTTGGAAATAACTACAACACATATTTCCTGGCAGTAAATACTTGGTGCATTTGTTGCTCTGCCCCAGAAGGCTGCATCCTCACTCAATTCATTCCTCGCTCAAAGGCAGGCAGATCTGCAAAGGAGCTGTATCTTGAGCTGTTATCGCCGCTACAAAACCCAGCCCCATGCAAAAGGATGTCAACACCTGTTCCCCGCAGCTCGAAGACCACCAGACGCAATTCCACCCGAGGTATTGGGAGAGTCCAGATTTTAGTTGCCCAAAATCAGTCCGAAGGGGGAAATTCACGGTTTTGAAACTTTGCTAGTTTTCACTAGGTCTCTCTTGCTACTGCACTAGAACAATGGGATCAAACAAAGGAAACTTTTTAATATAGTCAGGTTTGGGGTTTGGGTTTTCTTTTTTTTCATTTTTATATAGTTGGTGGAGCAAACAGAGGAGGCCGCATATGACAGCGTCTAAGAGGAGGAACTGGACTTCCTGGGGTGCAACCCAGACTCTTTAGCAACCTCAGGCTAGTTACTGATCTCTTAGTCCTTTTCTCATCTATAAAAATGCATGATAATACTAACTATTCATGAAATTGTTACATAAATGGTTAGAATATTGCCTGCACATAATACTCATCAATTAGCTACTGATATTAGCAGTTACTTCAAATTATAGTCGGTAGTAACCACGTATACAACTTGGTTCCCCCACCCCCAAGCCTAGGTTAACTCTTACTATTAAGTATGCTCTTGTAAGCTTCCTTTATAGGTTCGGTGTGTGTATGGGGCGGGGGGCGGGGAGGACACCTGCTACACGCCAACCACTGTCCTACCGGGTAGGGATATAGGTATCAAGACAGACCAGGTACCTGTTTTTCTGCAAGTAGAAAAAAAAAGATTTAATAAACTTATATAAATAAGATAGTTTGGTTTACACGTAGCGTGAAGCTCATGATTCAGGATGATGTGACAGAAATCTAATAGACAGATACTTTTTGATAAGTGATTAGGGAGGGGTTCTCTGAGAAGCTGAGATTCAAACTGGGATCTGAGTATAACAAAGGAATTACCATTCAAAAAGACAGAAGAATAGAATATCAGACAGATGGAAAGGACAGGATTAAGCAAGTACTTACCTGAATAATGCCTATCTCACTAAAGTAGACCAGAGATCAGGACACTACAGCACCTGGGACAAGTCTGGCCAGTCACCTGTTTTTGACAGTGAAGGTTCATCAGGACACAGACACACCCGCTTGTTTGTCTGTGGTCTGTGGCTGCGTGCATGCTACAAAGGTAGAGTTGAGTAGCTGTGAAGGAGTCATATGGCCCACAAATCCAAACTATTTACTATCTGGCCCTTTCTAGAAAATATGTGCTGACCCCTCGTCTAGACCATGAGACCCACGAGGGCAAAGGCCACATCTGCCTGTCCATGCACTGCTGTCCCTTCCATCCTAGTTCTGTCTGACCTGGTAGATCCGTGTAAACAGCTAAGGAGGGAATACACGCAAGACATTTGTGCCTGTGCCGATTTTTTAAAAGACTTTATTTAAAACGAAACCTTTGAAATGACCATTTCCGAACACACAGTTTTTCCTTCAGGAGGACATCGTTGGTCCCTATATACACACGGAAGAAGCAGTGTGAAGTGGTGGCCCAGGTAATGGCTGCATATTTATCTCACCATATGAATTTCCTGCAAGATTTTTGGCTCCAGCCTGGAACAAAACAGTGGTTCTGCAGGGTGCCAGCCGTTCTGGCAAGGGTGGAAATATAAGGAAACCACCCCATGCCAGCTTTGTAGGTAGCTCACTATGTGTATGACGTTAATTCAAAGCATTCCTTCAGCTTGGCGTGTGCCAGGGTTTCTCAACCTTGACACCATCAACATTTGAAGCTAGAGAAGTCTCTGCTGTGGGGCGTCCTGTGCACTGTGAGCTGTCTATCAGCATCCCTGGTCTCTACCTACTAGATGCCGGTAGCATCGCTCCTCCGGATCCGACGATCGAAACTATCTCCAGACTGTACCAAATGGCTAGGGTGGGGTGCTGGGCAAATGAAGGGAGTAAATGAAATCACCCTCAGATCAGGAGTACTGGCATACTCTGAAAACCTCCTAGAAGTTGAAAGCAGTCTCAAAAATGTACGTTTAGAGAGCTGTAACATTCAACAGCCAACCTTTCAATCACTTTGTGTATATTTTCACATCCACCTAGGTGGGGAGTAGGTGCCAGTAAAAAATGATGAATTTGGTAACTCCCGGTAACATTACAGGGATTAATTCTCCCTACTGGGGCATAACTTTTGAAAAACCGTTTAATTTGATCCAAGGCTGAGAGTTGTGCACCCTCTTTGGATTTGGGGTGTTGCTGGGTTTGTTTTTAAAAAAAAAAAAAACTCTCAGGTGCAAATGCAGCCAGGTGCTGTGATTCCTACAAAGCTCACGATCAGGCATGATAAGAGATCTCAGAACTCTCTCTCCGCTCTTCACAAAATCTGAACTACATCTGCCTGCCTGCCCAGGGCTAATGCTCCACCAGCTGCAGCACCAAGAGGCGATGCACACGTGGATGACGCTCTCTGTGGAGAATTCAGGAAGTGAGCCCAGAACAAAAGAAAGACACAGGGAAGTAGAGAGTGTGGCAGGCAGCTAGGTGGAATCCGTGGCTTTCAACAAAAAAGGAAACAGCATTAACATGACCTCCTTGGGAAGGGGAAACTCAAAAGAGTGCCATGTTAGCCTAAACGTAAAACAGATACTGAGCTTGAACATCCGTGGTTGCTTAGGATGCTTTATACACCAGTGTGATTTTCGATATAGTACATTTTATTACATGTATTATTATATAGCAAATGATTTCAGCAATATTTTCCTAACAAAGAATGGATCACAGGACTCACGAGCAATCCATAAATACATATTGTATATAAGTATATATATACACACACATATACATATATGTATTTAGCTCACGTTTTGCTTTTAGCTTTGAATTCTCAACATTTGAAAGGAGAGATTTTCATGAAAAAATCTGCATCTGGCTTCTCTTCAAAATCTGCAAGATCTGCCGACACCACCACACCCACCTTCTTCAGCAATGACAGTTCACTGGAGATGAGCAGCAGGGCATGCGCTTCCTAGTTTACCACACTCCCCACCACTCCCCAGTATCTGATCCTTGCCTATTTCACAGTTCAGGTTAGCTACCTAGAAATGTTTGGCATGTCTGCTTGCAGCTGCTTGTGTAGATAAATTTTATCTTTATCTTTGGCCACTTCCTGCAGCCAAACCAAGTTCCTTTTCACTTTCAAATAAGCTTGCCCCAAATGCAATGCCTCCATGGAAGTTTGTCTGATAATCTTATCTGCATTTTTTTCCCTCCCACTATTTTCTCCACCCGAATATACCATACTTCATTTATGGTAACACTTCCCCAAATGTACCCTGTGGTACCAAATACACATTGTGTACAGAAAATATAAGGATGCTATGGTTGAATGACTTAAGAAAATTCAGTAGTACACAAAGATCAAAGAGTGTCTTTGCCGCAGTACTTTTTGGACTCTATAATTGCAAATGTGCTCTGTGACTTTCTAAGAAGAGGGCATGGTATATGAGCATTTTCTAGTTTTCTATACAGCTTCAGAAAACTCTATTACCATACTTTATTGCCTTTTCAAAATGTGTATTCATAGTCTCCAATGTTTTTGCTAATTGTTTTCAACCACAGGTAAGTTGCAGAGAAGGGATGGGTAGGCTATCAACAGAGCTAGGGAGGGAGGTAGAAACAGGAATAATTTTTGATTCCACAAAGATCTTTCAAAAGCAAAAAGTAATCACCATCAACATAAACACCTTTGCATAGAAGAGACATCATTTAAAACACCCCCCCACAAAGGAAGAAAAACAATTTCTCTGTCAAGGGCCACCCTTTCCACCAAATACATTTGGCTTGTAAAATGTATGCTGTGTTTTTCTTATTGCCTTTATTTCATAGAAGTTCTGTAAAAACTTTGTCACAGACTGTCACCAACGTGCAAAACTGAATTTGGGAAACATTGGTCTACATTACGTTAAATCTGGCAACAACACAAACTCAAAAACCACTGTAAAAATAGTTCCCACATGAGGGAAGAGATGCTAAGTTTCCAAGGCAGGGATTGCTGTGAGCTGTGGAAACACACTAAGGCACCACGGAGAGAAGGCAAGGATGAGATGGACGTGGACTTTCCCTTGGAGTGGCTTTTGCACATTCCCTTCCCTTATCCTGATCTTCCACTGAAGTCACACAGGGGAGGCTTTGCAATCTTGGCTGAGGTGCAGGGGCTGCCCTGTATGGCCTGGCACTGATGGGAAAGAGTGATGATCAGGATGCAGAGTGGATGACCTTAACAGTTTGAGTCAGAACAAGAAGAAATAGTAGTGGTACTTTGTGAAATGAGCCAATGTAGTCTAAAACCTGGAAAATACGTTATTTAAACCATTTCAAGATGAAAAAAGATGATGATGCTTAAGACGATTTTAAGGAATAGAACACAAATACGTCCCAGTTACTCACCATATGGAAGGTTTTGCCCTATGACTGGTGGATGGTTATTACTCGCTGGAGCAAATTCCTAGAGTTATACTGGGTAGGAACTTTATGAAAGTCCTAATACATTTTATAAAGTCTTTTTTTTTTTGCCATTTGACCCTCACCAGTTGATTGGGGTGATAAAATATTTGGAGCCTCCAAATAATCCATTTTTATTTTAAGAAAGATTATTTTTTTATTGCTCTACATACTGGTTTCTACGGTAGATATTAATAAATCCTTGAGGGCAGAAACTGAAACTACACATTTTAGGATTCTCACTGCCTGGTGCCTAGTAAATTCTTGCTCGATGCCTCTGTGAATAAATAAAGGAATGTGAAAATAGGTGATGAATGAACACCAGAAGACAGCATTATTTTACTTTTTCATTTTGCATGTTTTAAATTAAACCTCTTAGTTTGAGATAATTGTAGACTCACATGTGGTTACAAGAAATAATACAGAGGGATCTCAAGTGCCCCTGGCCCAGTTTCTGCTAATGGCAACACCCTGTAAAACTGTGGCACAGTATTGCGACCTGGATACTGACCAGGGTGCAGCCAAACACGGAACATTTCCAACATCACCAGGATCGTTTGTACCCACTTTCCTCCTGCCACCAAGTCAAAGTCCAGGTTCCCTGCTCAGCCTCTGTTGGTACCAGGAAGGGGGAGCTGGGGTTCCTCATTGCAGCTGGCTGGGCAGGAGTTCCAGCTCCCCACTGGGCCTCACAGCATCCCAGGCGGAGAAGGATGCAACTGTTACTGGCGGGCAGTCCTGACTCTCCCCTGGGCCTCCTCTGGCACCAACCAGGGGGCGCCTCATCACAGCCTCATGAGGGGACAGTTCAGCTTCCCACTGGCCTTTGCTGGTGTAGGTCGAGCTGCTGCCACATTGCTTTCTGTGGTTATTATTTAAGTTTTCTGTCTTGTTAGGCTGCCCCTTTCTTGATCCTTTGGCTAGAGAGAGCAGGGTTTTGTTGGCGCTTCTTTCCCTGTACCTGTTGGTGTTTCTGGGTTTCTGGCTTCCTCAGCTCCAAGTCGGGATGCATGAAGCAGAAGACAACCAGGGAACTCAGTCAGCACCACATCGTATCTCGGGTCCCCAGGTTCCTACCTGCTCTGCTTTCTTCTCCTCACTTTTCAGAGTCTTCTTAGGTTTGCTCTCTATGTATAATGTCCGGGGTCTTTAGTTGTAACTTAGTGGGAGGAATAGGGAAAATTACATATATTCCATCTTTTTGGAAATGCAAGTCCTCATTTTACATTTCAAAAGTGGAAATTTTTTTAAATCTCCCAACTTGTAATATATTTCAATGTTCCTCTTGAAGATTCAATGTGGTTTTTTTTATCTAAATGGGCACTTAATTCAAATACTATTTTAGTGCTTGTCCATCTATAAGCAGTATTAGTTGAAACCTACCCGGTGAGTCAGCATCAACCTGGTGAGTCAGTCTCTAGCTGGTGAACACCAGAGTCAATTTGATATATAAGACAACCTCTATTTCAAAAACAAATTTCCACTCATCCTGACTTTTTTACTTGCATGCATAAAATGTACATATTTAGATTTTGGTACCAGTACCCCCTCTTAACGGCAAATAGTTTACCTTGAATTAACTTTTCAGAACATAAAAGAAAAGGAAGTTCAAAAACCTCCAGTTAGAGACATCTGTCTTGATTTTACTTCCACTCTATTTAGCTAGAGTTCACAAAACAACACTACAGAATGTATTTTCTCTATTTTTTTTCCCTGAAAGCATGCTTTTTTTCTCAAGAACCTTCACAAATGTTAGAAATCACTGAAGCCCTTTTGAAATAGGGAAGGGGTTTTCAAATCACAGATCCATGTTTGACATTCTCTCATTTGGAAAGTAATTTTATTTTATCACATGGGGGTTTTAGCCCACATGAGGGTTTGATGTGCCAGGCGTTGGGGTCAGAGCAGGAACAACGATGGCTGTGGAAGGAAGTCCTACGTGGAAGATGTTTTGATTTTTCCCACTTCCGTGCCAGGGCTTTGACTTGATCATCAGCAGAGGCATGGGCCCGACCTACGGTGGTCCCACAGGAGAAACATACAGCTCCTCATGAGAGAACCAGAAGTAATTAGTGACAAGAACTTAGGTTACAGTCTTAGGACATGGTAGACAAAAAGTGAGGCCCTCAGGTTATGACAGGAGATGGGGGGCTGGAGACTGAAAACAACTTTTAATCATAAAGTCACAATTGGAATCCTCAGTTACTACACACCTAGCTCACGGAGTCACTAGATTAACGAGGAGCAGATTAATCCCCTCTTGAAATATGTGCACATGTAAATACATGCACATTCATGTCATGATTTTTTAAAAATTTCCAAGACACATCTTAGGTTGACATAATTCTCAACTGCATTCTCTCTCTGTGGTTCCTCTTCTCAGTTCTCCATTCACCATCTTAAATCATAATCCAGCCGACACTCTCAGTGACATCTACAGTGTGTTGAAGTCACCATACACAATAGTTATTACCTTCTACAGACTGTCTTTGTCAAGGTTTAAAGGAAGGACCTGTTCTTTTCAAAGGGTAATTCCTAAGAGCTTAATCAAATTGACAACCCTCTTCCAGGGAACTTTCTCTGACTCTCCATCTCCACCGCCTGGGTTAGATGCCCTACTGTGTGCCATCAAAGTCCCCTGTGCTTGTCCCTCTCACCGACTTCATCATCTGAGGGCAGGGGGGAACTGTCATAACTGGGAGTTATCCCCAATACCTAGCACAATGCCTGACATAGTTCTCATGTATAAGTATTTGAAGGAAGTTAGGAATCTGCTCTCAACTGGTCAATTTTGAGGGGTGGGGACCAGGAGCAGAAAATCTTTAAGAGACAATACTTGACACCATATGAGCAAAATGAACAATGACAGGCAAGCCCTCGCCATGTTTTCACAAAAAGATGTCTATTGCAGCCCTGTTTATGATGCTGAGAAGCTGGAAACGACCTATTCCATCAACATGGGAATAAATACATTAAATGTAGGATATTTAACAGTTTAAAAAGAGTGAGCAAGACCAGTATGTTTCAACAGGAGAAGACCTCAGAAAGGTAGTTAAGGGAAAAGAGCAAACTGCAGAAGATGTACATCTGATTCTTTTATATAAGAGCAAAAAGAACTCCAAGCAATTCTGTATGTTTTGAGTATAAACAGCAAATATATATATTTATATGTATATAATATATATTACTTATATAATAAAATTCTCAGAGAATGTAACAGAGTTGCAATTTATTTAAAGACAGAAATGGTCAGAAGGTCATATTTCAAACAATAACAGTGGTTTCTTTAGGGGAAGGGAAGAGAAGGAGGTGAGGGTGTCGAAGGAGTCTCTAGTAAAATTCTTACTGCTCATTTTGATTTAGAAGGAGAGTTTTTTAATTACATGTATTACTTGCACATGTAAACAGTTCTTCCTCTTACCCACTAAAAGTTGGTTCATCCCTAGACTTGAAATGTTTGCAAATTGTGACCCCAGTGCCCTGGAATATCTTGGTAGGATCTGTGGGATTTTTTTTTCCCCTTCTCCTTCCTCATTAAGAGCTGAGAAAAACATTTGTGAGGGATATTGCTCAGGCCAATCCTTCTCGTTTTGGAACAATCTCATTGTTTGTCAACTGCCAGCTTTGACATTCTCTCTCACTTCCCACGGTCTGGCAGACTGGAAAGAGTCTGGAGCCAACTCGATTCTCCCCCTCCGAAGAAAGAGCTTAGCAGTCTGCACTCTGTTTGGAGAGAACTGGTAAAATGTGCCATTTTCCCCTCTATTCCAAATGCCCAAGCGTGTGTGTTAGGATGGGGAAATCTGCCTCATGGCAGAAGTGTGCTATCAGCATCCTCTGTATGAAGAACTAATTTTTTTGAGATGTCTTGCTGTTTGATGGGAGGCTTGATAGTACAACAAAAAAGCCTCCAGATTCCACCCCTTCCTTCCAAAAGTTTGCAATCAAAAACAGACCACATGGACACAAATGTTTCATCATAATGACAAATGTTGAAAGGGACATATATATCTCAACAACTCTATAAACTAATTTCTACGATTATCACAACCCCATTTAACAAACTGAGTAAACTGAGGTTAAGTTAATTGCAGAGGGTTATATACCAAGTATGTGACAGAGTCCAGTTCAAACACTGGCATTCTAAATCCAGAGAGACCCAGTACCACTTAACGTCTTTCCATATCATCTCATGTCACAGCCTCTCCTACTCAGTGCTTAGCAAACAGAAGAGTCTCAATAAACACTTCTTGAATGAATTAATGAATATTTTACAACTGGCAGACACCTGATTAAAGGACATCGTGCAAAACCAAAAGCATGGCTAACCCCTCTAGGTATACTGACAACAAGCAGTAATAATCACGGCATGTGGAGTCATAAAGACAGGGCTACAACCCTCGACTACTCCACTTACAAACTTAGGTAAGTTCCTTAGTCTTTGTAAGCCTCAATTTCCGTATTTGTAGAAGAAGTGAAGTGTGGTAGTCAGGATTCTAAGACGGCCCCCAAGACTCTCAGCCCCTGGTGTTTCACCCTCTATGATTGCCTCCCCTTGACTATGGCTACAACCTGGGGATAGGATGCTATATCACCCCTGTCACTGGGGTGACATCCTCATCAGCTGACTCGGAATTAATCAAATAGAGACTCCCCTGGGTGGGCCTGACCTGGTCAAAAGAGCCTTTGGAAGAAGATAAAGCTTCAGAGAGATCATGATGCTGGCCTCAAAAAAGCAAACTGCCATGTCGTGAAGCGCCTCTGGGGCCACGTGGCAGGGCACCGCAGGTGACCTCCAGGAGGTGAGAGCAGTCCCTGGCTGACAACTAGTAAGAAAGGGGACCTGTCAGTCATACAGTTTTGGGAAATGCACTAAGCCAACAACAGCCGGTGAGCTCAGAAGAGGACTCAGAGACTCAGATGAGAATCACAGCCAGCACCAACACCCGATTTCAGCCTGGTCCGACTCTGAGCAGAAGACCCAGCTAACCCACTCCTTGACTCTCGACCCATGAAACTGTGACATAATAAATTTATGTTGTTTTAAGCCACAAAGTTTGGGCTGACTTTTTACACAGCAATAGAAAACTAATACAGACAGTGATGCATCAAATAGTAACATAAAAATTAAATAAAAGAATAGAGGCAAATTGCCTAGCACATGTGCAATGATGGTAAATTTTTGCCCCCTCTTCTTGGGGGATGTGAAGCTACCCACATACCGCTGGGAAAGCGAATGGGATAGCTGGAGTTTCAAGACCCACCTAGGCCCATGAGGACATGAGCCACACTAGAGATGATGAGTGAAAAGGCAGAGGGAGCCTGGGGCCCTCGACCATCACAGAAAAACCGTATCAGCTTGGACTCGTGTCTGCAAGCCACAACTTCCATGCTGAGTCACTCTTTTGGCATTTTCCTATTACTCCCAGCCTAACTCAGTTTTGTTAACCAGATGCTAATCAGTAACTCAATGCTCTCACCAGCAAAAATACTGACAGTGCTGACCTTACCCATAAAAGCAGGGTACCCTGGACTCTCTAGTACAGAGGAATTCAAGTGATACCATAAAAAAGGGCTATTTCACTTGTTGGCCACGAGTTCTGGAGAAGAGAGTTGAGATTTCATCTTTGTTTGGAGGAGGTGGGAGTCAATCAGGAGAGAGGCAGAGGCAGGGGAAGAGGAAGAGGGTGGAGGAATGCACAGGGCACTCCTCTGTGCAGCAGGATCCTTGGGGCCTCCAACGACCTTAAGAAACACCCTTCAGCAGCAGCAGCATCATCTGCTCCACCAGAGGAGGATCAGATTCCCTCACGGAGCTCATTTCAATGCTCAAACTGCAGTCCTCTCCTTTTTGCTGGAGAGAATTCCTATTTTATCATTAAAACTGCTGATTGTAACTCTGCTAATACATGACTATTGCTCACACACAGAAAAGGAGGTAATGCGATCAAACGCAACGCTAATATTAAATTACTGTAACTCATTTAACGTACCCGCGCACCATTACCATTATCCCCCTCCCCTTCGCAAGAGCTTGCACACGCACACGAAATCTATAAACTCCTTCCAGGAATACAAAAGCACCCTCTAGGATGTTGATAAGAAACAGGACAGTCACTCTCTCCTGACATATTTGTTCTTTAAAAACAAATCAATGGCACCGGGATTTGGCACCTGAATGCAGAACAACGGCTTGATGAGGCAAAGATTGTCTTCATTAAGAACATTAATATTCATAGGGAGTAGAAAATCTGACACGAGAGAGGACTCACTAACCTTTTCTCATATTAGATTTTTACTTCTTAACACAATTACAGTCCGGCAATGACTTAATTAATGCTGCTTTTCGTCAGACGCCTTTAAAGAGCTGTCAATTTGGTCCTGCAGAGGCTGTCAACGGAACAGAAAGACAGTCATCTCGGTGAAAAAGACACAGGAAGAAATTCAAACACTTAATAATATTCAAACTGCTAAGCAAAGTCACATATCAACTGGGATTAAGGAGAATTTTTGTCTCTTCCTTCCATCTTGTTGAAGCGAGTCTTGGCGATGCTGCACTGGGACTTGACTATTGGGTTTAGAAGATGCAGAGAAAGAAGGAGTGAAAGGTGCAGAGGTAGAAGGTCCTCCCTTACTTAAAAATGTGTCATATCAATGACCTATCACCTGGGGTGGCCTGGGTGATCTGCTCCTTACAGTCACAGCATATAGCACTGGACTACTGTCCAGCACCTCTCTTTATAGGTGAGGAAATGAGTCAATCCCACGTACCTTTGACCCAGATTTTGCAAATTTAAGCTCTGCACGCCAAAATTTCATCTGCAGGGTTTTTTGTTTTCCTTAAAAGGCACAGTGTTAAAAATGATTAAAGTATTTGCCAAGATATAAAATTTCAGGATGCAAGTTTTTCTTTAAAACTTGGAATATTTAGCAAACCTGTCTACTGCTCCTCAGGGCCATGACCTACATCACTTGAGAGCTGGTGGCCCTCTCCAGTTTTACCACCATCCCCCAAATCCACACCAGGTCAGCTTTGCTCCTTTCCTTTGCCACCTGACCCCTCAAGGCCCGTGCAATTGACTCTTTCTCTTTACCCAACATAACATCAGCCTCCCTCCAAACACAACTCCAGATCTTCTCAGATACCAACACCTGTGCTCAACCACAGGCTTATCAGTTTGAACAAACTATGCTGTTTCCAAAGGTATTTTCTTTGGGTTAAATCTTGGCTAAAACAATGTACCCTTGTCACATGGCTGGAATGCACCTCCCCGGTGTTAGCCTGCATCTCAGTCACAGCACCATTGACATATGCGGTCAGCTAATTCTCTACTGTGGAATCCGTCCTGTACATCAGAGGAGGTTAGGCAGCATCCCTAGGCTCTACCCATGAGCTACCAGTAGCAACCTCTTCTGTCCTTCAGTGTGATAAACAAAAACGTCTTCAGGCACTGCCAAGGGTCCCCTGGAGGACAAAGTCGCCCTTGGTTGGGAACCACGGGTCTATCTTGTCCCCCCTCTATCTTCATCCTCAATGTCCCATCCTCCAAGAGGCCCGCCCTGATCACTCTAATTCACCCTCCCCTGACTCTCTGCTAGAACACCCTGTGCACGTTGCATAATGTATGTTTCAGGGGTTTTTGTTTGTTTGTTTAGTGGCTAGATTAAAAGCAGCATGAAAATAAAGGGTGCTATAAATATTATTGGAATAACCGATCCAGCATTTCACCATCCACTGTAAGGTTAACTAGACCTCGCCGGCAATGGGTCACTAATCCAGTCTCCTGGACGGCTTTGAGGGAAAAAGTCACAAGATCACCACTCCTTGCTGGTGAAGCTATCAGTGACTCGGACCACACAGACTTGACAAGCGAGCACCTTCCCTTACGACTGTGCAGTTCTGCTTTCAGTGCTCAAAGGTGTCGAATCCTAAGTCCTATTTGTTATATTCTGGACACTGACTTCTGGTTTGAAGACGAGCAATAGTGTAGAGCAATGACAGTGGGGTGATGCCTTCCTGTTTCTCCTGCCTGATAAGCTACTGGCTGCAACTCTACGAAGACACAGAGGGAAACTTGCAGACTTTCTCTACTCTGGGAAGAGTTACTGGAGGGGCACCATTGAGGCACCAAAGAAAGTCCAGCAGCTACCTTACTATCAGAGCTGGTTACTGGAGAAGAGATGGTAAATAGGGGACAAGGTGCCTGGCGCAAAGAAAAGTTTCCCAACTTTTTCCTTCAGAGACTCATTATGTTTAGGCTCTCTCTGACTCACTGGGGTATTCCTAAAATCTCTTGACAGGTCCCAAAGAGGGGCTCACTGAGAAAGAGGGCATGCTGGCTGGTGACCCAGAATCAACCTCAGTCCCTAAAGGTCTGTTTGAGAAACATGTCCAGGGCACACACTGTGACTAAGGATGGAGAGACCTCAGATCCTGCCACTCCAACCCAGCAGACACACTTCCTAGAAACTGTTGAGCACAGAAGCAAAATCCAAGAGAAATTCTAAGGTTAGGATATCACTCTGGTCAAAGCTAAGACCTTAAGCAGCAGAAAGGCCTCCCTGGAGGTGTGGGCAAAGCCACACAGGTGCATGGGACTTGTTCTCAACAGCGAAACCAGGCGGAAGCACCAGAAGCAGCAGCAGCTGGGACCTGAGGTGGGTTTCCAGCCTTCCCAACCCTCTGTGTGTCTCTCCACCTGGCTTTTGAAGCAAAGGGGATTCTATGAAATGACTGTAGCTCCTGGGACTCAGGAATAATTCATGTGGGGATGGGAGGCAGAGTATGAGGTCAGGGCAGATGCATGAGGGAAATACTAAAATGTCTACTTACGAGTATTCGTGGGGCCTCAAGTAATTAACTAGAACTAATGAAAGAGGTGTCGCTGCTTTTGTTCCTCAAGTTGTAGAATCTCATTATACCGGTTGTGGCTTTCAGAGTCTGCAAATTAATCTGGCTCTGATGTCAAAGACAAAGGAATCTGTTATAAGACCACTAGTAAGGATAACTTAGATTGTAAAGTTTCAGAACCAGACTTGTGA
Source organism: Vicugna pacos (assembly GCF_048564905.1). Lineage (NCBI taxonomy): Eukaryota > Metazoa > Chordata > Mammalia > Artiodactyla > Camelidae > Vicugna > Vicugna pacos. The sequence continues at coordinate 38,865,004 of NC_133005.1, read as the reverse complement.
AAATTTACTGCCCTTATTATTGGTCTTTTCTCAATGTATTAACTCACTGATTGATGGAGCGTGTCCACATGCAGGCTGGCCAGTCCTGAGTCCTAAGTTACGGAAGCAAAGAACTGATCACATCTCTGTTCTCTACCATCAGCCCCTGGTGACACAGGCCCGCATATATAGGCTTTGAAGTGACAGAGATCTGAGGTCAAGTCCCAGCAATGCCACTTATTAGCTGCGCAGTCTTGAACAAGTTACTCAACCTCCCAAGCCTCCGTCTCCTCATCTGCAAAACTGATACCATGACTTCATCCCAGTTAGCCTTTATTGAGAACCCCTCAGCAGACAAAGTATGTGATTTTCAAGCATCAGTTGATGCAATCTTGTAATACCTACAAGGTGCAGGCACATATGTTCATGAGCAAAAAGGGAAGTTTAACAATGTTATCAAAATGGTTGGGAAAACGCAGCTAGTAAGTTGTGACTTTAGGATGTGAACTCAGGCTGCCTTAGCTTTTGTGCTTCCACCCCTACTCTGCACTTCTGGGATGGGGTTTTGTGATCATCAAATGAGATCAGGTATTTACATATTAAATATGTATCCCTAACGTGTAACACATAGTAAGTGATCATCATAGGCTCTGTCTTACTCTTTACACACATTAATGTCTGAGTCCTAAGCATCACCTCCTTCTTATCCCTTTCTCTCAACTAATAGTAAAATCTCTTTGTTCAATTATTTAACTGTGGCCTAATTCTGCATGCTTCTGTGTTAGGCCAAAGCCTTCCTCCTAAGAACTTCTTTTTGTTGGAGAAACCATTCTTATTATTTAAGTCCATGTTCTCTCACGCATTCACATGCAGACAGCAAATATAATCCTAACATAAATGTTGGAGTTTGTTCCCGTCTAAATTGAATGTCTGGGGCCCATCATGGCACCTTTGCCAGTAATAAAATCACCTCGTGTTGGAAGTGAGACTTTCTGTGTAACTGCATATATTGCACTGATTTTGTAAATAGACTGAAAGCTTAGAGTTGATTACCAGTGGGAGTGGATTTGGGCTGGAAATTTCTCCGGGGTCTCAAGTCATACGTTACCATTATTAGATTCTATAGATAAAACTATTCACCTTTAAAACTCTCATTGGAAGAAAAATATCCCGATTTTCCCACCGTGGTACCACCTACTCCTTTGCCTGGAGTACCGGCAAGGCAGGGCAAGCATGAGGTCATGGGTCTTCTCACTCTGCCACTCCTGAACTCGTGGAAACCTCACACACAGGTGGTCCAGCAGATGCCCAGAGGGTGATCCACATTTATCAATGAATGAACTCAGTTATCTCTGAGGACTTTGTGTCTTTTGGGAGTTACACCTGTCATGAGAAAGACTGAAAACCCCTTTTGAAGAAAACCTAATTTACTTAAAGAAAAGTGTATGTGCCCCTTCAACAATCTTTTTGTGTACTATTCCATGGACAGGATGATGGAACAGACAATTTCAAGCCAAGGCACTTTTCTAAGACACCTGTCTGCAGATAACTGATCATGAAATACAAGTGTCTTGAACGCCCGAGAAGAAGGATTGCGATGCATCCGCTACTCTAGGCTGGGGCAGAGATGGATGTGTGAACACCTGTGTTAGGCAAATTCTCCCCTCTTTAAGGGAATAAAGAAAGGCTGTCAGGTCCAAGAAAGAGGGTCTTCTTCCTCTGGACTCACCTGCCTTCCCCAACATGGAATCTGAATCACGTGTCAGGAAAATGGGAGAGAGAATTCTCATTCTATAAAATGGGTTCAAGGAAACTTGTGGAGAGAAATTCATATAAGCATTGACAAGTGATCTGTTTGTTTCAGAATTAGAATTTGGATAAATAGAATACATTTAAAATCCAGATCTTACAATTTTCATAGTTACTAGCAATTGCATGTATTGATGTACACTTTAAGTCAAGTGTAATAACCGATATTATGTATTGAATGCTTACTATACACCAGGTAACGCTGTAAGTTGTTTACATATCCTATCTTATTTCATCCTGACAACGATCCAGTGTGGAGGCAATCACTATTTGCATTTTGCGGACAGGAAAACTAAGGTCAGTTCTCTCTGACTTTAAGGTTTATACTCTTAAGTTTATGCTATGCAGTCTCATTTCACACACACAAGTGTGCATACACATGGGTGTCTGTATTCACACTCCCAGATTCTCATGTATGTCTGCAAATTGCACTCTGGGAAGCTTTAGATGATGCACGGATGCAGAAATAGTGAGACTGAAAAATTGTGCCCTGTGATAATCCTTAACTTAAAAATAAACAAAGTGAAACAAAACGTGCAAATACGGTAATGGCAGAATTACCCTTCGTCTCTTTCACAAACAACTCCGAATCCCGAAACAAAGACAGGTTTGGTGCTTGGGTGTGTGCAGTCCTCATCGAAATGCCTCACACAGCTTCCATATCAAAAGCACTTCGTGACAGGATGCATTACATTTAGCTGCACCCCGTTTGGGATACTTTTCTGAAGCAGTTATTGGAGGCAGAGATAAAGAATGAACTTTTTCCATATAAACTTGTGCTAACTCTCACATTCACTTTTAATGAACAGGTCGTATGCAGTTCTAAGGACTGCATGCAGTCTGCATTTTTCTTTAGACCTCATTTCTTCCCTTCGGCTGTAATGAGAGGCGAAGAGAGAAGCAGAGAACCGCTCCAAGTCCTCCAATAGTTCATAAATATCTCTTTAAATATGAAACTGTCGAAACCCCCGGTGGCCATTACTTATTTATTAAGCTCCCTATCCAAACTTCTCTCCATATCATGACCACGCTCTGAACTCACACAATGATCTTTCAACATGTCAAACACTAAACCACCCTCTCTCAGATACCATCATCCTCTCTCGCCTCTTTGCAATCACCTTTGCATTGGCCCAAGTTCTACTTCATATTCATAGCTTAATTCAGCACAGCGTTCCATTTGCCGCTGATTCTGCCTTAATGTCTGCCCTGGAATCATGCGTGAACGTAGAAAATCATCCTTAACACATGCACATTCTCCAAAACAGAACTCTTTTATCGAAAGTGATAGAACCACAAGTGTGTTTGTTACCTGGCATCTATGCAACAACACACTTTACTGAAAAGTAAGTCAAGTATACAAGGGCTTGTTCAAAACGATTTTTTGTGAAACACAGAGTTCTACGTATAAGGGCACACTAGGGTTTAGAGAAACTCACAAATTCACCTCGAGGATAAACACAGAGAACTATGAGGAAGAAAATTTAACTGTCATGACAAATACTCTCACCTCAAAATAACAATTTTAAATATATTGGTGTGTCCCTAATGGCCTTTGTCTAAGCATTTTTTTGCACTGTTTAGATTATACTATACATCACATTGTAAATTCTCCTCTTAACACTAAAATATAAGATTTTCACATACCAGTAAAAATGTTTACTAATCAGCCTTAAAAGAAGCAGCCCAAAGAGGGTGTGCTTATTAAAACACAAGGAAAATAACATTAAAAAAGGGTAGAATTCTACTCTGGTGTACCACAGCTTGATCACTGGTCAAACAGCATTTCTTCCTAGGCTCAGATGTAATAGATCTGGTATGTTCTGGATTGTTTGAAGAGCTGAGGGTGTCCTAATCACTCACACTTATTCTGTCTGGTTAACAATATCCTTCAATATTTTGTCTGCATTTGTCTTATCTCCTCTGAATATATCCTGAGCCTAGCACGGTGCCAGGCACATGGTAGCGCTAAGGATGCACGTGTCAAATGAATAATTTCTCTCTTTTCCTGTCTCATCCTCAGGAAGTGGCACTGGTATTGGACTCAGAGACTAAGAAAACAAGGATGTTCCAACCTGTAGTCAACATAACAAGAGGAAAGAGGGATTCCCGTCTAATGCAGCACTGTTGTTTTTTTAATTATTCTGCCTGTTTAGAGAAATAAAGAATTACAAATCCTTTTGTGAATTTCAATACGTTTAACCTCTGAAAGCTTGGGCCCGGTCAGGGAGCCCTTGTAAACATGGTAAGCTTTCTCAATTGCCTTTTGGGCAATTCTAAGACTTCTTCACATTGGGCTTATGGTAATTAATACCATCCCCATTGTGCACCTGAACGCTTTATTATGCCACAAAGGAGAAGACAGGCAGCAGTCTTACAAAAAACAGAAAGCAGAATTAGATGACAACATTAAACGTGGGACACTGCAATGAAATCTGTCAGATGCTTTGTAAACTTCAGTGCATGACACAAGTTCTATATACAGGACTCCAGACGTAAAACAACTGTGGATCTTTCCCAGACATATTTACCAATTGTGCTGTACTTCCACCTTTGAAAATAAGAATAAAAATAGTACCTATCTCATAAAGTTATTGTAATAGTAGGTAAATTAATTAATAACTTAAAGGACTAAGAACATTTCCTGGCACAGAGTAAGTTCCCTAAAATATTAGTAATTCTGCCCCTAATATATTTCATATATTTTATTATTTCTCATCATTATATATCTAATATTATATATGTTATATAATATGTAATTATATATAAACATATGTAGTTATGTAGTAATATAATTATATACCTATAAAAATACATTAAGTAAAAATATAATTATATATTATATAACATTATATAATATATAAATATTTTAAAATATACTTTTAAAATTATCTTTCATTACAAAGTTAAAAATTTTTTTTGTAGAGTTAAATGTTTTATAATGTAAAAATATTGATAAAAATTCAGTATTTTCATTGTTAAAATTTTGGAAAAAACAGAAAAGAGTAAAAATTCACACTGAACCCTTCACCAAGAGATAACTGCTGCAATTACAAACAAACATCTCTTTACTTCAGTAAAAGTAGTGGTTCTAAAATGCGTACCAATTCTTTAACATTTCTTGCTTCAAAAGATGGAGCCCAATTTTCTTCGTCTTGAACAAGGCCCACACTTAGTGATTTCCTTGTAACCAATAAGAAGTGGAGGGCGTGAGGGTGTGTGACTTCCAAGGAAGGCTAGGTCATTGCTCCTTCTGTGTTATTCATTTGGATTGTCACTCTGAGGGAAACAGGTCACCATATCATGAGGACACTCCAGCAGTCTGTGGAGAGGCCCCTGTGAGGAGGGACCGAGCCCTCCTACAAACAACCAGAACCAACTTACCAGCCAGGTGAGTGACCCAGCATTGCTACAGCCCCAAGATACAGCCCCCCTCACATCTTGACTGTAACTTCATGAGCGGCCCAGGGCTGGAATCTCTCAGCTAAGCCACTTGCAACTTCCTGACCCAGAAAACCACGAGGCAATACATGTTTCTTTTTGGAGTAATTCATTCCACAGCACTGGATAACTTATACAATGACTATCAATAGTCATGTATAATTTCTAAAAATTCTGTTAGTTTTTTTCAACTAGGCTCAATCTGTTTTCATAAATTTTGATTATAATTTCTATATGTGGCTTCATCACTTTGAATATTTTAACATTATTTTGAATCTCTTTTAGATTATTCCATTATCAGTAGAACTAATTCTGTCCCTTTTTCTGTGTTGATCTGTTATGAAGGTTCCTATCAGATACACGGTGGTCTCCACATCCATCCATGAAGCAGTCTTGGGATACAGATCTCTCATGGTTGGCTCTATCCATCCATGACCCTGGATAAATAATGAGTTTCCTTAAAGTGACCTTGGAAGGTGGGGGAGCTTCTTGATTTCTCTTTTCACCAACTGGTGGATTCTAACTTTATGTAAGAAGCTTATTTCCAATGCCTGCCCACTGTACAAAACTGAGACCTCATCTTCTATCACCACACAAATATGAAAATCCCAGCTTTAAAGTCTTTCTTAGACACCTGTAATGCTCTCCCACTCTTTCCAGCACAAAACACAGACAATTTTATTCTGTGCTCTCTGAACAAACTCTCCTCAAGCTACCTTTGTTTCTCCCCATCTCTTTTTATTATCAGAGTATCACAACTATAGAGTCTCTTCCCTTTTGAAAGTCTTGCATCCCAAAATATCACACCCACTGAGGCTTTATTTAATGCCATTAACTCAATACATTTTATTCAAGCCAAATATAAAACATTCCCAAACATATGTGCTTCCTTACGGAACCTCTCTGCAAGGTCTGTTTTTCCACAAATGCTATTTAACTCTCTTATCTGTCACTTCATTACCACTGCTACAATATAGAGTATATTTTGTGAACATGCTAGCAACCAAAATTGTAACAGATACTCTTTACTATTGACCTACATGCCCTGGGGGATAAGAGGCGGTGCTTTTTGTCATAAATAGTGGTTTACTCTTCCACGTTAATTATAAAAGTCTACCTGCAGCTCAGGGTATCTGTGGCCACGCCATATTGCCGCTCTTTCTTCTTTTGATAAAATGGACGTCTTAGCCTAGTCCTGGACATCTCACAACATGTCAGCTTCCTCCCTGAAGCACAGCTGAGACGCTGCCGCACAACGTGCAGTGGGTCTCAGAAGCACCCAGTGAGACGAGCGTTCCATTTTCATTGAGAACAGCTGCTCATTTGCTGTGGAAGAAGAGGCCTCAGGGTTAGAAGGGACGGAACCGCTCAGCCTTTAATGTTTTTGCAAAATTATCTTGTTGACAAGTGCAGCATTATAAATTTGAATCCATTAGCTAAAAGGATCCATAAATATTTGAATAATGGCCTTTTTAGAGTTTTACCAGTCTATCAGACTTGTCACATGTCCACTTTTTACATTTTTCCTACTGCTGAAAAGAAAAGGGCTGAACTGAATCGTATGGATGGTTTCTAGACATGGGTATTTTATCCTTGCTTTCAAAATGGAAATGCTTTGCCAAGCAGAAGTTGATTAACAAAACCGGGCCGGCACCTGTAGTGGTGGAGGCTGTATTGTCCACTGAAATTGGCTCTCCCCTTCCACGCGGTGGTATCTGGCCAGCCAGGGCTCTCTGCTCCCTAGACTTGCATCTAGAAACGGCCAGATGACATGTTCTGACCAGTGAAATGTGAGCAGAGTCACATCCATACAGGAGCTTTATGGAGGCCGTATGTCTTCTCTGTTGTCTCTTTTTCTTGCTAGAAACTGAGGATTCTGAGGCACTGAATGTTTGAGCCATAAGCAAAAAGTTATCGTTCGATCTTGAACCACTTCCTCGAATAAAGTAATCCACACGCTAACCATAACCACCAAGGTTGGTCTGTTGCATGCGTGAAAATGCTCTTCTACTGTGTTCAGCTACGGACATTTTGAAATTGGTTTCAGCAGCTAGTCATACCTCAACTAATAACGTGACTTATTGTAAGTGATTAAAATAGTAGCAAAACTATTGATTTTTTTTTGTTCTCCCTTTGGAATTCCAGATTTCTTTGCTGTTGTTGTTTTCACAAGAAATCTCCTACATTCTGAAATAATGACCCCTGACTATGTTTCCAAAAGGTGGAATATGACTTGGTTCTGTTTTGTTTGTATTAAATTATGAGTCTACTGAGACTGTCTGTGTGAACACCGACACCTTGCAAAGGCAGCAAGCAGATAGGTATTTAATATGTCATTCTACCACCTGCTTGCCTGATTTCTAGAGAAGTAAGTGCAGCCTTCAATCAGTAACTCCCAGTGACAGCACTCTGAACTCTTACCACAGAGTTCAGCCTCACACCCACACGTTGGGGGTTTTTATGGTAGGTCATTACATGCATTTCACCCACACATCTAGGCTTCCTCAAGTTCACCAATAGATTAAACAGCTTACAATAGAGCTTCATCCCACAACCACAACCCAAACCATTATTGTCGGGAATAACGCTCCACCGTTACCCTCTCTGCCTCTGGGACTATTTTAAAGGTTAACGTTCATTGAGTTTTTACAATGTGCCAAGTACTGTGCTAGATGTTCTGTAAACATTATTCATGCTAATCCTTATAACAACTCTGAGGGATATACATAATTATCTCCAGGACGTGAGACTTAGGGAGGTTAAATAATGTGCCAGAAGTTACATAGCTGGTAAGTGAGCAACATGGATTTAAGCTCGAATTTGCCTTGCTACAATCCCATGTGCTGTGGGAACCTCCCAAGGATCATTAGGAACATCCACATAAAACTGACTTTACAACCCAGGGCTTCTCAACCTCAGATCTGTGGCCAGGTAATTCTTTGTTGTAGGGGGTCCTCTTGTGCATTGAAGAAAGTTTAACAGCATCCCTGGTCTCTACCCACTAGATGCCAATAGGACAACCCTGAGCTGTACCAACCAGAAATGTCTTCGGACATTGCAAAATATCCCTGAGGGACAATATCACCCTCGGCTAAAATCCAGCATCATAACCTAATGTTAGGAGTAGATTTTCATCCCCTAAGGAACTGAGGCAGTACCTTCTTTCTAATTAAAAACAAATCACATACATGTTTTCACTGTGGCTACCAAGAAGCTCAAAGACAAATTTAAATTTCAACTCTAGCAGGTAAGTACTCCCCAAGTCCTTTGCCATTTCCGTTTAACCCTTTCTAATCCTCCTATTCTGCCTTTTCTCCTGCCTTCTCTGTTGCTCTACTCACACTTTCCCCATTATACTATGTCTTTCTCTATTCGACGTTGTTTGAAATACTTCATGGAAGATCCAAGGTATAAACAAATAACAACAAAAAAAAACATTTTTATACTGATTTTGAAATCAGCTTGCTTAATTATTTGATCAAAGCTGAACCTTTCTAGGAATGATGAATATTCCTGTTCTCCTTTTAAATCTTTTCAATAATTCTCTCTGATACTGAAAAATCAAAGTTGGATTAAGAAATTGAAACTTACTGAAATTTTCTGGCTCCCAGAATCTTATTTTAAAATGGGTTCAGGCATAATTTTAGAGATAATAATTTTTTTTAAAAAAAAGGAATTAGAGAAGATTTGAAAATGTTTTTTTTCAAGTTTTCTCATTGCAAATACTGAAAATTACTATTTCATTAAACTATTTTTATTACTAAGTTTAGAAGGAAAAGACACTCTGATAAAATGCACACCTATCTAAGATGTTTTTCTAAGATTTTGCTACCACCCATGCTCTGCACTGACGCACCAAGACAGATTCAGCTAGTCAAGAGACTCCACTTTTAGAATTCTGCCACATGTTTGCACAAATGAATTTTCCAGTCTGTCAATTAGTGGAGAGATAAAAATTGGGTCCAGAACAAAGGGTGACTCAGAGGCTCATTTGGAAATTTGGGATTTCTGGTTCTGCTTTGACAGATTTGGAAGAAGAGGCAAAACATTTCCTGTAAATACCATCGCTGGGATGGATTCTCACTCTCTCATTCCCTCATCAAACAGAAATCTATATTGTGCCTTGAGTTGAGCCCCAGAGAAATTATCAATATTCACACATCTGGCACAAATCTGTTGGAAGAAAAAAAAAAACCGACGATGCCATCTGTATTTCTTCAGTCGTTTTATAGCACATCTCCAGTCTCCTGTAGTCATTTTGTCACACAGTCTTGTAAATATAAAGTTATATTACTTGGCTTGTTTGAGGACACCGTTCATCATAAGGGGAGGATGAGGAGATGATGTCACTGCCAGGAAAAAAAAAAAAAAGCTCTCCTTTCCCAATCCCCCACCTTCCCTGGAGTATGAAGGAGCCAAATTTCATCAAGTTTGGCACAGTTGTAGGAATTAACATGACTGAAATGTATGCCAGATTTCAAAACAATTTCTAACAGTTTCTGTGAGACCGTGTAAGCAACTGAAAATTGACATGTTGTGTTGTGCCCGAGTCAGCCAACTGCTGTCACTGCATAATTAGATTTTCCTGCATGAGAGGAGAATTTTCCTTAAAAAAATTATGAAATAAGGCAGAAACTAATACAAAGTATAAGTGGGACTGTTATTTGCAAAAAGGTAGCCTTCCACCAAAGAATGATTTTGGACGGACACACACACACACACACACACACACACACACCCAGGAGAGGCCAATAGCCCTGGCTTTCTGGGCTTCACATGCATGAAATGCTCTTTGCAAAGGGAAGAGGATTTTCAGCAGAGGCCAGATGGAAGCGGGCCCACTTGGCTGCCCAAGGAATGGCTGAAACCCAGAACTAAGAACAGATCTGGAGCTAATGAATGTGTGTTACTTCCTTCTAATACGGGATGATAAATGTGGCAGAATCTGTGGGTGTCCCCTCTCCCCCTCTTCAATAATGACAGTAGTTTTTGTTAGGCACAAGGTCACTCAGCAAAAGACTATGTTCCCCAGGCTCCCTTGCACCTCACAGTAACCATATAACTGGGTTCTGGCCAATGAGACATGAGCAGAATGTAAGTTTCCAAATTCCATTTCATGTCTTTAGCAAGAAAAGTGGATTCCCTCCTTTTTCTCCCTTCCTGTCTTCCTAAGAGCAGCATGGTCATAAGCTGTCTTTGGCTATGAGGATGAGATTCATATCACGTAAATGTGAGCTGCACCCTAGACATGGCAGAGCAATAAGATAAAAAGAGCCACACCCCTGATACCTTCCAGTTGTCATATCAACCTTGGATGACCTTCTGGAATGTTCCATGAGAGAGAGGTCAGTGACTGCTTGATTAAGCCAGTGTAACTTTGGATCTGCTATAACAACAGTCTTTTCTGTATCCTAACCAATCTTGCACACGTGGAAATGACCTTCAAAGCTGATCAGAGCTGGCCTTTGCAGACAGGAGAGTGCTTATACCCCTGGACCCAGGTATGTTTGTTTCCCAATCATCCCTTTCAAAGTAGATACATTTTCCCAAAAGATCTTCTCTTTCCGAAAGGCAAAACAGGACTCAAAACATCATTCATTCATTCTTTCATTCATGATGAGGTGATTACAATTAATAAAATTTTACAAATGAAGAGACTATACGTTAGAGAGGTGAAGTAACTTGCCCCAAATCACATAGCAAATAACTTTATTTTTTTCACATCTTTGAAATAAAGCAGTAGAACCAAGGCTAGAGCTCTAATTTCTCTGAACAATCTGACCAAAACTGCCATTATTTAATCTTCTGTAATACTTACAATTGATATAGTGTTTACTGGCTCTGAGGCATACATCATCTGCATTGGTAACCTGTCATCTCAGCAGTCCCATCCCTATGGCAGAGGTTGTCCCCATTTTCACACTGGGATTTTTAACCCCTTATTGAAGGCTATGGATCTGGAGTCAGACAGACCAGGGTCTAAGTTCCAGCTTTACCATTTACTAGCTGTGAGATTATGGACAAATTATTTAATTTATATAAACTTCAGTTTTCTCCTCTGCAAAATACAAGCTGATGTCAAAGATAAACAAGGCAATATATACATAGTACTTCAGCATGATTCCAGACACATAGTAGGTGCTCAATAAATGGCAGTCGATACTTTATATTACATGTATTTTCAACCTGTTTCAGTTCTCCACCTTAATCATCCTAATAAATGGTCATGGAATGAGTTTAATTGATGTAAAGACCTCTCCTATGCATGATTGAATCAATCCCCAGACATATTTGGCAAATACCATTAGTCTGCATGGTCATATCAGGGCAGAAGGCACACTCAGATTCTTGACTAAAAAAATTTCAACACTCAACTTCAGAATAGGGCTAATGACAGGGAACTATGAAGGACTGGGTTCCTATTATGACCTGAAAATGCACTAGGCATTGATTTTATTATCTCATTGCTCTTCCAACAACCCTGGATAACAAAACGTCCCAGAAAACAGAATACAAATGTACCACAATGCACCACAAAACATGGAAACAACCTAAATGTCCACTGACAGATGAATGGATAAAGATGTGATATATATATATATATATATATATATATATACACATACATACATGGAATATGTATATATACAATGGAATACTACTCAGCCATAAAAAGAATGAAATAATGCCATTTGCAGCAACATGGATGGACCTAGAGATTATCATAGTAAGTGAAGTAAGTCAGGGAAAGACAAATATCATATGATGTTGCTTACATGTGGAATCTAAATATATATATATATACACACACACACATATAATTTTATTTACAAACCAGAGATAGACTCATGGGCATAAAAAAAAACTTTGGTTACCAGAGGGTAGAGCTATAGATTAAGAGTTTGGAATTAACAGATACACATTACTATATATAAAATAGATAAACAACAAGGACCTACTGTACAGCATAGGGAACTATATTCAATTTCTTGTAATGAGCTGTAATGGAAAAGAAACTGAATACATATATATAACTGAATCACTTTGCTGCATACCTGAAACTAACACTGTAAATCAACTACACTTCAATAAAAAAGAAGAAGGAAAAAAAGAAGAAAAAACAACAATGTAATATTTTCACAACTAGGTAGGTTGGCTGTAGTGTCTCTGGTGGTTTTATCTGGCATTCACACCACTGCACTCAACTAGGCAGGCAGGTGTGCTGTGATGTTCAAATTGCCCTGACTCATATGTTCAGCAGGTACTGCTGGCTATCAGCTATAGCACCTCAGTTCTCCATCATATGTTCACTTATGTAAGCCGCACGGGCTTTCTGGCAGTACGGTGGTCTCAGGGCAGAATTCCAACAGGGCAAGCAAGCCCCAGTGAGCTAGTGTTTGGTAAGCCTCAGCTTGCACAACTCATCACAATGGACAATGATGCCCCATCGGCCAAAGCAGGTCACATGGCCAAGGCCAGAATTAATCTGGACAGGGACTTAGATTCTGTCTCTTAATGAGAGTTGTGACAAGGAATTTGTGGCCATATTTAATCTGTCACAGAGCACTTAAACAAGGTAGCATGTGGCAAACAAGTAGCTGAGTTCAGAATCAAATTCAGGTCTGAATGTCCTTATACTGTTTCCAGTATATCACAATGTCTCAGAACAGTCCAGGGATGATGATTTCCATAATCACTCAGATTTATACTTTCTTTCTGTAACACACATCGGAGTCCCTACCACATAACAGGTATCATTTCTAGCTCTGGGGTGGAGCAGGATACAAAATAAGCAAAAACTCTGCCTTCAGAAAGCTAAGAACATGTAATAATGTCAGATTAATAGAACGTAGGTAACCGAAGGAGGGAGAAACTCTGGACTGATTGCTCAGGAAAGTCCTCTCTTGGGAGACATGAAACAAGAATGGAGAAATGAAGGCAGCCGTGGGAAGACTATTCCAAGGGAAGTGTCCAGGAAATATAAAATCCCCAAGACAAAAAAGGAGCTTGGTGTTGGAAGGACAGAAATAAAAGAATAGCTGGAGCAGAAAGACCAAGAGGGAAATGGTAGGGGAAGAGTTGTGAGAGGTGCAAACGAGAGTTTACAGGATCTTGGAGGCCATAGAAAGGTGTTTGGATTTTATCTGAACTGAAGCAGGAAGCAATTGGAGCATCCGGAGCAGCGGGCTGACGTGATCTCGCTTACGTCTGATCTGGGTAACCCTTGATGAGACACCTGCGGTGTGTAGATTACGAGCAGCAAGAGGGGAAGCAGAGCTCAGCTGGGGTTAAGTGCTGACAGTGACAGTGGGCAGGGACAGGAGAGAAGGTTCTGTGATGTGCTTTGGTATTAGGGTCTGTAAGAGTTTATGATGGATTTCCTGTGGGATGGAGAATAGTAGAAACAGAAAACTACAGAGATGAGGATGTCAGCGAACACCACTCACTGGGACCACAGGTATAACCGACAAAGCACAAGCCCACTTGATTATGAAACTGAATGTCTTTGTTTCACCTCGTTTTCAGAAAGCATGAATAGGAGTCTTTTTTTACTATTATTTTCAAGTTCATACAAGTATGGCAGGTGAAAAGGACAAAATGCTTCAATGATGTGCAAAGGAAGGAAAAAGGAGGCAGAAATGGGTACTTTTTGGTTGCTGAGAAGGCTTGAAATCCATTATTCCAAATCAGGTTCTCTGATCGGAACATGGGTAAACTGAAAGGTAGTCAAATCTAACAGTGAGAAGAGATGACCATCACATGGACTGCACTGTCTACGTGGACCCTTACTGGACGGTACATCCAAATACAGAGCAACAGTCATGGCCTCAGTACTATTTCTCAATAAAGCTGAGACACATTAGCTTCCCTCAATCTACTTCCTAACCCCCGTAGCTTCCCAAAGCTTTATTCAGTCCTTCTTTGATTCATAAAGTCTAAAGTTGTCCTTGGCACTTCTGTGAGTGGAGTGAATATCTATCCATTTATACATATATATATGTATATATTTATGTGTATATATATGTATATCTTAGCCTCCAAATACCTAAATCAAACCATATCATTCAGGAGGCAACTGCACCTTGTCAAGGCAAGAGACTAGACACCCATCCTGCCTAATAAATTATATCCTGAGACTTAATGCCCTGTTGTCTGCATATTTTTCCTGCATAAAACTCCCCAAACAATAAATCTTCTTTCTCTCTTGTCCATCATGTATGGGCTCATTATTTCACCCATTATAATTATAATCAACGAACAGAATTCAAGGAAAGGAATCTGAACAATGAAATGGTATTTTTTTCCTTAACATCAGTGCAACTTTGTGTGATTAAACGTGTAACGATAGCGATGGGTGCTTTGGGTGATTCCTATGCAGCTCTTTTACATTTTGCAGATTTTCTTAACAGGTCCAACTACCTAAAGAGGGGGAAAAAAAGCTCTTTTTACCTTTAAGACTTCTAAGTCTGATTTTTTAAGTGCACAGATAACTTTAATGCCTAAATTGAAAAATGAGAAGAATATCCGTAGGGAAAAAGGAGCTTATTGCTGCCTCCCAGAAGTTCATCAAATGTTGTCACATATTTCTCTAACATTTTTGACTTGGTTAAGTGCAAATTTAGGTGAACACACTATTTTTCCCAGGGTTCATGGCAACAGAAATATAATACGTATTTTCTGATTAATGAGTACAGCTCTACAGTCTGAGGGATCTTAGGTAAATGGTGCTTCCTAGAGGCAGAAGACTGGACAAAATGACCTCAAATTTCCATTATTTCTTGACTTTGTTGTTGCTAAACTTTTTAAGCTCTCATTCCACACACCTTCTTAGGTATATCTGTGGCATGTAATAATCTAAATTCCCCATCCTCAACAATAGTACATATAAATTTCCCCCATCACTGTGGAGAAAAGTTAAATTAGGAATTAAGCAAACGGATGAATGCTATTAAAGCTCACCTTTACTTTCATCAATTAAGTTCTTATATCAGTTATAAAAATCAATGAATTACAGTTCACATGATTATTGAAACACTGCCATGCACATAAGTCCAAATTCTTTTTCAGCCTGTGACTTGGGGCAACAATGTCTAATCCATTAGTAAGTCCAGACCCCTTGCTGATCTCACTTTTTATAGTTATTGTTCATGCCATTTCATACGGCTTGTGGTGATCAGGCAAAAATTGACAGTATCTCTTTGACCATGATGAAACCAAATTCAGCTAGGAATCTTCTAAAAAGTTGACCCTAAATAACAAGGCTGCCTCTGAGAAGACTGTGTATGTGAATTGTGAGTGTCTCATTCTAAGCTAGAAATAGTTCCCTGAACCTTTGTCTCCAATTAGTTATGTGACCTTGAACATGAAGCTTAACCACCCTGTGCCTCAGTTAATTTACCAGATACAGTATGGGGCTGTAGGAAGTACTCTGTGAGTTGACACTTGCACAGTGCTCAGGGGAATATTTAGTAGGTGCTGAGCACTAGTACTGTTGGAGTTGTTGTTATCTCTTCCTTTAGTGAACTTTCATTTGCACTTCCGGATCCATCTGTGTAAGCCCTTCTCTGCGAAACCTCACTTGACTCCTACAAGCAAATTCAGCCATTTCTTTTTCGCTACTTCCATACTTCTTCAAGTTCTTAAGTAATTTTGATTTAAATTATTTTCTCTCACATTCATCTCCCCACTGATTCCTGTCTACCCCTTTGGTTGGTATTTTTCCAAAGGAGAAATAGTGTCTTCTGTGCATCCACTCTAGGTACCAGCATATCTCCTTTCACATGTGAATGAAGGAATGAATTTGCTCGTGGCAAATCTGTTGGTAAAAAATTCAGGCTGGCTCAAGACATAAATGCAGAAATAATAAAGCATTTTGCTTAGGTTTAACATCTTTAAAGCTTCATTCGAATTAGAATATCACCATTTTGCAAGAATAAAATGAGTGAATCTACTCAAGGATCAATCAGAGGCTAGTCCATCAGGAAAAAATAGATACAACCGTATATTTTATGTCTCCTGCTGGATGTACCAATGCTACCTCTAAAATAGTCCTGCTTTTCACAAGAAAGGCAAGCCTGGATTACATTAAGCCTCTTTATCAATCAATGTACAGGAAATACAGTGGACAGAGGAACATGTTATATGACACTATGATGATAAAATGAGTGAAATTCAGAATGTGAGAAACTCTACAGGGCAAACTCTGCAAAATAAATGACAAAGTAAATTTCAGGGGGTGAAAATAGTGGGAGAAAGCTGAAGATTCAGAGACTTAAAGAGACAAGTTAGTCAATTGTGACATGTGGACTATATCTGAATGCTGATTCAAATTTTTAAAATAAACTGAACACTGACTAAATATTTGATAATATAAAGGAATTATTATACCTTAGAGTTGATAATGGTTATTTTAAGATATGTCCTCATCTTTTATAGGTATATACTGAAATACTGATGAAACAGTAATATGTCTGAGATTTTCTTTAAAATAATCCTGGGTGGGTGGAAATTTAGATAAAACAAAATAGAGTAAGAGTTGAAGATTGCTGAGGTTGGGTGATAGGTACATGCAAGTTCATGGTACTGTTCTACTGTGAGTGTGTTTACAATTCTTAATTACAAAAATAAACTTAAAAATTAATAATTCCCTGTATGTTAAAAGCAGCTTTTATGTTTCTTCTGTTTCCTCTACATCGCAAACTCTGACCATAATTTTGCCATCTGTGGATCAAATGCAATCACAACATGTGTCCAATCATTGTTTCCTGGATTGGATTTTCTTGCTTGTGCATCCTTTCGTCATAATATAAACTTTCAACAGTGAATTTATCAGCTGAAGAACAGTTACTTTGATATATTCAGTATTAAATGTAACACCAATAATTATATTAATAATAGCTAATAATTAATGAATGCTTACTTTCTTGCCACTATGAATGTTAGTTTACATGGAGTTCTTGCAGAACTTTATGAGATGAGGCACATGTTATAAGACAACATGGGGATGCAACTACCAACACATAAACTGAAACTTTGTGGGATGGAGGTACTTTACCCATGAGCACAAGGTAAGTGGCAGAGCCAAGGCCACACCAGATCTTCCATACGTCAAAACCCAAGTTCTTGACCCCTCCCATCTAGAATCTTTCCTTATGGATCAGGTAAGGTAGGTGACTCCCAATGAGAATAAGCCTACTTTTCATAAGATGCATTACAGGGAAATGATCTTAAGTCAAATGGCTACAGAGAGACGGGAAGGAGATGGAAAAGTTTTCCTAGATAAACTGAGTACTGGAGAGGATGGCTGAGTTCACACGAGTGTAAGAACAGGTCTAAGACAGGAAAACAAGACAAGCAAAAGCACAGAGCAAAGATTCATCACCAGTGGTCCAGCCAAACTTCTTATTTGAACTGCATAAGATTTAAAATATTTTCAATGACTTTCCAACATTCAAAACTCATAAAATTTCACACATAAATATATATTTCTGGACTTTAAAAAAAAGGAAGCTTTGGCAATGCTAAGCTCGTGCTCACACATAGTCAGAAGTTCTGAAGCAATAAAAAAGAAGAAGTTCTGAAGTAGGAGAGAGATTTGCTGAAAGTAACATTTTGGAGAATAGCATGGAGACTGCATTTAAGGAAGAAGATGCTAGAATCACAAATACTTTTTCAGTCTGGACTGAAGTAACGAGGTCACTGTCAACTCAGAGGCAGAAGGGACATAAAGAAAGGGGTGAGATCCATGAACAAAAGGGGCAACAGGATTTGGTGGTAGAACGTACTTAAGAAATAAATATATGTAACTTATTCCATGTCATAATTTCCTCCAGATTTTCTAACTTCCATGACTGGAAGCTGAGAGGTTTGCAGTATAAGGATCATTAGAAACCATGAAAGTTGTTAGTTTTGTGTTGTAATCTTTCAGGAGATGGTGATGCAAGAGGTCAACATAGATATTTATTTAAACTAGACAGCAGTGTAGTCTTGTAGATACTTAGAAACAAGGGAACAGGATTTGTTTAAAAGGCAGGAGATGCAGATGTTGGGAAAATGTTCAGTTCTGCAGAAACTGCTTCAGAAGATGAAGAGATAAACTTCCAATGAAGAATTTTACAATGAGATCAGAGAAAACAGATACATAACAGACAGTTAGAGGCTCATGGCCAGTGTAGATCTGATGAAGCTAAAGCAAAGGAATAATGGAATAACAGTGTGTCCATGGAAATGTTCTTGAAAGTATCACTTCTTCTTGAACCATATCATGAAAGATATGTAGCTACAGCACAAGAATGTGCAGTCAATACAACAAAGTTTGCACTGACCCAACCAGCATTTGGTGAGTTTCTACCAAGTGAAAAGCATATACAGTACCTCTCTCCGCTTGCTTTATTCTTCCTCAGAACGCCAGGCAATTCCAGATCTCATATTGTACTTGCTTGATTCTTGTCTGTCTCCTCCAAGAGAATACAAGCCCCATTCGAGTATCTCTTGTTAGCCAGTGTATCCTCAAGGCTTAGAATGGCTCCTGAACTCTAATAAGCCCCAGTAAACACTATTTGAAAGTGTCCACCTTCACAGTGCTTACAGCCTCGGATGAACAGAACTCAGAGCAGGAAATCAGCAATACTTGTGACCAGCATGAGTATTTCAAGAGGCTAGGAGAGCACGGAGGTGACACCTGACGTGTCAACTGAAAGAAGAGCCATTATAAAATCCCTACCTCACAGAGAGAGAAACAAGAGTTTATTCTCTTTGAGTGTTTGTTAAATTATTGTACTGAAAGACACACAACCCAAAGCTGAAAGGATAATGAAACTCCCATCATTTTTCACTTCTGTCTCCAGCTAACATACATCCTACACAAAGAAAAAAAATGCCACACATGATTTTGTCACTAAATTTACTGGTTCACGGTGCCACTTAAATGGGGGTGGGGGAAGAAAACGAGCTGGAGACGAGAGTGTCCATGTCATTCATGAGCACTGTACAGAATCATCTCAGCACTGGTAGAATTGAGGGCACTGGATGAAGTGTATGTGTGTGCCCTTATTTTCAATGAGAGCGCATTCTCGCCTTGGTGAAGGAAGTCAGTGAACAGTTATTATGCACTGCGAATGGCTGGACAGCCCTTCCCCTCTCGCCTCTGCTAGCCAGTCTGGACATCAGGGTAAACACCAGAATCCACCTTATCAAAATGCTTCTGCTGCAAAACAGCAGGAAATTGTCAGATATAGATGGTGATGCTGACTTCTCAATAGGAGAAAAAAAGGACCTAAATTAGACTTCTATAAAAAGAATATCGCATATTTATTTCCACAATAACACCCAGGAAAAACGTTAGTCAAGAAGCAAGCAATTGGGTGAATAAATAAGCTTGTCTTTGTTCTCATCAATTAAGTTATTACATCAGTTGGAAAACCAGTGAATTATAATACAGATGTTTAATGAAACACTGCTGAGCCTATAAGTCAAACTCCTATTTTGTGGTGTGATTTTGGCTGCATAGTTTTGTGTGTGTTAAACCGTATTTATTAGCTGATACCCATTATTACTTTGAGCAAGGTATAATTCAGTTGTCAGGCTCCATCGCAGGCAAGGAGATTTAATCAGTAAGAGCCGCTTTGCTACTGAGTATAAAACAATGTGGGTTTCATGAAGCAATCACGGCAGTGTGAAAAAATGGGATTAATTAGTATTGTATAAGAACAGGCAGCGTGCTCATTAAAACCTTGTGAGGTGGCTCTTGATAAACTGCCACTTGATAGGACCGCATTAATGTGACAAGGCGGAGACTTCATTTCCAAATCCTCTCTGATTGTATCTTGCTTTTAAGTTACCTGGAATGACCCTCCTTGGCATTCTGAATACAAAGATCAAAATAACTGCCAGGGATCCAGGAGGCACCTGGACCGAGGAAGCCACGCGCAGATGGGGAAGCTTCAAAGACAACTTTTTTGAACTTGCAGTCAAACAGGAATCAATAGCTGTAAATGAGGCAGCGCCAGGGGTGGTGAATTTGCATTCGCACTCGGCAGGTAGGGCAGCAACTAATTTGACAACTGGCAACCCACCTTAATGAAGGCCACAGACAAATCCTCCGTTTGTTTACCCAGTGCTGGCGGTGTTTGGGAATGTATACGTCCTGAGGACGGTCGGTAGCAGGGGCTCCCTCCCAAGAGCCTTGGGGGAAACTCCCAGAGGCACAGAGCGAGACGGTAACTCAGAGAGCCTGCTCTTTGCGCACTTATCCCTTCGTGCCCACGGACTAATTATCTGGGTTTCCAAAATGCCTCTCTTACTTCCTAAAATGAATAGTTATTTTTTGTTTTGTTTTGTTTTGTTTTCACAGTGAAAGCATCTGCACATGGAAAAAAAAAAGCCCTCTGAGAACAATCTGCTTTGGGTAAGGATTTTTTTTTTTAATGTGCTTTAGACCCATTTTCCTCTTTGGGCATCTGAAATTATTCTCTTTCAAACCCATTAACGGTTTGGGTTGGGTCTTCAAGCTTCAATTTTGTGGGGGTTGTCTAGTTGGGGGGGGGTGGCTTTCAAATTAACATCTCTGAAAATGTGTTCTGAATGGTTCACTAGATCTCAGAAGGTCTTCTCTGAAATACATCCCCCTTAGCTTCCATTTTCCTGGTGATATTAACTAACAGGGTATAAGGCAACTCTATAAAGAACAGGCATTTGTTGGATCTATTTCTAGGACTAAAGATGCACTCAGAAACTTCAGAAGTCCCTGTTCCTCCACCCCCAACTACTACATATATATACACACATACAGAAACATACATGGCTTGTTAAATCTGACCAGAATATTAACTTAATGCTTTTTACCATGAAAGCTCAAGGACTCAGCTCACAATTATAGGTTGTTTGCAATTAAACTTGGGTAATTCCACTGCAATCTGCAGATTCGAGGCACCAGGCAGAAGTCAGGCTACCTGAGCAGTCTAGACAGGATTAAGCACACTGCTTTATCAAGTGATGGGTTGCAATATTATTAATTTAAACCCTAACATCTCATTGTTGTGATCCAAGCTGCATGATGTAATGCAATATGACAGCCATTGAATTAATAGAAAATGGAATTCATCTCTCAAAATTTCACACAAAATACAGGCACAGAGACAGACAAAAATAAAGGGAGAAAGACAGACAGATAAGTATCTTTAACATTTTTTTCTGTATCCAAATGAGTCTGCCTCTGTTTGGCAGTATTAGGAGCATTACATAGATAGCATCAACCTATTTGCCCAGAGATCCCAGCCATCTTATTAATCCCTCTGTTAGGGAAAGCACTGAATATGTTCCTGTTTTGTTTCCTTTAATTTTAGCAAGTGAATTGCATAGTAATACACTGTAAGTGGTGTTGCAAACATCACCACTTACTCATGACACAGTAATAGGAGATTTCTGCCCCTCTTAGCTTGAGGAGAACCTCCTGCAAAAATTCTACAACTCCTTCAGGTAGTAGCCACCTACTTGATTTATAATCCTACAGTGGCGGAAGAGGTTAGCTGGGTAATTTAAATCGCTAGATTTCACTAATGAACTAGGGCCAGGGAGAAAGCACTTTACATTGTAAAGGCTCCATTTCACCTTCCTTATGCCCCACATACTTTATCTCCAAATTTTTACATTATTTATACAAAAAGGGAAATGGTTCTCTCAGAGGAAAATGAGTGAGCAAAGCATCTCTGCTGAGAGAGAGTATCCCCTACAATTCACTGCATTTCAGATACCCTCTCTCTCAGTGAAACAAAAATAACGCTCGATTTAGCACATAAAGATACAAAATGCCCAGTTCAATTTGAATACCCGATAAACAACAAATAATGCAACATTTCGGACATACTTATATTAAAATTTTCTGTTGCCTATCTGAAATTCAGATGGAAATAGGCAGCCTGCATTTCATCTGAAGCTCTAGAGAAAATGGGAAGAAGGTGCACTTACCCTAGGGAGGGCATTACATGAACTGTCAGGAGAAAATGCCCTACAAAGCCTGGGGAAACTGACCATATGTAGAAGCCTTCTGGTGTCTATGCTTCCCAGTGGAACATTTTTATTCAGCAGATTACTAAAAGCTTCACTGAGCTTTGAAATAAACTGTTGGTCACTTTTTTCCCACATGGGTAAGCAAGTTTTAAATGATGTTTCCTTCGCATTAACCTCAAAAAGACTTTTCTACTACTGCATTTTGTATAAAGGAAATTTACAGTGCTTCTCAAAGCTAGGGGCTTCTGGAGCCTTCCCACCACCACCACTACCAAATATCTTCATATATCACCATCAAATGCAGGTTCAAAAACATTGATCTTGTCTACAACCAAAGGAATTGAAAACAGTATTCAAACAAATATCTGGACAAATAAATACATGTACAGGCATGTCTAGAGCAGCACTATTCACAATAACCAGAAGGCATAAACAACCAAAAATGCCACAAACCAATGAACAGATAATAAAATACAATGGAATATTATTCAGCCATTAAAAGGGATGCATGTTATAACATGGATGAATCTTGAAACCAGTATGCTAAATGAACGAAGTCAGACACAAGGTCACATACTGTATGATTCCATTTATAGGAAACATCCAGAATAGGTACATCTATAGAGACATACAACAGACTGGTGGTTGCCAAGAGCCATGAAGGAGGGCGCTGGAAGCAGGCAGATAGGGGAGTGACTGCCAATGGGTACAAGGTTTCCTTTTGGGGTGATAAACTATTTCAGAATTAAATAGAGGTAATGGTTGCACTGCATTGTCAGTGTATTAAATGCCACTGAAATGTTCACTTTAAAGTGGTCAATTTTACGTTATATGAATGTCACTTCAATAAGAGTAAATAAACAGAAAGCACTGATCTTAATGAGAAGGTGGGACTCACTAGTCTCCCTCTGGATTTATTCCGAATTTATTACCAACAGCAAAAAGGAGACCCTCCCATTTTCCATGATGCTTGCTAGCTGCAACTTATGCATTTCTCTATAAGGTATTAACCCAATTAATGTGAACTGAGCCTCCCATAAAAGGGTCACAGGTAGCTATGCAGAGCCTTAATGCAGATTAGAAAAGGCTGTCCTGTCTGGGGCTGCACGATGAGCTGAGCCCCGCTCACTCCATAGGCAGTCCCAGGCTATGCTCTCGTAGGCAACACCCCTTGCCTACAACATGCAATGTGCTGTACAGTGCCAGTACTGCAATGAATCTTAAGTAATACTGGGTATTTAATGGAGTAACCCAATATGCCTGCTTAAGAGCCAGACTAATTGGGTCCCTTATCAGTCATGTGACCTGAGGCCATTCCTTAATCCCTGTGACCTTGTTTTTCTTACCATTAGAACAGGGACAAGAATAACATTGGCCTCCCAGAGTCATTCGGAGCAGGGTGGGCAGGTTAAGTAACTTTAAGACAGGAAGAGCGGTCTCTGGCATGCACCAGAACAGCTAAGATTAAAGACTGGCAGCACTAAATGCTGATGAAGTTGCGGGAAAACTGGGCCTTTTGTACACGTCTCTCTGATGGGGATGTCAACATAAGCTATGTCACCACTGCAGAAAAACATTCAGCAGTTTCTTAAAAAGTTAAATGTACCTACTTTATGATTCAGCAATTCCATTCCTACGTCTTTACCTGAAAAAAATGAAAACTTATGTTTACAGAGAGACTTGTACAAGAATGTTCACTGCAGATTATTCATAGTAGAAAAAAATAAATGGAAATCATCCCAAGTGTCTATCAGCAGTCAACTAGATAAACAAATTCTGTGTTCCCGTAATGGAATCATACTCAGCAATAAAAAAGGCATGAACTACTGATACACAAAATAACATAGGTGATTTTTTTTTAATGTGTGTGGTTTTTTTTTTAATTTACCTATCATTGTATTATTTAACTACTCTATTTGGGCAGGGGGAGGTAACCAGGTTTGTTCATTTCTGGAGGAAGTACTGGGGATTGAACCCAGGACCTACTGTATGCTAGGCTTGTGCTCTACCACTTGAGCTATATCCTCCCTGTGATTTTTTTTTTATGCTCAGAGAAAGAATCCAGTCCCTAAAGAGAACATGCTACATGATTGCATTTTTTTTTGAACTTCAAAAACAGGCAAACTAATCTATGATGATAGACATCAGAATAGCCTCTGCCTCTGGGGGTCAGAACATGAGGAACTTTATAGAGTGATGGTGGTACTTGGTAAGAGTTGGGAAAGGTTTCTGTGAAGGACCAGATGGTAACTATTTTAGTCTTTGAGGTTCACATACAGTCTTTATTGTATATTGTTCTTTGTTTGTTTGTTTTAATCACCCTTTAAAAATATTAAAAAAAAATTCTTAGTTCACAGGCCACACAAAAACACTCCACAGGCTGCGTTTGGTCCAAGGGTAGCAGTTTGCCAAACTCTGCTCTATATAGGGTATTGGTTACACATGGGTATTGGATGTACACATTTGTCAGAACTCATGGAACAATACACTTAAGACCTGTATGTTTTATTGTATGTAAGTATTTTTCAATAAAATGTGGAATAGCACCTGGAAGTTAATACGCAAATAAACATCAGTTAATATTATTTGAGCTTCACATAAATGATATACTTATTTATCTTTAGTTATAACAAAGAAAATATCACTCTACCACATTGTAAAATAAATTCAAGCAATATATTTAAGGCCTACATTACGATTCCCTCAACACTTTACCACTGCCTACACATACATTTCCAACCACTTCCTCTAAAGAGAATTTGATTTACTAGAGCAGTATCTCAAACCTGGGAACACTCAATCCAGAGGCTATGTTCTCAGAACTCTAGGGGTCTTTGAACCCTTAGTCAGAGAAACAGGCACCTGCCATGGACCAAACTGTCTGTCTCATCTGGTACCAGGGTAGAAAAAAGCCTTCCTTTCACAAAACCATCTTGTCTTTAATTAGTGTACCTCACATTTTCCTTCCCAATTAGAGTTCTTACCAATGTCAGCACTGAGAAGAGAACGTTTTTGAAAGAGATTTCCTTGTATTTAAGATCCACCAGGTAACAATTTGAAGCATTTTCCAAAGAGTAAGACATTACACTGAGAGTATTTTCTGGAAGTTCATATATATTTATGCACATATTAGCATCACTCTTCACTCATGCTGAAGAATACTCTCCATGGAAACAGCAATTCAAAACTGCTGAGCACAGCAGTATTAGGAAGTCTCATGAGGAAAGTTCCACAAAGAGTGGAGAGTTCTCAACTATTTCCAGCAATAGAATCCCTGGTATTGGTGATGGCAAGAAATAAAAAAGCACTCTGCTAACTGTAGCCTAAAAGGACACTGGACCATGGCTACCACAACTCCTATTACTGTACTTTAAAAAAAAAAATTCCAATCATAACCAAAGTTGAGACTGTGGTAGGTCTACTGTTCCTAGCTAAATTTGCTTCCATAATTAAAGTATTCATCTTTCATCTTTTGTTCTCTCTCCCCTTCTCTCATATACATATATATATATATATATACATACATATATATATATGACAGATAATTGGGATAAAAAATTACATGGATTAATTAATGGAATTAATTTAATTATGTTAAACAACATTTTTATCCCTTGTTGTTATCTACATGTCTATTGTTGCCACATGCTATTTGGAAAGGAGGGAAAGAAGAGAGAGGTGCTGACTACTGTCCTTGGGAAGCCTACAATACTGCTGGGCAGATAAGGTGAACATCTTTACCACCATCGTTACATTTATCACCATCTCAGCAACAGATACTATTATACCTGGCCATGCACTGAACACTTTAGACAACCTGACTCATTTAATCCTCACCATAATCCCGGGAAATAGATACTATTTTTACACCCATGTTACAAATGCAACAACTGAGGCCGAGAGAAGGTAAATAACTCAACTGAGATCCAACTCCAAACGGTAAGCGATGGAGCTAGCATTAGAACACCATCCCACCGGACTCCAAATTCTGTCCTCTTTACCTGTGCCTCTTTCCTTAGTCTCCAGATACAACTGAAAACATAATTAATGATGGACCAAGAAGTGGTATCTAAATTCCAGAAGAGCATTCCAGATGACCAAGGAGTAGAATGGTAAAACTGTATAAATTAAGACTTCAATTTCATGTGGAAATAGGAGCAATTTCTGAGCATGCAAAAGATAGGTGAGGATGGCATTTCATAAGGAGATCCCAATTTCTCTGGGATAGATTCCTGGAAATGTCAATAAAAAAAACATTAAATTCTCACAAGGGAACTTCAGTCCAATTAAAACAGCTTCAATTCATTTGCTGTCAAGTATTATCTTTTTACAGATACCATGATCTGTTAAAATTGATCAGAACATGATGAATATTTCAAAAAATCACTCTTTCCAACAGCGGGAACAGTGATATGTCATAGAACTTTGGGCAACTACTCATATTACAATACTGCAGGGAGCACTACAATTTTGCCTGGTAAATGAAGTCAGGGTACCATGTCTCAAATACCAGCTGATGTATATTTTATGTGCATGGAGACTGATAAGAAGAGAAAGGGGCAGTAGGAATGAAGAAATGCAAAATAATTCCAAAGGAATAAAAGCCAGTCTAACCTATAATCCAGTCTAAATGAAACATCTAAGCTGTTTCATTTCTCTCCCATGTTTGGTAACTAAGGACTGAGTAACTTTCCTAAAATGCTCAAAGGGATGGTTGGGAAACTAACTGAGGGCTGAGAAAGGCCCTGCCAGCCCCATAACTGGGAGCACCTAGCTGAGGACGTCTCCCCAGCCTCCCCTTGTGAGAGGGACTCTGGAGAGCAAGAGGAGGAGCTGTTCTCCTTGGCCTCTGTTACTATGGCAACATTCCCCTTTGTTTCCCTGGATCCATAGCTGCTGCCTCATTTAGCGACTGGCATTCAGGTGAGGCAGCTGCATGACGGCATTAGGAAAATGAGGAAGTGGAAAAACAAAACTGCTTGAACAAACACACATGCACACATCGCGGCACCGAGAAGCTCATTGTCAGGATGAGTTTCCAGACTTCTTGCCACTTCTTTTTGGAGCCAATCAACATCACATAATTGCAATTGCTGTTGAATATACTTGAAGAATGTTCACTTTCTCCTGGCTGTCATTTGGATGGATGCTTTTCACATGTTCTTCTGTTGCCTGCAATACTTAGCTCTCCCTTACTCCATGGAGGGGTCTCAGTGCAGAGGTCACTTTCCCAAACAGGCTTTCCCTGACCACCCTCCTCAGTGTCCTCTTTTCCTCCTTCATAGCAGTAATCACCATTTATAACCATTTCATCAATTGTCTTGTGTTCATCCATTTTTGCTCTGTCTCCCCAGCTAGATTACAAGCCCCACAAGGGCAAGAATGCTGCTATTCTTACACAAAGTAATATCGAGTGAAATGTGACATGTAAGTGCAAATGAATATTTTAGAAAAAATGAACGATGTGATTTTTCTGAAAATGTGACTTATGATGCTGAGATATCAAGTGCTGGTCTAGTAACCGAGAGTCCCTCCCTCTCAATTCTCTTTTCTCTTAAGTGAACAATGAACAGAAGAGTCATATTAAAATCCAAGAACATGACCTGAGTTACAGCCCCATCTACTCCCACTGCAGAATGTACTTCTTTGCAAAACTTTCCTATATCTTAAGGAAGCCTAGTTATATATTTACAACTGAATACTGCAGGGGATGATAGAAATATAAAGTTGGCTTTCAAGGAGCAGGGGCAAACTGAACTCATGCAGAACACCTGTCAGGTATTTACTTACTAGTTTGCAACCACAAGAAAGGGGGGACCTCAAGACAGTTACATTCTAAATGCTGAGACCGTGAATCTAAGGAAGAAATCTCTACCATACGGACAGGGAAGAGAGGAAGGTGGCATAAGTGAGACAAAGAATAGAGGAAATTCTGCAGACGCACAGCCTGCTTCCCCCATCAGTTTACTTGGTTTGGGGGATGGGAGAAGGCCTAGAGATTGAGTTCAGTTCCCAATGGCCAACGGTTTCATCAATCATGTTTACATAATGAAGTCGCCATAAAAACCTTAACTGAAGGGGTTGAGAGAGTTTTCAGGTTAGTGAACATATGGAGATACTGGGAGAGTGGCATGCCTGGAGAGGCTATGGAAGCTCAGCCGCCACCCTCCCCCATATTTTGCCCTATGCATCCCTTCCATTTGGCTATTCCTGATTTTATTACTTTGTTTCCCCAATATCCCATTCTTTGGAGACAGCTCTCCTCTACACTACAGATAGATCTTACTCAGTTCATGGGGGGAGAGGGGATAGGGACGACATCTTTTCTTTGTTCCAAAGATGGGTGACCCAGGTCACACCAAATAGAGCTTTCTTTTCCTCTGGCCACAGTGAATATATTTCAATTGGCACGTGCGCCAAGCTAAGTTGCCCCTGAGACTTTTCTATCAAAAAAGACTTCAATGAAAATAATTTGTAAGGTCCAAGCCCAGGAATCAATAAAAATACATTTAATAATTAAGTCATCAAAGCTATAGAGCTGTAGTTCTCAACCAGGCATGCCTGGTCTACTCCAAATAAATCAAATAATCAGCATCTCAAAAAGACTCTGGCATATCTTTTTAATTAAGAAGCTGTTTTACAGAAATGCTAGATTCTTCTGGGGAATTAAACTATGCTTTTACATTTCATACAGACCACCCCCCAAAATGAGTATGTAGAATAAAACTACAGATCCATTCATTCAACTCTTAAGTTGCTTAAAAGGTATTTCTTAGGGTAAAAAGTGTGTATCATAGAGCTGTAGGTTGGAGAGAAGATTAAGAATGATAGAAAATAGCCATATTAGCGAGAATTCTTTTGGTTGCAAGTGACAGAAAACCCAAATCAAATGGTTAAGTTAAAAAAGGAGGATTGATTGGCTCATAAATTTGGGAAGACCAGGATAAGGTTGCCTTTAGGAAAAGCTTGTCAACAACATCTGGTCTCTTTCATTTCCTGCATCTTAGGACTTCTAACCTTTGCTTGGATATGTTCTTCATAGAGGAAATGACCCCATACTTCTCCTCCCTAGGATCCACTGTTGAAGTTTATCAACCCCAGTGGAAAAAGAATTTCTTCTCTTCACTGTCTACTTGTCAGTTCCAGAGAAGACTCTAAACAGCTGATCTAGTTAGGAGTTCATGCCTAGACCAAGCAGAGAGATAAAGATAATGAGTCCTATTATGAAGGTCCCGTTGGGGGTCCCATTTCATAGAGTGGATGATCATAATTAAAAGTCTCACCAGAATACCTTGCAATAGGAAGACAGGAAGATAAAAATCAACATATGAACACTGCATTCATGCCTAGGTTGAGCTCATACTAAAGACCTTCCTTCAGTCTTCATTCTTTATGAACTGTCAATGGCTTCCTAAATGTCCAAAGTCAATAAAAAAGGAAATGAATTTGATACTTACCAACAGTAGCAAAATCTTACTACTCCTCAAGTACCCTGTCCTAGAGGGCTGCCGAGGAGAGTTCAGATCCACAAGAGCCTTCCTCAGTTAGAAGTGAGTCTTGAAGGGCAGCAAATCTGAACATTCCACATTTTACTGAAACTCTGTAAAAACTCTCTCCTCCATTCTAGTGAATTTAGGCTTCCTAAAGGTGAACTGCGTCCAAGAAAAGGGTGATATTTGATTACATCTCATGTGATTTCTGCTAAAAGACAATCTACAACTTTTCAGTGATACCTAGATTAGGAGTCTGGGAAACCTGTTGTGAAAAAAATGCCAAATGTTGGTTTCCAAACCAGCTCACAAATGGAAAGAACACAATTTGTACAAATAGCTGCATTTACATGAAGATTTTCAGCCAAGGAACTTTGCAAAATGAACTTTGCAAATTAATTCTGTTGGAATGATACTTGCTTCAAACAACTCCCCCAACCCTCCACAACCACTACACAGACACTGGAAATCTGCTTTCCATTCTGAATGTACCAGGATTAGGAATAAAGAATATGTCTGAAACTGTGGGAAGAATTTTAACATCCCAAAGTGTCAGGAAACAGAACCACTCAAACTGATTGGCTAGGTTAGGCCCCACAGTCAAACTATGGACTTGCTGGCAAATTACACAGACAATGAATGAAGCGGAACTCTTTAATAAGTGACTGAGTCCACCAGAATTCATAATATTCTACAGTGCTGAGTGCCCTTTGATTGCAGCATGGATTATATACTCAGGTGACAGCAAACTCATGAGCTATGATATTTTCGTGGAATCCATCAAACAACAATGTGGAGTGAGGAGAAGTGTATTAAATCACATTCAGTCTAGTCTGAATGAAATCTGAACTAAGGGCTTGAACTAAACCCATAAGGTAAACCCCAAATTAATTCAAGATGTTTTAACCAACATGTCATTTTACAAATACACCAAAACTCTTCACTTAAAAAAATTACTTTGTACCATTTTCCAAGAAATTATAGGTTTGCTTTGTATTTTAAAACAGTAGAATAAAACAGCACAATGACTACTTAAGAGAGACATTTTGGCTCATTTTCTCATCATATATTTACTGAACACCTAATATGTGCTACCCTTTTAGCGTTCACAATGTAGTGGTAAACTCAGAGGAGATTATATTGCTGGCCTTGTGAATCTCAAATTCTAATGGAGAGAGACATACAGACTTGGAAAATACATAAATGCACGCAAAAGTTTCAAACAAAAGGTTCTCTTAAAACAAAGGTTGGCAAACTACGGCTCACAGCCTGTTCCTGTAAATAAAGTATTATCAGAACAACGTTTACATGTTATCTGTGTGTCAACTTAATGAAAAACGCGCACAAGAGTTATGAGTTTACGTTTTACTCAGGGTCTCTGAGAACTACAGCCTGGGACTACAGGTCTGAGAAACTGCTCCGAAGAGGTAGGAGGAGCCAGTACACATAAGAGTTTTTTGGCTAGGAAATACTTATAGTCAAGCATACATCTTGGTAAAAAATTGCTGTTAATCACAAGGAACACATTTGAAGTTAATGATTTTTGCACTTTTCTATGTATGGGAAGATGCAAGAATCTGGGGTCATTAAAATTGTTCCTGAGATATGCACCTAACTACCTAGAGGCGTCTTTATCTAGAGTACTTCCTCTTGTTTTTCATCCTGAATCCCCCTCAGGGTGCACTGTTGGTGGGAGACTGCTGGGGAGACGGGGTTGACTTAACCCTTGTACAACTGGTTGATGAGCCGTGCTCTTTTGTTCTTCTTTGTTCACGTGTGGCTGCTTTGGTGCTACAGTGGAGTGTTAAGCACTTGGGGCATACATCATGTGCTCCATAAATTCTAAAACATTTGCTCTCTGAGTCTTTACAGAAAAAGTTTGCTGGCTCTAAGAAGAAATAGAAAGGGTGACAGATGACGTGTGTCAGGGATGGGGAGTTGAATATAACGTCTGGGGAGGGCTCACTAAAGCAGTGGCATTTGAGTTGAAATCTGAATAATGAGAAAAAACCAGCCATGGGAAACAAAGTGTTTTAGACAAACAGAACAGTGCAGTGATTTTGGTTGATTTTCTTTTATTTTAGCAACGTATTGCCTTAAAGGTGATGAACAAGTTGCTGGGCTGTAACACTAAGAAAACCTCAAATGGTAAAAGAAAAACACACAAACTTTCAGCTTGTTCCTTGAGCAAAGTGATAAAAGCATTTTCAAGTCCTCTTGTATTCTCTTTCAAAAGAGGGAGCAAGTTCCATCTTGTTCAATAAGCAAATCTGCAAAGAAGGAAAGCATTGGTCCACTCCTGGATGACTGCCCTGACTTTTGTGGTTAAAGGTCAGAGCTAAATCCCTACTTTCTTTAGGGAGTCTTTCTCCTTGCTTTCCCTTGTCTCCAATTATGATTTCTCTCACCTTCCTGCCTTTGTGCTGATATAACACATCTGCTTAGAATATTGCTGGGGATATGTTTTCCTACAAAAGGTATTCCAATATCATTTGTGGGAAAGCAGAAGGATGAAGACCAGCGAATAATATAAGAGGGAGGGG
Organism: Vicugna pacos; assembly: GCF_048564905.1. Lineage (NCBI taxonomy): Eukaryota > Metazoa > Chordata > Mammalia > Artiodactyla > Camelidae > Vicugna > Vicugna pacos. The sequence continues at coordinate 38,832,735 of NC_133005.1, read as the reverse complement.
GAGGGTATAGCCCAGTGGTAGAGCATGTGCTTAGCATGCACAAGGTCCTGGGTTCAATCCCCGGTACCTCTGGTTAAACAAATAAACAAACCTAATTTACCCACTCCAAAAAAAAAAAAAGAAGAAGAAGAAGAAGAAGAAGAATGAGGGAATTCAGAGTATTAGAAAGCTCTAGTTTATTTCTACCCGTATTGTAGGTGGCTACCATTGTGGTAAAGGTGGAAGCACTGCCAGCCAGAGAGCATTGTTCTTCTTCTGTAATGTTCTATGTCTCCAGGTGGGCCACTTCTCAACAAAGGTTAAAAAACCCACTTCACCTTTTGTGCAGTATCTTACACCAATGTCTCTTTAACTCTCAGCTCTAATATGGTATTTGAAACCATTTCGGGTTTCAAATCCTCACTTAGCAAGCGTGTCCTTGCCTCTGTTACGAACCTCATGCTCCAGTTTCAGGTATTTTCATACTTCTGGTGGTCTTGGATGGATAAATTAAATCTGCTTTTCTCCTGATTGCCTTGCTGGCCCCCTTTGTAACTTCACTTTGTATTCCTTTCTGTTCAATACTTTTCAAAGTACTGAGAGTTTAAAGAGGTACAATAAATCCCAGATCAGTTTTTAATGACCACGGTAAGCCTGCTTGTAATATGTCAGTAAGCTGAACCTAAAAGCCAATGGGGAATAGGCCATTTCTGCCTTAGTAATTGCCTCCACAGAAAGATTTATAATGTCATTATCTGAATCTACAAGAAATAACTCATAGAGCTGAAATACCCTAAAAAAATATTACAATTCTCTTAAAATCTAGTCATTCATAAATGCTAAATCATAAAACTTTTTCCAAGATGTTTTATGTTAAAAGTAAAATCCAGTAAAAATATAAATGCTCGTTTCTTAATCGGATTCCTCATTCTTTATGTAACTGTTTGTAGCTTTGCAGTTTTCTGGGACATATTTACAAACCTAGCATTCGGCTGCCAGAATTCCCAAACACTGTGAGAAACCATGGTGTCTGAAAAAGCATTTCTCGTCACCTTTTTATCTCTGTGTGATAGCAAGGAGTGAGGAGGAAGAGGGTTAGTTAGTATGACAATAAAATTAATTTCAGCAATAAAAGTCACCTTTTCCCCCTAATTTCTCTCTGGGATAAACACACACACACACACACACACACACACACACACACACGCACACACACTAAACTTCCTGCCAAATGCACCGCAGAGCTGTTTTAAGCCATTTCTGCAGCTTTCCTTTCCTCTTAGCATTTCCAAATCAAAAAAAAAAAAAAAAAGATCAGTCACTTCTTTCAAATAGCAGGAAACATCCTCCCCAATTTGTCCAGAGTTTAATAAAATCCTGGTATTGCCACATCTCCTTGTCTCCCCATGCCATAAAACAGAGCAACATTTATACTAATTTCTGCAGTGCAAAAATGTTCTTTGGAGTAGAGAATCTATTACAGTTTAAAAAGGACACTTGAGATGTTTTTCATAATTTGTAAAATCACATTTTCTCCTTTTAAATACAGTAATTTGGTGCAAACGTGAACACTGAATTAAGGCTCTTTTCAGAATTTCTTCATTTCTTCCAGCAGCCGACTCGCAATTGGGATTTTATCCATATTTTTAATATCTAAGACTGCAGCTAAGTCTTGGGGGGGGATGGGGAAGAAGGTTATTTTAAAGCATTTGGGATAGAAAATGAATCTTGTGTCTTTTGTTTGCCATTTCTGTTGCCACCTCATGAGCCAACCACCATCACTCTATTCCTAGATTATTGTTTTCCTCTTTGGCATTTCTCTAAATGGTAACTCTCAAATATCTCGAGGTATCTTAATTCAACATACCCAAAACTGAACTAACTTTCCTCTCAGGAAAATGCTGATCTCAGTGAATGACACTACCTGTCCATCTGTTTGCTAAGAACCAAAAACCCATCTAGAAGGGCGAAACACCATGTCTCCCATCACTCACATCCAGATAATCACCAAGAAAAATTCTGCCTCCAAATATGAGTATCTTCTCCAGCAATACCACCACTACCACCTTAATAATTTCTCACCTGGACTGTTACAACGACGTCCTAACTGACTATCCCACATCCTTTTTTATCCAAAAGCCATACAAGAAGATCTTTGAAAAAGCCAGATCTGATTACGAACCCCTCCACGGTGACTTTTTAATTAAATTTAAAATTCTCTTCATGTCTTCCTTCAAAATTTGATCCCTGATGGACTCTATGACCTCATGATATTGTTCTCTCCACTCCTGGTCCATTCCAGCCATCCTGGCCATCTTCTGGTCCTTGAGGTATATCCACAATCTCCCATTTCACTGTCTCCACAAATGCTATTCCTTCCACCCAGAATGGTTTTCTCTCCCCCTACCTCCTTCTCTTACCCAAATCCTTCCCATAATGCGGGTCTCGGAGAAGTCCATGACCCCAGCGTCTAGGACAGCCTCCCTTGGGATGTGCCGTCTTAACCTCATCTCTTCTCGGGTACCATTCACCACACTTGACATCACTTGCTAAATCCTGGTCCCCTCATCTGTCAGCACCATCGTGGGAGGGAATTCAGTGCTGCATCCTCAGCTACTAGTAAAGAAGAGCTCCATAGATATTTGATGGATGAACCAATATTATACCAGTTCTGTAATTCACCGTTCTATGTCAATCTCTACCCCACTCATCCATCCCCTCAACAAATATGTATTGAAACTTACTTATGCCATGCACCATACTCAGCATCAGGATGAACCCATGATAAGCTAGGAGTAAACAGACAGATTTACTAGTGGGTACACACAAACAAAGCATATACATAATATAATTTTAGACAGTGGTAAGAACTATGAAGAAAATACTCCAGAATCATACCTGATATTTCAAAGGAGGTAGAGTGTGTGCTGAGGGTTAAATGCCAAGAAGGAACTGACCATTGGAGGATCAAAAAAAAGACAAGTTCAAGCCAGAGTTCTAGCAAGTAGATAGTTCCTTTGGTAGAAACAAGATTTGTGTCTTCAAGAAAGACAGTATGGCTGGGGCACTGTGATTCAGGAGCAAAGATGCCTAAAATGAGGTGGGGGCCAGATCACACAAGACCATGGAAACTGCAGTGTGGCATGTGGGTTTTATTCAACTGCAATAGGAAACCATCTGATGGCTTTAAGTGAGGAAACAACATGATGAGATTTTTGTCTTAAAAGAATAAGTCTGTCTACCTTTTGGAAAATGGATTAGATGGGGGCCACGAGTAAAAGCCAAGGTAGTTAGGGAGCTGTTTTAATTTGGATGCAAGCTTCAATGACTCCCCAGTGCCTATGGAATAAAACTGAAATTCTATCACATGACGTTTAAGGTCTCCTAAATTCTGGCCTCTGCCACCCCATTAGGTTTACTGCTACATAGTCCTGGATGGTCCTGCACTGTATCTGGTAGGCACATGGCACCTGGAACCCACCCTACATGTTTTCTCTCCAGCCTCTGTTATATATGGTTTCCTCTTTTTCTAACTTCCATGAGAATATGTTCTCTTCCTCAAATCCCCTTTTCTAAATGAAGACTTCAGAACGCTCCAGGCCATAGAGAACTTTCTTCCTCCTGAACAATGAGCTGTACCTTTTGTTTTGTTTTGTTTTGTTTAAAGCAGATATACTTCTTGCAACCTCCTGGATTATTGCTTTGTATTATTGTTTATCTCTTGTTTAGTTACTTCATTTTCCATGTGTGTACATATGTCCCATTTCCCCAACCACAGTGTAAAACCCCTGAGGGCAGAGACTTTCCTTCTGTTTCTGTGGATCCCCCATAGTGCCTGGCAGCACACCACCCCCGCAGCATGGCACTCTATATGTTGATCTGCTGTGGAGGCAGCCTAAATGCACTTGTCAGAACTGAGAGAAACATCAAGTTGCCTCATGACTAGGTAAGTAGAGGAGTTGAAAGGAGACTTTTTCTTAAAAAAAAGATTCTGTTTTTTAATAGCTTCTTTTCTAGAAGCCTCTTTTCTATTAAAAAAAAAAACCACTACACTTTGAGTAGAATCAGATATGGAATGTGAAATAAGCTTGATGCACTGTTGATCATTAGCTCCGAAATTCTAATCTGGTTTGAGATCAGAGATTTAGAACTAAGCCCCTCTGAAGGAACAGCTCAAAGAAGCCCAGTAAGGAAAAGGTTGCTTGCCTGGCGTGGCCCTGGATAAATTAGATGTTCACACAATGTGAGGTTTGAAGGTGGACTGTGGATAAAAGATTGAAGCCAGAGGGAGGTAAACCTGGATAAAAAGAGAAAGATATCAACATAGACTAGTGCGTTGCAGGTGAGACCATCTACCCTGTCAGAACCACGAATTACGTTTGGGGAGCACTGGCCTCTGGTTTCTCACTTTTTGTAATGTATCTTCACTTTTTTGGGCAAAAAAATTCATTTGACAGGTTGAGACATTTAATGCGGCTTGATAGAAGGATAAAGAAGCATGTCTGACTGAAACACAGTAATGGTATTTCTGTTCTCTAAAGGTAGTTATCTGTGTTTATTATACTGAAAGTCCCTAAAAGGGATTGTGGAATTCACATGAAGGAAGGGTAAGAGATCTCTAGTCCACTGTATACAGAATGTGGATCTGGTGGCTATTTGGAAAATACTGCTTTTTTTTTTTCTAAGAGAAAGAAAGAGGCAAATCAGGAAAGATGGATAGAGAAAGTCACAAATTGCTTCCCTGGGATTATGGAGAAGCTAGAACCCTGGTGACATCTTCTAAATCTAGAGACTCGGAAGACTGTATTAGTTGTGCAAGTTCTAGAGCAGGCTCTCTTAATCTCGGCATTACTAACATTAGGGACCAGATAACCCTATGTTGTGGGGGACCGTCCTGTGGACAGTAGGCTGTTTCGCAGCATCCCTGGCCTCCACCCATTCGATGTCTATAGCACCTCCCCAACCGGATTGCAACCAAAAATGTCTCCAGTCATTGCTAGGTGTCCCCTGGCAGGAAGGGGGCACAATCACCTCCAGTTAAAAACCTCTGGGCTACAGTCAGACAGACTTGGGTTTAAACTTCAGATCTGCCATTTCCTCATCTCTAAAATGGGGATAAACATCAACCACCTTAAAGAGTTTGGCGGAATATTTAATGGATAAGGTATGTAAACCATGAGCACAGTTCTGGCACACAGTAAAGGCTCAACAAATACTAGCCATCACTAATGTCGTTATTATTTACTCAACCATGATCCAGGCAGATAAATCCACACCCTGAATGTTAGTTCTAACTCTCTTCAGCGAGGTAAAGAAAAGGCCATTTCCCCCCCATGTGATTACTACTATTTCTCACTCCTGCTCATAAAGAATAAGGTATCTCTCGCCACATAATTTCTCACAGGTGAGCTCAAGGCCCCTGAATTCTCTCTATCTTACACTACAAATAACCTAGGTGTTAAGGAAATCTCCTAATATCTGCCTTTAAAAAAAAAAGTTCATTTTTTCTCATCTTCAAGTCAATTTCCAAATGAAACAGTAGATGAATGTCACGCATACCAATTATCTAATTGTGAAACTGATCTTCACTTAAAGCATCCATGTTTTTGACATAAATAATCATGAAGTGGTAAGTTTTCAGCATGATTATTAGGCTGATTGCTGAGTGCCAGATACCAGAGATTAAAGAGGTTTTGGCCAGAAAAATTACTTGGGCATCTTTTAGTAGAGGGAAAAATCACTCTAATTAAAATAAACCATGTCCTCAGTGTCAGCCCTAGGGTAATCTCCAACTTGCATGCTAGAATTAGCAGTCTTGTGGAGAATCAGAAATAAGGAATGAGATGGAGTACAGGGAAAAAAATTATTTAATTTTAGTTCTTCCATAATTGGTTTTGTTTTGTACTGTTTTTAAACTGAGGAAGAGTTATGAATGAAAGAATATAAATGGGTCCTACAATGTTGTGATTTATAAGAAATATATATTTGGTCTTCACCTACAATTTATGGCTCACAGCTTCCAAAACTCTTGGAATTTCCTAAGTGTTCAGAGGATAAAGGTGTCTTTGATTACGTGAATAAGATGACTTTTATAAGCACCTAAAAACAGAGGCTGTTTGCCAGGAGAACCAATCAGGTGATTAGAGGATTGGTGCTGGCTGTCTCATCCTCTGATTTCTAAAGAGGGGAGGGACTTGAGGTTGAATCAGTTGCCCCTGGTCAATGATTTAGTCAATCATGACTACATAATGAAGCCTCCATAACAATCCAAAAGGACAGCATTTTGGTCCTTCTTTTTCAGAGAGCTTCTGACTGAAGAACCAGAACATTTCCATGTGCCACCACACCAGGCCCTGTGCTCCAGGAGGATAGAAGCTCCTTTGTTCAAGAACTCATCAGATGTATCTCTTCATCTGGTGGTTGGTTCTAACCAACAAATCAAACCCAAGGAGAGGATCATGAGAGCGTGATTTACAGTCAGTCATTCAGAAGCACATGTGACAACCTGGGCTTGCAACTGACATCTGCAGTGGACGGTGTCTTGTAGGACAAAGCCTTTCTTTACCTATGGAATCTGGTTCTACCTCCAGGTAGACAGTGTTAAAATTGAGTTGAACTCTTTGGACACCCTGCTGGCATCCAAGAATTGCTCATTGGTGATAGGAAGCCTTCATGCACATGCTAGAATTGGGTCCAGGAACTTTACAGGCCTTTAACTTGTAAACAAACTTCTTTTCCCTTACACGTGACCTTCATAGTTAAGCCTGCCAACGGGTGGTGAAATTGCTCAGGTAAACAGTGTTTCCTATAAAAACAATTAGATATGCAAAAATCCTAAAATGCTCACTAAAAAAATGCATCTGTTCATCAAGGTGATTCTTCAGGACTGGCTAATTTTTTCTGTGAAGAGCCAGATATAAGTATTTTAGAGATTGTGTGCTGCAGAGACTCTGTTGCAGCTACTCAGTTCTGCTGTTGCAGTGCAAAACCTGGTTTAAAAAATGTGTAAACAAATGAGCATGACTGTGTTTCAATAAAACTTTATTTACAAAAAAGAGGCAGCAGGTGCATTTGGCCCAAAGGCCCTAATGTGCCAAACTCTGATCAAGATAAAATGCCAGTGAGTGGCTTATCCTCAAAACCAATGGTCTTTATGATTATATTTGACTTTGTACAAATATCCTTAGAGAAATGATACACACCACTAAAGACCTTTTTTTATTTTCATGCGACTGGACAGAATGGTTGAGAAGGCTGAAACTCATTTAAACAGAATTATTCCAGTGTCTTTGCAGACTAAATAAGCCTAGTATGCAGCAGCACATTTAATTTAATTTTCCCCTCTAAAAATAAAAAGAAGTTGTATTAAGAAATCACATCACTCAATGCCGAGAGGAAGCTCCTTCAAGTCTTCAGTGTCATGGTAATTACTGGCAAAGAACCCCTGATGAAAGAGCCTTGAGAAGTGGAAAATGTATCCAAAAAACTAATATAAACCCAGTCAGTTGCTGTTAGATATCTCTAAACAGAATGCAGGGAGGAGAGGAGGAGAATTACAGGGTTGCTGCAGGCACCCAGCTCAAAAAGGAAGTTGGGGGAAGAACAAGAGGATGATTGAGGACAAAGACCCATGGAGGCACAGGAAAGGACTGACAATTTCCCCTAGGATGTGGATTTGGAACATAGTTCATGACCCTAATGTATGGGTATCAGCTCTACAGATCAGGAGAGAAAGGAGAAAAAGGGCATCACCTAACAGTAGCCATATACATTGAAATCGTTCATACCTTTAAACTGTGCAAGGAAAAAAAGAAAGAAAGAGAAAGAGAAGGGGGCTGAGAGAGAAGGAGGGAGAGCAGGGTGGGAGGGAGGAAGGAAGGACAGCACAAACAAGCAGCTGAGCAACCCATGAAATCAGAACACACAGTAAGAGAAAAACTGTACCAAATTAATATGGAATAATACTGGGCTAAATGCGTCCTCATGTAGGAGACCTTGAAAGAAGCTCTTTGAGTGGTAGAGATGTTACAATGACTCACAGGCGATGCACCCTCCTGTAGCAGACGGGAATCGTCTGGATGACATCACAGAGCTGCCTGACCATCCAAGAAGTAAGGAGATTCCTGCATTTTCTCTTGGGAGCATCTCTGGGTAGACTTGTGAATCTTTGCCTAAACAACCTTTATTCTGACTAGAGACTATAAAATACAGAAACCACCAAGTTCTAGAGAAAGTGGCTGTTACAAAAGCTGTGATTGCTCACCCGGTATCTGTGTGACCCTCAGCATTTCTCGGCCTCTTTGGCAGATAGGTTGGGGCCATGTGCCTGGGCTAAGATCAGTAAAATTCGCCCTTTCCAGGCATTGTGTTTGCACAGCAGTCTGGCACTTTAAAATGACCCATTGTACCCTCTGTTGCCCTCTCTCTCTTTGCCCCGGTGCCCCCAGAGGATTCATGTTCAAGATGTATAGCTAAAACATGGAAGCAGCCCAAATCTTAAGTTACTGTTCAGAACAGCCCTGTAGGAGACTCACTCAACCCCCAGCAGACTGTGACAGGAGTGAGAAATGTACCTTTTTGTTATTTAGCCTATTTTCAGGGTTGACTGGTGACTTCAGCATTGGCCAGCACTGCCCCAGCATAGCTAATCATCCCACTCTGGCCAAACCAGTTAGAATACTAAAAGTGATTAAAGTGATTAAACTGGCCTGAGCAAAAAGGGAATCCAGACACATCTGGATCCAGAGCTCAAACAATGTAAACAGCAATCACATTCTCTCCAGCTCTTGTCCAGAGAAGCCCACAGGCTCCTTCCAGTAACAAAATAACTGCAGCCCTTCCAGATCCCATCTTCCCATGGAAAAATCCAGAGCAGTAGAGAATCTATTTTCCACTGATACCTACACAGACCTCAGGATTTACTATGATTGGGCCAGCTCAACTCATCCTGAACTGAGTCATTCTAGTGTCTCAAGGAATACAATGCCCTGCTCAGCTTCAGCCTGAGGCATCAACCCTGCCCCTGGAGCTGAGGAAGAAGCCTCATTCAGGACAAGTGGACTGAGTCCAGGAAGAACTGAGTACTCAGATGGAATCCTGCGTGTTGCTGGAAGACAAGGAAAGAAGTGGAGACATAAAGATGTGATCTTTAATGACCTAAAGTGGGAGGCAGTCCCAACACTTGTATTCATTTGGAGCCCAAAGTCTCATTCTCTAACTCCTCTGGGAACATTCAGCCCTCTCAATTAGCAGATGGTGGAATTCCAATGATCAGATGATGTTCTTTTGTTTGAAGCTACACTGAGAACATAAGAACAAAAGTTGCAGTGTTATTCATAAGAGCAAGGTCAATTTATACCTCTGCACTCCTGTTTATCCAAACGTATCACTTAGTGCTCATAATACAAAAAGTTTTTTAATTGCTTGTTTACTTTGAGACAGCAAAGAGCACCAGCTGTGATTCAGAGAGATTTTTCTACATCTTAGTTTGACCTTTACTGATCTCTCTGGTGAGATCTTGGGCATTCAACCTGCCCTCTCAGAATCTCAGATTCTTCCCCGTCGAATGGAGTAAAAATGATTGTTGTGCAGGGGTTTTTAAGGATTGAGAATAATGTGCAGAAAGAGCCTGGCATGGTGCCTGATGCAAGGTAGGCACTCAATAAGATTTAGTTTTCTTTCATTTTTTAAGGCATTATCACTAATCTGTTTCCAAGGTGTCTGGTAGCTCATAAACTCTCAATAAATAAACTAGCTGCCATTATTGTCCTATAAGTATTTGCAGAAAAGACGAAATAAGAAGTGAATGGATAGAAGAAAACAGAAGGAAGGAAGGAAGAAGGAAGGAAAGGAGCGAGGATAGAGGAGGGAAGAGCAGGAGGAGAAAGGAGGGGAATAGATTTCATTCATTTAATAAATGTTCTTGAAGGACTACTATGTGGCAGTTATCATGAAGGGAATTCACTGATAAAACTGATTTAACCCCTCCCTTCTGATGTTTACAGCCTACTAAGGAAAAGAGATGATAAGCAATTATACATAAAAATAAAACTGTGCGCGTGCATTGAGAAAACAAACATCAAGGAAACTAGAAGGATGCAGTATTAAGTAATAGTTCATATACCTCGTAGATAGAATGATCAAGGAAACCTTTCTAAAGTAGGTGACAAATAAGCTAAGAACTAAAAATTAAATTGTAGCCATTATTAGTAGTGCTGACACTAGCATCATTCATGTAGGCTAGTGTAAAATACGTAATTCAAAAATATTTGTGAAATTTAATTATAATAATTACTTTTAATAAAAATTAAACTCAGTAATATCCATGTATTCAATAAACACTTATTGAGTACCAACGTAAATGGATTCAGCTAACTGATGACTTCGCATCTTGAAATGAATGTGAAAAATGTGTGGGCCAACCAAGATAACACAATTCTTAGCAATGTCCACATGAGACAGCACGAATACATATGCAAACAGAGCAAATCTCTTTATATTTCTATTACAGACTCTCCAAGTTTGTTTCAGCCAAACTTCTTTGCTAACATTAAAGCTATTACTGTCTATCAATAAATGATAATGGAATGATGTCTTTATTTTGCGCATTTTCTAGTTCCTTATAATAGAATATAAGCTCTCAAAGGGCATTACAAGTTTATGAGTGTTTTCCCACTACATTCCTGGCACCTAGAAGAGCACTTGACACATGCTAGGCACTCAATAAATTGCTGTTGAGTGAATGAATTAATACATGGATAAATGTGTTTGCATAGCCCCAAATATATTTGCATTACAGGCTTGTGATTTCACACTGGGTTTAGTCAATGTTTTTTAACATACTGACACTTATAATCAAGACTCAGAGTCTTACTTATGCTAACAAATGCTGATTCTTCCTAATACACAGTATTGCTTTTCCCAGCTCTGAATATTAGCTTCTCATTCAATCTTTATGACATATATTTCTGAATAAATAAGCAGGGTCCCATGTGTAGTAGCGTCTATTGTAAAACTGATCACTATGGTTTTATTTCATTAGGGGCTGGATACCAGATTAGAAACTTTCTAGGAAATAAAGAACCATGCCAAGAGCACACAAAGAATGATAGGAGTGGAACCATCCTCTGACAAAGTACATGTCTCCACATGACTAAAGCCCCTGCAAGGCTCAGGAAAAGGGGGGGGGGGTCAGAAGTAGACAGTGTGGCCAATACATTTGAGTGAGGGGCTTTTGCGATGGAGAGCATCCTGGAAGAACCAATCATAGTTGAATGGGTATGTCTAAGTTATTGTGTCAACCAGAACTGCAGCCCTGCCTCCTGAATAAGATACTGCTGCTCTAGCAGAACAAAAGAACCATTAATGACACCAACTAACCCGTGTAATTCTCATTTACACCTCTTTATTACCTTCCATATACTCTGTGTGATGCATTACACAATCCATTAATTGTTAACATACATGCAAGTCAAGATCTTTTATTATGCGAGGTCATCAGTCAGTGATAACAGAGATATTGATGTATTAGGCTCCTCATCAGAAGTTGAGCAACATTTCCATTCAAGATGATACATGGACCTTTAAAACGTACTCAATAATATTGAGCCTCAGTCTTCTGCTGCTTTTCTCTAAATGTGCATTTAGACCTTCCTACATCTATCTACCCACCTGCTCATTCATTAATCATTCAGCGTTAATTTTCTCCTCTTACAACCAGGATCACGTCTGTCTTGTTCACTGGTGTATGCTTTGGATCTAGAACATAGTAGGACCTCAATAAACTACTGGGATTGAAAGAAAATAAGGGAATGAGAACGTGGTAGGCAAAATTCTGAGTTGGCCCTCATGACCTTCATCCCCTGCTCTTATGATACCTTACATGACACCTTACATGACACAGGGATTTTGCAGATATAATTAAGGCTAATAATCCATCAACCTTAAGATAGGATGATTATCTGGGGGGTGGGGGGGCGACCCTAATGTAATCACATGAGAACTTTAAAAGCAGAGAATTTTCCATAGCTGAGAATAGAATGGGAGGTCAGAGAGTTTCAAAGCACCCCTTTACTGACTTTTTAATAGCTTTATTGAGGTATAATTGATATACAAAGAATGGCACAAATTTAAAGTATAAAATTTGATAAGCTTGGACATACGCAAACATGATCCACCACCACAATCAAAGTAATAGATATAACTCATACCTTCCAAATCTTCCTTGAGCTTTTCATTTTTTAGCGCACTTAACATGAGACCTACCCTCCTCACAAGGTTTGAAGTGCATAATATCACATTGTCAACTGCAGGCAGACACCTAGAACTTACACATCTGGCATTACTGAAACTTTATAGCCACGGAACAACTGAATTACCTCAACCTCTAACCTCTGGTAACCACTATTGTATTCTTTGCTTCTACGAATCTGACTACCCTAGACACCTCACGTAAGTGAAATCATGCAGTGTTTGTCCTTTTGTGATGGGCTGATTTAGCATAAATTGAAATTCATAAGTTTCTTCCAGGTGCATCTATGTTATTGCAAATGGCAGGATTTCCTTATTTTTAAAGCTGAATAATATTCCACTGTATGTCTATACTGATGGAGGAAGCCAGGAGAAAACCGGAGAGTGGTCCCTAGGACTCAAAGTGACCACCGGCTGACAGCCGGCAGGAAAGCAGAGACCCCAGTTCTACAGCCACAAGGAACTGAGTTCTGAATGAGCCTGTATGAGAATTTTTCCTCAAGGACTCCAGATAAGAACCCAGATAAGACCCCAAGCCAGGACAACACTTTAATTTCAATCTCGTGAGACCCTAATTGCAGAACCAACTTGAACCCCCCCCCCAGACTTCTGACTTACAGAACTATGAAATAATGCACAGGTGTTCTTTTAAGTCACTAAGTTTGTGACTATTTGTCACACATGATGGGTAACCAACACAAGGGAGACTTGGGGAAGATGTCAGTAGCAGCAACAGCAAAATATTTTAATCTCCTGAAATTATTACATAAAAAGAAATAGAGCAACTAAATAGCAAAAACATTGACAACATACACAACAAAAGCAGGTAACAAAGCATCTATACAAACCCCAAATTTCAAGTGTGAGGATGGAGGAAACAGCCCTGAATTCTCAATGCGTCAGACTGCACAGAGGAAGCACAGGAAAAAGAATGGGATGCCTATAGACCTGAGAATAGCAGAAACTCTAAACAGACAAGAGGGACTCACTGGAAAGCACAGTGGCCAGTATGAGGCAGCGGACAAAACTGGGAATGCTATGACTGTTCTAACAGCCAGTGAGTGCAAGAGGCCAGTGTGAGTTCTGAAAGAGGCAGGACCTATCTGGGCTCCATGCACCCTCGGTGGCGACCAACCAAAATTCCCTTCCAGGAGTTGGCCCTGCACTGAGGAGAAACTGATGGGAAGAGAATCAAAACTGAAAGTTCAGATAAAAGAGAGTATGTGTGTATGTGTCAGGGGAGGAAGTTGGAATAAGAGTCAGAAAAATCTCAGAAAGTAAGCCACCATACTTCTGATGTACATGAAAACAACATATGAGGAAGCTCTATGAGACTAGAAAAATTATCCTGAACCACATTTCCTTCTAAAAGTTCAGGAAAACTAATTTCACACAAAAATGGACAACAGAAAAGTACTCAGGTCAGATCCCTTGCAAAATCAGAAGAAAAAAAAGAAAACCAAGAACCAATAACATTCTTACAGAGATGAAAGGATGCCAGAAAGACATGCCCACAAAACAGATCAGAACTGTAGTGTACAACATTATACAATAAAATTATACCAGATCAGGAAAAAAAAACAGCACAGATCAGAATTAGATAACTCAGAAATCAAGTAAAAGAACATAAGAAATATTTACAAATGAAAAATGTCATTTAAAATTGAAAGCTAAACTAGAAAAAATACAAGATTAAAATAAATATAAGAATTAGTAAAATATATAGTGTTGTAAGACAAGTAAGGCTTTAAATTTTTAAAATTAACAAGAAACAAAAAGATGAAAAATTTCACAAAATAGGACAAATATTAAAGATAGGCAGAGAAGATCCAAAAATCAATGGAAAAGAGGACTTAGCAAAGAATAATACCAATGCAAGGGAACAGAACGAATGCCAAAATATGTAATTTAGGAAAACTTTCTTGAAATTAGAAAATATGTATTTGAAACTAAATATTGAAAGCAAACACCTTGTACCTGTGAATAGCATCCTGGATCAATAATCTCCAATATGTATTCAAGTAAAATGTAATGGACTTAAAAGCAAAAAGAATATTAGTTGGACATTTAGGCAAAAAGAGAAAGTTATTTATAAAGGAAGAAATATTGTATCAGACTTTTTGACAGCAACACTTCATGTCAGAAGAAAATGAAGTCCCATACTTAAGATAAGGAAAGAAAATGTGAGCCAAGGATTTTATATCCAGCAAAACTGACCTCCAAGTATAAAGGGAACTATTATCTACATGCAAGAACTCAGGCTAAAATTCAGAACATCCACAAACTACAAATCATGGATCTGACTCTGCACAGAAGAAGCAGGAGAAAAAATGGGTCATCTGCCAAACCTGAGTATTTCCTGAAGAATCTAACAGCAAGTGAGCTTCAGATGATCAAAACAACTAGAAACATCTACAAAGACTAACTTGGGGTGGAGATAAAGCATACTGTTACTTACAGGTTTAAGATAAAGGAAAGATAAAGGAGAAATACAGTCCACAATGACCACCTGCTCAGATCATGCAGTACAGCAATCATAAAAAGGGGAGGGAGTGTGGAATGGAGGGAAAAGGTGAAAATAACTTCAGCAGTTTTAAGTAATCATATTGATGATAGTGGCTTTGGTATTGTTATTCCAAGGTTGGTGTGTAATCTGATATAAGCAAATGAGAATTCTCATTTTATCACCTCCAATGAACCCAAGCAAAATTCTCAACAAGGAAAAAAAGAAAATATAGATATAGTGTAGAAAAGGTTCAGCAAAACCCTGTAATCCTGACTTGGAAGTATCAATAGGAATTCATAAGGTGTTTTATCTTCTTCTTGCCTCTCTATACAGTAAAAACCTAAAACCAGTGACCAGCCAACCAAAATGAGCATTCCTAGCATACACGTTGTGTCTTGAAATACCATTTTAAAAAGGGTTGGAAGGATCTCTCCAGATCTGGGACAGAAAATGTAGATGAGTTTAGAACACCTTGTACCATAAAGTGCATGATTAATCAGGGTCATGTCAGAAGGACTCAGGAGTCGACTGAAAAAGGTTCCCCAAATGATGATTTGTGCTTCAGTAAGACAATAACTGCAATGGGCTGAAACCCATCACATATCTCATTATTAATATCATTATAAACACAAATAATAAAACTAAGCAGTACCCTTTGGAAGATGCTAGAGAACAAATTTAGTGTCTAAAAAATTTATAAAGAGGAAGAATGCAGTATTCATCCTGCCTTTCCTAAGGAACTTCCAGGAACTCAAATGGAAGATGAGGCAAAGTATCTGTTTCTAAAAAGTATTACATAAAAAATGTACTGATTTAATCAGAGTATCAACATTTCGCAAGCCACAGTGAATCAACATTTCGCAAGCCACAGTGAATTATCTGATGTAAGTATCATGCAGCAACAGGTGTGACGTCATACACAGAGAGATGGCCAGACATTCTATACCTCCTGAACACACCACAACCAAGAGTCTTGCCAGAGAAAGTCAATTCAAGTCTGATCAAGTCTCTGGATTCATCTGTCAATTTGCAGGAAATACAGTAAACAGAGGAACATGCTGAGCTACACCAAGAGGATGTGATTCCAAAATCCAGATTGTTTGAAACCACAGGTTAAATCGCCTGGGTCTTTCACAGATGAACTGCAATGAAAATAAAGGAATAGAGGGGGAACTTGTCAATGAAAAGACCTAAAAGACATACCAAAAAAAGGCAAGGGCTAGGGATGAACACCTGAGTGATACAAGAATTTAAAAGCTCATGGAAATTACCATTGTGAGAGTAGAGATTAGGACTCCTCCAGGACTATTTTTTACGCATTGAGGACCAGGTAGTCTCTGTCATAACTAATCAACTCTGCCATTACAGCATGGAAGCAGCCACAGACAATAAGTAAATAAATGGGCATGGCTGTGTTCAATAAAACTTTACTTACAAAAATAGGGGCAGACCAGCCCCTAGTCAAGATCATGGTTATCTTGGAGGAGAGAAAGTGAATTGGGACTGGGAACAGAATACATGAAGGGGTTTCTGAGGTGAAGAGTTCTGTTTCTTGAGCTGAGTGGTTTATTAAAAGGAGTGTTCAGGTTGTATTATTGCATTAAGCTATATAATTCCTATATGTGGTTTTCTGTGTTTTATCTTAAAATGAAAAGGTAAAATCAAGTGATTCATACAGAGAATGACTAAAGATCTGCTGACTAGTTGTCCCAAGACAGATAACAACTGCCTTCCCTTCCTTGAATACTTTTCTTCAAAGAAGCCAAGTGAGCCTTGAGAATGTGGCCTGGTGAGAGTTTGGACCATGACAGCATTGCCAGGATTTGGTTCTAGTTTCCCTGGTACTGAATGTGACGGTAAGTTTTAGGTGTCAACTTGGCTAGGCTACAGTACCCAGATATAGGGTCAAACACTTGTCTAAATGTCACTGTAAAGGTATCTTTTAAATGTTCTTAACATTTAACTCAGGAGACTTTGATTGAAGCTGATGACCTTCCATAATGTGGGTGGGCCTCATCCAATCAGTTGAAGGTCTTAAGAGAAAGAAGATGGCTGTCCCCTTTGGAAGAGGGAGTTCTGCCTCCACATGACCTTTGGACTTAAGCTGCAGTATCAACTCTTCCCCTGGGTCTCCAGCTGGCTGGTCTCCTCTGCATGTTTCAGACTTGACAGCCCCACCATTGCGTGGACAAATTCCTTAACATACATATCCTATTGATTGTGTTTCTCTGAAAAACCCTGAAAAATACACTAGCTGTGTAGCCTTGAACAGGTTACCTACATTATCCATGTTCTGGGTGCTTCATTGCTAAAAGGGGACAGAGATTGAAGTAAAGAAAGTAGCTTCTTGCCCCAAAATTCAGGAACGTTTTCTGAATAGAAGATAAACCTCACCAGGAAAAAGCTATTTGACTTTTCCCCCACTGTTCTGACATGATAAAAGGATGCCTGGAGGAGTAGCAGCCACCTTGTGACCATGAAGATGAAAACCACATGCTGAGGATTGTAGATGAGCAAAAACAAAGAAACCCGGGTCCCTGATGTCATCACTCAGCCATCACACCTGGTTGTGAGAGAAAACTGGTAGGTTGAGCCAGAAAATAACTATGGTTCTACCTAATAAATCTAACCCTAACCTTCACTTTTATAGTCAAGCACAAAACAACAGACCGAACAATGAGCGAATGTGTTTCACTTGGAACAGTGCCTAGACCATAGATATTATCGTTACCATTCTGTGCTGTCCCTCCATGGCTCAATGTGGCTGCAGCCTCAAATCCAGCCTCAAATCCAGAGGAAAGAAAGTGTGTCTCTCCCTTGGGCATCCAATAAAAATTCCAGTCACTTGAGATGGGAAATGCTGATCTAGCCTACATCAATTAGGGCCCAGGCCCGAAGCTAAGAGTTGGGGCTAGAAGTTACCTGATTTAGCAAATAAAAACATAGGATATCCAGTAAAATTTGAATTTCAGATAAAAAAATGAATTGTTTTTTAGTACAATGTGTCTCCCATGCTATACTTGCACTTAAAAAAATGCATTGTTTATCTGAAATTCAAATGTAACTAGGTGTCCTATATTTTAGGACAACCTTACTTATGGCCTATCACACATAAACATTTTGAGCTGAGAGGGTGGTGGGAGCTGTGATTCATTAAATGAAAATTCTGGGGCTGTCTTACCAAAAACAGGTGAATGGATACTTGGGAGGGTGGGACACACACACACACACAAACAGATGTCCTCTCCAAACATTTAATTTTTCAAAAAACAGCCAGTCATAGAAAGTGCAAACTGCATATCTGCAACACTCAGATATGGGAAGACAGTAGGGATCTGAAATGGCAGGATGTCAGGAATGCAAAAATTGAAAAACTCCTACTTCTATATACAGTAGTGTAATCCAGGCACACTGATGTTTATGACAAAAGCATTTCTATTTCTTTTCCTCCAGTCATTCAATGGCTGGATGAAAACCCCAATAAGACATAAAGGAAATCACAGCAGAGAGTATAAAGATTCAGAAAGAATATAATTATATGATAGGTGTGTGTGTGCTGTAAGCTTGCACGTATCTATCTCTTTCTTAAAAATAGATTGCATAAAGAAAATCTCTGATTTCACTGAAAACAATAATTATGTCAGTTATACTAAGAAAAGAATTATACAATACTCTGAATTTGGAATACTTGGTAGTTCACAGCCTAATATTGTGCATATTTGTTGCAAACTAGAATATTCTGGTATGATTTACAGCAGTGTGCATACATACATATACACATGTATGTGTATATTCTTCAGTTCTCCCTGGTTTTAGCCTGGGATCCACTTGGATCTAGCAAAAAATCCATTGTTGAGACATGACAGGACTTAACGGTATTATGTGAGTTCCAACGGTCTTAAATTAAACAGCTCTTCAGATGCCAGGATTCAGGTCCTTTGATTTTATATAACTGACAACTTCTGCATGGTACTTTAGTCAGGTAGACTCTACAATTAAATAAGAACAAAAGGCATCTAGTACTGACATTATTGCAAATATATATATAGGATGTACAGTTAATTCTCTCCTTTTACAAACTCCACTAATAGCCAAGCATAGTCTCCGTTCTCTCATCCTTTGTGTAAACTCAAGCTTTGTGATCATGGAGGAACTGGATTCAGCTCTTTAAAAAATGTGGTAGTCCAAGATGGACAAAAGGAGTTTGATATATGACAACTGAAAATTGTTTTTGTTTTAAAAAGAAATGAATAGGAAATTTGTTTTTAAAGCCACTAGCATTGAACAAGAAACACTGCATTCATTCATTCATTCATTTTTCCATTCATTCATCCAGGATCTGTTAAGCACTTATTTTTCGCCAGACACTTAAGCACTGGGGACATAGCAGGGAAGAAGGCACAACTGCCCACCCCTCTGGGAAGAGACTGTCCCACTCTGGACCATCAGGACTGTCTTGCTGCCACAATCCATAAAGTGCTTCATAGGTTTTGGTCTCTTGTCCACAGAGAAATGCTAAAAGGAACTCGTTGTAATGAAACAGAGACAGTTTATGCCTTTGTTGTCCTAAGGGTGGTAAATGTTCCCCTCTTGTAATGGCACCATTTTAGGTGAGGCACAGATGAACACTTTAAAAATTTTATTAGTTATATATATATTTTTTATCAATACATACTTTGTATAAGGGTATTCATTTTATTTCCTTTTAAAATAGATTTTTCAGTTAGTTAACTATAGACACAACAGGAGGTAGAGACTTGACACACAACAGAAATAGAGTTGGAGAACAGAGTAAAATAATAGAGGTGGCACAAGGATGGGCAACATTGACGGCGAGTGACTAACAAGTGGGAAATAACTGTTCTATATAATCCCAGGGATTCCAGGAAGAATCTTGCCTGCTTGAATTTCTCCTGGTTTGTCTGCTGGGGGGCTGAGATTCCTTTCATTTGGGATAAATCACAACATCCTTTGGCAGATATTGTCAAGTACCATACAATTGCAAATGCTCCTGGGAGAAAGAACACATTGACTTATGCGTATACAAAAGCATAAAAGTGGACAATAGAAGGCCTTGTGACATTTACTTACGGGGTGCCACTGGAAGCCTGAAAAGTGTCTCGAAAGGGGTTAGGGAGTCAAGGAGAAGTGGTGGGCAGAGCTGCACTGAGCTCCAAGCACTTCCCTCTACCCTGGTTTCGAATGTGTTGAACTAGATACACTATCAGCACTGAGTATTGGGGCCCTGCTGTCATATTCTGATGTTTAGAGCAACAAAAGAAACCACAACATTCTTGGCTCTTTACAGAGGGCAGAGTGCTTTACACACTTCATTCAGACTTCAAAAAAATAATAATAAAACCATAACATGGTATTGTCACAACCCACACTGTACGTTTGAGGACATACATGCTCAGAGTCACTATGTAACTTGACCAGAGTCACTCTGCAACCCAAATCGAAGTCTTCTAATCACCTATTCTGTCCTCTCTTCTATGTTCTGCTTTCAGAATTACTGCATGAAAAAGCTCAAAAGTATTGAAAATAGAAATGAAATGTTTCTTATAATCCTTTGTTCAATCACTGTAGTTAAGCTTTTAGTGTGGGTTTTTTTTTTTAAGTTTTTACTAGGCTAATAAAAGAAAGCTTGATAGATAACTTTAGGAAATGTTATATTTTCCTCTCTTTTCTTTTTTTTCTTTTTAACTGTAACTAGATTTATATTCAGGATACCCTTCTATGCCCACATTTCAGATGTACTTCATTCGGGGAGTTTCAGCTACAGAATATCTCACACTACGGGTTATTATGCATTGAGACAGTCCTGTTGAAAGGTACTTAGGTATTTTCAGATTTTTTACTATCCAAGTAATAATGCAGTGGCCATCCTCATGCATATATTTTTCCACATTTGCATGAGTATTTCTGTAGAATTAATTTCAAACAGTGGATTTGCTAGGTTGGAGTATATGACCACTTTTAACTTTTAGTTTTAGTGCATACATCAATTTGTGAGACATGATCAAAATGAACTGCATGAATCAATAATTCAAAATAATATTTTTAATGAAATAAAAGATAAGAAAGTATTGTTTTTTCCAAAAAAATAGCAAATTGGACTTATCTAAAACTGTACAGTTTGCAGAATACTTCCAATACTTTCAAATGAATCTTACTGGTTTTATTGGCAAAGAAATTCCTCCTGAATCCTGGGTCTTAAATTAAGGTAGATGGCCATAGCATATGTTGAGCTTCATAAGGCTGAAATTTCTGTTGTGTATCAAGTCTCTACCTCCTGTTGTGTATATGGCAAAATTGTTAAGCTTAGTGACAAGATTCTTTGTATTCTTGGAGAAAATTATACGGCCTTGTATGTTATAAAAGAGCAGGTTGCTCTGACTGGGAGCATCTTGAGGGGTGTGAGAGAGAGAGCGAGAGAGAGAGAGAGAGAGAGAGTGTATGCAGTGTCTCAAAGGCTCATTTATTCGAACTCTAATTGATTTGCCAAAACCCAAGTTGCATTAGAAAGACATGACAAAATTTGCATTATAGGCATCATTCACTCAAGAACGATAAATCACCAAACTGAACAGATGTGGAATAGATGTGGATAATTAGGTTGTTTGTGTTTGGTGGATATTTTTTTTGCTTGTTATCATTTTTTCTTCTTCTTTTTAATCCTCACTCTTCCTCCAGTCAGTCCATCCCCTACATGTATAGGAATCTGATCCATCTAATTTAATTTAGGGACTACTTATTGCTCTTTGCTATCCTAGAATGGCCCAAGGACCAGCAACATGCAGCACCTCAGGTCCCACCCAAGACTTAGTGAATCAAAATCTGCATTTCAAAAACCTCCCAGGTGATTCATGTGCACATTACAGTTTGAGGAGCACTGCTGAAAACCTTTCCTCCATTCATCCAAGACAGAAAATTGATTTTTTTTTTAGAAACAATAATAACAAAATAAACTACAAAACCCACAGATGGGGTCTGAAAAAACCTGCATCAACAAAGGCAGGGAAGAAGGAGGGAAGAGATGGAGGGAGGGAGGGAAGAAAAGAATGAAATGGCTAATTATTTCACAGTCTGAAAATAAACACTTTATCTCAATGAACACTGTAAACACAGCCTCTTCCTCTTCTTGTTTTAGGTACCAATGTTTCGTACTTCTTAGGAAAGGGGGTTAAAAGCCAGAGCACCATATATTTTGTACAGGTGAGGTTTTAATATGCTGCAGAGCCCCCGGTGCCTAATGAAAGCCTTTTAAGTAAATCTCAGGAAGCTCTAATCTCACAGAGCCGCCCATGTTCTTCTCTGCTGTTCTTATTTAATTTTTAATAAGAACAATTCCACGCAGCTCGAAAGCATGGCTCAATTAAGAAATGTTCCTGCCAGGCATCTTTGAAATCTCACACAATTCTCTTCCTTCTGTTTCTTGATGACCCTCAGTTTGGTTGTGGGGAGCAGTCTGTGGGGAGGAGGGGTACAGCTGAAGCTTTTTTTTAATTGCAAGTTCAATTTCACACTGTTCTTTATGAGGCAGCAAGACCGATTTTCAAAGACAGAAATGCAACTCGTGTATCTGCTGCCAGAAGGTACCGTGGAATGTCTCAGCATTGTATCTTGAAATTTCAAGTGGCATCTTTGATCTGATTCCTTAGGCATTAGATGTCCTTGAAGTTCTGTCGAGGTCATGAGAAATAATTTTTAAAGAACCGATTGTTTCTGAATCACAGAACCGCAGCTACAAGTATCTTAAAGTAATCCAAACTTAACTCCCCCTTCTAATGCTCTGTGGTTTATAACAGAAGAAATATTGCCTAGTTCTTCCTGGGAAAATTTACCTTGTATCAATGTTTCCTTTCTAAAGACCCATTTCTGCAGATTGCAATCTAGCCACAACTTTTGACGATATGCTCAAATTTTTCAGCTGAGGGTTCACGTTTACATCTATATCTAGACATCAAAACAGATCCACACAGGTACAGATGTATGTGTATGTCAGAGCAACAGCAGCAAACAGTGCTGCCCATGGTGATCAATTTCAAAACCACAAAAGGATAATATACAATGTATAAAATGATGCATTCATGACTTTTACTTGTAATCTCCATCTTTTGCCTAAAATATAAGGAAGCTTACTAAACTAGGCATACTGTAGGTAAGACAATTACATATGCAATCATGAAGGGAAAAAAACAGTTAAAAGAGCAATAAGATAGACATGACCATACATCAGAGCAGTAGCTACATTGATTCTTTAACTTTGCTGATCCCCATAGCAAAGACAAGAAGGAAAACATATTTAAATATATGTCTCATACTGCATCATAGGACAACACATACAAATGTACCAGAAGTAAAAGTTTTTCATTTTTCATGGCCCCAAAGAAATGTTCACATGGATCTATTTTTTAGGGACCTCAAGCAATCCAACAGCCAATGTCTTCAAATATAGCTATACTAAAAACAAAACACAGCAATATGGATTTCTATCTCAGCAATCTTCATAACAGTAACTCAGAGAAGGGATTTCTATAAGTAGATGAGATAATGCTGTCCAAAGTATGCAACATGGAGAGATGTCAGAAATCTTGGAGTAGAGTGATGCAAAATGTCTAATATCCCTTTCAAATACCAGGTGTTCCCAGTTAATTCAAAGTTACTTCTCAGTTTAACTAAGCTGCTAATGTTCCCTTTGACTTTGCCAAAGACTCAGATCTTAGGAACCAAATGTCTCAAAGTCAGGATTAACTGCTTGCTATAAAAATTTAGGAGCTCAAAAATTTATTTAATGCAGCCACAAAGCATCTTTGTAAAAGTAAGTTTACTGAGTTCTAATTCATGTAACATGAAATTTACTTATTTCAATGATGTTTAATAAATTTAACAAGTTGCACAACTTTCCCCATAATCCACTGATAGAATATTTCGACACCCCAGACGCACATTCAAAATTCATCTCTTTTCCCACCCTCAGCAAAAACTAGCTTACTTTCTGTCTCTTTTGGATTTGCCTTTTCCAGATACTCCACACAAATGGAATCATACAACACACTATCTCCTGTGTCTCGCTTCTCTTACGTAGCACAACGTATTCGAGATTCATCCAAGCTGTGGCCTGTATGAGGACTTACTTTCTTTTTATTGACAACTAGTATTCCACTGCATGGACATACCACATTTTATCTATCCATTCACCAGCTGATAGACATTTGGGTTGTTCTGATTTTAGCCACAAAGAAGCTTACCCATCTGAAAGAAAGATTCACAGAGCGTACAGAAGGGGTCTGTGTCTTGCTCCAAAAGTACTTCAGATTTGTTCAAGCACTTGGAAAAACAAGGAGCATCCAAAGGCCCCAGTTACCAGAGTCATGTGACATGCAAGAGAGAAATTAGGAAGAAGCTTTGCCAAATCATGAAATACTCTGTGCCTGCTCCCTTTTCCTCCCCTTTCCCTCAGCTAATTTTGAATAATTGCAAAGGCTAACACTTGATGAAGGCTTACCGTATTTGGGGCTTATTATAATTTCACATGTATTATCTCATTTAATTCTGACACAAACCCTGTGAGGTCTGTTTTATTTTTGCCTCCTTCTCAATAAATGAAGAAACTGAGCCCTCTCACAACTAATTACTCAAGATCATGCAGCTAGGAGCAGGTGATAGGATTCAAAAGTTCCCAGCAGTCTGACTGTGGTACAGGGGAGCACCGTGGCCACACACTTAGCCGTATGGAAGGCCAGAGACAGCAATGATGGGGCTGGATGATCTTAATCCTAATCCACTGCCTTCACATTTTAATGAGTAAATTCAAGTTACTGGCTTGCAACAGTGCCTGAAACAGTTAAGATATACTTAAGTTATGGCTATTATAGGCATGATTATTGCCTGAGTCTAAGCCCACTATCACCCAAAACAAAATGGAGGTTTATTAGCAAAAGAGAAGCTTGGGCTGGATGTCATGACAAAATGACAAATAATGTACATTATATAATAGCACATAACAGTGTCAGCAATATCCTGTTTCCTAAAGCTGGGGGGATCAATTTCGTGTAATAGCTCCACTAAGATATCGAAATATAAGTAAAATAGGAAGGAAGTTAAGACATAGCCCTTTCTTCTATCATCTCAAACTGGAAATCCATCCATCATAAGAACTTAACTGCTTACTGTGAGTCGAGAGGTGATCATATGTTACAGGCTTTAAGAAGCATTAAAAGCCTGTGTTTTATTTGGAGAATATTCAGCTTGCTCCTTCTGTTTTTTGGTTTTTTTTTTTTCTGTAACATAAAGTCAAAAACCAAGCAGAGAATCATGAAGCAGATAGATACAGGTGCCAATCCTAAATACTTTCCCACTAGAATAAGAACTATTACCTGAAAGTTGTGCCTAAAACAGCTTGCTGCCCATAAAAAGTACAGGAATGTGTGCATGTATATATACATATATACATGTGTGTGTGTGTGTATATATGTATATATATTTTGAAACCACACTCTGGGTCAGACATAGTTCAAGATCCTGAGAAAACAGCAGTGAGAAAATCCAACAAAACTGCCTCCCCTCATGGAGTTTACATTCTAGAGTAAGAGAAAGGAAACAAACAAGGTAAGTATAATGCAGTCAGGATTTGAACTATGAACAGTAGGATTCCACGACATTTTGTCTTCCTTCCTCAAATGGCTTTGTTCTGTGGAAACAAAGGCTTAGATAAGGTTGATGAAGGCTGGAAAAAATGTTATAGATAACCTCAAACCAAAGAATGCTGACAGACCCCTCATTTTATAGATAAGACAACTGAGTCCCAGAGAACGGAAGTGCCTTGCCCAAGGTCACGTTGTATACTAATCAGAAATATTTCTTTCTGTTTTGTTTTGTTTTTTCAGGATTATTTCTGATACAAAAAAAAATTAAATGAAAACACTCAATTCATACTCACTTAAACCAAAAAGAGAGTAAATTTTGTTCCCACAGTTGGCATGTCCAATGGGCAACTCTAGGTTTTGGGTAAGGTTAGATCTGGGGCTTCAAATTCCATTGCTGAAGCACTGACTCTTAGTCCATACCTTCTCATTGAGACTCATTCTGTGAGTTTACAAAAATGACTACCATCAGTTCTAGGCTATGTGCACCCAGCCAGTATGATATAATAATAATAATATAAGATTGACAAGTTCAAATCCCAGCTCCACCGTTTGTGCAACCTCTCTCACTGAAGGTCAGCACCAGGACTGGGCTGAGACAGGAGGAAGTACTTAGGGTATAGGACTTAAGGAGGCCTCATTCTCAGAATCAGGCAAGAGCTTCCTCCTCAGGTTCTGAAAATGCAGGATTAACACTTATACAACCCGAATAGTAAGCCTCTCCTTTGATTTTATGCCCTAGACACATCTCTTGCCTTACCCTGTTCCAAGCCCTGTGGAGTGTATTAATTGAGTGTCAATGTCTCATTTATTAGTGTTAGGATGAGAAGTGAAGACAGGACAATCTAGCACAGCTCCATAATTTTGCAACTGGAAACCTAACTGAAAAAGGGCACATGACTGGTCCATAATTGACCTTCTGATCAGCAGCACAGCAAAGAGGAAAATCCATGTCTCTGCTGCCAAGGCCACAGAGCCCTTCCCACCACATCACAACTTCCCTCTTCCATCAGTCCCAGCTATGCTGGTAATAAAAGGGGTAAGGTCTTGGAAGCAGACCTTAGTAATATTTTTTATGTCTTCATCAACAAATCATTACAAGTGGTCACTTATTGATAAATAACTTGGTTACCTAGGTAATATGGAAATACTTGCAGGAACTTGAAAGGACAATTTCTTTTACTTGATGAGAAAATCAATTTTTGAAAATAATCAAAGGCAAAGATTTCTCAGATACAATACCAAAAGCACAGTACATTAAACAAAAAACAGATAAATTTGCCTTGATCAGAATTAAGCACAATGATGTCAGGAGACTGAAAAGACAAGCCTTTGATAGGGAGAAAACACTTGAAAATTGTATATCAAATAAAAGACTTGTATCCAGATTACATTAAGAATATTCAAAACTCAATAATCAGAAAATAAACACAATAATAATAAATACAAAAAATGGGCACAAGATTTGAACAGATATGTCACCAAAGAAGATATATGGAAGGGTGGCAAATAAGCACATGAAAAATTGTACAATATCTCTAGTCATTAGGAAAATACAAATTAAGACCTCAGTAAAGGACTACTACATAATTATTCTAAAATTATATAACTGACCATATTTAGAACTCATAAACAGCTGGTGATAATGTAAAATGATCTAGGCACTTTGGAAAAACAGTTTGGCATTTTCTTAAAAAGTTAAATAGACATCTGCCGTATGATCCAGCCATTCCAATCCTAGGTATCTTCTCAAGAGAAATAAAAGCATATGCCAGCACAAAGACTTGTCCCTGAATGTTCACAGAGCTTTGTCTGTAATCCCTCCAAAACTGAAAATGGCCCAAACAAATGATGGGACAAATAAACTATGGAATATCCATATATTCAAACACTATTTGGCAATGAAAAGAAGTTACTGATACATATCACAAGTGAATCTCAAAATTATCATGATGAGTGAAAGAAGTAAGACCAAAAAAAAAAAAAAAGTACACACTGTATAATTCTATATACATAAAATTCTATAAAATACAAACTAAACTATAGTAACAATAAGCAGGTCATGGTTTCATGGGGATGAGGGTAAGGGGACAATGAGAAAAATAGGAGAGAGTACAAAGGGGCACAAGGAAATTTCTGGGGATGATAAAATTAACCTGATTTTAATGATGGTTTGATGAGTACATACATGTGTAAAAACTTATCAAATTATGTACTTTAATATGTACAATTAATTGAATATCAATTATATCTCAATTTTTTAAAATGTACTTTGAGAACAAGAACAAAAAATATTCAAACTTCTCATGCATTTGGTCTCCTTACTGTTCCTTAAACATAGTACTTCACATACCTACTGCTCAGAGGCCCTGCATTTGTCATTCCCTCTGCCTAGAATGCTCTTCCTCATATATTCTAAAAGCTTGTTCTTCACAACATTTATGTCTTTGTTCAAATATCACCTTCTCTACTTAAAAAGTTAATCCCTTCCCCCAGTGCTCCTTTTCCCTCTCCTCAGCTTTATTTCATGGCTTCCCACTTAACATCTG
Organism: Vicugna pacos; assembly: GCF_048564905.1. Lineage (NCBI taxonomy): Eukaryota > Metazoa > Chordata > Mammalia > Artiodactyla > Camelidae > Vicugna > Vicugna pacos. The sequence continues at coordinate 38,804,803 of NC_133005.1, read as the reverse complement.
ACATACTATATATATATTTTGCTTTTTATCTAGTCAGTCATCTTCCTCTGCCCTCTAGAATGTAAGCTCTCTTAGAGCAGAGAATTTTTGACTGCTTTTACTCCCTGTTATATTTCCAGCACCTGAAATGATGCCTGGCACTTAACAGAAGCTTCATAGTATTTGCTGAAATAGTATTGATCCATTTAAGTCTTTACTTTTCAGGAGCATTTTTGTGGCTACACTACAGATACATATCATTAGATTCAACTACAAAGAAAAGAAAAGAAAAGAAAAGAAAAGAAAAGAAAAGAAAAGAAAAGAAAAGAAAAGAAAAGAAAAGAACTGGCCAAAATTCTTTTTGAGTTATCAGTTCATACAACAAAATTGTTTGAAAACCAAAATTAAATATGAGACAATGGATGTTATAGCACTTTAAAGCTGCAAAGCACTACATTAGTATTAGAAATAAGACTTATGAATAACCCCAGGCTAATTTTGCAAGTCTGGGGTAGCAGTTCTGAGCAAATTACTTTAAAGTATCTGAACCTCAGTTTACTCACCTGTAAAATAAGCAGTTTAAACCCAACATGTCTAATCTTTAGGGAATTTAGTGTAGTGCTAAAGAATATAGATTGTTATTAAACATATCTGGGCACACATCTTGGGCAGTTACTTAACTTCTCTAAGTCTCAGTTTCCACATCTGTAAAATGGGGGCCAAAAAAAATTGTCCCCACTTCTTTGGAATGCTTTAAGAACAAAATGAGATAATACCTGAAAACTGTCAAGCATATGGTAAGTACTCGAAAAGTGTTATGTATTATATCATTGTATTTTTCCTTTCTTGAGTTTTTGATGCATCTTTAACTCAGCATCAGTTTTATCTGATATTCCAGTCCCTTCTACCTTCTAAGGGGATTTGAATTTCATTTTGATTCTAATCTTTATAAATCTTGAAAGTAAATGAATTAAAGCTGCTAGCCAGTTAAATTTAATTCAGGGTAAGTGCTACCAGGTAGAAAGTTTCCAAAAAACATTATGTTCCACCCACCCATCTGGGCCTGGAGAGTCAGAAAGTTTAACCACATTACATACTGCTCTATTTTAAATGCCACAGTGAACAGCATGGGCTTAACTGCAATTAAGTAGTCCCTGCTGACCACTAAATATACAGTACATCATGTCAGGAGAGGCAAAACTGTCAGATTAGTGGAAATTCATTTTGGGATTGCTGGGTAATTTCAAAAGCTGACAGCCAAAGAAAAATCCATGATCCCCTGTGTGTGCCAGCATATATCACTCTTCAACAGCAGTTGTTTGGAAGCTCATAATGCAGCAGCATTCCAGATTCTAAAGTTCACTTCTAGAGCAAAGTTGGCAAATAAATTGTGAGTGATTAAAAAATGGAAAGAGGTCTTTCTTGCACCAACCTTAGCTAAATAAATAGGAGACCAACTCAAAGCTGGAAGAGGTGTTGTTGCCAGTCACGTCTGAGCTAAGGACTGGGGGCTGTTTACCCTAGATGAAAGCTGGATGTTAGTTCAGAACACTGGAGTCCTCTGCCTGAATGGACATTTTTTAATACAGTTTTCTAGAAGCTGCTTGGCTCCAGATGAGAGCCTGCAAACTCTTCACTTCAACCACCACCCAAACTGATGTTTTCTAGTTTTCTATGTGAAAAGTTTTTGATAGGCAAAACAAAAAACAAACAAACAAACAAAAAAACAAAAAACCACACCATTTCATTTAGTAGATAAATGTAGAAGGCTTAAAAGTAATAACTAACATGTATTAACCGCTCACTGTGTCCCAGGCACTCTGTTAAATGCTCTACCTGTACTGTCTTTTAATCCTTACTTGAACATTATGAGGTGGACATTCCTGTATCCGTTAAGTAGATGAAGAAGCCAATGCTTGCAGAGGCACAATAACATGACTGTGGTCATATCACGATTACAAGGAATGACTGGGATCAATTTCCAGGTTATTTACTCTGGAGCAGCAGTTCTCTACCAGTGATGTTTGGTTGTCACCACTGGCATGCAGGAAGCAGAGGCCATAGATGCTGCTAAACATCGTACAGTGCAGTGGACAATTATCCAGCCCCAAATATCAACCGCTCTTAGGTTGGGAAATGCTGCTCTAGGACAGTGACTCTGAAATGTGTTCCCTAAGCCAGCAGCATCAGCCTCACCTGGGATCTTGCTAGAAATGCAAAATACAGGGCTCCACTCCAGATCCACCAGGGGGTGGGGTTAACAATGTGTGTTTTCACAAGTCCTCCAGACGATTCTGATGCAGGTCAAAGTTTGAAAACCACTGTTGTAGGGTCATCTGAACCTGTGATCCAAGCCCCACTGCTCACCCTAAACGCTCACAAGTCCTCAAAGTCCAAAATAAAGTGAGCATCAAGGCTTTTGGCTTGTAGAATTCTACAACTATCAACATTCTAGACCAGCTGAACACCCTTCTTTGTTTCTGAAGCTACAAAAAGATGCCATTAGCTTCTCCAGGACCTTCCTTGTGATGTGCAGGAACCAGACAGTATGATGGTGAATCCTTCAGGAGGACCTAGAGTCCCCCTGCCCCACCCTAATGCTTCTCTGAGTCCTGAGGTACTCTTAATACCAACAGATAAGTGAATGTATATCGGACCCCAGATTCTGGGAGAGATGCTTGTATATACATCATTACTATTATTAATAAGACAATGATTACCATTTCTGGAGGAGTTTTAATGCACCAGCCATTTACCTGAAGGATCTCATTCTGCAATACTGCTCTGGGAATTAGGTTTTGTAATCATGCCCATTTTAGAGATGAATAAACTAAGGCTTATGACTATTAGTTAGGGACATTTCATCCGGGTTGCAAAACGATAACCAGCATTAACCTCATGAGGAGTGTAAAGAGCACTGGACTGGAGTTAGTGGAACTTTTACCTCTAACAATTTCTTCCATTTTTGTAAAATGAAAGGTTTTAACTAAAGCAACTCTAATATCCTTCCACATCTAATCAGTTATAATTATGGTGGGTGATAACTGTTCTATTTTCTTAGGATCAGCACAATAAACAATATAACTATTTACACTGATATTTACATTGATTTCATTACATTACATTGATATGGTATTTAAAAATTTTCCATGTGCTTTCCCATCCATGACCTCATTTCAATTCACTGCTGTTCTGTGAGGTACAGAAGGAAGACATGTTGACTTCATTGGATATCTAAACACTAGAATGGTACATTGGTAGCAAACATTTATTGGACCCTTGCTCCCTGCCTGGCAAGTGCTGAGTATTTTAAAATCCTTGCCTCTGTTATCCTCACAGTGTGCCTATGAGACAAGCATGACTATCCCCACTTTTTAGATGAGAAAATTGAGTTTTTGAAAGAAGTCAGGATCCAAGGAGATGCACTGTTAAGTGCTGACCCTGCATCTGAACCAAGCCTGACGAACCCCGAAGCCCAGGCTTCTAGCCACGTGAGGCATGATCTTCCAGAAAACTGAGGCACAGAGAGAGCCAGGACTTCCCTAATAGCATTTATCGAGATGGAGCATAGAATAAAATCCAGGCACCTGTCTCCTACAACTGTGATCCTGCTATCAGAACACAACTAGACTTGACTCATCCCTTTTTGGGGTGGGGGTGGGCATGAAATCCTGGCCTAGCTCATCCTGCCCATGACGGAAAAGATGCTCACCTTCACCCTACTCTCTGTGTGGGGGTGGGGCTGGGGCGGGTCTGCATATTGCTTGCTCCCTTTAAACGGATGCACCAGCCCTTTGGGAAATGAAGCTCGTTGGTTCTGTCACTTGTGAGTAATGCGCCATAGCTCCCTGGTGGGGAAAATGCCAGATTATACAATAGCATGCTTTGGTGTACCACTGTCTTTAGAATAACAAATCTCCCCTTCTGCTTGTGAGTATTATGCTTTAATAAAAACCAAAATAGTGGCCACAAATCCCAGCTCTAGCTAAAGGTCATGCCTTGTAAATTCATGCTGCTTACACCCCTCACCATACCACCACCACCCTGCCCCCAAAAATATACACACCTTCCATAATTCACAGGGAATGGCCCACACTATGGCTTTACTTACCGTTGTTTTTTAGTGGGGGGGGTGTAAAAGTGGAGAGTATAGTTCTCAGCCTCAGCACTATTGACATTTGGGGCTGCATAATTTGAGGCGAGCGGATTCCCTTTTCATTGCAGGATGTCTAATAGCATCCCTGGTCTCTACCCACTAGATGACAGAAGTGCCCCCACTCCAATTGTGACAACCAAAAATATCTCCAGCCATTTTCAAATATCCTCTGGGGGCACAAAATCGCCCCCAGTTAAGAATCGCTGTGTTAATGAGAAAACAAATAGCCAACGATGTCATGGGTGGGTGTTAGTAGAAATAATGCCTTAGAATTGAAACTCTTCTTTCCTAAAGAAAAAAATTTATTCCTCCATGGAAAGCATTCAGTCCCAACAGTGCGCAGCATGAAACAGATCTCCCAGTAGCAGTGATCTTAGCTCAGGAAAGCCCATTCCTCCCCACGGCCTTTAGAGAGAGGTGGGGGGTGTTGCAAATACTCTGCGATGCTGGGTCTGGAAGCCAGAGGGAGGGTGCCACGCAGAGCGAAAGCTCTGGGGGCAGAGGCGCAGACCAAGGCGCTCCCATCCGTCTCAGCTGCTCTCACACCACCTTCACACGTTCCAAACTTAGAGGTGAAAAGCTCGCAGATGAGAGATGCAGAGGAAAAGAGCAGAGCGACAGGCTGGAAATAGCACGCCCTGAAGACACAGAGAGGATGGGTCACCTGCCTGCCTGCCTGCCCCCAGAGCGGGGAATATGGTAGAAATAAATTTAGGCATTTTCTTTTAAAATGGACACTAAGTCGGTACTCAACTCCACATACCTCTTTCAGAGGATCGATATGTTCCCCAAAAGGTATTGTGTGTCTTGCAGAGTTGTTAAAATTTGGAATCATTGCCAACATTTAAAAATTGGGATACTTCTCATAAAAATACAGGTGTCATGCTTCCCTAGAAAAATCGGCAGTCCCGGATGCATTAAGCCAGAAAGCCTGAGTGGTAACTGTGAGCTGGGGCTGAGTGGTGGTGCCCCCAGTCAGCAGGGAAAGTATTTTGCTGTTCACCACAGACCCTCCCAGCTCACTTACCATTTTAAACTGCCTGCCAGAATTCTGAAGGCTATTGAATTGTGCCCCTACCCTATGTTTTTAAAAATGTCTTATATTATGAAATATTTGATATATTAAAAATAGATTCAACACATATATAATTTAGGAAGCATAACAAAGCTTCCATGGATATGCCACCTAACTTTAAAGCTGAAACATGACCTTGAATATACTCTTATTTCCTCTCTCTCTCTCCCTCTCAGATATACAGTGTCCTGCATTCTGTGTTTATCATTCTCCTTTCCTTTTTGCTTTTAGTTTTATCACATACATATGCATCTCTAAATGACATGTTACTTAGTTTTGCTTGTGTTTAATAAAAACGACACCCTACTTTATGTAAGCAATATGTTTTTATCACTCAGTTGTAGGATTCATCCACATTGTTACATGTAGCTGTGGCTCTTTCCTTTTTCACTGTGGTATAAGTCTCCAACAGCAGGATTTATTTAGTCCTCATTTTGTCTTATTCTCTCCCCTTCATTTTACTTGGCTCACTCCTTCTGAGGGATCAATGACACCTACAATGACACCTTCTCAGAGAGTGTTGGCTGCCATCTGTTGAAAGGATATCCTTTCCAATTATTTTCTGTATAAACATTCAGATTTTTTCTTTCAAAACACTCGCCACAGTTTGTCATCTCTGTTTAAATTTTCTCATTTTCTTGCTCACTGCTGTTTATCAGAAGACTCTAAGTTCCATGAGGGGAGGACCTTGTCCACCTGTCTGTTGCTGCCGCTTCAGCACTAAGCTCATCTCTTCACACATAACACTGAATATATGATGTTGGTTTTCTCAAAATGTGATAAACATTCATTGGCTAAGAAACAAGAATATACTCCCTGAAAAATGCTAGCTGACCTTCCATACCAGAGGTGGAAGTCCAATGTGTGTTACTCATGGTGCCTAGGACCCAGGTACTTGATAAAAGTCTGCTAAGGGCTGCGCGTAGAAGTGATTTGTGCAAATTCTAGGTCATGACCTTGAAGGAATGGCTTTGCCCACTGCTTTCCATTTGCTTCTCCCCCGGCAGAAATGCGGACAAGGTGGTGAACCATTCTGAGCCGGAAAGACAAGGAAGTTGCCCGAGTAATGCAGGAAGGACACGAAAGAAGGTATGTGGGTGACATACTGTGGGACTGCCACACCAGCCCCAGGCTTAGAGGAAAATGAACTGCTCTCTTGTTTAAGCCAAAGTCATACTGGGTCTCTGAAAAAGCAGGCAGACCTCCAGGCTAATGGATACAGCCCGCTGCTGGGAGGGAATTCTTGACCCCTCAGGACATGTACCCAACCATTAAGCAACCCTCTGACTCCACCCTTTTATCTGTTGTCCCCATAAAAGTGATGAGGGGGCCCCCAGCATCCAAGGTCCCTCCCCCAAGCACCACCTTCCCTTTCTCCAGGTGTCCTTATTCTGTGATACTTTCCTTGTTGATAGCACTTTAAAATTCTCTCTCTCACCAGTTGGTTCCATTACAACGCTGGCGACCAGACACTATTCTTGGAGTGTTAGAGGAGCTGAGAGGAAGACAGGAACAAAAAAGAAGCTAGAACAATCCAGTCCCAAAGCCAGAATTCTAAGATTTAACCCAGAAATGTGTTTTGAATCTGTCCCAAGATACAGAATAGACAGTCAAGACCCAAGAGAATCTAGCATTTCCCAAATCTTTGGAGCCTCAAAAATATTTAAGGCAGACGTAACCAGGTGCCCTCCTCAACCAAAATGAAATCTTAATAAGATTTCACCTGTAGCTGTGATAATGCAACTTCTCAGAGGACCCGCCAAAACAAACCGTTTGTGAAAGGTACACCAAAGAAACTAAAGGAAGTGACTTCTTGTATGGGATCATTATTTATACACCAGGAAAATGTTGAGGAACGTCTGCCAAAAATAATAGTTTTAGAATAGCTGGTCGGCTGCCCATCCATCTGACAATAATTAACTAGCAGGAGCTGTTGTCTATTCAGGCAACTCCAGGGTTGATATAATGAAGCCAGACCAGTTCAGGAATAAGAGAAGGCTTATTTTTCAATTTCCCATAATACCAGGGTTTGCCCACAGCTCAACTAATAATGATATCAGCTCATAGAGAAATAAAATATAATCATGACAACAAATGGCAACCACATTTTGAGTGCTTCCTATACGCCAGATAGTAAGCCAAGTGTTCTACACCTATTATCTCATTGCAATTTCATAACAAAACTGTAATGTACACAGTATCCCCATTTCTATTTGGGGAGAACCAAGACTTGGAAAAGGTTTTTTAAAAAAACTTTCTGAAGACCAACTTACTAGCGAGGCATACATTCAGGATTCAAGACCAGTTCCACCTTTGTTCTTAACACGTATGACAGTATTTCTCAAACTCTATCCATTAGTGTACCTTATACACAGTTTTTGTCATATCTGTGTAACAACTGTTATAAACAAATGAAATACTTTTCTTTCAACCAATTTCCCTTTTATTTTTACTTAGCTAAGTTTCTTTAAATGAAAATGTTATATGAAAACCATAAAGGTAAAGCACCAAGTATCATTTGCCTTCAATACATAACCACCTTGAATATATCACAATATAAACATAAAAATGCTATTAAATTTTATCTAGACTTACCCACTGAAGAGTCTGAGTCTGAAGTGTGCTCTTGCTTTATTAAAAAAGGAGATTAACAAGTGATAAAGCGTTCTAAGTTTTATACTAGCACCAAGTGAGACTTTCTCCCCAACCCAAGCAGAAGAACCTAAAGAGAGTTCAGTGGGTAATTCTTTCCCGCTAGGAGTGTGTGTCAGTGTTATTTAATGATGAGTGAATGTACCCCCAAACAATACTTATTTATCATTTTTTTTCTTTTTAAGAAATACCATATTACTTTCTGCTCTCAATCAAGAAATGTATGCTAGGAACACAGACTGAACCTCCAGGACACTTAAGGTTCTACATCAATTACCTAGAAACCATGTTAAGATCACTCATCTTGAAGCCCCTTGCTAATTCCTGCTCATGGACTAAAAATCTGAGAAAAACAATAAAAGTCAAAATTAGTCTACTCGTCTTCAAGATGTGATTATCCATTAATTACTTGATTCATTCATTCTGTGAGTTCTCACGGAGAGCCCTAAGTGGTGAGCCATATAGACATTGTCCTTCCCTCACATAGCCTACGAAACAAGATGTGTGACAGCAAACTAGATGCCAACGTTCACCTAACAGCAATGGAACAATTGTATCTAAAGCCCACCCACTCTTTAGATGGAAAATGAAATGATGAGATTAGACTGGCAGGCAGATGTGCAGAAGGAGGGATTGTTATCTGGCCACTTTCAGTTTTATGGGAGCGACAACAGTCAAGGTAACTGCCCTTAGTTAATTGGTTATTGAGAAGTCAGCCTCCTGAATGTGCTGACCAGGAGCTGAGTTTCACCACTCATTTTACTTACTGTGTTTCTTCCTCAAGCAGAAGAGTCAGAGAACCCTCTGTCAATGCCAGAGAGTGATCAACCAGTGATGCCTGGAATCAAAAAGACCTAGCCTAAGGTCTTGACTTTGTCACCCACTATCTATATGACCTTGACATGTGACTTTTCCCTCTAAGCGTCTTCATCTATAAAATGATAATTATAGCCATCTGTGGAGTTAAAGACAGAATGATCCAATGCACTGAGCCATACCACCTGAGAGCCAGAGACAAGTGCCCTACAAGTTTTTATTGCAGCCTGAAACCCCAACCATGCAGAAACGAACATGCTTAGACTCTAAGCTCCTAATGGGCATAAAATGCAAAAAGGGAAAAAAAAAGCTCACTGAGATCCTTTCTTGGTGGGGGTCCAAACGGCCTCATTCCTGGAGAAGACTCACAGTCACCTTGGAGCATGTTCCAGGGAGTCGTGGCATATAAGAACAAGCTGATGCTTCCTGTCCCATTTGTTCTCAAATAGGGAATATTTTGGCCCCAGGGGACATCTGGCAATGTCTGGAGACATTTTTGGGGAATGCTTGTGTTTTGAAATAAGGTAAACTGCACCAAAGCAGTGCCTGGTAGTGAAGTAAATCCCTTGCGTTTGCAAGTCAGAGCACCTGTGGCCTAATGCAACCAGCTGATGCAGTGGGGAAAACAAGGACATTTCAAGGGGAGAGAAGAATCAGACGTGGGAAAGTTGGAGAGGGAAGAAGTGGGACTTTGGAGAACAGTCTCTGCTAACGGGAGTGTCTACTCCATGACTCTAAAGAGGACAAGATGGGGATTCAGTCAGCAGATTCTTTGGCAATGCGTTGCTCCTTTCAGTGAGGTCCTACATAGGGACCTAAACTAGAGAGGATTACAGATAATCAGAGATGTTAAGGAGTAACCCTGAAGTGTGATGCAGTAAAATGTTACACCTTTTAAGGACCTTGGAGGGGACGTAGTCTATGGGCCAGATAGGGCTCATGCCCAGTTTTATGACCTTTTAGTGCAAATCCTTACAACACAATAAGTACAAAAGTCGAAGTGAGTGCCAAGGAGGAGAGGGAGGCCAGAGCTCACCTTGATTACCTCCCACTCAGACAGAGAGGAGGGGGTTAGACAGCAGCAGGCATAGGAACAAAGAACCTGAGCTGCAAAGGAAGCAATGCCTCCGTCACTTAGCTGGAGAAGTTCCTTTCTCTCACTAAGTCTCGATGTCTGCATCTGTAAGAAGAGGTGCTAAAGAGCATCCTCTTCTCATGGTGCGAATAGACGGATGGGGTGAAATAACACATGCAAAGGACATGGTGAGGACGTCACTAACGGCAGCCATGATCATGGCTTGATACAAACGTCCCAGCTTGGTTTTAAAATAGGCACTGAGCCCAGCAATGAAGCCAGGGTAGAATAAAGGCTGACAGTTCACGGTGATACTACTGGTCTAAAGATAAGTGGGCTTCCAAGAGGACCTCATGCTCCATATTTGAACATTCTAACTGGGGGAATGAGGTCCAAGCCAGGATAAATCATGAATATGCAAAATTTCTGTTTTCTGTATAATTCACAAGCCAGAGTTTCCAGTGAAACTTTGGAACTTATCCTGCCTCTCCTTAGGATAGAAATATTCTTGAAACAGAAGAAATTGTAGACAGCTCTCATTGCCTTCTGGGTAATCATGTCTTTAAAGAAAACTCCCGAGGCTTATTATGAAACAAATTGCATCTTACCCGTGTCCTTACAGAGAAGCTTTAGATGGATGGATGTTGGAGTAAAAGCTTCCAAAAGCCGATCTTGTTTCAAAGGAAAAGAATGTGCTTTCAATTTTTGATGGTATACAGTGGATTATTTTTATACCCATTCCTGAGTCTTTTCATTGGAACACAGAATGGCTATCTGCTGCCACAACTGTGAAGGAATTTTCCAATCTAATAACTGATCCTGTCTCATCTTTATGATGTGCTGAGGAAACAAGAGTTTGCCTAGAATTAGTAACTTTTGACCCATCTTCTCCTGGGAGCTCAAAATTCAACAATAGCATTTAGCCAACATTTATTGAAGCTCTTCTCTGTGATGCACTGTGCTACAATTTAGGGCTGCAGTGGTATGGGAGACACAGGTATAACTGCGGTGACCTCTGGGGAAAGCGGCAAGAACCAGGATTGGAAGTGATCGTCCATATCAGGCAGGGTCTCAAAAGGAAAGAGATGCACATTCCAACTGCATAGTTCAAGGAGCATTTAATAAAGGGACTGCTTACACAGACTAAATAAAGCAAGGTATAAGGAAAGCAACACAGTACAGAACTGCACATGTGATACAGTGACAGGGGAACCATTAACAAGCCCAGGCCTAAAGGCAGAAGAACAGAAGCCAGTGAGGTGACTGCATGAAGAGGGACACTGAAAGAACCTGTAGCCTTTGTTAGAGTGACAATCAGCCCATGGACATGCAGCAGCAGGGCAGGTAAGGGAACGGTACCCCATACTCTTTCTCTCCCACCCTCTAACCTTACTTGGTGGCCTTAATGGCCAAATCCAATAGGAAACTCGAAGGCAAAGAGCTCATCAGTGCAGACGCTACGGTCAGCCTCCCAGGGCACTGAGCAGGGTGGCTGGTATGTGGATCTAGAGAAACCAATGAAAGAGATGTAACACGTGGTCCATGAAGACTACACTCTTTATCTGTGATGTTTCGATGCTGTGCAAAGAAAACGCACTTCACTCAAGTGAAGAAGGAGAGGGAGAAAGAGATGAGGGAGAGAAGAAATGAAACAAGTAAGAAAAGGCAACAATAGGTCAAGAAAGGCAAGTAAACAGGCAATTAAATTCGGAGGAAGTGTGTCCTTACAGAAAGCTATGGGCACACCAAGAGGAGTCCCACCCTCGGGCTTAGGAATCAGGTAAGGCCTCCTAAATAAGGAATATTTGAGTTGAAACCTGAAAAGCTGGTAGGAAGCAGCCAGGTAAGAGGGTGGGAAGGACATTTATTTACAAAGACCCTAAAGTGAACCAAGGTTCTTAGTGGTCAAAGGGAAGTTTGGGGAGAAGAGAGAAATAAGACTAGTGATGTAAACAGAGAGACAACCAAACAGAACCTTATATGTGACAACAATATAAGAGCTCAGACTTCATCCTAAAGAAAATGGGGGGGGGGGGGAATCTAGAGAGTGACAAGAAAAAGTTGGCATTTTCATGTTTTTCTCCAGCTTCACTCCCAGGAAGTACATGTGATGCTGTCAACCTTCTTTTTTGTCCCTGTACTTGACAAAAAGAAAGTGTGCATGGGAGATCAATTTGTCTTCTTAATCCATGGCAAAGATCCAAAGGGTCAAAAAAAACCCAAAAAACACAGGGGTGGCGCTTTTGGTGAAGCGAATGTTTCCACGAGAAAGGAAATGCTGGTGTACCTCTCCACTAACCACTGCACGCCTGAATAGAGACACCAACATTCTGAAAGGCAATCTGACACATCTTTGGCATTTAAGAAACAGAAGTCTTAAGCCTCAGCGTCATGAACCTAGCCCAGATTAATGACCTTTCAGACTATAGGCTCAAGGAATTAGAAATAGGTCAGCCTTGCAACGAATTTTAAGAAATCACTGAACCATAGCAAATCAGACTTCTCATTTATTCCACCCTCCCTTAAGAAAGTGACCCTTCCCGTCTCCTGTTAGACCTCTATTTTATCTGCTCTCTCCATGGGGGGGGGGGTTGGGAGAACACACATAGACTTCCTGCAAAGACACTACCTCTGATGCAAAACACAGGACATACATAAATAGAAGTATGTTAATTCTTCCTTGAGTTCATCATTTGCAGGCCACTAGTTCACGGAGGAGAGCTGATTTTCATTACTCAAGTGAGTATCTTTTGCATATTTGCTATTTTTCTTCTGATGTGTTTACACAATAGATGAACATGCCATGTAGTGATTTGGCTGATAAAATTCCCAGGTCATAGTTTCTTCTTATCTTTATCTTGGTAAAATTTATTCTGAAATTGTAAGTTTGGAAATAGAAACTGTCTTATCACACCCTGGCGCTGATAAACACTACCAGGATCCCCGAAATCCTAAAACAGACGTGAACATGATCCATTGGATGAGTCTGTATGTCTTTCAAAGGACAGGAGGGCTCTAATGACTTTCACCTTTCCTTTTCTGCATCCCCTAATTTTGTTAAGATATAAACATCAGCACTTACCTGATGCTATTTCTTTTTTATTATTATTGAGTTATAGTCAGTTTACAATGCTGTGTCAATTTCTAGTGTAGAGCACAGTTTTTCAGTTATACATGACACTTCTTAATAAGCCACAGATTATTCTCAAACTGCATCCCACCCCCTTGCCTTCATTATGCTGAGGGTTTGCCAACGTTCAGGTTCAAATTTCTGCAAAGGATTATTTTGGGGGAACCGTGTTTTTGCCATGTTCAGGGTTCTACCCAGAACAGCTATTCCTTCTTGGGGAAAATGACTCCTCCCCTACTCCCCCTTCTTGGTCTGGTGGTGGGTGTTGGTCACAGCATCCCCCTCCTCTTCCCGACCACATGAGTGGACACGGTCTGGGCCACTGAGCCCATCATTTTCTCTGGCCACAGTGGTCGGTCCTGGAATGGCCCCGGGTCTAGAGTTAAGGCCAGTCAGAGAAGCAGGAATAAGACTCTCACAGTGCAAGTTCGGAAAGTTACTTATTTACTTATGCCTGAAACCAGTCTGCCCCATCCTTCCTATGGTTTCGTTAAATAAGTCAATACATGCCCCTCTTTGGCTTAAAATAGTTTGATTTTCTATTGCTTGCTGTGAAGGAGTCCTGATGAATATATCATGTGCTTCATGCTCTTTAGAAAATAAAAACCTCAGTTTTCTTTATATATCAAAATTTTCACCCAGGGAATGCCCACGGAATATCACGGGTCCCTGGTACCGCTGTGGAGAGTGAACGGTACTGTACCCCCCAACCTCTCTTCAACCAATCACCACAGGCAAGCACAAGGGCTTTGGGATTGATACTGGAAGGAGATCAGTGCCTCCCAACCCTATGGACTAGATTTGATTAGCTCTGGTTCGAAGGATAAAGACCAGAAGCTGAAGGACCTATTCCCATGAGGACATGTATGAGAACATGGGCTCCTGGCCTCTGCCTCCTGGCCATCATGCCCCTTGGGCATGAAGCGGGGGGGGGGGGCAGATTCAGAGAGGCAATGATATTTCCCTTCTCTGCACAGAACCCAGGGCCAGTCCCCCCAGGCATGCAACCTATGTGGTTACATGGGGTCCCCCCGCTTGATAAAGGCTCTGCTGTTGCAGCCTTAAATTTTTAATTATGTTTGAAAAAGAGGCCTCAGCCTTACATTTTTACTTTGCACTGGACCTCACAGATTATGTAGCCGGTTCTGATAGAACTCAGCACTTGTTGACATTCCAAAGACACAGAGGTGGGGGCTTGTACACAAAGGGCACCATCAGCTGAGTGGCTGAGCTCCTTCAACTGGTGGTGTCATGAGTGAGGAGAAGACAAAAGAGCATGGAGGGTGGCTGCTGGTGGAATGTGATCCCAAGAAAGGCATTATCTGGGGGGTTTGTAGCAAACACGGGAAATAGTTGCCTTGGGTTGGGAAGGAAGAGTGGACTCTGAAACTACAATCACGTTGATGGGGAACTCAGAGATTCTTAAATGAAGGGATAATATAAATGTAATTCATTCAGAGCAGAATCCCTGAAATTAGACTGCCTGGGGCCTCATTTCTGCTACTGCATAGCTAGCTGTAGGAGCCTGTTCAAATTACCAAACCTCTCTATACTCGTTTTCCTCATCTATCAAATAAAACTAACAACCACTCTTATCTCACAGCATTCTGTTAAAAGTCACATTAGATAATGTATGCAAAGCAAATAGCACAATGTCTGGCACACAGTAAATATTCAATGAAAGGTAATGATTATTTATTATTATTGTCATTGCTATTAAGCATAATTTGGGAATAAGCAGCTGTACGTCTCTTACTTTATGCTAAGCAATGTTCTAAACCAGTGATTCTCAAAGTCTCAGGAAGCCTTTACACTCATAAAAATTACTGAACTTCCCAAAGAGCTTTTACTTATATGGCTTAAAGTAATCAATATTCATAATAGAAATTAAAACAAGGACAGTTTTAAAATATGTATTCATCCATGTTATAAGTTAGTAACAATAATAATAGTAAACCCATTACATGTTAACATAAGCACCACATGCTTACAAAAACATAACAATTGTTTCCAAGCAAAAAATATGTAATGAGATACACATTTTTATGTCTGGTGACAGAAGACAGCTACATTCTCACATCTTCTCCTGCACGGACACTGGTGTGCTATGTGTTTCTGGTTGAAATAAGTATATGAGGAAAATCCAGTCTCACAAACGTATATGGTGGGACAAGAGAAGAGTATTTTAAGATTTTCAGACAAGTATGGATATTCTCCTCTGATATCACACCAAAACTCAACAAGTAAGGGTTTCTTAAAGGCTGATTGCAGTGTACAGTCTGAGACCATATCAGTAAGCTTTCATACTCTGATACATTAATATCCCTGTGGTCTATTTTGCAATTTGAATGGCTTTTATCCACACACGATTTTAGAACATGACACATCAGTCATTTGGAAAATGTCAACTTACCAAATTATCACCATGATTCTCATCAGAAAAGTATTTAAGTGTGGGAAAGCTGTCACCCATAGAGTGGTGAATTTCAGTTTTCCAAAATTCTAATTTTTGCTTGAAAATAAGAATTTTATCATTGGCAACAAATACCACTACTTACTTTCCTTGAAGTGATAGCCAATTATGTTCCTTTTCAAAAAAAAAAAAATCTGCCAGATCCTGAGGTTCTTGAATAACCATCTTTTGTCATCCTTCCTAAAAATGATGTTTCATGAAAATAACAGCTACTTCAGTTCCCATCTCAATCACAGAGGTGTTTTCCTTAGAGACAACCATCATAATTCCTTATATAGCAGCAGTGCTTTACATCCACGTCCCATCTCATCACACAAAATATTAAAACTGTCAAGATCTAATAAAATTGACATGTTATACTTCATCAAGGACCCTCAAGTGAAACTGGTGTTTGTTTATTTTCCCCTGTAAGTGTGTCGTGGTGGAGGGGCCCATGACTGCTGGCAGAGCAAGTGCCTCCGCTGTGATTCATACGAAGGCTCCAGCAGGTCTACCCACCACTGCTCCTGTATCATCACTGCAAATGTCAACTCAGTAAAAAGACAGAGAACCTCTTAGAATTATTATGGAAATATGTTTGATTGTGGATCCTAAGTCTCTGGGACCCTTAGGAATTCTCAAAACACACTTACTTTGAGAACTGCTATTCTAAACTGTCCCCACACACTCAATCATCACAAGAACTCTATGACATGAGTGTTATTATTATGCCCATTTTACAAATAAGAAAACTGAGGCAAGGTGAGCTTATTTAAAACCATACAGCCGCTAAGAGGAAGGGGCAGGGTTCAGCTGGACTGTGGGCGCCTAACCACTATGAGGAAAGAAGGGTGTGGTTTTAGCTGCATATTATTCCCAGCTTTTTGAGACATATGCTATAGTTATGAGAAAAGAAGGGCAGGGCGGTGGGGTGAGGGGGAGGACCTAAAGTGAGATAGACCAAAAAATAAAGAGAAAGATCACAAAGAGGAAATTATCTCTGATGAAAGATTACTGCTTATCCATGAGATGAAGTGCCCTTCCTAGACACAGCAAGAACACAGCTCATTTAAAACTGCATTGATGTAAAATACAATTTAGATTTTTAAAAAAAAAATAGGTAATATAATGATTACAAGTGTACACTAAAAGCCTGGATGATAAACTTGGGTCAACATCAGAGTTCAAGGAGAAGGTGCTTAGAGCTGAGCCAGGTTCTCAGCGAGCAGTACATTCTTTTTTCTTTAAAGGCAATTTATCAGGACTTATCCAAGCCTGTAAGAGCAATCCCTTAAGACCATCCAATTTCCTTTATTTCTAATTCCATACTTAGCAGAGAAACCTTCTGATAATTAATTTGGTTTCTCAGGTAAGTCAATACCGGGAAAGAGACTGGTTGAGTTATTGTACTGGCTATGTTGCCTGCTGTAAATGAATAAATTGGTTTGCGGATTTATCAAGCCACCTCCCAGGAGTTCAGTTTGCAAACACCACTTTTCCTAGGGTGAGCTGACATTTGACTCATAGACCGGCAACGCTGTGTGACCAAAGTGAGCAGGGCTGCTTTAAGGCTTTGTAACCCAGGGCACACTTATTGTAGGGGTCACCACCCCAAGTTATCTCAAGTATATTAAAATACACAGACTACCAGGCCTGCCATATTGCACAAAACCAGTTGTGAATGGAGCTCCCTGAAATGTGGCCCTACTTCCACTCCATTTTATATATAATTTATTTTGTTAAAAGTGAGTGAAAAGAATTTTTATAAAGATCCCTATTCATCTTTAAGTAACTCATTTGACTTACTTTTCGCTGTAAGTACCCAGCCATCATTATGCATGGCAGAGAATGCTAATTGCCCCCGAGTTCCATTCTCCAATTCTTCATTTGAGTAATAGACTCTCACTCCCCCCCACCCCAAGTTTTAGAAGACACAGTCACCTAGCTGGAGGCTTTTCTGTACCTCTAACTAAAACCATGTTTTTAAATCTGGTCCATTGTGCCTGAGCAGGCCTGACTCGTATGAACATCCAGATCCTGCTCCTTAGACAGAAGTGACTTCATTTATTTTACCCTCATTCCTTCTTGTTATGAGCTGGAGCTAGTTAGTCAAGGTCAATGATGTATACAAGGACTATGCTTCGGAGGCTGGTGGAGCAATGAGATGGAAGGAACCTGGGCCCTTGCGTGACTTCATCCTGCCCCTCTCTCTGAACCACCCACCTCCTCTCACACTGCTGCATAAGAGAGATGTAAACAACTATTTCATTAGAGTTTATTTTGAGGTCCCTCTGCTACATGGGCTTGTCCTTACCCTAATAACAGGGATTGTAGGGAAGTGAGAGAATCAAATTAGACATTTTAAAAAACATAATGAAGATTTTATGATTGTTAAGTTAAACAAAGTCAGCATCTTTTCAGTTGTCTCCCAGCCTGACACTGTCTAGCCCCATGCTCCTCTCTAACCTCATTTCCTATTTCTCTCCCCATCACACATTCTCAGCTACTCTGGGCTTCTTGCTTCTCTCCACATGATGCATCCTCCTACCTCAGGATCTTTGCACTTGCTGCTCCTGCGCTGTGAATACACTTCCTCCGTGAAACTCCATGGCAAACCCCCCCACCTCCTTCAGGCTTTTACTGAAATGTCACCTTCTCAGTGAAGCCTTCCCTGACCACCCCATATAAAAGTACAGTTACTTTCCCCGCTCCCTCCCATACCCAAGCCACCATGTGCCTTATGGCTCTCCCACTTCCCGCCTCATTTCCTTCATGGGACTTATGAACATAAGACCCCTCTATATCTCATTTATTCTGTTTATCATCTTTCTACTTTCATCACAAAGGCAGGTCTTTTTGTGTCTTGTTCACTGTAATAACATCAGCACCCAGAACAGAATAGAAATTAGTATGTGCTTAATACATATTTGTTGAATTAATAAATTAATCAATTTTAGGTAATTTTTTAAAGTTAAATTCATTTTTTTTTTGGTCTCAAATATTGTAGACATCCTTAAAAGGTGTACAGGCCATGGGTGCTGTGCACAGAGTGCCTAATGCAAGGATACATGGATGAGGGGGCATCCTCCTCCCCCAGCCCCCAGCCTCCAGCCCCCAGCCTGCAGACATAAAGCCCTCGGTTCCCCTAGCCCAAGGCAGCAGACACTGTCTGTGCTCTTCTCGCATCCCCCTGAATTCCTCTTACGCAGTCTCTCTGTGCCCTGTGCACTGCCCCCTCCTCGAGTTTTTGTGAGCTTTGCCCCTAACTGTGAATTTCTTAGGGGGCTGCCAACACTGACACTTTGACACAGGAAGGAGAACCAGAAGTTTCTGGGAGTTTATGGCTCTCAGCCAGCGACCAATGGAGGGAAGCATAAAAATCCAGTTGTTTTGCCACCAGTTGGGAGGTTGGGAGAAGCTCTGAGGTGTGATTGATACTCCAGAGCCCCCCAGAGGATCAGGCTGAGGCTGGGATTTGCCTGAGCTCACACCTTGCTTGGTCTTTTTCCCTTCCCTGCCCTGCTTCCCTCATGTTCTAATACAGTTCTTCTGGGAGTACATGCTCAGTAAATCTTTCACATGTGAATCCTCATCTCAGGTTTTGCTTCTGGGGATTCTGACCTAAGACACTCACAGCAGCCTTCCCTATATCCACCTAAGTTCCCTAAGAGATGAAAGCCACTGTGACTACTGCTGGTGGTGGCTGTCTTCCCCCGAGACTGAAGTAAGACTGCACTGCACTCTTCCTGGTGCCAATGGCCTTCTGCATATACAACCATTACCAGGCAGATACCCGAGAGGAGGGAGACAAGACAGGAAGAAGCAGGTAAAGAAAATGACCACATGATGCTCAGAAGCACAGAGACCGAAAGACAATGCCAAATATTGAGAAATGGGTTCAAGCTCAACTCACCTACAGATTTCATATGTGACTCTTAACTAGACTCCATTTGATAAATTCAAGCCACCTTGCCCCCCAAGATCAAGTGTATTGAGTTTTGATTCTTCCAAAGAAAATATACCACTGCATACTTCTTGTTTCTATCCAGCTCTTTTGAATTAAAGGCTTGCAGCATTTTAGTTTATGATATCTCTGGGGAGGAGTGAATATGTCAGTGTAATTAACTCATCTGATAAGAGAGGTCTTGTTTATTTCCCCTACAAAATAACAGGTGGTGGTGGAGCTCCAATACATTATGTTGATATGAAATGCATTTAGAATAAATCATATTAAATAAATTGGGAGACAAAAACGATTTCAATGTACATTTTCTATTGTTTTAAATTAAGTTTTGAAAGTGAACAGCTGCATACCAAAAAGCCACAAAGCCACTATCCACCTCCAAACAGCTCTTCTGAGAAAGGGTTAAAGGCACTCTCAAGTTCAACCCACCATGACTAAAAGAAACTTGAGTGTGGTTTTCAAATTATCGTCCAAACAATCACTGGGTTTCTGAGAACCCTCTTTGTGCAGGAAAATGGCAGTCAAATCAGTTTGTGTAATCAGTTAAAACAACCATACACAATTCATTTTATCAAATCCACAATGACATTCATTTAATAAACAAGAAAGAGCAACACCATGTGCTGGGCATTAAGTAAATAAAAACATATAAGACAGAGTCTCTGCTACTGGGAGCTCACAGTCTAAAGAAGTATGGTTGATAAAGAGGTATTTCAGTGATTAAAATGGTAAAGTATGTTCTTCCTCCCTCCAAGAACTTAATAAAATTCCAGAAACTGATTTGGTTTTGTTTGCTTGTTTGCAGTTAAATAAATCATGATACTAGAAAGGAAGTAGAAAAAATAACGTCCGCAAACCAGAAATGTGGAAGAATTTCTGATGCGCTGGGGGTGAGAAGATTTGATTGGAGCTGTGGAGATATTAGACTGGAGGATAGAGTGTAAAGGAAGAAGCAGGAGTGGAAAAAGAGTGAGGAAGATGAATGGAAAAGGTAAAAGGCTTGTGTGGGGAGAGTTGGAAAGGTTGAAAGAGGAAGGACTGGGAAGAGGAGAAAGGGTGAGGATAGAAGACAGAGGAGGTGTTTGAACAAGAGAGGTGAAACAATTCTGACTGCTGGAAGAGCTACAGAATTCTAGCCCCAAGGTCTACAATTAGAAGGATCAGAAGGAACCCTGAATACACTGAATAATGGTCCCCAAACATATTAGATCCGAGTCCCTGGAACTTGGACATGTTACCTTATATGGAAAAAATGGTCTTTGCAAATATGGTTAAATTAAGAATCTTTAGGTGGGAAGATTATCTGGGATTATCCTGGTGCTCTCTAAATGCATCACAAGTTTTTCTTTAAGAGAGAGGCAGAGGGAGATTTGACCACACCAACAGAAGAAAAGACAGTGTGACCAGAGGCAGAGACTGCAGAATGTAGATTCAGAATCTCTACTGTTCTTCAAGAAGAAATTCTAGAAGGAGGACAGAAATTTTAAAAATAAAATAACAAAATCTCTTAGTGCTGAAGAAAGAAAAATAAATTGAATGGGCCTTTGAACATCAAGCAAGATAAAAACTAACACTAATATACGACCCACTCCTATACACATTATGGTGAAATTTCAGAAAAAAGGAAAAAAAATCATATGAAAATAGTTTTACCTAAATAGAAAAACAGCTAAAATAGTTTTACCTAAAAAGATTAAAATTGTGATTGTCATTAGTTTTAATTGATAACACTGTAGACAGTGGATATAGAAGGGAAAATATTTTAAACTTAGAAACTTGTAGCTAAGTAAACTATCATTCAAATGTTTTCTAACATGTAAGAAATCAGGAACATTTCCATCCACAGAGTCCCTTCGATTGTCTTGAAGATACACCACAGGGACATTACTAAAGAATCTGTGCCAGAGGAAGGTGATATACAAGAAGGAGAGGGAAACAAGTCACAATAAAACATAAGATTTAATAATTAATCAATTACCTAAATATTTTTCATGAGAATCTAGAACTGAAATCCTCCAAAAAAAAACTATGTGGCAGGTTAAGAGGTAGGGCTGGAGGATAGAGTAAAGCATGTTAAAGCTTTTGTCTTGGTCAGAGGGAAGATATAAACTCCAATTAACTCAACATATGGCTGGAAAAAATGTATCTTCATACGTGTGAGTTAAAATTTATAGATAAACATCATAAAAATGTAAATAAGATATGTAACTGTGAAACTACTCTACAGAAAAATTGAAACCAAGAAAATCCAATCCACAAATGGAAGTCAAAAGTTTGAAAAAAGAAAAAACACGTGGTAAGTAAAAGATATAAATACAATGGCATATAAATAATCAATTTAATAAATATGAATGGGTTAAATCCACTTATAAAAAAGACAGACGTCTTAAAATAATAAATATTTTAATAGTACATAATAATATTCAGTATGGGTGAAAAATAGGGCAACATAAGCAAACATAGGACCATGAGAAATATTTTTAAAATGTCAGAGACTTTGGCCAAGTTAAAATGCCGACGAAAAGGAACTGATAAGAGAGAAATGAGATGAGAAAGGATATAATGCATAGACTGATGTCTCTGAAAGGTAGGAGAGATTGGATCCAAAGTCAGATGGAATGATTCCCCTCAAAGAAAAAAGAAACTTCCAGATTATTCAGATTTACAAGTTGTGATTGGAGTCACTAACCAAGATTCCTCTAGTACTACCATATTGGGAGGGTTCTTTATAATAATACATTTTCTCATCAGAACATAATGAATATTTATTATTAAGAAGTTTAAAAAAGACAGATATTGCAAAGGAAAATATAGAAAACTTCTTAAATATCATCTTCCAGCTTTCATTCACTATTAATTAAAAATCAATCTAATACAATTTTTTATATCATCATATAATTTAGCAAGATTGACAGTATATTTTTTTTCATTTCCTTTTTTCCTTTTTTTTAATTGAAGTATAATCAGTTTACAATGCTATGTCACTTTCTGATGTACAGCATAATAGCTCAGCCATAAATTCACACACATATATTCATTTTCATATTCTTATTTTGTATTTCATGGTTTTTTTATGATCAGGGTTGCCAAATGCTACCCATCTTTTGATTTCTTTATATATCATCTTTCCAGCTGTTCTGATGAAACAAGAGCTTAATTTAATTTTAATAAATGTTAACTTTGCTTGGGTTATTCAAGGATACTAAAAAGTACAATTCCTGCTCAGTCCACAAAGTCTTTTCCAAACACAGGGACATCTTAGGCCCTGCTGAGATAGTTCTCTCTCTGGAATAGAGATCAGGGTTGGTCCAAAGAGATATAAATTCAGAGGCAAATCTTCCCAACCTGGAGGCCTCAAAGCAAGAACAAGGAAAAATCAGTCTTAAATGAACATCAATGAAAGACAGCAATCAAGAAAGAGTATGGACTCTGGAGCCAAACCCCTTGGCTTTAAATCCAAGCTCTACCAATCCAAGTCCTCCTTGTATCCAAGTAAGGAAGGTAATATTTATACTAGCTAAGATCTATTGATTTCCTATTCTATACCAGGCCCTATAGTAAGTGTTTTTATGGGCTGGGTTTTTATTTGTTCATTCATTTAAAGATATTTCTTTAATTTCTTCTTTGTTATTAAGAAGCAAAAGGTCTGGGAATATTAGAGTAAACAAAATTAGGGATTATTTGTAATCTGCTAGAATCTATCGTCTAAGAAGGGAGAAAACCTAACCAAATAATCTCTCATTTAATCCTCAGAACAGCTCTATAAGGAAGATACCATTGTATCATTTTGTAAAGAGGGTATCCAAGTCTAAGAAGAGCCCAAAGTCCCACACTAGTTAACAATTGAGTCTAGCTCCAGAACCCACTCTCTTTACCGCTTCCCAATATTGCTGATGGTGGTGGGTGTTGGAGCCTCAGGTTTCTTTAATATCTCCCACTGACTCTCTGAATGCCCTATCCTTGGGATCCCCTGGACTCATACTGCCCACACGCTAGACCTGACACTACTCGTGAGCTATTATCTAGAAGCTCATTCAAATGGCCAAATCTTCAGCAGTTTGATTAGATTTTCTCTTCAATCCCTGTCTTAGCACAAGAGGAACCCAACAATCAAGCTACATCTGAATAGCAGTTTGCATCTTTCACAAGATTGAAAGATAAGGAAATGCTGCCTTACAGATTTTCCTTTTGATTCACCCACACCTTTAAGAACCTCCTCTCAACACCTTCATCTCCTTCCTAGCTGGGGCTGAGCCTCACCTGCTACATCCTATTGTGGTCACTTCTGTCCTCGTATACCTGTCCCAATACTCTGAAGGATCTGTTGAGATTGGATACTCTCTGGGAAACCCAGCAATAAGAAAAGACCATAACCCTCAGGGTTGACACAGACAAAGCTCTTCCTGCTGTCATCTTCATTGAGCAGATACTATACCCAGCCTGCATGGCTGGCATGTACCCAAATTCTACAGGGTCATAAACTTTGAAGGATCCCAGGTCTTGGGTTCAACCTTGACTCCACTATGTACCTGCTCTGTGATCCCGGATGAGTTCCTCAGACTTTCCTACCTTTAGTTTATCATGTATAAAGTTCAGATCAATGCAATAGTTCCCAACTCATATGGTTATCATGATCAAAAACATTCACTAAATTAAATGCTAACATGGTGCTTCACAAAGCATATGCTCAACAAACATTATCATTATTATTATTATATTATCATTATTTTGGTCATTTAGATCTTTGAACATGAAAACAGTGTTCTCAATGATAGTTTGGTACCTGAGAAAACCACTCTTTCTCACACAAAAACCCTTTTTAATTCATAGCTTAAATGTGGTTACTTTTTTTCCAACTTAGAATTAACAAATAAAATGTGACTGTGAGATATTTAAAGATGTTTAAAGTGAACAATGTGACTATTTGATATACATTTACATTGCATAAGGATTTCCCCCCATTAAGTAATAAATCCATCAAAAATGTGGTCACTTTTAAATAAAACAGAAAAATACATATATTGAATAAAACAATCTCTCATTCTGAACATTAATGCTTGAAGGAAAATGGGTAATTTGAGGATGAAAAGAAACATGAGAAGATGAATTTGGCACTTTTATAGGGTCTTCCTACTCACAGTGTGGTCTGTAGACCAATAGTACCAGCAACACCTGGGAGCTTTTAAGAAAAGCAAACTTCTAGGCCTCACCCTAGATCTGCTGAGTCAGAATCTGCATTTTTAAATATCTCAAAGTAATGCCCACACACCTTAAAGTATGCATTCTGGGGCATCATCCTGAGCTTAAAGCTGGTGGCACACTTTTTTATGAAGTCAATTTTCACTGCCAAATGATGGAGTCTCTTTTCCTAGATCTGTGTCTCACTGGCATAACTTTCACGCTAACCAGCAACAATTAAGGATTTTTTTTTAAGTCAGAAATAAACAACAGTGGTGAGGAGAGGGGAAGAGACAGAAAAATACATCAAGACAGATTTTCCTGAGTTTACTGAAGCATAAGTCTCAGAAGCCACTATGCCTGGGCCCTGGCTGCAGAACAGGCTAGCTGTAGAGGTGAGATTTAGATCAGATTGGATTTAATCCAGATCCTGTGTCCTGCCTTCTAAATTTTACGGCGGTAATTTCCATGTGGTCAGGAAAAGATAATCCAAAAAGGAGGATTCCTTATAAGCCAGGTGATGCTTCCAGCCTAAGTCAGCTGGATTATTTGTACTGGATCTTAAAAGAAAAGACTAAGCCTTCAAATCCTTGAGTCAGCTTCACCTGCAGGTCCTACTAGTGAGGAAAATCAAGGGCAAATGTCCCCTGTCACAGAGTCTAATAGTAGAGGCAAATGATGTCCATGATGCTCTCAGTGCAGACCGACACTGGGCAGTGTTTCTCACATGAGATGAATGATACTGATGTCAACATATGGACTTGTGGACACTAATTTTATACCGTTTGTACACTTATGCACTTTGTATATACAGAGTCATTCAGTCATCCAAACAACCCTTATAATTATCTCAATATTAACTCATTATTTTTATTAGCACATTAGTAGTAGTAGTAACAGTAATATAAACCCATTATATAGATGGAGGACTAGAATTCAGAGAGGCTAAATAAACCGCCTAACAATAAGTCAGGATTGGTCAGTCTAGGGTCCAAGTCTAGACTCGTAGCTTTTCTTTTTTAAACACGATGCTGCTGTTTATTTATCTTCCAATATTATTCCAGGTTTACTGGCGTCTCCCCCTCTGTGCGTTTCACCACCAGACTTCTCTTCATTTTTTTCCTGTGCGTGAGAACCACATTGACCACTCATCCTCATCTGAAGCAGCTTCTTCGGTTTTCCACTATCTTAGGTCAAGGGTGATGCTCCGTCATATTCGTCTCAAAATCTGGGCTTTCCTCTCCTCCTCTCAGTTCCCTCTTCTTCCCCTTCAGGTAGTATTGCAGGGGATTGAGCCACAGGTCCTTACAGATGATCTCAGCAATCTTACTAGATCC
This sequence comes from Vicugna pacos, assembly GCF_048564905.1. Taxonomy (NCBI): domain Eukaryota; kingdom Metazoa; phylum Chordata; class Mammalia; order Artiodactyla; family Camelidae; genus Vicugna; species Vicugna pacos. Next base: position 38,778,989 of record NC_133005.1, on the reverse strand, counting down.
TGCAAAGTTGTGGTCAGAGAACCAGTTGAAGAAGTTTAGGCTGCTGTTGTGGTGCCTGCGGCTGTAAGCCTCACGTTCAAAACCCTGGTACCACTGAATTGGAGTAGAATGAGATGCCCTATATCCAGCGATGTTAATGAGATACTCCTTAACAATCACTTCATTCTGGAAGTAGGGGTTGTTCCGGAAGAACAACATGATCTTGCAGCAATCAGTGGGATGTCTGAGTTCCTCCACCTTCAAATTGGTCATGTAGCTAAGCATGTCTTCATCTTGGTCACTCATCATGGCTGACATCTGGGGGTGGTTCATAAAAGCTTTGACCCAGAAGCCAAGGATGCCCTGGATGATGGTACTTCTGTGTTGGAGATGCGGCTTCCGTCTCTGACACATCCTGAGCTTCAGTCGAGAGTAGGCCCTGCTGGCTTGCTTATTCACAGGCTCCAGCTCCAACTGAAGGGCCTCCAGTGCCTCCAGCAGGGACCGAGTGGTCGTGCGTCCCTGCCCTGGCTCTGCTAGCACCTGCTCCTGCAGCTTCTCATCCCGCTCCTCCGCCTGCACCTCTTCCTCCTGCTCGTCCTGCTCCTCCTCGGCCACCACCTCCACCACCTCCATGATGTCCTCCACCACCAACGCTGCCGCCTCCCCGATCCCCGGAGCCACCTCTCCCTCCTCCGGGGCCGCGCTTCCTGGCACGAACTCCACCCTGAAGATAGTGGCCTCCTCCGCCGTCCCACCAGCTAGTGCCTGTATCGTATCCAGCCCCACCCCCACAGCACCGGAAGGCCCTAGAGCCCTTGCCCCCTAAGGACCCCCTCCCCCAACTAAGGCCACCCACAATTCCTGGGGAGCCCTGCCTGCCGCGGGTCCCCCCTCACTTGCTGTATGGCCTTGGCCCGGGGCAGCTGAAAAGGAGCAAGGAGCAGGTGGTGGAAGTGCAGCTCGTGGCCCGCAGAGCAAGCCCACCGACTGGAGCCACCCGACACTCCCTGTGAATTCTTCCGCTGGCCTCCGCAATTGAGTAGGCCGGTTACGCATGCGCTGGGGCTTGTGACGCACCCGTGCGTGAGGGCTTCGCGAGCAGGAGCCAGGAGCCACGCCCACTCGCCCCCACCGCAACCAATCAGGGAGAGTGAGACTCCTATCTTTTCTGCTTGTAAGGTTTCCCATACGTGGCGACATTGGGCAGTGCGATGGAAAGAGCACAGGATTTGGTGTCTAAGGCCTGAGCTCAAATTCTACTAATACCGTCTACCGTCTGGTGGACAGCAAAGGACAGAAGGAAGAGCTTAAGGGTCCGTTCAGCCCAGGTTCAATATTCGGTCCACTCAAAAGGCAACAGCTGTTCAAAAATGGGTAGGTTACACACGAATATGTGTATGTATATGTATGACTGAAGCATTATGCTGTACACCAGAAATTGGCACAACGTAGTAAACTGACTATTCTTTAATAAAAAAAAGAAAATACAAAAAAAAAGGAGGGGGGAGATAGGTTAGTAAACCTCCCCAAGTCAGATTCTTTACTGTTACTTATAACAAGCATCTGCTCTGCTGAACCCTACATGGTCATCATCACTGGGAGCAAGTAAAGTCAGCATAATAAATACAGGAGGGGCATAGGTGTTCTTGTAAACTAGAGAACTTGGATTTGATCTAGCGCAAAGACTTATTTTGTTGCTCAGAAAGTGAAAAGAAATTAAAAGTCAGACGTCCATAATAGCCCAAATTTCCTGCTCCTTTTAAGGAAGTCTATCAATGCTGGGACCACATTCCAATGGGACAAGCAAATTACGCTGTTCATCACTGCAGACTCCAACTTGGCATTGTCTCTCCACTCTCTATTTTCTTACACCTGCCTCATGCACCCACATATATCAGCTGTCTGGCCCAGGGAGCTATTTGAATTTGCAACCCAGGCCATAAATAAGAGACTGCTAGCCAATTCAGGGCTAGCTGGAGTGAGGTTCCTCTTTCCTACCCACTCTAGTAGCGAGACTCATAGAACCGAGGCCCTCAGTCCATAATGCACATGTCATATAATCAAAATGTAGCACATCATCATTTCATTTAGAAGGAGTGACTGCTGGAATTATATTTTCCATGTAAAACAGTAACACAATTCCCAGCCGATCAGCAAATAAATAAGAGAAAACAGTTTTGTAATTATTTTGACAGTGGTCGGATTCAAAAATTAGAAAGAAAAAAAACCCATCAAGTTCCATTTCATGAGAGAGAGCACTAGGCAGAACTGAGCAAACATTTCACCTGAGTCTAGTCCAACACATGCTACCCAGAAGATGACTCCTATAATGAAAATCTGTCGTTCGCAAATGACTCATCATGTGAAAACTGCTGAAGATGTTGGAGGTACGGGTGATGCATGTGAAAATGAAATTAATCAATATGAAGATGAAGATCAGCAGTCTATCACAGCCAAGCTGTTTGATAACAATGAAACTGGGGGAACAGACAGAGCTCAAGAAACTCGTGAAAGTGCAGGAAATGTCAGTGATCACCATGAATTAGTAACTGTTGCTAGAAATGGAGAAACAAGAGTAAGCGAAGAAATATTGTCAGGAAACAACCACATCCATTGCTACCTCCCTAGTCAAAGCCCCCAGTCTCTCTCTCCTGAATTATGACAATGAACTACAAACTTGCCTGTTCCCTACAGTATGTTATCCTCACAGCAGCCAGAATAATCCTGTTAGAACGCAATTCACGTTAAGGCCCACCTATAATCAGAATCTTCTGCTGGCATATGTGTCACTTGTTCATAAAAGTCAACATCCCCACATGACCTAAGAAACTTGAATGACTGGGTTGCCCATTACCCATCTTCCCTTCACTTACTCCAAGTACACAGTTTGTAAAACACAAATCGTGGTTCCTTCTCAGAGCAGTGACAGGTACTGTTCCCTCCTCTGGAGTTTGCTTCTTTCAGGCAACCTCACTTGCTCCAGTCTTCCCTTAAAGGTCACTTCTCAGTACAGCTCCCCCGCAGCCAACCTGTCTGAAATTATAACCCTCTTCCCACACACACTTCCTACTTTCTTCCCTCTTCCACTTTCTTCTTGGCATATCTCTCCCTCAGTTATTTCACGCAAGCATCTGGTTTGTTGCCTATCTCACTGATTAGACTGCAGACTCCAGGAGATCAGGAAGTCTTGCCTATTTTGTTCTCTGTTGTATCCCAAGTCCCAGAAGAGTGTCTGGAAGGTAGTAGGTGCTCGATAAATATTTTTTAGATACATGACTATAATTCAGAGATAAGTAGGAAGAGAATGATGACAACGACACGTTAAAAGGACTTGTTAAATTTGTCATTTGGAAATGTGCCCAGGTGTAACAGCCCCTCCCCTTCCAAGAGGACACATGAAGGTAGAGCAACAACAACCATCTTCTCTGAAGTGGACAGTAAAAACAGAGGTTGCAGAGCAAAGAACTGGGCCTGGAATGGTGGCGTCCTGACCACCCTCACCCCCTTCCCCTCTGCAGCAGTTGGGTGGTGAATCCTAGCCCCAAATCAGCAGTCTCTCTCTCTCCTCCCTCTTCACCAAGAATCAGAATGGATTGATTTGCAATTCCATTAAGCAGACATTTATTTACTGAACTGAGTTTGCAAGGACATTAAGGCTTCAATGTGGCAGGGAAAACTGTTAAGTTAGTTAGTCTTGGAAGGAGTTTTTCTTCCACTTATTTGTGAAGATCAATGATAAATATTAGGCATCAATCTGACTGTGTTGTATTTGCCCGCATCTTCTGTAAAAAACCATTAATGGTAATTTGGCAATTTTTGATGCTTATCTGCAAAACTATAACAAGAACAAGAGATAAGAACTAGACAATAATGCACTTGCAAAATGTCCATTCTCAAAATGTAGTATCTACATTTGGGCAAGTCCTCCCCCTCCATTTGAGAAACGGATCCTCTAACGAGGTAGATCTCTGCATCAAGATAGGTACATGAGCCAGGGAGGACGGGCCACGTGAGCTGACTCACCTCAGAGAGCCATACATCTAAATCGGTAAGTATCATTTTCATTATTCTTCCTTCTTTCTTCAACTTAGAGGAGATATTTTAAAGGTTCAGAAAGTCCTCCTGATAAATAATCAGGCTTGTGACTGAGCACACTGTTTGCTTCCGCAGTATCTCCATAGCACTCACCATCAGCGTTGTTGATATCTGGGGCTGGAGAATCCTTTGTTTGTGGGGGGCTATCCTGTGGACTAAAGGATGTTTATCAGCATCCCTGACCTCTCCCCACTCGATGCCAGTAGTATAACCCCTTCACAATCAAAAGTGTCTCTAGATATTGCCAAATGTTCCCCAGAGGTCAGAATCATTCTCAGTTGATAACTGCTGTAGGACTATCTTTCCATAAACTAAATTATCACTTCACCACCTACAGTTAAAAATAATAAATGGTTAAGTCCTATAAATGTATTCCCATAGTACATTTGATAGCCATCCTTCCCTCCCCTTATGTATTACTTTCACCATAATTCAGGCTCGTAGGATCTCTTTCCTAATCAGGAGGGAAACTGGATTGCAATAAATAGAAATCCAACTCAATTTGACCAAGTAAAGAAGTGTATGTCTTAAGTATGCAGAAAAATTTCTCAGACTAAAGAAAAGAGAGGGAAGACTTCTAGGACTTATAGGACATGCAAGCTGTCAATCTCTTTCTTCCCTCCTTCTCTCCTTCTTTCCCTTTCATTTCTCCCCTCACCATCATCTGTCCTCCACAGGACAGTAAGAGTGATTCCTTTAAAACACAAACATGGTCATGTTATTCCATGGCTTTCCATTATGCTTGGAATAAAATCTCAAGTTCCTATCATGATCACAGGACCCACCTAATCTGGTCTCTGATCTTATCTTGCCACTTTCTCCCTCTCTCCCGCTCCTCTAACCACAAAAGCCTTCTTGCCACTCCAAGTACACTTATACCTCATGGCTCTTGAATTTGTTCCTCTGCCTGTAGTGTTCTTTCTCCAGATGTCCATGTGGCTTACTCCATCAATGCATTCAAGTCCCTGCTCCAACCTTTCCAGAAAGGCCTTTCATGGCTATTGTATCTAGAATAGCAACTGCCCCCATTATTCTCTGTGTCCTCAGTTATCCTTTCTTCATAGCTCTTAACTCTATAACATAATTTCAATCATTGTTATTTGCTCATTGTCTCTCTCTCACTTCCATAAGCAAACTCCAGGAGGGAGGCCATTTCATTCTCACATCCTCAAAGCCTAGAATCAGAGGATATATTTCTCAGTCTGTATTTGTTCTCAATCAATATTTGTTAAATAAATGGATAGATAGCTCATTCTTCATTTTCTGAAGATGGACTCCTATGTTCAACTTAGAGGTAGTTCATCAAGAATATTCCAAAATATTGGCTTAAGACCCTGACTTTGTGAGAATCTCCAGTTTGGGATCCATACCAGTTGACTAATCCAGCGTCTGTATCACTCTAAATTTAGGGATAGAAAACCATCTGATCTGACCATTTCATTTGGATGCCCACTCCTTGTTTAACCAGCTGGAGTCAGAGAGCAAGGCTTCTACGGATAAATCTTCTAAGCCATAATAAAAAGGGCAGATTCTCTAAGAAATAGGATGTGGAATTAGCTTTGGTATTGGGTATTTTAACCACCCCACTGTCATTATTCTAAGAGCTTTATCACTAACTTTTCTCAAGGAGCCAAGGAACGAAGCTCCTTCACAGAGTCTGAAACTCAGAGTCATGTTGGCAAGGCAGAGTGGCTAAGGTAATACATAGGCCAAAGACCATGGCAAGTAGGTGCTAACCCCAAACCACCACCACCACCATAGGGTCATTTTTGGGAGGTTTAATCTTGAGACCAAAGAAAGATACCAGGATCAAAGCTGAAGGAGTCTCATTAAGGAGGAGAATGTAAATTATTCTCAAAGACCAAGAAAGCAAGCAGAAAGTGTGTCCAAACTTGTAATCAGACATGGCCTAGGCTGAAGTGTGGTTGGGTGTACACATGGGGATGGGTTGTGGGAGAGAAGGGAATATTGACAAACAGGCATGAAGACTTAAGCATATGGGTTGAGTATGAGGAAATAGGTAAGAAATGGAATTCTTACATATTGCTTGATAAGGGAGTCTTTCAGAAAAGTGTAGGCAGAACAAGGTCCCTTTGCAGCAGCTTGATGAGGACCTAACTCTGATCTCTAGAGAGGATGTCAGCACACTGCCTTGGTCTTACATGCCTTTTCTGGTGTGGCAAGGTGTGTGATGCCTCTTGAACAAAAGGCTGATCTTTGCAAGAGTCAGGGATGTAGCTGGGCACCAGGCCCAGAGGATTTCTCATGGTCCTAATAACCAGCTTCCATCATGAGTCAATTCATTATGTACACTATTTTCACATGAATGCTATTGAAATGACACGTACAACATGTCACTCCTTTGTTCAGAAGCCAGGAATGACTCATTGATGCCTACTGGAGGAAGTACAAATGTTTCAATCCTGCACTTACCATCTTCTATGATTTACTCTGAAGAGTTTATTGTACAAGAACCAAAGAGCACAAGACTAAGTGCAGAGTACAGCTGGCCTTCTATATCCAGATCTACTTCTGAATTTTGACCCACAGTTGATTGAACTGGCTGATATAGAACCGTGGATACAGAGGAATGACTGCACTTTGTTACAGCCGCCCTAGGAAACTAATACACCAGGGAAACAGTGCAATGGGAGTTTGTTTGTTTGTTTGTTTAATTTCACACAGCATCAGGGTGACCAGTTGTCTCAGATTGCCCAGGACTGAGAGATTTTTTTTTCTCGGGAACTTTCAGTGTTAAAGCTGGGAAAGTCTCAGGGAAATGGGAACAAAGTGGTCACCTTCTAGGGTAGCCTCCTCCTATTGCAGGCATAATTCCAGGGAGAAAGTAGACCAGTTTGCGTAAAGAACCAGGAAACTTCTCTTCCTGAGAGTCAAAGTTACAACTGTCAGGGTAGAACTTGGTGGCTTCGACCAAGGCACCATGGCAAGAAACGGCAAAGATGTCCAAGAGACAGATTTAACATGAAGGTTCTATAAATTAAAAGTGGTAAACTCATCTCCACAGAGGCTGAATTAGGAGAAAGATAAAAGCAAGTAGTACTTCCATCTTGGGGACATGGTAAGAAATAGAAATTGTCCATATCTGGCCCTCCTGGGGCAGATTCGCCACACTTTCCCCAGCACTGGGTATTTTTTTAAAATTTATATTTGTTTATAAGATAGGCAGAAAGATACCTTGTTTAAACATGAATTTCTTTCTTACTAGGGCTGAACACTTTCAAATGTTTTTGGCCCTGTGTATTTCCTCTTGTATGAATGGAGTATTTGGGTTTTTGCTCATTTTTCCCTATAGGTCTTAGTTTTATAAATTGGTTTGCCATATATATTGCACAAACATATCCATGTTTAAGATATGCCTTTTAATAGTATGCCTCATGTTACTTTTTAAAGTATAGAAATTTTATTTAAATTGTTGATGTTTCCTTTATGATATGAATCATTTTTTTCTTAAGTTTAGGCAGCCCTTGCCCACACAGAGAACAAATTTAAATTGTTTTTAATTTTTTAATAGAAAATGTTAATATTTTATCTCTGGAAATAGGGACCCATCAGGTTAAAATACTTATCTTTCCATTTTATTATAATAAAAAGTCATGTCATGTCTTTACTTATTCTATTAAGTAGCTCTCTCTCTTCCTTCCTGTGGATGGTACAACATAAACCAGGGCCTGGACTAGGTTGAAGGAAGTGAGGCATCCAGAGCACAAAATTTAAGGAGGCTTTACTCCCAGAGCATGGAAGGACAGGAGGATTAAATAGGTAATTAAGTAATTACCATGCTTGAAACATGAATGTGACACTAAAAACCTAACGTATGACAGAAGGGGAATGTTGTCGAAAATAAGGAAAGGAATAAGAGAATACACCACCTTTCAAAAACTATATCTCAAATAAAATTAAGGGGAATCTTCAGGAAGGTGGGGTTGTGAGGATGAATTGGAAAATGATTATTTCCTTGCTAATGAATGCAATAGCTACTAGAAAATCACATTAAGTATTGCTTGCTTATCATTTTGTTTTTTAGGATATATTTCACTTTACACCATATTTCACATTTTTGGTAAGTGATATCTTTGGTTAGAAGAGAGTGAAGGCACTGTGTCTCAAAATACCCAAAGTCAAGATTCATAATGGAATACAGTCCATGCTTTATCCCTTTCTTACTAACTGAAGAATAATGATGATGCAACAAAAACTCAGGCCTTCGGTGGACTGCAACTGCTCTCTGTCCATCTGCATCTGGTCTCCCAAATGCCAATATGGACTTGAGAGAGCTGGCTGTGGGTTTCCCTTCCACTCTCTTCTCTCCACCTACATAACCTCCTACTTCTGGGAGACTCCTTACATGGTTTCTGCCTTTGATGTTAGAGTTTAAGGTCTCCTATGATCATCCACCTTTTAAAGGAGGAGTGTTTATGTAACATCTTTAATTTTTATTATTATTTATGTAATTTATCTAATCAGTTAACATGTATAAGGCAATATTTATGGATTTGATGTTTTAGGTTCATGATCATGTTTTTTTCATCTTTTATTAAATTTCCCTGAAAATAATTCTCATGTTTCTTCTTAGACATACCCTCAACATCTATCAAGGACTAAAGAATTCCCATTGGTAATATTTTTCTTTACTATAAATTGCATTTCCCTGTAGTGTAACTTTGTCATAGAGGAGAGACCACATAACTTTCTGCATATTTTTCTAGAACGTAAACTTGGTGTATATTGAAGTCTTCTATCTTTACAGAGTACTCTGGGCCAGTACTGTGCTAAGTGCTGGGAATATAGGTTAATGAATGGACAGATGTGATATTGACTATTAGGAAGAGTTCCAAACTAAGAGTTTGAAATATGTTTTAGTGACTACCTTCCCTTTCCTGACCTAACAGTCCTGCCCACCAGCGCTGTGGCACTTAAGTTTAGGGACAGGCATGGTCCACAGGCTCTGATAAAACTTGGTGTGGAGCAAACAAGATCACCTCTATTGTTTCCTGGCAGAAAGGAGGGATGTTAAACGACTCCACAATTGTAAGCAACAATTTCCAAGAGAGATGCAAGACATTGCTGATACTGTCAACACCTTGTTGATTAACTTTCTTTGGAAGAGGATCTATAGCAACTAACCAATAACAGAGCCAAATCTTCTCTTCTGCTACTACTGACTCTTCAGTTGATTGAAGTTTAAAAAGAAAAATAAAAGAACTTATGTTTATGTAATTTTTAACAACTACCAGAACAAATCCAGAGTTAGTGTTTGACAATCCAAATCCCTTTGAAGGCTTCCCAGGGATTGCAAGTTGTTTATTGATCAAATCCTTGTGTTTGGCAAATGACTTTACGAAATTGGGGGAAGAAAGCCCAACAGTATGAATGGGATAGTCTTTTCTTCCAAGGCCAATAAAAAATAATTTATACAGAAGAATTAAATGTGAATCATCAAGTAAGACAGTAAGACATCTTCACAGGAGAAAAATCTAAATATTTGTCCAATTGAAAATAGTCGCACTTGTCTCCTGTCCATTAAAAAAAAAAGTAAAACAAGAGACACAGTACATTAATCCTAAAAAGAATGACCTGAAAATGAATATTTACGAATTTCCCCAAGAAAGGGAATGAAATATGAAGATTTTCACCTACTTTTTTCTTTAAACTGACAACATATGTTGAAGTTGCACTTTTATAGACACAAGTTGAACAACTGCACAATTCTTCATTGAATTTTGTTCATTAACTGTTACTTTCAGGCAGCAGCAATACCGAAATAATCAGCAATCTATATAGAACCAGCACCAACCTATGAGAACAGGCATTCCCTATGCAGGCGTTAACTCTTTAGCTCCTTGACTACTAGGGAGTCCTAGGACAGGGGTTAGGTGGCCAGGACAGGGTAGGGGCATTCAGAGAGGCTTAGGAAAGGACCTACATACAAGCTGGTATGGCAATGCCAATCATCCTTGCTGAATATCAACTCTTCTTTAAGTTCAAGTTCAAAACTCATTACAGAGGATGTCACAGAACCATCCCAGTTCTTTTGCTGTGATATTTTGTCTTAAGTGATTCTATATTACCATAATCCTAATTACACACTTTTGGTGTAAAGGTGAAGGGGAGGAAACAACTGAGGTGCAGTCCCTTTAAATGTCAATGAGGAAATGCAAAGTTCTTAGCAACCTAGAGAGAAAGTTTAATATCGTGTACTTGTCAGTACTACCTCTTCCCTTTTCAAGCTCTTAAATCTTTGGGTGGACTGCGTTTGGTTTGGATGGTGTATTAGTCAGGGTTCTTCAGAGAAACAGAACAAATGGGATATAAAGAGAGAGAAAGAAAGAGATTTATTTTAAGAAATTTGCTCACACAATTATGGGGGTTGGCAATTCCAAAATTTATAGGGAAGGCTGGCAGGAAGTTCAGGTAAGGGTTGATGTGCAGTCTGCAGACTAAATCTACAGGGTATGCCAGCAGGTGGAGAATCAAGGCAGGGTTTCTATGTTTCAGTCTTGAGACAGAATGGCTTCTTCCCTTAGAAACCCCAGACTCTCCTCTTAAGGTCTCTGATTGACTGAATGACCCACCCACATTAAGGAAGGTAATCTGCTTTATTTAAAGTCATCTAATTGTAAATTTTAAGCACATCCACAAATATAGATGCTAGGAATTCACACCAATATCTAGACTAGTATTTGACCAACCTAGCCAAGTTGACACATAAAATTAATCATCACGGATGGGTATTTTGGAAGCGTAACAGAAGGCAGGATGATGGAGATGCTACTATGTGGTAGAATCAAAAGCCCATGACTAATTCAGCATCTTTAAGCATGAACTCTACTCCAGGCCCAGTGCCAAGCACATCTCTCACTTATACCCCACAATAGCCCAATGAGATAAATATTGTTCTTATTCAATTTTGTTCATGACCAAACAATGGTTTAGAGATTAGGCTGCTTGCTACAGTAGTTTCCTACTATTACTGGAACAAATTAATACACATGGAGTGCCTTAAAACAACACAAACTCATTTATCATACAGCTCTGGGGGTCAAAAGTCCGGAATGGGCTAGAATCAAGGTGTTGGCAGGGTTGCATTCCTTTGGGAGGCTCTCGGGGAGAACCTGTTTCCTTATCTTTTCCAGCTTATAGAGACTTTCCTTAAAGAGTCTGTTTGCATCCTTGGCTTGTGGCCTCTTCCTCCATCTTCAGAGCCAACAGTATAGCAACTTCCAGTCTCTCTGACTCTGATCCCCTTCTTGTGATGATACTGGGCCCACCCAGATAATCCAGGATAATACTCCACCTCAAAAACCTTAACTTAATTATATCTGAAAAGTCTCTTTTGCCAAGTAAAGTAACACATTCACAGATTTCAGCAATTAGGATGCCGGCATCTTTGGGGGATCCATCATTCTGCCTGCCATACTTGCTCAATCTCACAGAGCTAGTGGTGGTGGAGGCTGGAATCAAATCCGGTTCTCTCTGACCCCAGAATCTACACTCTGGACTGTGGTGGCATTTCACCTCTCACAAATAGCACACAAACAGAATTTAAGTCATAGGGGTTATTATTTCATGAGCAGAGGGAGGGACCATCAAAAGCATCAGCCTTAAAGAACTATAAGCAGATTAACAGAGTTCAATAAATTATCCAAAGCCATATGGAAATGCTTTGTTATAAAGAATGCTTCAGCATCACGGGATTATACTTTCATGACCAACTGAAAAAGTGAGTTCTTTGGGCTTCCAACACTAAAACGAAGTTTCACCGATCACATAGATTATCTGTAAAGCCAAATTTGGAAGAGATTGAATTAAAGAGTGTTTTTGCCAGAAGAAAGAAGGGAGACAAATAAGGACATGTTAATGCCAAAGTTATGACTATTGTCCTCACATAAAACACCCCAAAATCTAAAGGATCAGTTTTCAAACCTGACCAGCTCTAAGAAGACACATAGATAAAATGCAGTTTGAAGGATTTGAAAATAAAGCTTGGAATTTCCAGGCTTGTAACAGAAAGAAGAGGGATTTATTTACTCGGGTGAGGAGGGGCTCACAGCAGAACTCTAAAAAATCACAAGTGAAACAGCCTAAGGAGAAAAATAGAAAACAACAAACAGCTCCATATGAACTCACTGTCCATTCTCATCTAATGGTCTTTTCACTAATTTCTCAGTGAATCAAGTTGTAAGACAACATTTAAACTAAATGACCATGGAAACAGCCTGTTCAAAGGGCATGAAACAGAGTTCCATGGGCAAGAATGCCTGGTTTACAACTTAGATGCACAAAAAATCCTTACTTTTCAATAACTTGATTCTTCCATTTTCTTTGCACTGAAAGATATTTAGCTATTGATTTACAGCTGCGACTAGCTCCAAAATACTGCTTCTTTTCTAATTTTGTAGGAAGGAAGATTAAGCAATAGAGAAAGAGGGAATTTTTATCTGCATTCTATGAACACTTCCTAAAAAATACTGATTGCTTAATAGCAGGCAGCAATGGTTCTCCACTGGGGACATTTACACCTTGGTGAGCATTTGGCAATGTCCGGAGACTCCTTTGATTCTCACCCCTCAGAAGGTGGGGACAGTGGAACAGGAAGTGGTACTGGCTTCTAGCAGGTAGAGGCCAGAGATGATGCTAAACATCCTACAGTGCCCAGGCTCCTGGTCAAAGAATTATCCAGTTCAGAATGTCAACGCTGACAAAGCTGAGAAACCCTGATGTATACAGTATGGCAGATAAAGATGGGGTTCTGAAACCAGACAGCCTGCATTCAAATTCTGGCTCTGCCCCAGTCTGGATGACAACTTTGAAATTTGTTTCCTCATCTCTAAAATAGATAATAAAAGCCCCCACCTTGTAGGGTTCCTGTGGGGATCAAATGAATTAATCTAGGTAAGTGCTTAGAGCACAGCCTGGCACAAATGATACCCATACTGTTAAGTATATCATAATATAATACTAAACTCACTGGCTCAAAAGTATTTGTTACTTGCCTGTGTCCCTCAATTCCCTCACTAAATTGTGGGCATTCTAAGGGCAGAACTTGATCTTAATCATCTGCGTCACCTTAACGCCAAGCACAGGGCCTAAATAGACTTTAAAAAATTGCAAGGCAGAAAACTCAAACCACTGGCAGCACACATAGCCATTATCGTTGGTGCCAACCCCTACCTGCTCAGCCCTTGATGCTTCAAGGCACACTAGCCCGACGTCCTTTGTGCCTGAGGGTTTTCTCTAATCTCCCAGTTCACCCTGTCTGCAATGAGGCAGTCCTGAAGTACCCGAGAATCAATGCCCCCTGGGGCAGCCTTCAACCAATGACTGATGGAAACTGGTGTATAAACACCCCAGCTCCCTCCCCCCTGGCATAGATAACTCGGAGGTGTGTATGTTTTACTCTGTCTCTGCTGGTTCCTTAGCAGGAGTAAGCTCCAGGTGTCCAAAGTGGTAACTCCCTGGGTAACACACTTCCCATCCTTGGCTTACTTTTCCACTCCCCTACCAGTGTTTCTTGGCTTCACCTCCAAAGGAACTACTAAACTCCAAACCTCATTTCAGAATTGGTTCCTGGGGGAACTCCAACTAACACTCACTGTAAGAGCAGGATAGATCAAGTTGCCAGGAAGGTGATGTCCCTGACTTAAATATTTTTACATACTAGTCGGGCTCAGGCTTTCCTCCGGCTCATTTTTCATCTCTCAGGGCATGTGTCCCCATCCACAAGACCGCAGGGACTAAAACAGGAAGTGGAAGAAAGATAATCCTTTCTCAGAGTGATGAAATAAATAATTCGCCTCCAGGTCTGAGACTGGTATTAAATGAAACTTGAGGTAATCTTCCCAGCAGAGCTTGGAGGCACCTGTGACTTCTAAATGGAGCTACTCTGTTTCTAGGGAAATACATACTTTTAAAATTAAGCTTGAGGCTAAAAGCTTCGAACAATAAATCTCCTCAAGGCACATCCTCTAGGGACAAATATACGGGGGAATTTTCAAAGAGGGTGCTTGGTTTATCACTTGGTGTCTCTTTTCCACTGAGGAAGGAAGTCCCTTTATTTCTACTGAGAAATTGAGTCCACCTGGACCTCTTTGAAGGTTTAAGAGTTCTTCGACTGACCCCTACCCCCACCTCTTAAAAACCTCAGATCATTTCCTTTTGAAAATAACCTTTTGGGAGTTGAAACAGATAGTGTATCAGTGATCACTGTTGTTTGTTATGCCCTTTCCTCACGACCTGAAGGGAAAAAAAGTCAAATAAATAACAACAAAAAACCATCCTGCTATGTAATTAAAATACAATCTCAATTCTGTTTTCCTACCCTTCAGAGAAAACTGCATAACAGTAATAAGAATTTGTTGAGCATTTTCTGCGTTCTAGGCATTTAAATTCATTACCTCACTGAGCAACTCCATGAGTAATACTATGCCCATTTTACAGGTGGAAAGTTTGAGAAATGAAGCTTAAAAAAAATTGAGCAAAATCACTTTGCATAGATAATAGAGCTAGGATTTTTAACATAGGAAGAGTCTGACATGAGAATTCTACATTCAGTGATTACCTTATGTGAAGCTAAGTACAATTTAACTGATAAACATCATATAAGTAAAGCTGATAATAATTCCACTTGATATCAGGCATGAAGACAGAGAACATATAAAAACTGACAGTCATCAGAGGGAAAATTCCAATGAACAGGGAAGATTGCCAGTGAAACTTTCCATCTAAGGTTCTGCATCTTGTTTCTCATAAGGATGTCAAACATGCATGTGCCTACAACAGAATCTTGGAAGACTCTCATCTGTAGGAAAAGGATATTAAAACCAGGACAAACTGAGCAGAAAAACGAAACTTTCACTAAAGAAAGGGCCCCATGGCTCACAGCAGTGAGACCAACATAGGGACTGTAAGACCTCATAGCTTCCACAGAAGGGAACGTGCTAACTCTCCTTACATTTCCCATCTGCCTCTCACTTTGAGCCTGGTGTCAGGCTGTCCTGGTTCGACTCTGAGCTCCAACTGTTGCTAGCTGTAGGGACTAGAGAAGTTTCCTCATCTTTTGTATGTTTCTTTAGTTTTCTCACTAAAATATGGCCAGAGATAATACCTTCCTCATGTTGTTGTGAAGATTGAATGAGAAGTTCATGCAAAAGGCATGATTTAGTGGCCAGCACATAGTAGGCATTCAGTAAACATTCAGGAGTACCCTTCTGCCCTCATTTGAATCCTGAGCATGCAAGGTAGGTGCACAGGCACCTCTGGCCTCAAGCTCTACCCAACTGTCCTGGTGCTTGATTTCCCTTGCAGTCCAGAGCAAAGGAGAAAAACCCTTGTTCTGGGAACTGGCATTGGCATTGAGTCCCAGGGAGGGACTGTTATTAATGATACAACTATTTACAGGACTCCAAGGTCATGGGAGTCCCCTATTTCATTCCTAGCCTCTCTGGGAGGGGATTTCACTATGATGGATCTAATTATGGGGCAATCCAGCTATGGGACAGGGGTTCTCATGATGCTTCAGGGAGCCTTGAGCAGAAAAAGGATGCTAATAACCAGAAGAAGGCATGTTCAGGTCAGCATTTGGTAAACTGATGGGTGACCTTTTCTTCAGAGGTCCCTAACAGTATCTTCCATTGACCAAAGACGCTTTACAGGAATTATCCCTAGTCCTCATCATAATTCAACAAAATACTGCCATTACGCCTGTTTCACAGATTCACTTGATCTCAAGGTTCAGCTAACCTACCACCATGCCCTAGCCAGGAAGAGGGGAATTTGGGATACAAACCAAAACAACCTGGTCCAGAATCCTACAATTTTTCTACTTCCTATTCTGTGTCTCTCTCGAGTGATTAGTATTTCTACAGATATACCTGCAAACAGTGTGTTGTAGACACGGATGCCCCACTCAGATCGTCCTTCAGGGAAAGCCTTTCTACCCAGCTATCTCTCCTTGAATTCAGAGGCTGCCAAAGTTATGAAATGCCAACTGCCCCAGATCACCCCCTCTGAGCAGCTGGTTTAGTGACAGAGTAAGTTGGGGGCACAAAGGCAAATGTCTGGCCATTTCTGGTCAATGAAGGACACTGTGATGAGCAATACCAGACCCTGAGCCCTTCCTATTGGGCCTACCTTTCAGCTCAACTTCTGGCTCTTTCCAGTCCTGCTTCCTCCCCTTCTTTTGATAGGCATTGATCCCAGGAAACATCTTGAACCTCCAATTCTGTTTCAGGGTCTGCTTCCAAAGAACCCAATCTGTACTGCAAAGTGAAGCCTTTTTAAGCCACAGATAGGTGGGCTCAAGTAGGGGAAAAGAAAAACTGGGTTTCAGAGTCAAAAGACTTCAGCTGGACTCCTCACTCATCCCCTTTCTATTTGTGTGTCAGGCAAGCCAGGTAACCTCACTGAACGTATATGAAAATAAAGGCAAATATTACATCACAGGCTCAATCGAGACAATGTAAATAAAAATCATAGCATATCTTATAATGGTCATCACCGTTACCCCAACAGGCTCCCCCCACTCGATTATGGATGAGTGGGGAAAGGTTATTTTGTGGCATGGGAAAGTGCTCCTTTCCTTCCCAGTGGCTCATTTACCATCTTTCTAAAGAAAAGCAAATATCACTCTTTCCCAAAAGTCTCCAAAATCAGCATCCCCAGCCAAGGCAGGAAAGTAAGGAACATTGTTATTCTCTTAGAGCGGATCTGTAGCATATAATTAAATCATTAAGAGGCAAATTAACTCCTCTAGCAATACTCTTCTAAGTATGTGTGGGCAAACCCATTAGAATTGTGGCAGTAAATCCTGAAATGTCTTTGCAGGCAGACTAACTACCGCATCAAAGGCAAGGGGTGGGGTGGGGAGTGCCCTCCACAGATGGTTTGACCTCCTATGAAGATACGTGGGAGGGGCAGGGTCGGGAGCACCTGGGATGCTATTGGCATGTTGTGACTTTTTCATAAACGCCTTGAAAATACAGCTGCCAAATTTCCCCTTCCTAGAGCCAACAATAAATCTATTTTCCCTGGAAAACCATTCAAAGGCTTTTGGTTTCCCATTCACTCTTTCTTCATCAACTCTCCTTAATTCTGCCGAATTCATTCAGTTTGAATTATTTGTTTTTGTTTTTGTTTTTGGAGAGATCCTAGTTGGGGGCATTGCACTGTAAATAGAAAGGGTGTCTTCTGGTAGTATACTTTGTAGCTATTTATTTAGCAGGGTTTTCAGAATAATAAATATGTAGTTGGCTTCAATTCTGTAGCCAAATATATATTTATGCTATTGACTCAAATTCAAGCTGACCAATCAGGTTGGCTGTCTCTGGCCTTCAGTTCATCCAGGCTTGAGCATTTTAGTCAATACGTTGATCATTTACATGATGACCCTGCTTAAACCATTTAATAAAATGTAAACAACATGAAAGTGTATTGAAAGTCAACATAACTCATTACTGCTGCTTATACACTCATCAAAATCCTGAGAGGGGTGCCTGGCCTGATTGGAGGTTTCCTCCAGAGTCATACAATAATTTTAGCTGTGAAAGGAAATTTTATGGCATGTAAGATTAGCCCACACTAATGCAAGGTCAAAAATAATAGAATCAATAGGCAAACTCAATACTGTTAACATTTTGAGAAAATTACTCCCAGAAAACAATGTCAACAGCAGATTGAAATGGGTCTCCAAAGTCGTCCCATTGATTTCCTTTCACTTCGGTGGCAACCTAACTCTTTCTTTTATGCAATATGGAATTTTTTAGTCTTTTTTTTCCCAGCTCTGTTTTAAACATGGAATATTTCTATTGTACTTTTTTTTTGACTGATGTCAAACATAACATGTGTCAGAAAACTTTATATGCTTGCTCCTATCAAAGAGAACAGAATATGGAGACTTACTCCATCATGTGAAGCCTTCAGTGGTTCTTTCATTTAGGGCTCAAGTGATAAATTCAGGAGTTATTTTAATTACAGCAAGGCATCCAAGTGCAAATGTAAAAAGTGCCATTATAAATTACCAACTAAATGAAAACCTTATATGGAAACACATGGCCTCAGAAATGGTTTCATAGCAGCTGTATGGTATGTGTTGTCATCATCCCTGATGCTGGAAGCAGAGGTTATGGTTTGACAGACATCTTTGTTTTTCAGTGTTGATTGAGAGATGAGTAAGTACTCAAGAATTAGCCCTGGAAGAGCAACCCCAACCCATCCCAGACTTTTCTGTTCCAATCTTCCCATTTCAGTGGGTGGCTCTATCTACTCCACCACTACTGACTTACTCAAGCTGAAACCTGGAGAATTATCATTAATTTCTCGCTTTCCCTCTTTCCTACAGCCAATCCTTCAGCAAGTTCTGGGAGTTTCATGTCCAGATTATACCCTGAAGACACCCACTTCACTCCATCTCTGACTGTTCATCACAATAGCCTCCTTCCCATTCTCTTAGCTTCCATTTTCTACCCAATAGGCCATAATGATCACTTCAAGACACAATTTTGATCACACTGTGCTCATCCTTAAAACTCCTTCATGGGTGCTCATTACCCTTAACGTGAAATCCAGACCTCCTTACTGTGGCCTACGTACATAGTCTGGACCCTGCTACCTCTCCATCCTCATCCTCAGTCTCTCCACCCCTAACCTTCTACACTCCAGCCCCATTGGCCTCCTTTTGTGACCTAAACCATACCAAGCTTAATAACATTTCAGGGCCTTTGCCTGGGCTATTTCTTTTTCCTGGCACACTTTTCTCCCAATGTCCCATTCCTGGTTTCTTCTCTTTAGTCAGGTCTCAGTTCTAGAAGAGGCTTCTCTGAACATGTTATCAAAGGATGCCTTTAACCTCATTCTCATACCTCCTAATTAGTTTCATCACCTTCATCATTTCTCTAAAAAAGTTAACATTTCAAACTATGACTCTGTGAGTAAAGGGGGGAGAGGGAATCATGGTACATAAATCATTTTCTCTAACATATAATATTTTTGTTCTCAAGTGTCATTAGGACTGATAGCATTTATCAATTGAAGACATCACTAATCTTTTTATGAAATTTTCTTTTGGAGTAATTTTCCAACCTTGCAGAGTTTCTCTCCAGTCTCAGGGTTCTTGCCTCCTTTCCCAGATGCATCAGGGTACCCTGGAAAGATTATGTCCTAATAGTTCTGGGAAGGTTTGTCTAGCCCCCGAGCTCCCCTTCCACATTGGTTTCTTCTGTTCATGGTCTTCAGGCATCACCACCCCGCCATCCTTACTACAATGACTGCCATATAGTGTGGCCTCCCTGCTCAATGAGCATTCTGGACTGATGTCTACCAAGATGGAGTTGAACCTACCCCCTCGTTTGGGTTCTGTGTTGGATCTCACGTTAATGACCATGGATATTACCACTTCCTCTCTACATGACTTGAAGTCCCAGTCACCTAAACTTTCTTTTCCTGAATCCAGTCTTCTTCTAGGCAAATGGAACAGACAACATTTCCACATTCTCCTTGGTAGAGAAGTTGACTGTTCCCCTGTTGTGCCTGGGTATGGGGCACCCTGTGAGGCTGCTCAGGCTGACTAGTGCCTAGAAGCAGGTCAGAGGCACCCTTGTGCCAAATACAGTACTACCCTGAAGGGTTTACATTCTCCCCAAACTTCAAACTAAAGAGTTACATTCTAGACCCAAAGTCATAGGTGACCCCAAATCTAAAACCAGGATACTCCTGTCAGAATTTCTGCCCTCCTCAATCCTGGCCACATTTCTGGGCTCCTCCTCCTGGCTCCTAAGGGCTTTCCCCATCCAACGTGGTCAGAAATTTCTCTGAATTCATAACCTCACCTTTCCCACTCAAAGCTTTACTTTGTGGTCTGCCCACCAAGCCTTGGCTCCTGAGAATGTAAAAGCCCAGTTTGGGAAATTCCCAGAATAACAGTGCTTTCCTGTAAAAGCCTAGCTTCTAAGACTATTTTCTTACTAAATATCTATTTTGAAATTCAAAGCTAAGAATTGTAATTAAGATAATTACTCAATAAGTGTTGCTTGAGGATTTTTAACTTTTTTTTTAACTTTGAAGCCATCTCAAAAGTGCAGAAAATTTACAAGTATGGAAGAAAAGAAACATTTTTCCTTGAACTGTAAGAGTAAGTTGCTTAACTGATGCCCTCAAACACTTTAGTGTGTATTTCCTACAGACAAAAACATTGTCTTACATAACCACAATCAACCGATCAACCATCAAAATCAGGAAACTAACATGATATATTCCTACCACCCTAATCCTCAGATCCCATTCATGTTTCTCCAACTGTCCTAGGAATGGCTTTTGTAGTAAAAGGATCAAGTTCAGATTCTCCTGTTGCATTTAGTTCTTATGTCTTTTTCCTCTTAGTCTGGAATAATCCCTTAGTCTTTCCTTGATTCTCCTGACACTCTGGAAAATTATAAGCCAGTTTTTGTAGATTTCCCCTGGCACTCCTGCTGCTGCCCACCCTTCCTGTGTGTACGCTACTCTGGCATCATTTGAAGCTGTGGGTAAGAAGACAGACAGTAACACAGACCTCTGGGGTCATAGTCTATCTCCATCACTCTTGACTGTGTGGATGTGGGCAATTTATGTAAGCATCCTGTGCCTCAGTTTCCTTCCCAGTAGAATGAAAGTATTCACCATGCTTATTTCCTGGGGCTAGTTTAAGGATAGTCTTCTTCCTGAATACTCAGAGCCTGAGTTGTCTGGGAATGGACAGGCCCTGGCTGCAGCTCTGAAAAATGACTGACAGGTACAAGGAGTATCAATACCCCAGCTCCCCTGCTCCTGATTGGGGCAGTCTGAGGTGGTGTTTATACTCTAAGTCTCTCCTGTGGGCTAAGTCTAAGTCAGCTTCCCCAGGATATCTTGAGTTTGCATGCTTGCTCTGCCTCCTTTCCTTCCTTACTTCATTTCCTTACTCCTGTTCTGGTCTTTCCTGGGAGGGCACTCCTTAACAAATTACTTTCACACAAATTCTCATCTTGGAGTTTTCTGCCAAGGAACACAATTTAAGACAGTTTCCATCTTTTAAGAGAGCAGTTTGCCTGCTGTGTTAAGGACAGAGAGCACGTAGATCAGCTCAGAAGCTGTTGAAGTTTTCCGAATGGGAACCACATGGGCAGAGAAGGGGATATACACAGAATATATTTGGAGGTATAGTCTACAGGACTGGCTTCTAAATAGGATACATGAGAGACGAATCAAGGACAAATTCTTCGATGTATACAAATTACTTAACCTGAGGAGAACAACACTTTAGCTATGAGGAGCTGATATTCTTAGAATCTCAGTTAATAATACGAAACATCGTTGGTAACAAGGACTGTAGACACACAATAGAATTTAATCGCTGGTACCACAGTTTCACACTGAAAATTACAATACCTCCAACTTAATAGGTTTCATGTTTCAGAGTGAATAGGTTGCTTTTACAATCTCTCACTGCCAGTGATGCTCTCAGATTAGAACCCACCAGAGTCTCTTTATCTAGAAACAAGGCCCTTGGCTACATACATAGGTTAGGTTTGTCCAACTGAAACAAAAACCCTTGCATTCCTCTTCCTCCTTTATAGTCTAATTCCTTTGATGACCCCAGAAAGAGCTTCAATTTCTGTTCATTTTGGCAAGGCATTGATAACACTGGTGCAGATACTGGAAGACACAAGAACTCTGGTAGGTCACCTAAAATCTGATCACCAGGCTCCTCGACTGACTTAGTAATTGCATTCTGCAAATATTTACTGAGCATCTACTAGTTATCAGGCTCAGTTGCAGACTAAGGATACAGTGCTGAAAACAATCATCCTAGTCCCTGACATCACAGAGCTTATAGGAGGATAAAATTTCCCATCTCCATCCACAAACAAAACAGATGTTTGTGATATAAATATTTCATAAAATTAGTGAGTCAGGCAAATGCAAGTGTTATTACTATTTGTGCTATTTCTCTGTCTGTGATCTCTTACATGTTTCCCCAACTTTCAAATATTACCAATTACATTTCAAATGATTTTCTTATGAATTCTGAAGAAATGGTCATGCATGGCTGCATCAGTCCATAATCCTCCATCTGGAACCCTTCAGGCCCAATATATTTTTTAAATTCAGGTATTACTTGGGTCTTAGGTAATTCAGAGCAGATATAAGAAGTAACACTCTCTAACGGGACTGGGGCAGATCCCTGTAATCGAACTCAATATTTCTACAGTGAACCATAAGAATATTCCCACTCAGCAGGGTAAACAAAATACATATAGTCATGTCAGTTTAATTTAGTTTTGGTCATCAGATTAATTATTTAAAAGTTTAAAATAAACTAAGTTTGGTTTTCAGGTGGTTTTTCGATTTTGGAATTGCATTTAACAAATTGTGGGGCTAGAGTACATATTGTTGGAAATAAATAAGACACGGGTTTGGAGCTTAAAAAACAAATTTTTCAGAGATACTCATGACAACTGAATTTGCTATAATGGTATCTGACCTATAGATGACCTACACTTTATAAATAAACTTAAAGCACCTCCAGGTCCATTAATATTTCATTGGTCCATAAAATACTCCCAAGTACTTATATTTGTCAGCCTCATAGAAGGCTATATCTGATGCAGCAACCACAAAAATAAATAAATAAATAAATAAATAAAGGCAGACTAACTCTGGTGTCCTGGATCATAATTCACATAAACATTAGTCATTACCTATAATATAATTTTTAAGGCCCCAAGAGGGACCCATGAAAGCTGGCATGACAAAACTGGACCATGCCATATGGTGGATCAACATTTCACATGCTCGAAAAGGCATTATGCAGAGAGATCTCTCTAAAATGTGCATTGGAGCCAATGACTTCCACTTAAGACCTCACCCCCACAACACTTAGACTAGAGGCCAAATTCCTTATCTTGGTCTGGCACCATCTGACAGTATCTTTCTCCATTTCTATTGATGCTCCAGTCACAATGGCCTTCTAATAAATGAAGCTCCCGTCTACATTTGCCTGACTATTCCTTCTGCCTAAAATAGTTGAACAGGTCCCACTCTTTTCACACAAAAAGACCCTTGACCCCATTCTTATCTGATCACCCTACTAATTCCATGTGGCCTACCTAGATAATTTCTCCATCTCTATATCATTAACTTAATCATATCTGTAATGTTCCCTTTGCCATGTAAGGTGACATTCACAAGTTATGGGAAATAGGACATGGGCATCTTCAGAGGGTGATCTTACTGTCTACCACATATCATATTCTCCAAGGTGTTAGCTAGAAATCCAGAGATCAAATCCGCGTTCCAGCCAGTAGAAGAGGAAGGAGGGGAAAGCATCACGACCTCCATCTGCTTTGAGGAGCCTTCCCAAGGGTGCCCCCTCTGTTACTTACATCTCATTGGCTAAATTTAATCACAGTACATTCAAAGGAAATACAAGAGAGACGAGGAAACGTAGGTTTTATCCCAAGGGTACGTGCCCAGCTCAAAATAAAGGTTCATTATGAGAATGAAGTGAGGATAGATATGTAGAGGTGCCCCAGCAACCCATACTACACGCCCCTACTGGGATGTAGGTGTGACAATGGCAGGAATTGTGTCTCTGGTGGCTGTTCTTTCCCATAAAGCTTGGACAGCATCTGGGGCTCAGCAGGCACAACAGCTACAAATGCAGGATGAAGCCATCCTGCTGGAAGCCAAGCTCCTCGGAGGTAAGAACCTCATTTCTCACACTCATTTATTACTCCAAGTGCCTAGGACAGTGCCAGGCATACAATAAGCTTGTGATATTTGTTGACTGAAGAATGAATCTTATCTCTTTAATGTCTGGAGCAGAAGTTCTCAGTCAGAGGTAATTTTGATCCCCAGGGGACATTTGGCAATGCCTGAAGACATTTTTGGTTGTCACTACTGTGATAGGGGAGTTACTGGCATCTAGTGGGTAGAAGACATGGATGCTTCTCCACATCCTACAGAGAACAGGACAGTCCTCACAACAGAGAATTATCCAGCCCCAGGTGTCAATAGTATTGAGGAAAGGGTGTCAAAAATTCATAGACCTCAATAATTCCAAATGTGTTTTAAAATGTCTATCAAAATGTCTATCAAGAACTGTCTGCTAAAATACCTGGATCCCCACTGCCCTCAAATTAGAATTTAATTTCTGTGATGTGAAGCAGAAATCCCTTTGCGGTGTGGCCTACACCTGCACATCTTGCTTCATGCCTCCTGAAACCTCCACGTCCATCTTGCTGGAGAAACACCGTCTCCTTGCAAGTCACCAGATATACCTCTACATCCATGAGCTCCTTTGCTCAGGGAACTTCGCCTTTTTTGCCTGTTTATATTTTTAAATGTCTTTAAAGAACCAATGCAAGGGTAATTTTCCTTTTGGAGACTTTTTCTAAAATAATTTTTAGAAGCTGGTGCATTTACTGGTTCATTAGTTTTCCAGGGCTGCTGTTAAAAAGGTACCAGAAATTAGATGGCTCAAAACAGCAGGAATTCATTGCTTCACAGTTCTGGAGGCTAGCAGTCCAAAAAGAAGGTGTCAGCCAGGTCATGCGCTCTCTGAAGACTCTAGGGAGAGGATTCTTCCTTATCTCTTCCAGCTTCTGGAATCCCCAGGTATTCTTTGACTTGTGACAACTCAGCTCCAGTCTCCTCCTCTGTTTTCCCATGGTGATCCCTCTTTTCTCTTCTTCTTATAAGGACAATGGTCATTTTGGATTAGGGCTTTCCCTACTCCAGTAGGACCTCATCTTAACCACTTATATCTGCAACAACCCTATGTTCAAGTAAAGTCATATTCTGAGGTACTATGTGTTAGGATTTCAACATATCTTTTGAGAGGGACACAACCCATAACAATAAGCATAGTAACAATTAAACATACCAATCTTTGAAGAGAGAATGAGAGAAATTTAACATACTGATTTAAACAAAAAAGGAAAATGTATTGGTTTACACACCTGGACATACCAAGAAGTAAATGTAGCTTCAGGCATAGCGCGATCCAGGAGCCCAAATGCCACCCTAAGGTCTTGATCTCTGTCAGTCTCTAAACTCTGATTTCTACTGTGCTTGGCTTCATTTTCAGATGAGCTTTCTCTATGTGGTAGCCCCTAGACATTACCCAGAAGTTCTATTAGGAGGAAGTACAGCAGATATGAACTTGTCTCCCTCTAGTTCTGAGATCTGGCAAGATTGAATATCATTGTACTACATTGGGTCAGAGGGCCACTTGAACATATTGCTGTGCAATTGGCTTAGCCTGGTCACGTGGGCATGCCTGGATTTAGGAGTAGTAATGAGGTCAGCTCTCTCTACAATTCTTGGCCTAAGAATGGAGAAGAATGACACTGTGGAAAATCAGAAGAAAGAATGGTTGCTGAAATGGAAAAGAGAGCAGATATTTACTGCAGATAATTTTCTGTTTCCTCTTTCCTGGGAGATGCTAAGCGAGTTGATGTAAAACATGACATCATTCTTGTTAGATTTTGTGAGAAGCACCGAATCATCAGACATAGTAGGTGATCAATAACTGTTTCTCAAATTGAACCGGGATTATTTTCCTCGTGTTTTTATGGCTCTCTGTGGGCATCTCTTCTTTTCTTTTGGTCTAAGTGTCATTATGCATGCTCTTCAAACACATCACTGTTTTTGCATCAGTGAAAGCAGTAAGTCATTCTAAGTAGAAACCATTTTCTCTTCTCTTTTTGCAAAAGTGTGATCTTACTATTGGTGGACATAGAATTATCAGGTAAAGCTACATGGCTATTACTATTGTGACAGCAATGTTTAAATGCCCACCTTCCTCTCAGGGCTCCCACCAACATCCTCAGAAGATATGTGATTTATAAGCAAGAAGATTATGCTCAAAAAATCCCAATGATTCATTTTCTGCCATTCTAATGTCACTCCATGAACAGATGTTGCTCAAAGGATACGTCAACAGCAACTGGGTTCACCAGCTTTTGCCAAAAAATTGTAAAAGAGTTTGTGATTTTAATCAAAATTTGTCATCCACCCAGAACTTAAGAAATGAATTTCCATCAAAAGGAAATTTAAGCATCTGAAAGTTACCTAGCCCCAGAGCCACGAGGGTGAACTCTGGGTCCAAAAAGAAAATAAAAATCAATCATGACAATTATTTTACTAAATTATTTTAAACTGCAGTGTATCAAGAAGGCTCAGGTAAATGTTGGCTGTCACACCGACAAGCAGTGCTGTCCTCATCACTGACCTTTTTCTTGTTAATATGCATGTCAGTATGCAAAATAGAAGTGTACCATAGCAGAGCCAAATGCACTCTTCGTTTCTAGAGGTTCCCAAAACAATCAGCAGAAAACGGAATTCAAGGAACAGTTCTGTTTCGCTAAAGACATGAACAAACAACCTTTAAAAATTGTCTTATTTGCGGGTTTGCTCCTTCATCATGGCAGCTCTCTTGTTTCAGTGGACTCAGACCTGAACTTGCTTCAAAATAAGATGGAGATGAGTGGGATGCCCTGATAACAAAATATTCCACGATACCTCAGTCACTCAGAGCTCACTTCTCTGCCAACTTCCACATGTAGAATAATCCAAAAGCCAGCAAAAAGCACAAGAAATGACCCTCAAAATAGCTAAAATAGATGCTGCCAAACCCAATCACTTTGCTAATGAGAGACTGATAATCAGAATCTGTAGACACCTATTTAACTAGCAGTAAAAACCTAACCGTCTCAGAACTGCTCCACGTGGCATGTGTAAAGCAGAAGACAAAGATGATTTTTAAAAATCAAAAGAAAGAACCGCTTTTGTGACACTTCAGTTAATCTAAGTATAAAAAAGGCACGCATGGTATATTAGTTTTCTATTGCTGTGTGACATATTACCATCAGTTTAACAGCTTACAATGCCATCCATTAATCAACTCTTGGTTCTATAGGCCAGAGTCCCAGCAGGGCCTGGATGGGTTTTCTGCTTAGGATCCTACAAAGCTGAAACCCAGGAGTGGGCTGAGCATCATCATATCTGGGGCACTGGAGAAAGATTCATTTCCTACCTCATTCCGATTCTTGACATAATCCAGTTCCTTAAGATTGTAGGAACTTAAGTCCTTATTTTCTTGATGGGTGCTAGCAGGGGCCACTCACAGCTCATAGATGCCACACCCACTCTCCACCTTCACAGCCAGCAATGGACACTCTCCCTCATGTCAAATCCCTCTCATTCTTTAAATCTCTTTCTTCAGGAAGAGCTCAGTTTCTCCTTCAAGGTTTCACCTGATTAGGTCAGGCCCACCTAAGACAACTGCTCTATCTTAAGGTCAATTGATTACACATCTTAATTTATATCAGCAAAAATCCTTTTTTCCATAGAAGTAATAGTTCAGCATAGTCACAGATTCCTCCTACACTCAAGGAGAGGGGATTATCCAGGGCAAGGGTCACTATGGATCATGTTAGAATTCTGCCTACAACTTCTGGCATTAACATAGGATGAACACAGAGCTAAAAATCTATACCTAGAAATCACTAACCTTGCAACCCTGGCCTCAGACTATTCAACCCAGTATACACTCCTTGCATTCAGCCACTGTTACTGAAGTTGCTCGAGTTCTCTGAACCTCAGGGCAATTCCTTTCATTGATGGAAAAACAATAGTATATACCTCAAAGAGTTGTTATGAGGAGTAAGGATTAACTCTATGTGACTACCTAGCACAGTACCTGGCAAGGAAGAGGCACTTGAGTAGCTCTTAGCTATTAGAATTAATATTAGCTTTACTGTTAGTATCTTTAATGCTATTCATGTCTGAATTACTTCACCAGAATTGAGATAAGCCTAGACTGAGTTCACAGCACATCTGAGAAAATCTCTGTGGCTTGTGTGCTTTAACATGGATTCTGGGAGCAATAAGCCTGGTCACTGATGCATCAACTCAGGAATAAAAGCAACTGGCCCCTAGCAAGAAAGGAACAAGAATATCTCACATTCCAGCTCCATTTACAAGAGTCATATCGCTCTTTGTAGATTCTTCAGACAATAAGAGCACAAAGGCTTCCAGACAGGAAAGCCTGAGATATTCTAATATACAGACAAAAACATTTGTAAGATTCCTCAAAGCACATAATCTCCACCCAAAGCAGACAAGCAACTGAAAAAATAAAAATGCCCTCCTCTATCTATTTAAACCATCACAGGCTTCTCATTTGCATTTGCTTTAATTCAAACAACATTGTATGTCAGGCAACTTCCTTCGAGATACAACTTATTCCAGCTCCTTTCGCTTCATCCCTCAAGGGAAGGCACTAAAGTAGATGAGGTGGGGGCTGTTGCATTTTGAGGACTGTGTCCTTTCTGGAAGCATCACGCTCTTTTAACTGGTTAAGGACAAGGAAGCATTTTCAGATTTTGTCTAGAGCAGTAGCCTCCAAAGTAGAAAATAGGCAGGGGAAAAAAAGACAACATTAGACCTTCCATTTATGCTTATTTCGTACTAAAAATAAGAAAGAAATTAAGCTTTGTTATATTTTAATAAGCAGCTTGGCACTTGTCTCACTTGATCTGAGTCGGTTGCATATGGTGTTGCGAGAGTCCTAAAAGAAGATGGGAATCCTACAACCTAGCAGAATTCTTATTCCTTCTAGCCTACAGCTTTCTGAGGTTTTTCACAATTTATACATACCCAGTAATATGGATTCACAGATTGCACTATCTGCGCTTAACTATAGCAGCTCTCACAAAAAGGACAGGACGAGTGGCTTAAAAATTCCTGCAAAGAAATCTGAGTTGAAGGAAATACCAACAATGCAAGTATCTGCATACATACGACAAGAAAACCAGCAGAACCGCTCCGACTCCTAGTATGAGCATTTTGTCAGTTATGTTGTGATGAAAATAGTGATGATCAACTCAGATCTGCCAGGAAATCAAACCCAAAACCCACAGAGTTACCAAGATGATTATTTTCAACATAGATTTACATTTATATCCATGGTCCAATATTTTCTGTACTAGAATGTAGACTCCAGAAGGGCAGGGACATTTTTTTTCAACATTGCTTCCTCATTTTTAGCCTGATGCATAGTAGGTAATCCACAAATATGTATTAACAAGCCATGCATTCTGTAAAGATAAACGGAGCAGACTATATTTTCCAAGGATATCTCCAACAATATCTCCCATCCCACATGCGGCTTACAACGTGATCTTGTTAATTTGCTTATTAAAGAGGCATAGTCTAATTCCCTACTTCTTAAATTTGGGCAGGCTTATAACCACTTTGACGAACAGCTTATGAAGGAAAGAACACGGTGTGACTCATGAGGCTAAGTCAGGAAAAGCCGCGCAGACTCTCCATCTGGTTTTCTTGGGATGCTTGTTTCCTGCGGGAAGCAAGCTGCCAGGTTAGAAGTCCAACTACACTGAGACCATCAAGGTGGAGAGGCTACATGAATGTGATCCGGGTAATAGCCCCAGCTGAGTCCCTGTGCTGCCAGACATGTGAATGGGACCCCTCAGACGTCCAGCCCATCAGATCTTCATGTGACTATAGCCTTGGCCAACATTGGGCTACACCAATGAGGGACTCAAAATGAGTACCATCCAACTGAGCCCTTTCCTAATTCCTGACCCAGAAAATGTGAGCAAGTAAAATTGTTGGTTTAAACCACCAAATTTGGGGATAACTGGATACACAGCCCAAGGTAACCAGAACAACAGCCCCCATCCAAGTACGTGCTGGGTCTTGGTATGCTTGAAATAACATGAAGCCATCACAAGTCAGGAAACATAAAAAATTTAGCATGCAGTTCACATTTAATACTAATTTTGTTTAGTGACAGCAAAGAGGTTTTATATTATTAATAAATAAAATAGATTAGATTGTTTATTTCAGTTTTTATCTTGTTTAAAGTTCTACCTTTTTATTTATGCTTTACAGTGGACATAAGATATCAGTACTTTAGTACAAAGGCATGATTTGTAAATAAATATACAAATTTGGGGAGTATGCTCAAAATATTTTAAAATCAGGGTGCATGATTAAATTGCCAGCCACTGAGAAATGAACAAAATAAATTAAACTTCGTCCAACTTTCTGCATAAAATTTCAGAGGGTTCTTGGAATTCTGTCACCCAAGCCCGAAATCCCATCTTGAGTACTTGAAGAAACAACATGCATAGTGCTTCAGCACAATGTGTATTACAGTTATCAAACCTCTTGGGTTCAAAATCTCTGTTCTGCTTCTCACTAGCTCTTTGAACTTTGAAAATATATCCAAAAGCAACAGTGTACAAGAGTATGTAAATAAAGAGTATGCATGTGTACCTGACACAGAGGAGCACATACATACATGTACCTACATGTTTTTGCATCTGCTTATAAGGCCGTAGGAAAAGGAACAGAAGAATGTGCATTAGATATTTAATACCAGTGACTTTAAGAGAGATGAGAGATGCAGGGGAGTAGAGAAAAAAATTTCTCATACACTACACAGCTGCACTTGCTATAATGAAGTCGTATTTGTTTTGTAATTTCTAAAAACTTAAGAAAGTAAAGAGAGACCTTGCAATTTCATTGTATGATCTTAAATCACCTATGAGTCACACCCTTCCTTTTCATGGAGAGGAGTTTGTAGTCTTTAAAAGTGAGTGGATCCTTGTGCTTTTTACCTTTGGGGATGGGACGGGTATGTGTGGTGGGGTAGGAGACGGGAAAGGGAGGAGGGGCATGCAAAAATTAAAACTCTTGGGTTGCTTCCATTTCTTGGCTATTATAAATAATGCTGCTGTGAACACTGGGGTGCATGTATCTTTTCTAATAAGTGTTTTCAGTTTTTTTCAGTTATATACCCAGAATGGAATTGCTGGGTCATATGTTAGTTTTATTTTCAGTTTTTTTGAGAAGCTAAACACTGTTGTTTTCTACAGGGATTGCAGCAATTTACATTCCCACCAACAGTGTACAAGTATTCCCTCTTTTCCACGTGCTCATCCCCAGGTGTCCATCAACATATGAACGGATAAAGAAGATGATATACCTGTATCTGTATCTATACACACACATAAATGTACATACAATGGAATACTACTCAGTCATAAAAATAATAAAATTTTGCCACTGGCAGCAACATGGATGGACTTGGAGTGTATTATGCTTAGTGAAACAAGCCAGACAGGAAGACAGATACTATGTGTGTGTGTGTGTGTGTGTGTGTGTGTATATATATATATATACATATATATATATATATAACATATGTGGAATCTAAAAAATAAACAAACTAGTGAATATAACAAAAAAGAAACAGACTCACAAATAAAACAAATGTGGTTATCAGACGGGAGAGGTAAGAGGAAGGGCAAGATAAGGGTAGGGGATTAAGAGGTACAAACTACTATTTATAAAATAAGTAAGATACAAGGATATACTGTACAGCACAGAGAATATAGCAGATGTTTTATAATAACTATAAATGGAGTATAACCTTTAAAAATTGTGAATCACTATGTTGTACACCTGAAACTTACATAATATTTTACATCAACTACACCTCAATTAAAGAAAAATTAAACTCTTGGACTTTCATGTTTCAAACCCATGCTATAGGAACCAAATACGAAAGAAACAATGATGAGAACTTTTTCTCACAGGAACTATCTTTTGTTTAAAACTAGAAATGTACTTGCAATTGGCTAAGTATTTACCAGCACTCGAAGAAAACATTCAATTTAGATAAAGACTCAGAATATTTTCAAAGTACCTACCAGTACCCTCCAGCTGCCTTCAAACACTGCTTTACCCCTCAGACCATCCCAATGGTTAAGTCAACACTTCAGTCATTCACACCTTAGTGTGAAATACTATCATAAGCCAATTCGGTTCCTCAGGGAAATTCTTCTGGAGTACAAGGGAAATTTGCCTGAAGATGTTACACTTGGGAGTCTTTTGGCAAGTGTCAAAAACCTAATTTAATTGGACTTAAGCAAAAAGGGGCCTTTATAGTCTTATATACCATTAAAGTTAAAATGATATTGTACCTTTGGGCAGAGCTAGATCTGGCAATCCCAAGATTTCATCAGGACTCTATTTCTCATCTCTTCATCTCTTAATGTGGCTTTATTCTTTGGCTGACTCTCCCTACATAGTAACAAAGCACCAAACTTCCATCCTATGAACTTTGTGGTCCTAGCGAAAAGATGGTTACTTATTCCCAATTAAACCCATTAAAGTGCCCAGCATTATAACTGGCCACATTCGGGTCAGCTGTCGTCACACCTGGAGTAGGGGGAGGAGTCATACCTCTCCAAAGCTCATGGACTGGGAGGAGGGATGCATGATTCCCCAAAAGGAAATTTAGGTGCTGTTACCAGAAGGAGGCCTGGACAGCTGTCTATTTCAGGGGATACAGAGAGGGAGTGATTCAGTCCACTGAGCCCCGAGTCCCGGGACCCATCCTGTAGCACAGAGTCTGTCATAAGAACACAGACATGAATGAGGCATCAAAGAGTCGTGGAAAGCGAGAAGGTCACTCAAGGACAGTGCAAATATGTGCCTTGCTGATTCAGAAGGACGAGTGATTCTTGTACCCTTTAGAGTTTGAGAGCCCTGGGATGTGAACTTGGTTAAAAAGGATGCTCCTGCTATAGCTCCCTACAAGCCCACAAGCTTGAGAAGAGAACACTAAAGGCAGTGCTTACAAACACCTGGAGCCAAATCACAGTGGTCTCCCTCCTGCACGACGACCGGGTAGGTGTGTGAATGTACGGCAGCTCTTTAAGTTCTCTGTGCTTCATTTCCTCCTCAGGAAAATAGAGCTGATTACAGCACCAACTGCATAAGCGTCCAGCTGGCATTAATTGAGATTATATTTTCTTCTGGAGTTGCACAAGGGAACAGTTAAGAGGGTGGGGAATGGAATCTGCTGCTTGAGAGGAATCTCTGCTCCCCTGCTCATGGCTAAGTAAATGGGGTGATGTATTTGACAGCTCTAAAACTGCTTCCTTACCAGGAAGAAGTAAAATTGATAATAGCACTTGCCTCCCATCATTTTTACAGGGTTGACATCACAGGTGCTCTACACTGTTCCTGGCAGATAGTAAGCGCTCAATACATGATAGCTGCTGGTCTTATGGGGGGTTCTTCTCTCATCCAGTTACAAGTTCTGTGAGGACAGGATTTTTGTCTCTCTTAGTTGCTGCTATAACTTAGAACAGAGCCTGGCACATGATAGATGTTCAATAAATATTTGTTAAATGACCAGTTAAATACCTGTCCTCTAATGGACCTGATGGAAATATATTATCTCAGTCTTTAGCCTTTTCACCTACAGCTTCCCATATTTCCCAAATTCTCTGATCAGGATTTTTTTTTATTCAATGAAGAGTTATCAAGCACGTATTTTATTTCAGATACCAAACTACACTCTGGGAATAGAGCAGTCAACAAGACGTGCGTAGCATCTTCTCCTAGGAGTTTATATTCCTGTGGAGAGAGGCAGGGGGACTACATTTCAGGTGGTTGATAAGGTCTGTGAAAGAAATAAAGTCCAGTGATGACAGGAAGTTGGGAGGTTTGTAGTAGAGAAGGGGTGGTCAGGGAAGGATCCTGAGAAGGTGGCTTTTGAGATGGTCTTCCTGAAAGCTAGGAAGAAGCCAGCATGGAAAGAGTTAATAGAAGAGAACTTAAGGTAGAAGTCATGAGGTGGGTTATGGATCAAAGTACACTCCCCAAAAAGATAGGCTGAAATCCTAACTCCCTGTACCTGTGAATAAGACCTTGTTTGGAAATAGGGTCTTTGAAGATGTAATAAAATTCAGATGAGGTCATACTGGATTAGGGTGAGGCTCTAATCCAACAGTGTCCTTCTAAGAAGAAAAAAGACAGGGACAGACAGGGAGACTGCCATGTGACAATTGAGGCAGATATTGGAGTGATGGGTCTACAAACCAAGGAACACCTAAGACTGGCAGCACACCAGAAGCTTAAAGAAAAGACATGGAATAGATTACCCTCCTAGAACCTTCAAAGGGAACATGACCCTGACAACACCTTCATCTCAGACTCCTAGCCTCCAGAACCATGAGTAAAGAATTTCTGTTGTTTTTTAGCCACCCAGTTTGTGGTAGTTGGTTACAGCAGTTTTAGAAAATGAATACAGTGGGAATATGCTTCTTGTTCAGCAAAGAGGAAGAGCAAGGATGGTGAACTACAGAGGAGGAAGAAAGAACAGGGTTGCAAGGGGCGCTCAGGTAAGACCTTGTCAAAGCAGGAGGACCAGTTAGCCTGGAGATAATTATCCCTGTTATGAGCTTGGAGTGGCTTTTAATACCTTAGGCAAGCAGCATCATTTATATGCTGAAAGGAGGGACCATCATCAGCATTAAGTGAGCCCAGAAGCATCCTGCAGAACCAGGATTTGCTCAGAAAGCATGTCAGATATTGAATATGTCCTTGCGCCTTCTGATCTTCCTACCTCAAACCGTAATCTGCCAATTGTTCGCCCATACTAATTTAACTCATTAATACTGTTCCAGAGGTGATGCATGTATTTTCCATGAATGTGAATATACACATACATGTCAACATACACGTTTTGCATATTGTCCTAAATCAATGGAGCATACTTAAGAAACGGGTACCAGTTCCTGCTACCTATGGTCAACCTAGCTCTTGGGGTTTTATTCCCTATTTCTCTCTCGGAGCATGGAAATACTGCATTTTGTATGTTTTTCCCCACTGTGATCATTCTGGTTTTGTGACTGTGTATTAGTTACCCTGGCAACATGGTAGACTTGGATCTGATTGGTCAGGTTGGCACGTTCACTGTCAGAGCTGTGGACCCAGTTTAGAGTGTAGATGTGTGCATGTTAACCAGAGCTACACAGACAAGCTTGGCCAAGAAAATCTGATCTAGCAGAACTTCTGCCGGCCAAAAGGACATTTCCCATCCCTGCTGTGAATGTCCCTTGCACTGCTTTTAGGAAAATGTAGGAGCTCGTCTATGTCTTTGATATATGTTAGAAAATGTGCCCAGCATTGGTATGTTCAGACTGTAGTGCAGAATGCATTTATTTGTAATGAGAAATTAATTCTCGAGGAACCGAAGGCAGAATGGTCCAGTTGCTGGACCGTGGGATTAGAACCTGTTACACAGCCTTAATTCTGACTTGCTGTACAATCTGGAGTGAGCCACAAACTCAGCCAAATGCTTCATTTTCTGTAAATAAATTTCATTCGTAAAGAAAGAGCCTTCTCTTAAGAAGGAGATCCTAAGAGTACAGTATGCTAACGATTTAAACTGGGACAAAATTCTTGCACAGTTTATGCCAACAACATTGAATCATTTATTTATTCAATTTACCAGACGCATCGTTTACTTATTAGATTCTGGCTCTATTCATTTACCAATTACCTAGGGAAAAAAACAATCCCTTACATATAGCTGAAAATCTTTCCTAGCCAATGAATAAAAAAATCCCAGCACAGAGTAAAGTTAAGTACAGGCTGATGCCTAACAAAGTAATAACTATATTTTTCTTATTTGCACAAATTTCTACATAGCCAGACCTGGCTCATTTTTTGCAACCTTTGCATTTTCAAAAGCATGTCACTGACACCTAGATCTACCACACTCTCTGCATTGGAACATATTATATTTAACCGTACTGTATAACCAGCATAGTCTTAATATAGACGTAAAAGTCATTGGCAAGCAGTCATTTTTCACCTGGGTTAAGTGTTACAGTATGTTCAGCTCCAGTAAAGCTAACATTTAGGCTGTCCAATTTCAAAGGGGGAAAAAAAAAAACCTGAAGGGAAAAGAGACAAGAACCACATTCCAAACAGTCTTCCAAAAGAGATGACTGCATAGTAATAATTCCTCTGCTAAAGTTACTGGGGGAAAAAACATGCCTTCTAAAACTCCTGTTTTCCCCCCATTGAGAATAAATGCCCTATTAACCGTGCATAGAGCAGAGACAATCAGAGGACAATCAGGGAACCAACCAGCTCCTGCAGGATTTAACCAATAAACCAACTGATATTAGCTCTCAAATATCACACGCTTTCTACAATATCACCTTATGTGCTTGGGTTTTCTAAGTGAGTCCTGTTTGCAAGGCTATCAGCAGTTCACACCAAGCAAATATTGTTTATAAATCCTCTAATTTTCCTACACGTAGCACAATTACATAGCCTGAGATTTGTGTGAGAAGTGTTAATCTCCTGAGTGTAAATATTTTAAATATATTACAATTGTTATAATTTTGGTATGTTTTCATTGTGGATGTCACACACACGGGAAACCCCAAAATGGAAGTGGCCTGGGCCTCTTGACCCCTAAGGGGCCTGCTTGCTCCAGTATTTGTGCCCAGGGAAAGTTCTTCAAGGGATGATCCTCTCTTAGGAGGCAGGTGGCAGACTTTTGGTAAGAAGAGGCTTCTGCCTTGAGCCCCCACTACGGGCCTCTCCTCCCTGACTGGCCCTGCACTCAGAAGCCGCCCTCCCCAACCTCTCACTTCCTACAACTCTGGGTCACAGACAAGTGCCCAGAACATCAACCTCAGATTTTCAGGGAAGATACAGCAGAGCAAGAAAATGAAAACCACAATGTAAGTCTGTGGGGATAGCATTCATCGAAAGGAAAAAAAAATAATAAGGGCAGGGCTGGGAAGGGGAGAGGAGGGTGGGGGTTAGAAACAACAACAAAACCTCATTTGGAGCCAACAAAGATAATCTAAGGGAAAAGCAAAGAATGGAGCCCAAATGAAAGATTCCGAGCAAATCTAGGGAGAGGACACAGTGACGTGCTAGGAGACAAAAGGACGAAGGACGCGGGCATTGATAAAACGGGGACAATGAAAACGCATCACAAAGCCTTGCAGTTCCACATACAAGCCAAGGTACATACACACGCCAATAAAAGCAGGGAAGTGGGGAACAAAGGATGTCATAGCAACCTCGGCAAGCCCGGTCATGCTACCCACTGCCGTGCTCCCGGTCATCCATCAAGGAGCCTCCGAGATCCAAACCTGGCTTTCACACGGGGAGGGCTGGGGCCGCCCTAGTAACAGGGGTCCAGGCCCCTGCAGCTCACTCTTGCCTCCCTTTCTTCCTTCCTCCCCCCATAAAATCCAAGCTAGGTCTGTGCCAAGCCTCCCCCTCCCCTCTCCCAACAGCTGCTTTTCTGAAATGCAGGGAAACATAATCTGGACACAGCATCCTGACACACTCATGTCCCCATTTGTGCTTCCCCAATTGTTTCAGATCTGGGTAAAGCAGCTTTCCCCTGTGTTCTCAAAAACTCCCCTGTTCCTTTGAAAACAAAGACAAGATAATAACAAAAGAAGAGGGGGGAGCACATAATGCATTTTGCTTGATCTTGCGAAATCAAGCATCCCACCGTCTGAATTCTTCTGGGATTGTGGATTTCTAGTGGGATATAAAGCTCATTTACCTGTGCCTAATTCAAAAGAGAAATGCTCATTTCCTTCCACCTCTATCTTCTATTTAAATTATAGGTCTCTTCTTTATTAATAGACCATCGTTTCTTTCTCCTTTCTTCTGGTTTGAGTGAGGGAAATACTGTGACACCAGGAAAAAAAGGAAAGATGAGTGTTTCACCAGCAAGACTTGGAAGGCTGTAGAAAATAAAAGAGAACTTTTACAAGAACCTAATGGAGATATTGACATGTGTGTCTGGAAATCTAAACTTAGCAAAGTGTAAGGAAAGAACAGGCTTTCTCACTTTATTTCTGTATCTGGAAAGTTTCAGCGGCTGGTACCATATGAATATTTATTAATGCATTGTGAATCAGAACCTGTGATTATTACTCAAACTATCTTTTTACCTTACAAGCTTCAACTCAGAAGAATAAAAACACATCTGCTTTTGCTCTTCCCATATTTTATTCAATGTTTTAACAGCTTTGCTGTAAATATCTCATCCATTACGATTCAGTTGTGACTACATCGGCTTCACGTCTCCCGTTTTATTACTGTCATTGCAGTGAAACAACACACTGTTAATTCTGTTAACTAACAAGTTCATTGTTCAAGCTAGTCAGCGATCTCCTGTTTGTTGGGTCCACATGTTAAAAGAGAATTGGTTATAAATCAAAGAAGGGCTTGAGTGAGGCATGTTCCCTTTGTTCGGATGAGTGGGTCTTTATTTGAGATTGTCGTTTAACATGCTGCCATGGAAGAGATGAGTAAATCTGAAGATACGGCCAAATCCAATCATATCAGATGAAGAGGTTGCACAGCCCTCAAAGAATTCAGCTCTGGAATATGCAAGCACCCTTACAGCTTCAGATTCTCTGCGTGAAACCTGCACCTCCTTTACAATTCCCAGCCAACGTAGACCTTGTAAACCTGTCCTCTGCTAGATTCTTTCAGCAGAAACGTGTTCCTACTCCTTGTCCCCGAGGTTGTGACTTAGTTTGTCTCTCAGTGGGGTCTGACAGTTAGGAATGTGGGCTCCACAGTAACAGCAGGTCTGGCTTGCGTTCCAGCTCTGACATCTCCCAGTTGAATGGACTCGGATGATTTACTCACCATTCATGAACCTCATCTTTAAAATGGGAGCAGTCATCACACCTGCTCATCAGGTGGTTGCGATAATGAAAGGAGCAAATCTTTGTAAAATTCTGTACAGTCAGGATTCAGTGCAGGAAAAAGAAACTAGATAATTCAAGCATAAAATAAGTTAATCTGGGCAATAGGTACATATCGGTTATCTATTATTATGATACTGTTGAAACACACA
Source organism: Vicugna pacos (assembly GCF_048564905.1). Taxonomy (NCBI): domain Eukaryota; kingdom Metazoa; phylum Chordata; class Mammalia; order Artiodactyla; family Camelidae; genus Vicugna; species Vicugna pacos. Next base: position 38,740,135 of record NC_133005.1, on the reverse strand, counting down.
CATGCATGTACACAGAGGCACACACAGAAGCTTAAAACAAGGAGAATTTATTTAAATCATGGGTCTGCAGATCAGAGATTTGGGCTTGGTGGGGCTGCTCTGGGCAGTTCTTCTAGGCATGACAGTTTTGCTCCATGTCTTGCTCTTGGCTGGTGCTTATGGGCCAAATGTGTGATTTTCCAGGATAGTCTGGGTATTTTTATGGCAGAGGGAGAAGAGCAAAGGAACTGCTTCTTAGGTCGTATTTGCTAGTTTCCCATTGATCAAAGTAAGTTTCAAGTTCAGCCTACAGACAAGGGTTGGGGTAGACAGAATACCGTCCCAACTCAGAGTGGCTGGATCTTAGGGTGACCAACCATTCTGGTTTTCCAGAACGTCCAGAGGTTCCCAGAATGCAGGACTTTCAGTTAAAACTGGGGCAGTCCTGGGCAAACCGAGATGCACCAGTAACTCTGTTGGTACCTTTACGGGGCAAGAACATGAAAGCAAGGGTCTTATGAAAGCGATTTATAAAAGTCTTATAAAAAGGATTTAGACAGCACCTATCAAATCGTTGGAAGGACTGGAAGGGAGACTATTGGTTTGAAGGTCATGGCACTGATTTTGCTGTTATTACCACTTCTGCTGTTATCCCCACCAAGCGCTGGATGGAACCTGGTGTCTAGTTGACCGGGAGTCACACTGTGAGAGCTTGCTTGTTAACTGTCATGGTCACAGGGAGTATCTCTGCCCCTCACCAGACTTCCAGATCTCCCACAAGGGCAACTGATAAATAGAGCTTAACTCTAACCCGGAGCTCTGACCACAGGGGAATCTGGGACTTCACGCTACTGAGCTTCCCAACCTCCCAGAAGAGGAGGGAGAAATGGACCAGAAGAGGAGGGAGAAATGGAGTGTGAGAGGCTGGCTCCAAATATCCACCACAAAGGCTTCCATGAACACATGGCTCTTGGGGAATGTTATCAGCTATGGTGGTGATGCTCAGATTCCTTCAGGTAGATTCATTCATATAACCTACTATTAATCCCTGGGCTGGTAACCCTCTCTCTAATTTAGCTAAAATTATGGGCAAACAGGTTACCTCCTAAGACATTTGATTCCTAGAAGGCTACTCTCAAAAGAGCAGAATCATTATAAAGAAAATGGTTTTTGTAGCATTTCAACTTTCAGGGACAATTGGGGGATATTAAAGAAGACACAAGCTGGTTTTTTCACCTTGTTTTGCTTTAGGTATTATTGAGTTTTCTTCCTTTTTTTTCCCCTTTAATTCCTCTTCTGAAAATTATCTGGGTATTCTCAACCTCTGAAAGGTTTTGTTGCAACTCTGGGTGAAGATTTACATCGGTACTCATCACTTTAGCCCAGCTGACTTCTTTGTAATCACATAGTTACAAAATAAATGAGAAAAGAGAAAGAATTCTGAGGGCATCTGAATGAGAATCATAGATCCTGGCCTATATCTGGCCTATTCATAAGAAAGAAAGAAAAAAAAAAACAGAACACCTTATCTTAAGAAGGTCATTTGAGTCTACTGATTTCAAAACACAAATGAGCTGAATTTATTAGAAAAAATTCTGGTTTATTAGAGGTGATTTTTTTCTAAGATACAGTTCCTTAAGGAAAACATACCTTAGTTGTGATTCTAAATCTGTCTCCTGAGAAATCTTGGATGCCTGCTGATCATTTTGAATTCTTTGCCGCCCTTAACTTTCTGGCTGCATGTTAGAAATCATTTTAAATGAATTGAATAAAATTCACAAGTGTTATATGCCAGCAAATGATGAACTCACAGGAAATATGACTCAAATCCACTTTTTTCATTTTGTTTTTTTTTCTAATAATAAATAGCAGTGAACAAATGTGGCTTTAATGACATCTTGGAGTGAGAGCTTTTATTGATATATTATCAGTTGGAAGCGTGTAATGCTTTGGTGAAATAAACTCCATTCCACATATATTTATAACCACAATGAAAAAGGTGTGTTTGTTATTTTGTGTGACACTTCCTAATGCTAGTGAAGTTTTTATATATGAAGATATACATGCACCATCATAAAAACGAACAATATTTCAGCTTACGAAACATTTCTTTGATTGAAGGTGTTTTTGTACTTACTTAGTTTCCAATTACTTTTTTAACTTGTGCTCACAAACTCACAAATACCTTTTCCTCATTCCTTTAAAGCCATAAACAGATGATCCAAATTGTATCAGTTGAAACAAAATGTGGTGCATCTGTTCCGAGTGACAAGTCCTTCTTTGGATGGCTGAGCTTCTGGCCATTAGCTAATTACAGCTGGTACCAGGTCAATCTATTTGGGTTCTAAGAAATGGAAACTGGCTTAATCAAAAAGGGAATCCACTGGCCCATGTAAGTGTGGAGGGCTGGCTTCAGATACAGTGGGGATGAAGGTACTCAGTGTCACTGGAACCTGGTATCCCTTCACCTCTCAGCTTTGCTTTCTGATTTGTGTTAGCTTTCTTTTAAAAGGGAGTCTCTCCACAAAGTCACAAGACGATAATAGCCCCAACACACACACACACACACACACACACACACACACGTTCTCGCTCTCTGTCTCCCTACCTCCCACCCATTACCAGTTGAAGAAAGTCAAGGATCTGCCTACCATTGGCTCAAATTGCTCACATGCACATTTCTAAACCAATTATTGTTACCAACAGTGTATTAGCTATCTACTGCTGTGTAACAAATTACACTCCAAAATTCAGCAACTTAAAACAATATGCATTTATTATCTCAAAGTTTCAGTGGGTCAATGATCCAAGCAAGGCTTGACTAGGTCCTCCAGCTCAGGGTCTCTTACAGGCTGCAGTCAAGGTGTTAGCCAGGCTCCAGTCATTTCGAGGTTCAACTGGGGAGGATCCACTCCCAAACTCACTCGGTGGTGTGGGTAGGATTCAGTTCCTTGCGGGCTGCTAGACTGAGGGCCTTGGTTCTTCACTGGCTGTCTGGCAGAGGTCACCCTCTGTTCTTTGCTACGTGTCTATCATTAGGGAAGTTCATAATAGAGCAGCCAGCTTCATCAGAACCAGCAAACGACAGAGACAGAAAGATGGAATTCAGTCTTTGATCCTAATCTTGGAAGGGACATCCCATCACTTTTGCTGTATTTTATTCATTAGTAGCAAGTTGCAGCCCAGCTCACACTCAAGGGGAAGAAATTACACAAAGCAGGAAATATCAGGAGGTGGGGATCTTGAGAGCCATTCCAGAAATTCCTACCACAAAGCATAATGAAATTGGCTGATTGGTTTAAATATGAATAATTCCATGTTATTTCCATGTATATTAACAGTTGTTTTAGCCTGCACGATAATTCATTGAGTGGACATACCAACGCTTATTTAATTTTAAATTGATTAAACAGGCTTTAAAATTTTCTCTGCTATTGCAGATAAAACTGTGGTTCATCCTTTTTAAAAAATCATTTGATAATCACATCTAAGAAAACCCAAACTTAAGTGCTCAGAGGGGCATGGGAATGCTATCCCTCTAAAGAAACAGCTATCATTCAGGTGCAGCTTCCTGTCGACATGTGGGAACATGAATACTGCTAACAGAACTTCTGACTTTTCAAGAAAAATACAAAATTTATACCTGTATGTGAAGTGTCCTATTGATTCCATTAAAAAGAAAATATACCTAAACAAGTGAGCTGGCCAAACAAAACTGATCTGTGTGCTGGATTCGTTACACTGGCTACCAGTTTGAGACTCATGACCTAGTAGCTGTACTTCTGAAATCAACCCTAAAGGGAAAAAAATATCAGGAAATAGCAAAACTATGGAGACAACAGAAAGATCAATGGTTGCAGAGGTCAGAAGGAAGGGAGGATGAATTGGCAGAGCACTGAGGATGTTTAGGGCCGTGAAACAATTCTGTGTGATGACTGCAATGGTGGATACGTGTCAATACCTGTGGCAGGTACAATAGCATTACTGAACACTGATACAAACTACGGACTCTGGGTGACGAAGTGTGTAGGCTCCTTGACTGCAGCAAACATACCTCTCTGATGCATTGATAATGCAGGAGGCTATGGGCTTGTGGTGGCAGCATGTTCATGGGAAATCTCTGTAGGCTTCACTCCATTTTGCTAGGAAACTTTAACTGCTCTAAAAAATTAAGTCTATTAAAAAAAACAGGAAATAAAATTCTTTAAGAAGAATAATCACTGCTGTGTAAAACAAATAAGAATGAAGTTACACCAATCAGTGTCTATTGGAAAGGAATACATTTACAGACTAACGAGTACCTCTGAGGGGCGGGGTTCTATATTTGTTTTTTCTCTTGGTCTGTTTTCCAGACCTTCTTCAGTGAGCAAACAGTACAGGCAGTCCTCACTTTGCACAGAAATGTGGCACTATTAAAAATGACTAGGCAAGTTGAAACTGTGCAAACTGATATTAATAATCAGTGGTAAAAATTCCAGTCGCACCATGACCTTTAAAAATGTTGATCAAAACATTAAAACTGTCTTACTGTCACTTATAAATGCATACAGAAATGAAAAACAGTACAACTAAAATTTATTTAGTCCACTCTATGTTCATCATTAGAAACACTGAGAATTAAACTATTTCTTTGTGAAAACTGACTAAGCAGTTTGAATATGACTGTTCTTTTCTCTGCATAATGTACGATAGAAAAAGAACACCTTTTCCATGCCTTGATTAATTGTCTTACTTAATCCTAAACTTAGATCAGCTTCTAATGTTTTCATTACATACCTCAGTGTGGTGAGCTCTCTCTGTGAGTTCCTAAATGTGATGGGGTTTTTTGTTTGTTTGTTTGTTTTGCCAGCATCACTTCCTCTGGGACATTGTCATGACCGTTTTCCTCATTTATTGATAAGTTTGCCTCCACTAAGTTCCTCTGGCTGCACATCTAGAGTTTCTCCAGCAGCAGCAGAATCAACATTACCATAGTTTGCTATTTCTCTGATAATTCCATTTATGCTCAATGAGAATTTCAGTTCCAGCAACACTTTTTGTTCCTCTGTGGCTCTGTTATCTTTGTTAACCAATTCCTTCTTTGCTCATTTTTTTATGAACTGTCATGGGGGGTTATCACTGGGAGGCAAGGAGGCAACACACCCACACACTTTGCTGTCTGTTTGTGGACTGAACACAGAGGCACAGGTACCGGCTGCTGACAGACAGCAGAAGGGACATGAGAGGTCACTGCTGGGGGAGCACGTCTGCTATTCACATAGTGATTCATGGGCCAAAGAGTAAGCTGCAAAGATTGTACTTTACACAATTACTCAGTTAATATACCATGGTACTCAAAAAATGAATCATGTTTTAGGGGGACCAGTATTATTAAGATATGGTAACTGAAATTAGTGCATAGCAGAACCACAAAGCAAGGTACTTCAATGTTTGAAAAAATTAACTTTATTATAAGAGAATGATTCTGTGCTTTTTTTTTTTTTTTTTTGGTCACAGGCAGACTCAAGGACTAAAGATAGATTACTAAAAAAAGACACACTGTTAGTTGAGTTCAGTTGATTTATGACCCTGGAGACCCCATGGAACATGCTGTAATGCTATTTTGTTCAGACTCCCTGTGAATAGGTACATCTGGAGACATATATATTTATGGAAAATGATAAATATTTTTTCTCCCCTACCTTATGTCTAAGTAGGTCATGCTGGCAATATTTTGAGTACCTATTACATTTCATCCAACGTATTTCCAAGAGCATGTTAAATGTAGTTAGAGGACGCACATAGGTGGTAACACTGAGCATCCCCCACCTCAAAGTCCTGTAAATATGATTGTTCTTTGAGACATAAACTGGGAAACAGAGAACCTCATGGATCAGAGCAAAAAAATACAAAGTCAACTTAGAAATGTGATTTTAAAACCCATTTGATGTTCTTAATAGATGCAAAATGGACAAAATTCAACAACTCTTCATGGTTTAAACACAAGGAATTTGGCAAAATAGCAGTCTGAAGGAAGTTATTTAACAAGGTAAACACCAGTAGCAAACATCATTCCTAATGTTGAAAATTTATAAGAATTGTTATCAAAGCTAGCAACGCAAACAAGCATGCCTCAACACTGTTCTAACGGTCCCAGGATGTACAAGGAGAAAGAGCAAGCAAAGAGGAGTAAGGATTAGAAAGGAAGTGATTACCATCAACATTTGCAGCCAACAAGATCACCAATAAATAAACCTGAGATTCAGCAAATGATCACAACTAAGGAAAAGGTATATCAAAGTTGCTAGACATCAGATGGACATAGAAAATGTCCTAGACACTAGAAATAATCAATTTAGAAAATTAAAGGAAATGTCAATGTGATTCCTAAGCCAGAAAAGCTGGAGGTAACCAGATTGAAGATATTAACACAGATAAGCAAACATGTGGACACTTAGCGGACTAGGTAAGCCACGAATTCAGGGACAATGAGAATCACAGAGGGCTATTATCAGTGAAGTCCAGACAAACCCTATCTCACAACACAGGTATCTGATATAACTCTCAAATATGCCATTGCTGTGAAATTAGTTAGTACGTGAAACCATTACATTTCCTAATCACATATAACTGAATTACCTGAGGTCACCGCTTTCCTTAAGATTTCAACAAACTTGTACTGCGCCTTTTGTTTAACAGTCTTTGAAGTCCAATGCTGCTGACAGTTTAAGTACAACCAGTGCTGATCCATAGGCTTAGTCAGAGTCTCTGAGCCCATTAGCAAAGAATTATACCTTTCCAGGAACACAGCCTTATCCAGGACCCAAACCCTCTTCTTTCCCTCAAAGTCAAGAACAAGATGTTCCTGGACTTCCCATGCATTGCTTGCCACAAATTCCTTTGAGAGAATTTGACCAGTTGAGCCATATTGCCTTACCCCAGAAAAAAAATGCACATTCATGAAAATATCATACACATTTCCAGGAGTTTCACAGACCTCCTCAGTCCTATCCAAGAGACTCCAAAATAACCATCCTTGCTTTGCAGTGTGTGATTTTCAATGCTCATCACAGTGATTCAAAATAAAGATTCTCGGGGAGAGGATACAGCTCAGTGGTAGAGCATATGCTTAGCAGGCATGAGGTCCTGGGTTCAACCCCCAGTACCTCTACTAAAAATAAATATTTTTGTTTTTAAAACCCCCTCTATTAAAACCCCCATTATTAAAAACAAATGTTTTAATTTAAAAATAAACCTAATTACCTCCACCCCCACCAAAAAAAAAACCAAAAAGAATAATTTAAAACTTAAAATTAGAAAACTTAAGAAAAGAGGCTCTTCTCATCGGCTGCCTGTGTTCATATCCCAGCTGGGTCTTTAATCAGCTGTGTGGGTTTGGTTACATTACTTGACTTTTCTGGGCCTCAGTGTTTCCACTTGCAATAAGAATCATAACAGTTATCACCCCATTAGGTAATCATGACAATCAAATGAGACAAGGCAGGGAAAGCTGTTAACACAGTGCCTGCCGTGTGATAAATTACCAATAAATGTTAATTATTGTTATTTTATTATTAACTCTCCCGTGACTGCTTTGTCTTTTACTTTCTTTCAGCTTTTTTAAATGAATACACTTTATAACCTATACCAGACTTTTTCAACCTCAGCACCATTGATATTTGGGGCCAAATGACTCTTTGTTGTGGGGGATTTCCTGTGCTTTGAAGGATGTTTAGCAGTGTCCCTGAACTCCACCCAGTAGATGCCGGAAACACTCCACAGTTGTGTCCAAACATTTACATGTGTCCCTTGGTGGGCAAAATTACCCCTGACTGAGAAATCACTGCTCCCTGCTTATTATATGGATATGTTGAGTTGGTTTTTTTTCATGGCAGAAGCAAAAGTAGTTATACTGTTTAAAATGATACCATTGCCGATGAAAAAGCAATAATGTCAAGAAATCTGTACCCAAAATGTAGAAGGGCTCAGCATGAGGAAGAGGAAGTGATAGTGGGAATGAGGGTGGGGAATCATAAGGCTTGACGTGGTTGAATGTGATTAATGTGAAACATAGGGGATGTGAACAATACAGAGGAAAAAATTAATTTTGGCAGTGGAATGAATAAATTGGAAACTCTTAAGGGTAAAAAAACAGCTTAGCCTAGAGTATACACAATCTGCATAACACCTGGAAGGAGTCAACAGAGACTGAATATGAAAAGCAGAGAAAGGAAATGAGGAAAGTGGTCCTGTGGATCCACGAGAGGTCAACACCATTGATTCCAGGTGAGACAGGGCAATTTGACATGGAATTAAAGGATAGAGCCCAGGGTTAAGAAATCCTTGGAACAGGACTAACACCGATGTTGAGCTGAGACCCCAACTATCAGCCTATAAAGACACTAACACAGCATACTCATTCCTGAAACAAAATTATTATCTTGTGTATATGCAGTCTATACAGTCATACAGTTGTTCCCCACATTCTGAGTAAATAAGTTTATTGGGCCTCAAAGTCTCTTTGAAAAAAAGAGCCGCTCAGAGAATTTACACATCCACCCTGACGAAAATGTGCGTAGTCTATGAATGGGACATGTGCTCCTTCCCCTGGGTGGTGGCAACAGAAACTCAGCTGTCCTTCCAATGATGTTGGTAATATGAATCTACTGAGCATTTCTGAGCACTATCCATATGTCAGGCTAACTTTTTCACTTGTCTTATGCCATGTAATCCCAACAGCAACCTTTTAAGAGAGCAGCAATTATGATCCCACTTTCCAGATGAGGAGGCCAAGGTTTTGAAAGGTTCAATGCTCTAAGCCTGCACAGCTCTTAAGCAGGGATATAATACCCAGTCGCCCACTTTGTTCTCTTCGTTCCTATACTGTACTCTCCTGAGTACACATACGGAGGGATGGGATGCTGAATTCATCTTCATCCAACGTGCTCAACAGACTAAGAATGCTTAAATAATGTGGCTCCACTCTGTCAAGCATTTATTTTTATCACTTTGCAATTGAATGCTGTCCTAAACATGTTAGTTGTGTCACTGAAGGTGACAGAGGGTGGAGAAAGAGGGGAAAAATCCAGCTAGGGGGAAAGTGATGTGGTTGTCAGCATCATCAATTCACCCTACAATGATTGAAACCAATCCACTGAATATTTATTGACTGTGTGCCACACTCCATGCCAGGTATTCCCATGTAAATTATTTTACTTACACAGACATTTAAAATATTTTTTCAAGTTGGTATTATTACTGCACTGTTCAGAGAGCAAACCAAAATAACCTTGCCATCAAGAAAGGGAGCTAAGACTCAAACTAAGCTCCATCCGACTTCATAGTCTAAGGTTTCTCCAACAGATCAAAACTGACACATTAAAATCAAGAATCCTATGCTCTGACATCTTTTCTATGTCTCCAAATTTTCTGCCATGTGTGACCAATTAGCACAGTTAGCTAGAACATGGTGCTAATAAGACCAAGGTCAGAGGTTCAATTCCCTCATGGGTCTGAAACTTGATGCTTCCTTCCCGGAATCACGGGCTGTGGCCTGCACCACAGCTGGTCCCCTCCCAGGAGCATCATACTGGTCATAAATGCAGTTGAAAAAGTCTTGCTGAATCATGGTAACTCCATCCACACCATCAGAACAACTCAGAACACAGGATGTAATGACAGTGTGACTATAGACATAAACGAAGACCAGCATTGTTATTAATTGAATAAATTAACAATTTTGTCTACATTCTATAAGTTTTAACTGCACTTTTTATGGATCGGTGGAGTGGTGATTTTATTTTAAAAAACTCATGTATACTAAGAGAGATTCTAAAATTTCAAGATGTTGAATGACATGTGCAGTAATGCCCCAATGGCATAAACTCATAAGGAAATGAGTTATTTTGTACATGTAAATTACATTCAGATAGTGGAAGTGTCTCCTTAGTACCAAGACATTTTTATATTAGAAATTTTGATAGAAATCTTTCTAAGTGGAATTCACATTTTCCTGACTTCTTAAATAGAAAATATGGGACATAATTTATTCCAGACATCTGTTATTTACCAAAAAAACCCCACACAATTTAAACAAAGTGATTTTTTTAATTGAAAATAAAGGAATGGGTAAAGATAAACCAACATGGAAAATTAAGGTTAACACCAGACAAGGTGGAATTTATGCTTAAAGTAACAGCAGGATAAAAAGCAATATAATGATATAAGATATATTTCCCAAAGAAAATGCAATAATCACAAACCTATGTGCACCAAATAATATAACAACTTCACTGAGTCCCAGCTTTTCTGGCCTTCTTGCTATTCCTTAAATAAGCCAAAGTAATTCCTAATTTAGGATACAGTCCCCTCTGCCTAGAACTTACTTCCTCTGGGGCTTGTATTCCCACCTTACTCAGTTCTCTGCCCAGATATCACTCACCTAGTGATGGATGACCACTTTATCTGATTTTTCACCTAAGATTCTAATCTTTCAAGTTGTTCAATAACTGATCTTCTATATAAGAGGTCGCATTGCTGTGGAAAAAAATTAAAGGTAACCAGAGTCCTGAATCCAACTACCTAAATTGTATTAGGTTTAGAAGATATATCTACTAACCTCACAATCCTCTAAGCAACTGTAATCTTTATTACCAGCCAAGATTTTAGACAAAAAAAAAAACCATAGATGGGATAAGCCCACAGACTCACCTTTGCCCCTTTTTCTCGATAGTTAATCCTGATCTTGTCTAAGTTCTTAAACCTTAAGCATGAGAAAAGTCATAGAAAGAGGAATGCAATGAAAAAAGTCATAATTCTTTCTATACTACTTTCCTGTGACAGTTATAACCAATTACCACAAACTTGATATCTTAGGACAACAGAAATTTATTCTCTCACAGTTCTAGAGGCCAAAAGTCTGAAATCAAGGTGTCAGCAGGGTCCCTCCAAAGGCCCTAAGTGAGAATCCACTCCCTTACCTCTTCCAGTTTCTGGTGGCTGCTAACAATTCTGTGGCTTGTGGCCACATAACTTCAGTCTGTGCCTTCATCTTCACATTGTTTTCTCCTGTGTGTGTGTGCGCGCGCATGTACATACACACACATGGGTCATATCCTCTCTACCTTTCTCTTACAAGGCCATTTGTGATATCCTACAAGTGGATAATGTAGGGTCACCTCAATTCAAGATCCTTAACGTAATCACATGTGTGAAGATCTTTTTTTCTAAACAAGGTAAACGTCACAGGTTCCAGGAATACAAACCTGATATCTTTGGAGCCACCATTCAGCCCACTACACTTTCTAACTCTAGATGGTGGCGATGGAAAGGATAAATGGATTTAGGAGACATTTAAAACAAAAAACTGGTAACATACCATGGGTACAGGGGACAGGGAGAGATAGATATCAACAGTAAGCCTTAGATTTCCAGGTTTTCTAATACATAATTTCCTGTTCTTTGCAAGAGAACAGTGAGAGAACACTAGGCTGAGTCAGAATGGCCATCATTAAAAAGTCCACAAATGATAAATGCTGGAGAGGGTGTGGAGAAAAGGGAATCCTCCTATACTATTGGTAGAAATGTAGTCTGGTGCAGCCGTTACGGAAAACAGTATGCAGATTCCTCAAAAACTAAAAACAGACTTACTATACGATCTAGCAATCCCACTGCTGGGCATGTATCTGGAGGGAACTCTAATTTGAAAAGATATGCATTCCAATGTTCATAGCAGTACTATCTATAGTAGCCAAGACATAGAAACAACCTGAATGTCCACTGATAGATGACTTGGATAAAGACGTTGTGGTATATTTATACAATGGAACACTACTCAGTCACAAAAAAAGAATAAAATAACACCATTTGCAACAACATGAATGGAACTGGAGATTGTCATTCTAAGTGAAGTGAGACAGAAAGAGAAAGAAAAAGACCATACAATATGACTCACATGTGGAATCTGAAAAAAAAAATTCACACACATATACACATACATACACAAATGTTACAAAATAGAAACAGACTCATAGACATAGTAAACAAACTTATGGTCACCAGTGGGGGTGGGAAGGGATAAACTGGGAGTTCAAGAATTGCAGATACTAAATACTATATATAAAATAGATAAACAGCAAGTTTCTACTATACAGCACAGGGAACTATATTCAGTATCTTATAGTAACCTATAATGAAAAAGAGTATGAAAAGGAATACATGCATGTATATGTATGACTAAAACATTATGCTGCATACACAAGAAATTGACACATTGTTAACTGACTATATTTCAACTACCAAAAAAAAGGAAGAACACTAGGTTGGAGGCAGAGATAGAGAGAGTCGTGTTGTGAGACTGACTCAAGATATACTGAGTTTGGAGATAACTCTGAAATCCCAGGTATCCCAAAGCTGATGTCAGTGTGATTTAATGTGAGTCTAGCACTCAAAAGAGCTCACAGGAAAGGTCTAGTTCAGACATATAAATGTATGAGTCATCTGAGTTTAGGGAGTAATGAAGCTGTAAGCAAAGGAACATAACTGGTTATGTAGGGCCTGGAATATATACAATTTGGGGACTCTAAGAACAGTAATACAAGAGTATCAAATTGGGCACAGAAGTAAATATTTATGAATTAAGAAACCATAACAAACTACAAATTTTACAAGGCTGAAAATTCCACAAGCATCACAAGATCCAGAAAAATGACCTAATAGTTCTTATTAATTAGCTACCTGATGCACCTCTCAATTTAAAAAAAACTCTCTTCCACGTTTTAGTCTGTACGTAACTTAATAGTCTTTTCTTACAGCAATATAGTGTTTTTCATTAAACAGTAGTGTAATTTCTCTAACATGGTTAACTGAAATTGGTCTCATATTATTGATAACTGGGAAACATAAAACGTGTGACTCCACATACAGATACATTTGCCTTTGTACTACTGCTTCAGGTTCATGCCCTACAATTCAAGGATTCTGACAAATTTTATTTGACATCACCTTTTTAAAAAAATAATAAAAATATATGGTGCCTTCATAATTGTATACCCTGTACCATCAAATGTATTTCAGACAGGAAAGAAATTCTATTTTTGTCGTAGCATCAGTAAGAAATTAATCCTCTGCTTCAATTTATGTATTTGATGATTGGAAAATTTTCCCTTAGACTAGCTTTTGGCTCCATAGAGTTTTAAACCTTGTATCTCCTCCACTACCCACATCGAGTCCTGGGTGCCAAGGAAATACTCATGCCTCTGTGGAGCCTCTAGCTTCTTCCTTTGCATCACCATGCTGAGCGAGATGGCAAAATGGGCATTAGGAATAGGCTGGTGGCCATTCCTACACCAGAACGATGAGCAGTGACTTAACTATACACATGGTGACCTAGAATCACATCTGTATATTCCACTAGACCCAAATTAAATGAATTCCCAGGTCTTTCCCTTAGCTATATCCAAAAACTGCCAGTATGTAGTCACCTGCGTTTGCAGAAACACGCAGACATGTGACCACACTGCCATGGTGCCTCCCAGGTCCTTGAAAGTTCTGATATGAGTAAATGAGAGTCTTCAGTTTCATCAGCTTTGCAGAAACTTCATCTCCCATTCTAGGTTTGTATGAGGTACCTCTGGAGCAGGGCACCTCTGCTTTGGCCCTATTGACAATCGGGGCTGGATAATCCTTGTTGTGGGGGGCACTGAAGGATTTTTTTAGCAGCATCACTGGCCTCTACCCATTCAACACCAGTATTATTCTACCCCCCACCCCAGTAGGGATACCCAAAATATCGCCAGATATTGCCAGATCTCCCCTGAAGGGCAGCAGTGCCCTCTGTTGAAAACCACTGCTCTAGAGACAAAGTTCAGAGGAGAATAATATGTTTATTTAGTGAAGTCTTATCGGGTACCTATTATGTTTAAAGCCCTATGGACGGTCACTTTGCCCAAGGCCACGGTGCAGTTGGGAAGGGAGATGATTAACAATAAATTTCAGCAGGATGCATTAAGAGCCACAGGGTAGATCTTGAAGACACTGTGGGAACCCAAGACAAACTTCTTTCCTACTTCACAAGGCTACTGGAGCGATCAATGTGATGACGATTGTACAGACGAGATTACTGTGCATCTATTCCACCAAAGCATTTCTTTACGTTGGCACAATATAAGCTGAACACAGAGAGGGAATTACAGGAAACACTTCAATTAGCCATAACAGTCACTATTCACAAATCTTGAACAAGAAACAACACAAAATTGTATTAATCATGAGGAAGTGGAGGAATCCATCTCCTCTTTTACTCTGGCAGTTACGTTCCTTACACCATGCCAGCCACGCTCATATCTGAAGTCTACAAATACGTAGATTGAGTCTTTCCTAGGAGAGGTTGACAATTTTATTCATAGAAGATTTGCCACAAGGGTTTATCCCAGCTAAATGGAGCAGGGAGGGGGGAGCCTAAATCAATGAAAATTTAGCTTGTGAAGAGCACTGTATATAAATTAAAAGAAAAAACTCACCTGATTTGACACAAATCATTCCTCTAGAACTCTTGAGATAACCCTGGTATTGTTCTTACCCCATTGTGTTTTCCCTTCCAATCAATTATTAAACCTATTGACAACAAAATAAAAGAACCCCAGGGTACACTGAAAATCTGGGCCTATTTCACTCAGGGTGTCATCTCAACTATCAAATGTATTTGTTCACAAAAAACCTTGGAATAGACAATACATCCCTTTGCTGAGCTGTTTACATTTCTGTAAAATTAGTAATTGGAAAGGGAATGTCACTAATTCCCATTTCCCCATTAGAAAGTTACTGCCGGGTCCTTTATCAAATTGAACACTATGTAACTGTGCTTGGCAGAAACGAGTTAACCCATTAGCTCTTCTTTGATTGCACTTAATCACAAGAGCCCCTTAAAAGCATCTTCCTTTAATCTTTTTCTTTACCATCATGCTTTATTTTGCTGATCTTATCTTAATTTGGCCATTCAGCCCTCTCCTAGAGGGTGCTCTGTGGCCCTCACATGGATTAATTAATCAATTATTACAATAATTTCCACCTATACAGTGCTTGATATTAAAAATTTCATTTTGGTATTGCCGAGAGGTAGCTTAACATTGCGGTTTTTAAAGCAGTGTTTTCTCAACATTTATTAGAAAAATAACGTCACTAATGCATCGAACCCATGATTCCAGGATATTGTTGCTAGTGGTGAGGTTAAATTTATTTAAGTTTTAAAAAATCAGGAAAATAATAATGCAGGTGTTCCATGGATGGAGCAAAAAAAAAATCATTGCAGAGGTTGTGGAGTGACTGATATTTCAGAGATCATAGGAAAGAGCCAGGGCTCTGGGCTGAAATCTCCTATAACCCACCAGGGCTCATAGACTTGGACAAGTCACAGGTTCTCATCTCTGAATAGGGTTAATCACATTCCTAGTGTTATAGTGATGATTAAACCGGATAATCTTTGCCTGATATATAACCACACAGGAAGTTTCAGGTCAAGAAAAAAGTTATTACTTTGCCATGTAGTATCACTGTATACACGCACGCACGCGCACACATAGGAGCACACACACACATACACACACTGCCGTGCCATTTTAACTGAACAAAGTTGGCCTATAACCAAATTCACAGGCTTTTCCCACCCACAAATTGACCAGTTAACTGGGGGGGAAAAAGTCTGAGTCAAATTCAGTTGAAACAAGTCCACAGCATTAGTCAGTTGGCTAGTTAACTGATTTTAGTTATTTAGGTAATGAGCTAATTAGTTACTATTAAGATTTGGTTTTGGTTCAGGGTCTAAAAATCTTAGCACTACTGACATTTTGGGCCAGACAGCTCTTTGCTGTGGAGTATCCTGTGCACTGCAGGGTGTTTTCCAGCCCCCCAAGCTTCCACCCACTCGATGCCAGTAGCACCCATCCACCCCTAGTTGTGACAACGAAAAATGTCTCCAGATAGTGTCATGTGTCACCTGGGTGGAGAATCACTGCTCTAGTCCCAACTTCCAAATGGTTTACATTAACATTAATATAACCTCCTATCTACTACTCACCTTTAAATCTCATTTCCCTGCAAGACCTACTTCTATTAATTCTGGAGTCTTCACATGAATTTAAGAACTAAACTGAGTATGGAATTTTAAGCCTTGCTAATAATTTTTTGTAAAGAATAGAATTACTAATTGTTCTTCAGTTTAATTGTTATTTTAAAATTACTGCCTCAATTACTAAATTTTGTGTGTTGGGGGTGGAGGGGCAGGTGAGTAGGGAGGTGGGTCTAAATTGTACCAGAAATTACAAAAGTGTAAATTAGTAGCTTATGCCCAAGTTTGGAAAATGAATATCTAAAACTTTGAAAGTTTGAGCTAGGGAAGCTAAGTGGAGAACTGAATTCACCAGACGTACATGTGTGTGTGTGTCTGTGTGTCTGTGTGTGTGTGTGTGTGTGTGGGTGCGCACGCACACTTCTAGTTCCCTTTATGGAAAGTCTGACTCCTTTTCGGGTGTTGATCCTGGCTGATTCACCAAAACCAACATTCTGGTGGGCAAATTTGGAAAAGCTCATGAGGTTCAGGATCAGGAGAGCAGTGAATCCCACAAAGTCCGGAAGTAGAGGCCCTGACTCTTGTACCACAGGGCCACATGACCCAAGGTGTTTGAGGACTAAATTATAGTCTTGACATAGGTGGCCTGTGACCATGTTGAGGACATGCAGCTTCCTGGAATAGCAGCAGCGACCTCTTGAAAGATGGCCGCCAAATCTTTAGTTTTGAAAGTTATTAATCTTTACATGAAATTCCTAGTCAGCGGCAGGGGGAATATTAGTATTATTTAATTTCATTCAAATCACACTACAAAAAAAAACAATTAAGGTGAATAATTATGAAAGTAAGGTCAACTCAATTTTCTATAATAATGTTTTTTGTTACCAGGCTCATTATTGCTAATTCCTTTCATAATCTTTGCCATCTAACCTCATTTGTTTCGTTTATAAGTGGCAAGAAATGCACATCATCAAACAGCAATGAAATCAAGACAGCAGTGTGTCACCTGGGTGATGCCTGGAGAAAGTAATTATTGTCTCTAGTTAACCTTTTAGGGAGAAACTCATCTGCATAGTCCCAATTCAGGTGTTACATTTGTCAAAGTGAAGTTTTCCTCTTTCCATTCTGGTTTGCCAGAAGTTGACGTTTCATCCTGCTGTTCGAAATACTTACAAACCAAATGAAAAAGCACTCAAGTAGTTTTTAAATGGGCTTTTAGTGGAACCCAAAACACACACATACACCACATACAAACACACACAGAGTCATTTTTTTAAATGTTCAAAATCATCTTGCTTATACTGCTTTTTAAAAAAAAGACCTTTCATCCTCATTACCAAGACACTCATATTTGAGGTCCTAAGGACTTAATTTGCCCCAATTATATACTTCAAACCTGTACTGTTTCAGTTTATGAAGAGTCTCAAAATTTTTACTAAGAGTGGCCTATTTTAAATACCTCATGTCTTAGACAAAGCTATTTCACTGCTAGAAAAGTGCTCCAACACAGGGAGAGCAAACTTTTAAGTGACCCACATCCCCACCCTACTGATAAAAATACTTTGAATATCACCCTTTTTGTTGATCACTAAAGAAACATTCAAGAACAAACAAACATAGCTCCTACGCTCTTGTACCCCACAACATGTTAATTTAATAAACATACAAACAAATAAGGATATGACTACCAGTTATAATAAGTGCATTCAAAGCAACAGATAGTGTCTTCGTCTGCTTAGGCTGCTCTCACAAAATACCTAGACTGGGTGGCTTAAACAAGACATTGATTCCTCATAGTTCTGGAAGCTGAAAGTCCAAGATCAGGGTGCCAGTGTGGTCAGATTCTGGTGAAAACCATCTTCCTGGATTTCAGATGGCCCCCTTCTTTGCTATTTCCAAAAATGGTGGAGAAAGAGAGGGCTCTGGTCTTTTCCTCTTCTTATAAAGGCACTAATTCTATCATAAAAGCTCTACTTTCATGATTTTAACTAAACCTAATCACCTCTCCAAAGCCCCACCTCCAAAGATCATCGTTTTGGGGATTAAGGCTTCAACATAGGAATTTCCAGTAAGAGACAAACATTCATTCCATAGCAGACAGGACAGAGGAATACGGAAAAACTGAGGACTGTAGAGGCCAGTCAGAACCTCCCCCATATTCCCCTGCCAACTCATGGTGCCACCTGCAGCCTGGTGGGCAGTTCCCGCACACACCAAGGGCCTTCTACCTCTAGCAACTGCCTCTCTCTATTATTCTATGGCTTTCTCTGATGCAGAATCATGCTCAGTCCATGAGAGAAAAGGCCGGAAGTGCCAGATAATTAACACCTCCAGGGGTGACCCTCAGCCAATGAGGAATGAGTTGGTGGATAACTATCCCGGTTTCCTGTCCCATTACTGGAACTACTCTGAAGAGGTCTCACAAAGTCTCCTAAAGACTCCCCGGCAGGACTGAGTTTGAGTTGCCTACAGTACAAAATTTCTCATTACTATCACCTTTAATTGACTCTCCCCTTCCCTTACTCCTCTGATTCCTGAGATCACCTCTGAAATAAACTACTTGGGTCTGCCTTTGTGGAACCTACACTAAGATCAGGAAAAGAGAAGGTATAATTTAACCTGGTCCATGAAGGAGGAGAAACAGCATTCCCTGTGAGCATATGGGCGGCGGAAGTATTTCATGGAAGAGGAAGCAACAGCTTGGCCAAACATCCTGAAGGCGGAAGCAGATATTACATTGGAGCATCTAGAAAGAGGCAATACAGCAGAATCACAGTAAGCAGTGTGAGATGGGCTCAGACTCCGGCAGGCGCCAGACCAAGCAGAACCTGGTAAGCCAGAGGAAGAAGTTAGGATTCTGTTCTAAATGTAACTCCGTTTCACAGATGAAGAAACTGAAGATTAGAGAGGTTATAGCACAAAATTAAATGGCTAGTAAAGGCTTGAACAAGAATCTAAAAAAATGGGTGATTTGAATACAGATCTCATATTTTTTTAACCACTCTTCTACCAAACCTAATGCTAAAATAGCTTAAACCTGTATTTCCCTTCTGATTTATACCAGACTGGCTACCCTTTCTCTTTTCACACTTTCCTGACAAGAGTCTCTGCCAAGTCCCACTGCCCACATGACAGATAATGAACTCCGTTTCTCATATCAGCTAAAAGAGCAGGGCACCTGTATTCCTAGCCAATTTCTGGCACATCTTTTTGCAACATCAAGATATATGGCCTCTGTAAATTTTCAGAGACATATTAACGTTCACCTCCATAATGCCTTAATTGTACAGAAACCATTAGACAAGAGTGTTAAGGTGACAAAGGGACCCATGCAAATGGTTAAGAAAGAGAGCGAGATGCCTAAATTAAGAGGGGTGAAGGGTCCAGGACAGTCTTTCATGGGGGAAAAGATTCATGGAGATTCGCTGTCTTAACAAGAATAGACTGCCTCATAAATTATCTCGATATGATGCCAGTAAGTCAAGGGGAATTTTTTTAAAGTAGGAATTTGCAAAAGGTTAAGTTAAAATGAAGGCTGAACAATTATTTTTGTCCTCCTGCCTAGCAGGGCTTCTGCTAATGTTTGTGTACAGAAGTGATAACGGCAGGATACTTCAAAGCCTTTTCAGGGAAAATCATATCATTGGTGAGAAAGGATTTGATTTTGTAAAAAGCTTACATTGTAAGTGATATGGAAAATAAAGAGACAAGATTGCATGAGCTAAGTGCTTTATTTTTGTTAGTGCTGGTGGGGTTCCACAGATCCTCATTGTGTCCATAATTGGGGTTTTAAAAGTGGGAATAGAGAAGTATGTGTTTTCTTTTGTCTGTGAAGATGGCAGTCCTGACCCACCAGTGGAGGGCCATGCACTTTAGATTTTGTTTCCAGAAAAGAAGAAAGATTTCCTCCAAGGACGCCTGATTCTCTTGGCAGGGCCATCGCATTTGATTAGGGATGGACCATTTTAAGTGTAACATGTCAAGTTTGCCCTCATGCTTTATTGGTCCCCTTCCTTAGGTACCTTGACTAAATTTATAGAGAGGAAGAAGTTGAGTAAACTGGAAAAGAAATAACTTCTACTCTGGTAGACTAGAAGCATCACATGAGCAGAGGGCATATATCCTATTTATTTCTTATCCTGAATGCCTGACCCCAGACACATTGGATATAGGAGTTACAGTCACTGCAAGTAACATAAATCCCACTGTAACTTAAATTAAGGAAAACAATATTCTTGCACAACTAGAAATCTAGAGGTGGGGTGACTTCTGGAGTCAATAATTTCCTCCACAACACCATCCCAGAGCCTATGCCATTTCAACTTTTCTCTCATGTGGGCTAGGTCTACAGGTCAGCTTCCTTTGAGGTTTCAAGAAGATTTCTAATTGTATTTCTTTCTAAGAGCAAGAACAGCTTTCCTGGAAGCTTCCTAGAAACTTCACTCAATATTTCACTGCCCAAAATGCTGCATATGCCTATGCCTGAAACAAATTCACAGTAGAAAGAATGGACGAACATAAATGGATTAGACAATCAAGACCTGCCTCTGGGTTTATAGATGCAGCAGCCTCCTCCCAAACACATAAAGGAGGTGGACAGTTGTAGAAAGTCAACAGCTCCATTAGGAAGAAGGAATGGAAGGCAGGGAGGGAGATTTTGGTAATCAAAAGTCTCTGCTAAAATGAAACATTTCAGTAACTGTCTATTTTTAAAAAGTGAATGAATAAATGAGTCTCTCTTATGTCATCCATTATTTTCTTGTTTGGGAGAGTTGATTTTACTTGTTTTGAGCATTAGTTCTTTTTGCCTTTCCAGCAGTTACTCCCCTTTCTTCTCATAATAGCATCCCCATTTCCCCTTGAAAATCTCATAGGCTTCCTCATCAGTCCATATGGTTGTATTGGTGCTAACCTCTACCCAGATGCATACAGACACATGTCCCAAATATGTCCCATTGGTATCTTCCATCTCTCTCGCCATACCAATGGGTTCACATGAAAAACTGAACCAATGAGGATTAATTCAAAGAAACTAAGGGAAAGGTGAATTTATCTTCCCACTAACATTAGTAGGTATTTGGAGCTTTCATATGTAATCCTGGACAGTATTTGTTTGTATTGGGGAGGTTGGGGGAGATACATGAGAGTGAATCCAACATAGAGGAAGAAAAACCAGGAAGTGGGGAGAAGCTAAATCTTGACAGTTTATAGACTTTGGATCTAGGCATGTGTGGATGAGCTGAATAAGTATTTCTGAACTTTTGGGTCGAAGAATCCAGTGCACTCCTTGTTTTCCCTTGAAGTCAATTTGGATTGAATTTCTGTCTCTTGCAACCAAAAGAGTAGTGTCTAATATACTTCTTTATTCCAACTATTTTATGTTTCCTAAGGGCTGAGGCTCTGACATATTCATCCTGTAATTTCCATAGTCCCAGTACATAGCAGAGGGTTTCCCAATGTTTTTTTTTAATCATATGAGAACTCCTTCTAAATACAAAAAATATTAACAGACCTCCACATAGAGTGGTTTTGTTTTTAAATATCTCTTGAGTGCAAATATACATAGTGACAAAAAGCTACTCTAAAACTAGGGATACTTTTGTTAAATGAATTTGTATTTTATGACTCACGAAGCCTTCTATCTGCATTTGATAATGATCACATATAATGTGCAAACTGCCTATGTAGCCTAAGACAAATTTTGGTCCAAGCATGAACTTGTGGTTTATGAATTTAATAACTGCACAAGGGGATCGACAGACCATAAAATGCTCCTAAGAGCCCTCCATGTCTTCAAAAGAACTAGCATAGGCATGAATAAAAGGAAATAATGCTTATGCCCTAAAAAAATAAAAATGACCCGTGGCTCAACCATTCTGTCAAGGATGCTGAATGTATCTTCTCAGGGATTCTTTTTGAGGAGGAAAGAAGTAATACAACATATTAGGAACTAGAGGAGGAGGATTGGCAGCATCACTCAAGAGAATGTTTATTGAGGTTTGTTAATGAGAAGCCAATTCCAGTGCCAAGACTATATCTGCTAAGGGCAGGGCCTCTGTAAAATACTGCCATAAACCTTTTTAAAACAATTTCTACTGTTCATTCTGAGAATATGCAGTGTAATAATACAAATATTCCAGAGTAGCAAGACCTCTCTAAGATATAGAAACCTAGAGATAAGTTTCCAATACATTGACGTCACTAAAATCATCCATCTGCTCTCTGTTTATATCTTCACAGTTTATTTGTGGCAGATATTGCCCATCCTATCCCATCACTCTCACTGCAAAGAAGCTATGCAGTTTGGATCCAGAGCAGTCCTCTGATTGGTGGTCCTTGTCACATGATGGGCTCAAGTTTGCTCCTATCAGAGTGAGGCCCAGGACAGTTGCTCT
This sequence comes from Vicugna pacos, assembly GCF_048564905.1. Lineage (NCBI taxonomy): Eukaryota > Metazoa > Chordata > Mammalia > Artiodactyla > Camelidae > Vicugna > Vicugna pacos. The sequence continues at coordinate 38,717,719 of NC_133005.1, read as the reverse complement.
GAGAAGTGATTCTCTCTCCCTCTGATTGGGTGTGAATAAGGTAACGGGCAGCTCCAGTTACTAACGGCAGCCTTGAAGAAATCCAGGGTCAGGATAAAGCCAATCCAGATAAGATGGCAGAACAAAGATAATCTCAAAAAGAAATGAAGATGGAGTCCTGACTCAGCTTGCCTTGAAGACTGCACTACCTCTAAATGCTTTGAACTATGTGAGTCAATAAATCCCCTTTTTGTTTAAGCTAAGGGTCCGCAAACTACACCCAGTGAGTCAAAGTCAGGCCCACTACATGTTTCTGCATAGGCTGTGTGCTGAGAATGACTTTTACAAATGAACATTTGCAATCAGTTTGATGAGAGTGAACACTAACTTTGAATCCCAATTAAGGAAAACATTGTTCCCCTCAAAATAATAATTCCATTTTTCTCATGAGTAGCCCTGAATTATAAAAACTTGAACTCAATTACTATTGTTGTATTTTAACTTTCATCAATAATAACACTGTGGAAATTTGTTTTCTCTCTTGTTACATCAGTACCTACACAATATCCTCTGTTTTGTCTCTTGACCCACGAAGCCTAAAATATTTATTCTCTGTCCCTTTACAGAAACAGTGTACTAAATGTGTTAAGCTATTACATTTTGGTTTTCTACAATGTGCAAATGGAGACATTTTAAGTGGTATACTATTGCTTTAAGAGCAGAAATGAAATATGACCATTTTAGCTTCTAAAGTTTTCTGTTATATGAAAACTCAACCAGAGCAACCAACTAAACTGGGCAAAAGGGCCTACACTCCAGCCCCTCTCAGCTCCACTCATGCCTCAACAAGTAAACACTGTTCTCTGAGACAACTTTTTTCTATCCTTTTAATTTTTGATCATATGCTTTCCTGCCATCTCCCATAACCCTACTGAAAAGCAGAACTGAAAACTTAATACGGGATCATAATGCATTGTAAAGTAACTATCCTACTGTTCTTACTCCTTTTCTATCTAGCAGCATCCCCAATAATAGTGAGGCGTTCATGACATATTTTTCTTGAAATTAATTGGAACTGGGAGATTGCATTTTCTTGGAAGATAGCACTTTTCTCAGAGAAAAGCATTGAGAGTCAGAAGGTATGGGTGTGAACTGGTACAGCATTGATTCCCCTTCTTCTGGTAAAAGAGCAGGAGTTTTTCTTGGAGAACCACCACCACCCACTTTCACTCCTTGTAACTGGGTGCAGCTGATGGGACCACCAGCCTCCCTAGGGGCCTTGGGGTCCAAATCTAGCCATAGAGCTCTCTGGACCCAGTGACTGGTTCAAAGATGGGCACATGACCCAGCCAGGGCCAAACAGATACAGCCTCAGGACCTTCCTAGAATTATCTAGAGGGAGATGCTCTCTTTTCCAGTGGACTTAAACCTGGGATGATGTAAACTATTGGAAAGATCACCTGCCTGAGAAAAAAAGTCAATGCAGAGGAAAGCAGAGGGATAGAAAGAAAGAAATCAAGTGCTGGTAACGTCGTTTAAAGACATAGATTCAATGGTGCCTGAAGCTAGAGCTATTTGCCTGGACTATTCAATTACATGAGCCAATAAATTCTTTTTCTGCTTGAGCCAGTTTAAGTTGGGGTTTCTGTCACTTCCAATGGAAACATACAACCACTATCTAATGTGGTGGCTGTCTTGGGTTGGATTCTGCAAAAAGCAAGCCCTGAGACAGAGATATGAGTGCAAGTAACTTATTTGTGACATGCTCCCAGGAAGCACTGGTAGTGGGGAAAGGAATTAAGACAGGAAGGACGAGGCAGTTGTAATAGTGTATAATCAGGCATGCTAACCCTGAAGACAACTGGGGATCAGCCCTGCTGCGGAACTAAGAGACAGGGTAGAGCACGTGCTTCAGAGTTACTCTCCTTTGCATCTTCAGGAGCAAGGAAGCTGGAGTATTTATCCTCCAGTTGATATCCATCGTTGGCTGAGAAGCTGTTTCTAAGGGCGTTAGTGCCCCACCATTTCCAGCTGGCCTCTTGCATGAGAAGGCTCTCAGGGGGAGAGTGGCACAGGTGTGTGGGAGAACTCTGGGGCATGTGCTATAATGCTGACCGCTGAAGGGAACTAAGCAAGGCAACAATGCTGACTGCTGAAGGCAAATAAGCAGAGCACTCATCAAATCTGCTTCTCTGTGTCCACACCATGCCACAGTAATTACAGAAATAGCTGAGGGACTACCAGTGTAGTGGAGGACGTTCCCCACCACCTCCATCATTTAACTATTGTCACAAAAATTCTGTGCAACCTCAAAACTCAGGAACTTGGACAACAAGGATGTATTTTCTCAGGCTTCTGTAGGTTGACTGGGTGGCTGTAATCATGCTACAGGACCTTGCTACAGGTCCCTTGGGAGGGACACATGTGTGAATTCCAGGGTGAAGGGGAGGCAGCTACTCCAAAGGAAGCTCTCCTTACAGAGAAAGAGGAGAAAAAAGAGGGAAGCACAGCTTTCAAACTGCAGCATGCATCATCTGCTCACACCCCAATGGCCAAAAACAAGTCACATGGCCAACCACAAAGCCAGTGAAAGGGAAGGTACATTCTGCCTGGGTGGGAGGAACTGAAGAGTTTCTTGGCAATGGGTGTGGATGTGAGGAAGGGGCAAAGAGCTGAAAACAGGAATTCAATCAACAATATCCCTCAAATTTAAATTCTCTGAAAGCAAGGGTCTTCTCTGTTTTTTTTTTTTAACTGCTTTATCTCCAAGCCAAGCACAGGTAGGCACATAGTAGGCACTTCACACAGATATGCTTACATTCTCAATTCCGAAGACTGTACTTCAGATGAACTTTTGTAACACAATCCATTTCGGCATCAGGAGCTGCTTTGTAATTCGAGGACGCATGAAATATATCCTCCAGAAAGGTAATGGCACACGTGCTAGACTCTAAATCAGCCATCAACGAGCTACTATCATAGTCTCTTCAATGGATGATAAAAACGATGGCTTTGAAGAATGCCTTTGCCTTGCCAGAATTATGATTTGTTATTCATCTTGTGGATTTTTAAACAGAACCTTGTCCTTAGTATTCAAATTAATGACTCCAATGTATTTGCCTGGATTTAAAAAAAAAAACCATTTTGCACAATACACGTAATAGTTACATCTCTATGATAAACTTACTTGGTAAAAGCCTTCTCGATTTTATCACGTAGACAAGTAGATATCAGTAAATCAAACTCGAAAGCCGGAATGGTGGAGGGAGCGAGGCTTGCAAACCAGGCCATGAGGCAAGCCTGCAGTTCAACAAGGACAGTGGCAGGAAAAAAGGAAGAGGGAAAAAATTAACCAAAATGGAGGGACGTAAGAATGTTCCAGGAAATCGCCCCAGTCAGCAACCCGGTATCTCACAGTTTCCTGATTGGATTCATCAAAAACTCGTCTAGCCTGGGAACCATCTGATGAAGCAGTGTTATTAGTGGAAAGAGCAAAAATTTCTAACATAGTTTAGTTTTAAATTATGGATCCATCATTTCCTAGGAAAAACTGATTAAAATTTCCTATGCCTCAATTTCATCAGCTACACAATGGGAGAGAAAGTCAGGGAGCACAACTAGGGTCCTACCTCATAAAGATGTGAAGATTGAAAAAAAAAAATCACACACGTCATTCATCCTAAATGCCAGTCAACAGGCCCATGACAGTCTCCAAAAACATTTTCATGGGTCCATCCAAGGATAAGAAAAATACAGTGTTATGGGTTGAATTGTGCCCCCCCAAAATTATGTTGGCGTCTTCACCACTGGTATCTATGAATGTGATCTTATTCAGAGATGAGGTCCTTGCAGATGGAATCAAGCTAAGATGAGGTTGTTAAGATGGGCCCTAATCCAATATGATGGTGTCATCAGAAGAGGAAGAAACCACCTGAAGACAGAGACACAAGGAGAACACCACATGAGGCGAGGCGGATAGTGGAGGGACACAGCGATTAGCCAAGGGTCACTGGAAGAGCAAGGGAAGATTCTATCCGGAGTTTTACAGGGAGCACGGCGATTTCACACTCTGGCCTCCTGAACAGTAAAAGAATAAATTTCTATTGTTTTAAGCCACCCAGTTTGTGGTACTTTGTTATGGCAAAAACTGGGAACTAATAGATATACATGATAACAGTGAATCTTCAATTAAACAAAATTTTAAGTGACCCTTTTAAATTTTTTATTTCATTCTCTTATTCTCGTGCTAACAAGAAGTGTGCAGACAGGCAGTTCAGGGCTGATCCAGCAGCTCCCTCTGCTCCCCCTCATTGCCCTGATGTCCATCCTTGACTGCTCCTCCTCCAGGCCCTGAGTTACAAAATAGGTAGGAAAAAGGGAGGAGAGCTGGAGTGCAAAAGGCGCTTGCAGCCACCCCTTTCTAAACTTTTTATATTTTAGAATAGTTTGGACTCACAGAAAAATTGAAATGGCATTACAGGGAATTCCCATATACCCTGCATCCAATTTTCCCTCTAATTAACATCTTACATTAGTGAGTTACATTTGTTATAATTAATGAACCAATACTGATACATTTTTATAAACTAAAGTCTACACCTAATTCAAATTTCCTTATTTTTCACCTGATGTCCTCTTTGTGTTCCAGAGTTCCATCTAAGATACCCCATTACAGTTGAGTTATAATGTCTCCTTAGGATCTTCTCGGCTATGACAGCTTCTCAGATCTTCCTTGTTATTAATGACTTTGACAATATTAATAAATACTGGTCAGCTATTTTGTAGGTTGCCTCTCTATTTTTTTAGAAGTAAAATTCACATGACATAAAAGTAACTATTTTAAAGTGTACAATTTAGGACCATTTAGTACATTCACAAAATAATGCAGCCACCATCTCTGTCTGTTCCAAAACATCTTCATCACCCTCAAAGGAAACCTGGTACCCACTAGCAAGTCACTCCACATCCCCTCTTCTCCCAGGCCCTGCAATCTCTAATCTACTTTCTGTCTCTATGGATTTTCCTGCTCTGGGTATTTCATATCAATGGAATCACACAGTATGTGACTCTCTATGTCTGGCTTCTTTCATTTAGCGTATTTTCAAGATTCAACCATAATGTAGCATGTATCAGAACTTTATTCTTCTTATGGCTGAATAATATTCCATTGTATAGATATTACACATTATGTTTATCCACTCATCCGTCAGTATGCATTGGTGTGTTTTCCACCTTTTGGTTATTGTGAATGATGCTGCGACGAACATTTGCAAACAAGTTATTTGTTTGAATACCTGCATTCAACATTTTTGTATATATCAAGAAGTGGAATTGCTGGGTCAACTTTTTGAAGACCTGACAAACTGCTGTTGTTGTTGTTTTTTTTTCATAGCAGCTGCACCATTTTACAGAATTTTTTTAAATAGTAGGCTTTATTTTTTTAGGCCAGTTTTAGGTTGACAGAAAGACTGATTGGAGAATACAGAGAATTCTCGCATTCCTCGCTCCCTATATAGTTTCCCTGCTATTTACATCTTGTGTGGTACATTTGCAGAATGCCTTCTTTTCCCCCACATCCTTGCCAGAATTATGTTTTTTCAGAATGGCTTTTTAAATGAGATGTTTTCCCTATTTTATCATGATGGTAAAAAGACTTTTAAATGAAATTATAGTGATGTTGGATGGTAGGGGTGTGTGAGTGTAGGTGTGTGTGTCTGTGTGAGTTTAAGGATCTTACTTGACAGCCCAAGTTAGTACATTTACTGTTTTTGTTCCAACAGTGTACAAAATAATAATTTAAAAATCAAGGAATCACTCCCCAAAATAAAATGTGTAAGTCCAAGCTCAATACAGCGTATGCAATAAATGCTGCTGCTGGGTTCTGTGGGGATCCAGGCATGGTCAGAGCAGAGCTGTGCATTTTCATCTGCCAAGTTTCTGTGAACTCTGGGATGAACAGGAAACTGCACATCCTCCAGCCCTTCCCACCTCCCTGGTGTTTCGAGTTCATTGGCACGTGCTAGCGCTCACACCAAATCTCCAGCATTCCTCACTCCAGGCACTTTCTCCCACACGGGACATGTGCTTGAGGCAAAGACAACATGGAATTTTGAGATTTAGCAGCCCTAAGTCTGGTGAACTTAAGGGAAAGTCAATCAAGGCTTATCTTACTTGTGGGGATAAAGAAAGCCCCATATTTTAAAATGTGCTGCCTCTACCTCAACAAAATGTTCAGAGGATTTAAGAAATGGAGGACTGGGATGACCCCTTGGAATTTGTTTGCACTTTTCATAGAGGGAATGAAAGTGCTTAATGTTGGTACAAGTTCATTACCATTTTTCACTGTTAACTCTTGTCATTAACATCTTTTTTCATCTGAATCCTTCAGTGCTAGAGGTTCCTTTGTCTTTGTCCTACTTCTTAAAGTTCAGGGACCAGAATGATAGTCCAACCAATTCTTCTTCACTGCTCTGCAGGAAACATAAACTTTCGTGTTCCAGTAACTACTTTTTACACTATAGGCTTTATCCTTCAACAAATTAATCCCCACATATTATTAGACAGTGAAAAGTATATTTATGAAGAGGAGTATATTTAAGTGGCATCTAGTTAGACTTATTTTCTCTGGAAAAGACCCTTCACCACAACCCAAACTGTTTCCTTATTAATTTTAACTTTGCTTATTATTTCTGATTGGGTATAATCCTTGAGAAAACTCAGCTAGTCATTTTGAAAATATCTTTCAATTGTTTGGTTTTGTTTATAAAGTCTAAATTTCCATGTAGGATTGAACTTCGTGTTGTCTTTTTTTCCCCCCCAGATAAAGCCAGTGGAAATTCAAGAAGCTGGAAGTACAGAAATAAACTTTCTCCCTTTCATTTTATCATTCTCTCCTAAAGTTTTCATTGTCTCCCACGACATAGCGTCATTGTTTTAAAATCTCAGACAAGGCTAGAATCAGCTAGGGGTGGCCATTTTTCACTTTTCATTTAAATGTTCTAGTTGTTAATTTTCTCTTTTTCTCTTCTATTGGAACACGTATGTACCACTTCGGACGAACACACATACCTATGCAGAAGTTCACTCGCATACACCCATATGCATATTACACTCAGCATCCCGGCTATTCTTTCTTGGTTTGATTTGATGGGATATTTTAGTTCTGCTTATTTGTGACTCTTAAAAATGTGCTAAGCAACCTTTTAGTTACCTTGAAATCCACCGCTATGGGTATTTAACTGAGTGCAAAAGAAAGAAAATTAAAATAATCAATGAACGTAGTTTGCTGCCCAGTCAAAGTCATCAGCATTTAATTTACTCCTTCCCTCAAGCGACTGGAGTGAGCTACACTCTTGCCACTGCTGGTTAGCCCTAATGAAATTGTCTTCATACCCTGGGATGGCTTAACCATAGACCAATCTTAACCTGTTCATTTCATTCAAAACAAAAAAAGGGAAGGGAAGAACAGCTTGACTCCTAATTGATCACATTTTCTTAAACAGCAAATATCTAATTTTGAAAATGTTTCTTTCATTACTCTAAACCTGGTTCCAAATGGTAAGAATGGAACAGTCCAACCATATCCCTGGGCCAGCACCAGGCGCATGTGTCCTCAGACAGCGGATTCCAACTATAAGCACCTGGGACTCCTTGCAAGAGGGTTTTTGAAGCCTTCCAAATCCTCTCACATGGGGTGGGCTGGACACGCTGGGGAGTTAATACCTCTTGGGAGCAGCTCTCAACCAATATCTGCTGGGATTTGGTGGATAATTACCCCAGTCCTGTTGCCCCTCTGCTGGAATAACTCTGCAGAACTCTGTTCCATACTGTCTCTGTTGTCCAATGAGGCTGAGCCCCAGTTGCTCACAGTCATCACTTGCTGCAATATTCACCCTGTATTTATGCCTCCGCTTTCCTTTCTCATCTCCTACCAGTGCTTCTCGAGGTCAACTTCCACACAAACTACCTGCACTCAAATCTTTGTCTTGGCAGCTGCCGTTTTCAAGTCTCCTCACTTTGAACTACTTTATTCACTTTACTGCTAATCACATCACAATTCACCCCATGGTACCCAAGTAACAGAAAGACATTTCTATATATCTTCCCAAGTTGCTAATTTTCAGTGAGGGAACACCATCCTCAGATGAATTAGGTCTAAGTGCCTTTATTCTTAGGTGATACAGAAACCACTTTTAAATCTGGTTTCTGTCTAGGCTTCATTGCTTAACAAACATTTAACATTAACCATAGGCCAGGCATAGTGCCAGTTTCTGAGAATATCAAGAAATTCTCTGCCTGGCCCACCAGAAAGAGTTGTAGGTTTATATCTGACATGGCCATGAAAAGATTTTTAAATGGGTTCTATGTGATGTGATAAATATAACCAAGAGTTAACATGCCCTGGGACCCATTTCTTCAGGTACAGGGAGGGAAATAGCCTATCAAGACATCAACCTTATATTTGATTTTATATTTTATTTTACTAAAAAGGAACACACAATCTTAGATTTTATTTGACTAAAAAGGGCATTATTGGGAAAACTGGAAAAATATGAAAGAAGTCTGCATGTATATTAGATAGCATTGTATCAATTTTATTTTTATAATTTGATAATTACAAGAGAATAAGAGAATATGTTTTTAGTAAATACACATTGAAGTATTTAGGGGTAAAGGGATGTCATGTTTGCAACTTACTATTAAACAGTTCTGGAAAAAAAATTGTATGTGACATACTTAACTTGTATATGGGATATATGCATACATAACTGTCTAGCTACCTATACATTTATCCCAATAAATATAGACACATACATAGGCTATACGTCTGTGGCACAATATAGATTTAGAGATAGGTTAGATAAATACATTAAAGTGAGAGAATGAGAAGAAAACAGAAAACACATATTTGGGGAATCCCAGTAACATTTCCCTGAAAATACTTTGCACTATTCTTGCTTTTCTCTTTAAGTCAGAAGTTATGTCAAAATAATTTCTTTAAAAAGACAGCATTACCTTGTTCCCTTTTTAATTAGCAGTACACCTATTCATCATAGCTGCCTGGTCACATATTCTGGGTGACCCTTCCAGGGGCTAACTCATGGCCATTTAAGCTCCTCTAACTAAACAAAGGAACTGCTTACATTTTTGTTGGAAAAGAATCCCTTTATCTTGTACCTCAGAGTCCACTCAACTTTTGGATTCTCATGATAATTGCACAACTCTGTAAATGTATTAAAAATCAAAGGATTGTGCATTTAAATAGCTTAATTTTATGGTATGTACATTACACCTCAATAAAGCTATGAAAAATTAAAAAGAAAAGCCAGACAGACACCCGTTATCCCAAAAAAGGATTATGTTTCTGACTGCCTGGTCAAATCAGACAAGGCCCCTGTCACTTCTCTATCCTCATCCCAAGAAGAAACATTTCACCTGCTTTAAGATAGAAACCAGGATAAACAATAACCACATTCTCCGCAATGGGCAGGTACTCCCTGTGTCTGGCACCCCATGAGTATATTTTGTATACCTTGTCCCATGTAATCCCCACGTCTAACTGCAAAGTTTAAGATGCTTTTGTCTCCCACCAATATATAGTTGAGAAAGTTGAGGCTCTAACAGGCCAAAAAAAGACGCTCAAGGTTAACCAGCAAGCAAGTGGCACAGCTAAGACTCTAAACTAGCAAGAGTTGTGCCATCATTTCATCCTCCCCTGAAAGAAACATTCTAGGTACCTATTATGGACATATGTGTAGCTTCTTCTGATCTAAAATGAGGTCTTGTACATCAACTCACAACAAATTAGTAGACAGGAAAGAAATACAAGCACACTCATTTAATTGACAAAATTTAATCTATATCATAAAAATAAATACATATAATAGCTCTTACTGATTTAAAAGACAACCAAAAGGCTTCCTGTAGGTTGAATCTTTTTGAGTTATAAAAACAAAATCCATTTTCCTATCTCTGACATTCTAATAAAAAGATAAGGTTATGATTCTTGAGAATTATATAGATGATAAACACAAAAAGCCAAAAGACAGGGGAAAATGCAACAAATAAAATACCACACTGCAAAAAGCCAAGACAATCACCATGTCTAACCAGAGATAAATAAATTACGGTATATCCATAAAATCACATATAATGTAGCCTTGAAAAATCATGTTTTCAAAGAATACTTAATGACATAGGAAAATGCTCAAGATATAATTTAGTGAGAAAAGCAGGATATAAAACTGCATAGAGAATATAATACCAAATTCGTAAAAAATAACTATAAGCATATACATGCATATACATACAAATAAATATGTATATACACATCATGTGTGTGTGTGTGTGTGTGTGTTTGTGTGTGTGTGTGTGTGTTTAAGACAGAGAGAGAGAGCGAGCCTGGGAGAAAACTGTGCCAAAAATAATATTACCAGGGGTTATTGTTGGGGTAATTCATGAATTTTATTTTCTTGCTTACATTTTTATATATTTTGCAAAAATAAACATGATTTTCTTTTAAAATTAGAAAGAACTCCATATGAGATCACTCATATGTGGAATCTAAAAAACAAAAACAAACAAACAAACAAAAACAAAGCATAAATACAGGACAGAAATAGACTCATGGACAGAGAATACAGATTTGTGGTTACCGGGGGGGGGGTAGAGGGTGGGAAAGGATAGACTGGGATTTCAAAATTGTAGAATAGATAAACAAGATTACACTGTACAGCACAGGAAAATATACACAAAATGTTACGATAAATCACAGAGAAAAAAATATGACAATGAGTGTGTATATGTCCATGAATGACTGAAAAATTGTGCTGAACACTGGAATTTGACACAACGCTGTAAAATGATTATAAATCAATAAAAAATGTTAAAAAAAATTTACAAAAAGAAAAAAAAAATTTTAAACAGTACTTTAGAAGAGCACACTATTTTATTGCCAGAATAAATGATTTTGCCTTGTGGTAAAAAAAAAAAAATTAGAAAGAACAATATATATATAAATATTTTTAAGAAAAACATAGTGTTTAGAAAAATGCACTTTCTTTTTAATCTAAAATCTTACTCTGTAAAGAAACTTTTACCTAACTATGATATTTATGAGTGTATGTACAATATTTTATGTAGAGATTTGAGGTCTAACTTCTAGGCTCATTTTTCACCTTTGTTCCATTTGAAATCAATTGGAGAGGCACTCCCAGGATGCCATCTCTCCTCTCCAGCAGGATCCTAACTGCCAGCCCTGGATAACTCTGTTCAGATAAAATGAGGACCTTTTCGGTGTCCACTCCCTGACAGTTTTGAAAATTATTTAGCTTCTATGATGATGGATACTCTCTGCCTAAAATGATGGATGGGCCACATCTGAAAAAGGACGACATGAAGTTTGAAAAATGATACGAGTGCTGGTGGACAGACTTTTTTTTTTTAAAGAAAAGTTGACATAAGTTTGAAATATAGCATAGAGGACTGTTCTATCATTTTTCTCTCCTGGAAGAAATCCGTGGCTGTCCTTTATCAATACACTCTTTGGGGAAGAAAAACTATATTCAAGTTAAAATGAATTCTTTTCCCCTCCTTAAAAAGGACATGGTAGGGGGGAGGCGTTGCCTAGGAATGAATTCGTTAATTCACTCACACAACAGTTTATTGAGCGCCTATTATACAGAGGTTATCAGTTAGAAACTGAGATATAACGATGAACTAGATGCAAGCCCTGCCTCTGGGGATCCTAGAGCCCAGCAGAGACACGAGGTAAATAGATCATTAGAATCCAACGCAGTATGATGGAGGATAGACGGGGGTCTTTGCAGAATGGGATGAAAGTCAGTCTTGTTTGGGGAAGAAGGATGTCCGAGCAGTCTTCCCTGAGAAGATGACATCTAAAATGGGTCTTTTTCAATGCTCAAATGTTTTTCTTACCCCCTTGGCTAAATTTTGATTATCTGCCCAGGAATCATCCACTTATCAACACAGAAGCAAACCTTTTGCTGTGAACCATGTTACCTTCTCAACAATTCTAGACCACCAATCAGCTGCAGGTTGGCACGTGCCCAGACAATTCCAGTTACTTCAACAGATTAACTTTCAAATGTTTCATCAACATCAGCAAAGCAAGGATTTGCCCCAAAGTTGAGCTAGTTTCTCTCTTCTTCCCCTGCTCCCTTCCCCCACGATTGTGTAATACAAACTGATGTCACCAAGGTATTTATTTTCCTAATGGGAAGTTCAGGCTTGTGTTCATGTGACTTCAGGTGGTAGGCTGTATTGTAAGAATACAAACTGAACTACGGGATGCAGGACTTGCCTCACACCCAGGCCCCGAGGACATGCAGCAGCATCCAGCAGGAGCCCTGGGTGCCATGGTGGCTCTGCGGGCAGTGCCCTCCGAAGCCGGCATCCTCCATGCTCTACCCTGCACTCTGGCAGTGTGATGCCTCAGCTACTCTCAGCCTCTGTGGACCTACAGTGCACGTTCTACCCTTTAGTCATCAATTTCAGGCCTCCCTGGCCACGTAGCACTTGCTCACTCCTTTCTCTCTATACCCACTTACTTGCCCAAATCAAGTTCAGAGTACCCCTGTTTTTGCAGCTAAAAGAACTTGACTAGAAAACTTGCTAACACAATGCAATCCTTTTATATTGCTATTGAAATTATTTTTTATTTTTTTAAAGCATGTTACATGTACAAAACATACAGGTTTTAAAACTCTTAATATTCTACCAGCCAAAACCAGAAATATTCTTAGGGGGGTAATCACTCTGTTTAAGAAAATGCTCTGACTCGAGGGTGTGGGTAGCCACAGTGGGTCAGACAGAGCTAAACTGTATGTCTTAGAAAGGATCAGAAAGTCCTACAATGCACAGGACAGCCCCAATGAACAAAAAAATCATCTGACTTCGAACATTAGCAGTGCTGAAGCTGAGAGCTCAGTTGCTCTATTTTAATGAGCATGATGCTGGTTCAGTTTTGGTTTGCTCTAGCAGGCTACGAACTCCTGGAGAGCTGGGGTCATATCTTACTCACCCTTGCAACCAATTCCTCAGCACGGAGGAGGCCTCAATACACATTTGCACAGGTCATTAAACATGAGTAAATAAAGAAACTCTGCTGCCCTCACCTGACAATGCCACATGGAGTTGTCCATAAAGAAGGAATGCACTGTAGATCAACTCCTGGATTCCCAACAACTGCCCTTGGGATGTTTGGTTGGAGTTCACACTGAAAGCACTTGGGTTTTTATTTTGTTGTTGTTGTTACTCTGGCCACATCACTAGAACTCTGAAAATCCCAACTATACCCTCCAAATTTAGTGATAAGTCATCTAGCTATTATTATTTAATGCTGTAACCAGGAGACAAAAATCTCCATTTATTTCTCACAGACTAAATGATTTGGGAAGCCACTGAAAAAGAACAAAGTTTTTTTTTAAGAAAATTGCAGGGAAAGAAGGATAAAGAGGAAAAAGGAAAAATATGAAGCAACAGAAGAAGCAGGGACAGCACAGAATCCTCCAGCCACGATCTCAGTGGTCTCCGGTCATCAGGGTTACCAGGGGCAACCTTCAGTGGGTCTTCAGACACATTTGGGTCTTACTATTACATAGATCTCACTACAACACCAGTACTTGCTTCACGGAAGACCAAATGAGGAAATGCATACAAAATGCTTTGAAGGTACCTAGTACATGATAAATATTTACAACATATTCATTACTGTTGTCACTCCTACTACCATTTAAGAACATGAAAGAACTTGTTCTTGACTTTTTTCATGGTCGCAAATGTGAACCTCTGCCTTGAGATGACTGCAGAAAGTTTTAAAATCCTCTTGGTGGATCTTGGCCAAAGCAGATAGGGCCCCCCAAAGAAGACGTTTAGGGAAGGAAGGAGTACTTTTATTTGTCACCGTGACTTGGAGTCATCTATTGGCATTAATGCCAGGGTTCCAGGGATGCTAAATATTTTGCCACGATAGGACAGTCCCACACAGTAAAGAACTGGCTTGCTCCATGGACCAACAGTGCTCCCCATCATGAGAAACCCTGAGCCAAATGTCCCTAAAAACCCATCTGAAATCCTCCATATGCTCTGTGAGTTGCCAGCCTTCCAAATGGTGTCACATCAAATGTTAGCTGTTGCATATAGCAGGCTTTTCTGTGGGTGGCAATCTAGTTAGCTAGGAGTGCCAGGGTGAACAGAAATTTGCAAAGAGAGGAAGGGGGTTGGAAGTGAATACAATTAAAAATAGCCTCCCACTTTTGTAGGACCCTGATTTGATTTCTCCCCTGTAATACAGAATGCACTATAAATCAAGATTGCAAAGGCTGGCCCTAGTTTGGAGGCACTCCTATTTTCCCAGTGCGTTTTCAGCTTGGTGTAGTACCATTTAGAAATAAAAGCAACAGGATTTATGTCTCATCGCATTTTGCAAAGACAAAAAATAGTTCCCAGCATGAAGAGGCAAAGGGATGCCAAATTTCAGTCTCAAATGAAAGTTTGTTCCTTGCTAAAATTCACTGGAAATGGCCATCTATATTGGAAACTATAATTTACACTTCACTATGGATGTGACAGAAGAAACCTAGAAAGATTTTTGGAAAAGACAGCAGATGAGGGGGCAAAAAAAAAGAGAGAGAAGAATACACTGATTCTATTTTTCCCCTTGGTTCCTATTTTTCTTCTCTTTTTCTTTTTCTTCTTTAATCAAATGCTCAAAGATATATTTTAGTGAATTGAGTGGATCATAGAAACCATTGTCCTAATTTGTCTTATGATCCATTCCTAACTTTTTATACCTCCTCCATCCCAGTCCAGTGCAACACACTGTCTTAATCCTGTGAGCCAAGGTTTTGTGAGGGTTGCTATAATTCAGCCAACCACCATGTATTAAATTAACATCCATGTTATGCCAACAGTGTGAATGCTTGTGTTACAGCATACTTAACAGAAATAGAAAATACACGTCTGTCCTTCCAGCCCTGGCAATCCAGCTGAGGAATGAAGATGTATCAGTAAAATTGTGTATAACCACTTAACAAATGTCTATTATGCTGTTATGCTATAGACCTTGTGTCAAATGCTAGGAATACTGCTGTAGGCCTATCCCTCATGGAGCTTACAATCTGGTTGAGGAGACAGATCATCAGTTAGTAAACAAATCACTAAACAATATGATCAAAGCTATGAATAACATGGTTGCTGTGGAAGAGAATTAAAGAAAGGCAGTAGATGAATCTGAGGAGGAAACAACGAAGAACGGTTTACTATATAACAACAAAGGCAGGGAAGGGTTGGGGCTGGGAATTTGAGGCGTACAGGAAATCTGTGTAAGTTTCTAAGTCAGGAAAGAATTCTCCTGGTTCAGAGGGAGGCCAGTGAGGCAGGGACAGGGCATGAGGCCAGGTCACGTGGGAGGCAGGAGTCAGATGGAGCACGGAAGGAAGCCAACTGCAGTGACAAGTGGAGCTACAGGTCCACACTCACAGCTTGTGTTTTATGAATGCTTCTGCTCTCACGTAGAACACAGAGGAGAGGGCACTGGGAATTTCTGTAGAAATTGGTTCCCCACCATTAAGGGGAGAGGTGATAGCAGCTTGTGATACCCAACTTGTGGAAGGTAAGAGAAAGAAATGTAGATGGGAGTGAGATGCAGATTCCAGGTAGCGAAGATGGGACTTACAAGCTGGGAAGAGGAGGAATCAAAGGGACCTCTTCAGGTTACTGGCTTAAGAAGTACTGGCAAAAACTGAGATAGACAAGTTCAGGAGTGAGCTGGGGGAATTGGAAAGGAAATGGTGCTGCAAATATCTGGGGACAAGAACATGGCAAGGTCAGGTAATACATGTAGTGCAGCAGGGTTTCATCACACTGTGTTGGAGTGGCTTGGAGTTGGGCGGGGTCTGAAGGTAACAAGAACTTACAGAGCTTGGAAACTACCAAATACTAACCTTCATCTTTCAATCAACTCAGCCCCTAAGCTGATCCAGGGTGAGTTGTAGCACCTAAACACATAACGGTTAAGAGCATGGGTGCTGGAGTAAGAGTCTGGATTTGATCAAACTTCCACCACTTACTGGCTGTATTAAACCTCTCCATTCCTCAGTTTCCTAGTCTGCACAATGCAGGTGACAATAGTTTTTGCCATACAAAGAAATAACGAGAATTACACAGTTGGTCCCTTGTAGCTGCAAGATCTGCATCTGGACCTGCAGTCAGCTGAATACGCAGGTACAGAACCCACAGACCCAGAGGGCCAACTGTATGATACTTGGAATCAATCCCCCACAGACGCAGAGGGATGAATGTATATGTTAATGTGTGAAATGAGTTTAACCCAGTAATTGGGACACAGAAGGAGTTCAGTAAACCTTAGGAACTGTTATTATTATTATTATTATCTGTATTATTTTTACAAATGCTGCACCTTTCAAATGGCAAAATCTGTCTTTCTATGGTTAGTACCTGTCAGGGCTTATTCTGAAGAACCTTGAGTATCAGGGACTCACTAATGTTTTATGGTATTTTACCTCACTTTATGGTAGTCATTTACGACAAGACCAGTATGACATAAACTGCCATAAAGCAAAGCAGAGCAATCACACAAATGACCATAAATCAAGGGGCACAACTGAAAAGGGTCATAAACGGGAGGAAATTGAGGGAAACAGGAGTGAGGGAGAGTGTGAAGTTGGCAGCACAAACTTCAAGAGAGTGGAGTTTCAATTCAGAACTCAAAAAAAAAAAATCGGTGTCTTCAGGGATTGTTTAAATCCCACATACACATTTCCAGACACACAAGGCACTCTTTCATGGTTTCAAAGAGAAATACATTATTTTATGTCCTACTTTGTTATGCCTTTTTTTATTAAAAAATGCTATTTCTAATCCTATCAGTGTATTTGGGATCTGTACTGGACTTCAGGGATTTCTAGAATTCACAAAAATAGGAAACATTTTTGTGATTCAGGAACTACTGATGCCCCTGGATTCGTTTGAAGCCCCACTGGCTAAAAGGGGTTTCTTAATAAGGAGAACTTTTTGCTTTTTCTTCCTTTTCTTTTTTTAATATTTCTTTTATATATTTTTCTGAACCTTAATATAAAGAGCAGAGACTCAGAGAGAATACATTGATTCAACGTGCTTAGAATAATTCTGCTCAGGTGCGTATGGATGAACAGAAGAGATGTATGAATAGATCAAGAAATAATATTTTCAGCCCTTGTAATTAGGCTTGGCTCTACTTTTAAGTGAAGTCACAAAATCAAACTAAGACAATTAATTTGTATCAATTTCTGATTATAACTTTTCTCATTGTTTCAAGATAACTCAGGCAGTAGATAGAAACTAGATGGAAAGACAAAAACGTGTAAAATTTTAACTCCCATTTTTTTCACGGAGAAAATATTTGTGACCAATTACCACTCCCACCCCAGGTGGTGTATTTAAAAGTACACTTGTGTCTCAGTATCCTCGAGGGTTTGGTTACAGGACCGATTACAGATACCAAAACCCACAGACACTCAAATTCCATAGTTGGCCCTCTGTATCCGCAGTTCCACAACTGTGGATTCAACCAATCTCGGATCATGTACACTATAGTAGTCACTGAAAAATATTCTTATATAAGCAGCCCCAGGCAGTTCAAACCTATGTCATTCATGAGTCAACTGTACATGTAATGGATTCTGTTCAAGTGATTTCAAAATCAAATCTTCTTTCCTATATGTTAAACTTTGCCTAGCTAAAAGAATGCTTCAGTTTAAACACCCTGAAAGTGAATGACCCTTTTAAAACATAATCACTCGCCTTCCAAATGTGTACAGTTTACTCAAGTTAGAATGTATGTATCTGGAGTTTTTGCAAAACAGAGCTCATCTGCTTCTCTAAGTATGATGATCTTCCTGTGAACCAGTGTAGACTTAACATACAAATGCCACATTTCTCCCAGGAACCGCACTTCACCAGTGTGCAGGCTGGTGCACAAGACAATTCCTACCGGGAAATCTGGACCACATGGCAGTGAATGCTGTGCCTCCCTCACAGGTGTTTCAGAAGCCTTGGGAAAACAGAGACTCTTTGTCATCCGCTTTATCACTCTGTATTTTTAGATGACCCTTTTAAAAGAAGATCTGGGTTTTCTTTCCTTTTGCTTCCATCATCTTCGGGTACTGCCTGTTACATTTTTTATTCCAATTCACACATAATCTTCCCAATATTGCCAGTCTTATTTTTTTGCTTGTTTATTTGTTTATTTTACTTCGCTTATCTCTTCAATCTAAATTTCCCAAATTGGTCTCCCGTCTACTTGCTTAGAAATGGCACCTCTTGGCCCATATATGGCAGTATATCTTAAGGAAATATTTGGACAACTATGCAAAATTAATTTATAATTTTTTTAATGAAAACATCCTAAAGTCCACTGAAAGAGAATTTTAATTTTGATACATCCATACCATGAAATACTGTCCTGAAATTCAAAAAGATATGAAGGAATGACATGTATTGATATTTGTATAAAAATATATACTCAAACTTACGTATCTTTAAAATCTGGGCATATATATACCAAACTGTCAATGATGGTAATCTCTGAAGGATGGGAATTTCTGATGAAATTTTCACTTTCCACTTTTTACACTCCTGATTGAGTGAACTCACATAATGGGCATATATCATAAGAATATTGATGGTTTATAAGACATTATTTGGGAAAGCATCTTAAATAAGGTCTCATTTTTATTTATACACAAAAACATGGACATAGAATGTTAGTGGCAGTTGTCTGAGTAGTAAGAATATTAAGGATTTTTATTTTCTTCATGATTTTTTCTAAATTTCCTATAATGAACATATTAATTTTATAATACAGGAAATATAATTTTATTTTAGAAATGACCTTAATAAAATAAAATAAAATGGAAGAGAGGGAGAGTGGGAGGAAGGAAGGAATGAAGGGAGGAAAGAAGAAAAAAAAGAAGGAAGGAAAGGATGGATGGAGGGAAGAAAGGCTAGCTCTCTTGTCTCTCCTTTCCTGGAAACCAGGGAACCAGAGGCTTGGAATATCTGTTTTCCAATGACATATGTAACAAGCTAAACAGCTGTGACAAAAAGAGTGAGCATGAGCCTGTACAGTTCATGCAGAGTTGCTGATGAACAGTCACCCTGGGTACAGACACATTTCAGGGTGCTTCCCGGGCCGCCTTCGCTGAGATCATCCTCCAGCCCTCAGTCTCCACTGAAGGTGAGTGGGGAGCCGGGGCAGCCACGTTTGTGGCTCTCACTGTCCTTCCCAGCTGGAGCACACTGCCCGGAGAATGGACCACTAGCACACCAGAGCAGACACAGAAAACAGAAGCCCAGAGACGATAAAACAGTGTTTTCATATCTAACAGCATAGCAGTTTCTAGCCACAAATGCCACGAGGAATTGCCATTTCCAGTCTGGGTTCCTTTAGACTTCTGATACCTTCACCTACAGAGGCTTTGGAGAGTTTCCATCCTAGAAACTCCCCCTAAAATGCTAGTTTAATGGTGTCTTGTCCACGTTGGTCATCTCTGTGCTCCTAGTTCCTGGAACAGTGCTGAGGGTATTACAAGCACTCAGTATATATTTATTGAATGAACTAATGAACCAAAGACTTAATGAAAATAGTCCTCACTAAAATAAATAAACCTAATTACCCCCACCCTCCAAAAAAGAAAATAGTCCTGAAGCTCCAAAGCAGGACAGAGCCTCCAGCGAAGAGAGCAGTTTCATTTTTGGAAATCCACCAGATGACAAGCTACAAATGCCTGAGACGTCTCATGCTGGGGTATATGTGATTGGGATGCAAAACCTTATTGAAAAATTGAAGGAGACTTAAATCTTCATGATCTGCCTGACCCATGCCTACACAATGCCCTTGCATAAGCTTTTGGGTAGTTGGGTAGATGGGACATTTGAATGAGTTTGCTTCGCCCAGTGCAGAAAGTCAAAGAGAGCCTTTAAATTGAGTGCATGATATACAAACACATAAGCACTCCAGAAGCCCATGTATATGCAACAAAACCCAGAGCTACTCTTTTTTCCTATGAAGTAGGCTACATGACTCAAGAAGCAGAGCCGCAAATGACTTCCTGAAAGAGCAGGAAAATAGAATGTGCTCAAAAAGTACAGCCATTTAACCCACTCCAACAGACAAAACATCATCTTAAAAAAAAATTTTGACATCTCTCCTTCCATCCTAGTAGTAGGGATGTTTGAGATGATCCAATTTTATGTTGAGCAACCATAATTGAGAGGATACATGAAGATATGAGTCTGAGGAATAACTCTGTTGATTGCCCTGACAGACAAAAAAGACAGAAATAAAGTATCAATAGTAGTAGCATGCAAAATTATAGAGGCTGTTTTACATCTGTTTTGCATAATGCTTCTTTAGTCCTTTCTTCTCTGTCCACGAGGATTTTTTTTTTCGATCTTTAAAAATAAATTCTAGAGAAGAAAGGGCAAGTGTGGAGAAAAAAAAATGAACCCTATACTCATATTGTATCTTGGTTCTACTAATAAGAATCACTTTCTAAGGTAAAAGGGGCATTTGCTTGAGAAAATAAAATAAATTAACAGAAGGATGGCAGAGGGAGGGAGAAGCTGACATCTGAATTTTTGATGCAGCCTTTGCATTCTCATTATTACACTTTTTGTATTACTTTTGATTTATAATGTAATTGGAGAACTATAGAAATGTTAATGGGGCAGCAATTCAGCTTTAAGGGTGACAAAATTGTTTACTAATTGTTGTCTTTAAATTTGGTTAATTATTGAAGCATTCATTCTCTGGGTTCATTTCAGATGGGACCACCGTTGGGAGAGGTCAGGCAGAAATGTATTGTCTAGTTAGAAAGGCAACTTTCATAATTCTGTTGCATCTTCCCCTTGGTTGACCTTTTAAAGGAAGGGACAGATTGTAAATTAAAATTCTCTGCACTAGGGCTCAATAGCAAACCTTAAGGTGAGTCAGTGCATTTTGGTTTTGTATTTAGATGAGAAATTGTTGCTCATGTTTACACTTTTTTTTTCAACGTGTGCTGCTCATTATCTTAAGGGAGAGACAGAATATTGCAATGATTATTAGTGAGGCTGGTGATGAGGTTACTGAACCACTGGAGTTGACTTTCCTTTTGTGATGCATAATTATAGGGATTTATTTACAGTCTTTTTTTTTTGGCTTTTTAATGATTCACATTTTTATTCTTTGTTCTCTCCCCTGCGAAGGGTATGATTTCTCCACTTTTCCATTTTTAGTATGAATTATTATTTGGAGTGCTATGTTATTCCCTGGAATGCTAGAATTAAAGAAAATTCTTCAAAACTAAATAAATAAAGAGCTAACCTCACTACAGTAATGCTCTCAAGATTTGGATAAAGCATACCAAAAAAGGAAGGCACGGAGCCATTATTCAGCTAACACGTTCCCCACTTGTATGGCAATCCTGGGGCACATTATGTTGTAAAACATCTTATTCCCCTTCTAACTCCTTAAATTGCTCCAGATGCTCTTTAACCATAAAGAAATGTAATGATAATTTTTTTTAAAGCTGCATCATCTGTTTCCATATCTGACTTCCCTGAGATGTGCCAGTTAGTTTGGGAAGTTTGAATAAGAAGCAAGTTTATGTATATGGTTCATTTGCACATAAATAGGGATGAAAGACCATAGTGAGCATCACAGTGGCAGAGAAATACTAACCACCTCACTTTAGCAGAGAACTATTTAAATGCTTGGTGACATAATTTCCTCATCCACAAAATGGCAATGATAATAATGCCTATCTGATGGGTTTTTGTAAGGATTAAATTCATTCATACATATAAAATATTTAGAATCCAATACCAGGCATATAATAAGTGCTTAATGAATGTAAACTATTATTTCCTAAAGTTTGTTAATCATCCCTTTGGTGAATGTAAGATGGTCTGGAGAGATTCATAGAGAAATTTTTATTTTAATGTTTAACGTGTGTCAATTAGGATGCCCTTGGCTATAAACATTAGAGATTATTTGTGAACAATTTTCAGTGAATACAAATCTTTAAATAAAAATTGTCTTAAAACAGGGGGTGCCCTCCTATAGCCCACCAGTTAAATCTGAACCATCCGTTTTTGTACAGTCTGCAAATCAAGAATGGTTTTTACAAATGAATATCTGCAAACAATTTGGTGATAGAAAGCACACATACACAAACAAAAAATGCCAGTCTTCTCATTAGTAAATCTCTACTACACAAAATTATACTCTATTATTATTATATTTTTAATTTCATTAGTAAAGAATTGGTGGAAATTTGTTTCTTGTCTCTTGTTATATAAGTACCCGTGTAACACCCTTGATTGTTGCCTCTTGGCCTATAAAGCCCAAAACATTTACTGTCTAGCCCTTTATTATTCTCTTATATACTAAGATGTCCAGAAGTAGAGCAACTCGTAGCTGGATAAGAGAGTGGTTCCATGATTTATCAAAACCAAAATTCTTTCTGTGTGTCCACTCTGCACTTCATGTGTGAGCCTTACCTGCAAGCTGGCTTCTTTGACAGTCATGAGTTTCTGTAGCTCCCAAGATGCAAAAATATCCTCTTCTCATGTCTCCTTAAGAGGAAGAAAACCTCTCCCAGAGATCCTCTAGCAGATCTCTTCTTACCTTTCATTGGCCAAAACTGAGACATATAATCACCCCTGAACTAACTACTGGAGAAGGAAATGAGATTTTGATAACTGATAACAAGGTTCTAGTTTCCTGAACTGGGAATGAGGTCAACTTTCTTTGAAGCACATTACTGCTTGTAAGAAAGGTGGATGGATAACTCAACACACTGAGGGTTCTATTAGAAAAAAGGAAAGGGGAAAATGAACGTTGGGTAAGCTATCTTTAGCATGTCTATTTCTTCAAATATGTATTAGGGAAAACTAAAATTAACACATTGAACAATGCTTTCATTGTTATTACTTGTGATAAAGCTAAATTTTTTAAGTCTATTTAAATCAAAATATTAAACAAGACTATAATCCTCAACAAAATATTAGCAAACCAAATTCAACAACACACTAAAAGGATTATACAGCATGATCAAGTAGAATTTATCCCAGGATGTAAGGATGCTTCAGTATCTGCAAGTCAGTCAATGTGATATAACACACCAACAAAATGAAGGCTAAAAAAAAATCACATGACCATCCCAATAGATACAGGGAAAACACTTGACAAAATTCAACATCCATTTATGATAAAACCTTTCTAAAAAGTTAGTATAGAAGAAACATACCTCTACATAGTTAAGTCCATTTATGACAAACCCACAGCTAACATCATACTCAATAGTGAGAATTTGAAAGCTTGTTCCCCTAAGGTCAGAAGTAAGACTAGGATGCTCACTTTTGTTCAAGGTAGTATTGCAAGTCCTAGCCACAGCAAACAGAAAATAAAGAGCATCCAAATCGGAAGGGAAGAAGTAAGACTGCCACTATTTACAGGTGGCATGACACTACATATAGAAAACTCTAAAGACTCCACCAGAAAACTACTAGAACTAATAAATGAATTCAGTAAAGTTCCAGGATATAAAATTAATATACAGAAATACGTTGCATTCCTACATACTAACAATGAACTATCAGAAAGAGAAATCAAGAAAACAATCCCATTTACAGTTGAATCAAAAAGAATAAAATACCTAGGAATAAATTTAATAAAGGAGATGAAAAACCTGTAGTCTGACACCTGTAAGTTATTGATGAAAGAAAGTGAAGACAAAACAAATAAATGGAAAGATATTTCATGTTTGATTAGAAGAATTAAAATTGTTAAAATATCCATATACTATCCAAAGCAAACTACAGATTCAATGCAATTCCTATCAAAATACTCATGACATTTTTCACAGAACTAGAACAAATAATCCTAAAATTATACAGAATCACAAAAGACCCCAAACAGCCAAAACAATCTGAGAAAAAAAGAACAAAGCTAGAGGTTTCCCTGACTTCAAACTATATTTCAAAGCTATCATAATCAAAATAGCATGGTACTGGCACAAAAACAGACACATGGATGAACAGAACAGAGAGCCCAGAAATAAGCCTATATACATATGATCAATTACTCTATGACAAAGGAGGCAAGACTGCAATGGAAAAAAGACAGTCTCTTCAATAAGTCATGCTGGGGAAAATGGACAGCTACATGTAAAAGAATGAAGCTGGACCATTTTCACAAACCATATACAAAAATAAATTCAAAATGGGTTGAAGACTTAAACGTAAAACCTGAAACCATAAAGCTTTTAGAAAATAACATAGGCAGTACACTCTTTGAAATTAGGTCTTAGTAAGATTTTTTGGATCTGTGTCCTCAGGCAAAGGAAACAAAATCAAAAATAAACAAATGAGATTACATCAAAGCTCTTGCAGAGCAAAGAAAACCTTTAACAAAACAAAACTCACACAACTCAATATCAAAAAAAAGCCAATTTAAAAATAGGCAGAAGACCTTAATAGGCATTTTTCCAAAGAAGGCATACAGATGGCCAATAGGCATATGAAAAGATGCTCAACATCACTAATCATCAGGGACATGCAGATCAAAACCACAATAAGATACTACTTCATACCTGTCAGAATGGTTATCATCAAAAAGACAAGGAATAACAAGTGCTGGCAAGGATGTGGAGAGAAGGGAACCCTCATACAATGTTGGTGGGAATTTAAATTGGGAAACTGTATGGAAGTTCGTCAAAAAATTAAAAATAGAACTACCATATGATCAAGCAATTCTACTCTGGTATTTATCCAAAAAAAAATGAAAACACTAACTGAAAATGTTCATAGCAGCATTATCTGCAATCGCCAGAACAGGGAAGCAACCTAAGTGTCCATCTACAGATGAATGGATGAGGAAGATGTGGTATATATACACAATGGAATATTACTTGGCCATAAGGGAGAATGAAATCTTGCCATTTGAGACAACACAGATGGATCTAAAGGGTATTATGCTTAGTGAAATAAGTCAGAAAGAAAAAGACAAATACTGTATTTTTTCAGTTATATGTGGAATTTTTTTAAATAAATATAACAAAATAGAGAGAGACACAGATGCAGAGAACTAGTGGTTGGTTGCCAGAAGGGAGAAGGGTGGGGGATGGGGAAAATAGATGAAGGAGATTAAGAGGTACAAACTACCAGCTACAAAATGAATGTCACCAGGATGTAATATACACCACAGGGAATATAGTCAATAATACAATGACTTTGTATGATACACAATCTACAAAAATATCAAATCACTATGCTGTATACCTGAAACTAACGTAATACTGTTAAGTCAACCAAACTGATATATAAAGAATGTTCCCTCCACCCATATTTCAGCCTTAATCTATGATTGTAATAAAGATAGATAATGGCTAAAAAAAAATAAAATATTTAAGTGAACAAAATTATAGTAAGGAAAAAGTCGTGGCAAAAATTAAGAATGTGGTACACAAGACGTTAAATCACAAAATGACCAAGATTTAGGCGAGTCTGCATGTTGGTTATTGTTGATGCTATGCTCTTTGCTTAGGAACTCCTACTGATTCTTCAAAGCCCAGTTAAAAGACTCACTGGAGTCTTTCCTGATATCCTCCTATTCTTTTTTTGCTCGTGTAAGATTGGTTTCTCCCAGATCACTGTCTTTTTCTGACATTTCTTATAACAAGGACCAGCTTGTATTATTTGTGTCCATTCTTGATTGGAAACACCCTATTATCACTCAGCCATTCATCAAACACTTGAGAACCACTTACATGGCTCACAGAGAATATTTTTGCATTCATTTCTAGCCCTGGCAAATAAGGCATGACACATATAAGGTGCTTACAATATATCTGTTGTACAAATGAAAGAAAATTGATCAAATAATTTCATGAATTGACAGTAACTATCTATGTAAGTTTAACAAAGGGGAAAAACATTTTGAACGCCTAGCACCTTAGCAACTTCTTATTTAATTCAAAATGAAATCAATCTCATTAAATCTCTGAAGCTTGTGTCACTTTCAGAAGTAGGCTGAGATAAAAATGTTTCTGGAGTAGAACTGAATTAATGCTTGGGTAATTGGAGGCAAGGTCTTCTTGCCCCTGACCATTAGCTCTTTATTTACTTTACTTTAAGAGTATCTGCTATTTCCTTCTTGTAAGAGAACCCAGGGAAAACTAAAAACAGACTCCTTTCACTATTTAAAAATAATTTTATTTGTAACTTACCTGAATACAATTTTTAAAATTAAAATTTGATCACTTTACTACCTTACTTGGAACACTTCAGTGACATCTCATCGCTCTCAGGACAAAGGCAGGAACCTTCAGTATGGCTTTCACAGATACCATAGCTTCACCAAAAGCTTGCTTTCTTTCCAATCTCATGCTCTGGTCTCTCCTTCTTTCTCTCCCTACTAGAGCCACATTGGTTTGCTCGCTGTACTTCAAACATGAAGCTGTTCCTACCTCATGACCTTTGCTCATGCTTTCCCTCTGCTCCAAATGCTCTCCAACTCCTATTTACCCTTAAAGTCTCAGTTTAAATGTTACTTCCCTTGGGGAGATTTCATGGTCTCTGCAAGTGAGGCTTGGCTTCCATATCACACGTTCTCATAGCCCCTTTATTGTTTTCTTCAAAATGATTACCTAACTTTTCATTAAATCTACCCCTTGTGTAATTATGTGTTTGATTTCTGTTTCCAGCCCCCCACGGGAAGGTAGGCTCAATAAGGAGCAGAGACTGAACACTGTAAACTGCTATATCCACAGTGCTTGCAGTGGGGTCTAGCACACAGTAGGTCCTCAACAAAGAGTGTCTGAATAAACAAGTAAATGAGCCTGCCACACAGGCCCACAGATCACTGCCTGGGCCAATCAATATTCCTCCAGGACCACACAAATTCCAAAACCATTTTCTCTTGACAACAAACACTTAACTTCTGCATTCACTCAACAAATATTTATTTAGTACCTGCTGTGTGCCAGGATTCTGGCAGTCAGTGGAGACAGAGCTCTGAACTAGATAACCAAGACCCTGACCTCATGGAGCTTTTATTCCAGTGGGGAAACCCAAAATGAACAAATAGGCAAATGAACACATAATAAAGTGTCAGATTACAACACACACTATGAGGAAAGCACCAGCATTTTCTTTGAAAATATGTTTTTCTGGTGGTGGTGTCCTTTTTCAAAAATTGACTTTCTTTGCTATGAAAAATAATAGCCACCACCAATTTAGCAAGTATCTGAGTTTAACATACCTTGGAATGACTCTTCACACCAGCCAGTAAGAATCTGTTTCTGTGAAGATCTCTTTCCTGAGTGGGAAACAGACAAATAATGTATTTCAGGGTTAATTTAACTTTTCAAATTACAAATTCATCTAAAGCACCATCCACTGCCTGGTGATAACTCACGGTGCTGCCAGGTTTTAAGTACTGTAGCGGCGGGCTGTGTTCAACTCCTTAGGCGCACTTCCTAAAGGATGGCTACCCTGGGGTTTATTTCAAGCCTACATAATCATATATTGAAGCTTGGCTTATTTATTTCCATGTTTCTGAAGTCCCATTAATCATTTTTCTAAGATGGCCGATGTGTTACATAATTAATAAAACATAGGAGCTTAGGAAAGAAGCCCAGAGAGAGTGAGAGATTCAGACAAACACTGAGAAATGGTGTCAGTTTTGGGTACCAGTGAAAATCTCAGTCTTCAGAAGATCAAATCTTAACTGGAGGACTATGAAGCAATCATTTTCCTTTGTTTTTTTTTTCCAGCCCTCTCCTCCCCTTCCATTTTCCAAACTTAGATGCCGGTCAGTGCTATTATTTTTTTTTTTTTTACCAAGAAGAAAAGTGCGTACGGAGGGAGGGATGATGAATAGTAAGTAAAATTATTAATTCAGTTTTTCACCATTTTGTCTGTGGTGATTGCCTGGTAATAGCTTGTCTGTGGTTCTGATCCAATTCTGAAACCCTTTTTATGGTACTCTACCAATTAATCTAACGGTTCATTAATTGAAAACATCTGAAATCATTAGAACCTGATTGAGCACAGAAGCATCAAACCTTCCAAAGCTGTAAGTGCTTAAGCAGCAAATGGGCTCATTGCAAAAGAATGTCGATGTTTATAGTAGATGTAACCCAAACTCGGGTGTTCATTGACACATTGTTCCATTTGTATACAACCACCCTGGCATCTATCTGTTCAAGAGAGCATGATTTATCCAGTGCGATATCCTGGAACTGACAGGCCAAAGATTAGAGCTTAACCCAGATGAAAGCCGAGGCTGTGTGTATCCCTAAAACAAATATTTAGTATCTGACAAGCTCTGGGTAATATTAATTCATGATAGAAGGCAGTCAATTTAAGCTTGGTTCATGCCAAAATCTATTTGGGTTTTGTAAATCATTTTTTCAGGATTATAGTGTAGAGAAACTGACAAAAAGGAGACCTCCCTAAAATTAGAAATCTGCAGACCTGGACAGAGCTTTCAGAAAACATGCAGCCCTTGAGTTATAAATGGGCAGCCCACAAGCAGAAATCCTCCTGTAGATGCAGATTTTCTTTGACTAGGGCAGAGTTTTTAAATAATTGTTTTTAATTATTTGCCAAGTCTGAACTTCTGACTTTTCTTGCCGATCCAGCAATACTCAGTCTAGGTTCCCACGAGGCAACAGTCAGCCGGAGCTGAGTCGAGGCTGTCCCTGTGAGGGTGGCACATGCTTGCCGTTTGGCCAGAGCCCCACCTGTCCCTGCTATTTATACTCTCCCACTTACACCTGCCCATCTAAGAGGTGGGGAAACTGATGTCTAGAAAGGGAGAAGGAGTATCCAAGGATATGCATTCAGTTAGCATCAGAGCTGGGACAAGAATCCAGGTCTCTTGATTCTACTTTATTGTTTACTAGTCAGCATCACTCAATGCCATTCCACACTGATACACATATAGTTTTGGGGAGAAAATTTTTCACCTGGTGTTTAGGAAGTTTCACAAAGGCCACAGAGTGTGCCTGAGTCATGAGTATGAATACCAATCACTCTTCCCTATAGCACAAGTATGCTGTTACCTCCGGAGATCTGAGTAAGAGTCTTTTTGCAAAACCGCAAACATCCATTAAGATCTTCCTATCTGTGGCCGCCTCTCATTTGGGTGGGCAGTGACTTTCCACATTAGGATATTGACATCCTTACTTAACTTCGTGCCAGTTATGTCATAAGAACAGCTACCCTTTATTAGACACCTGCTGTGTTCCAACTGTGTCCATACACTTTTCTCCTTAATATTCAGGGCAATCTTCAAAGATAAGCCTACGGTTTTCACTTTACAGATGAAGAATTTTAAGTTCAGGAGGACTAAACAGCTCAATCAGGATTACGCAGCTTGTGAGTGACAGAGTTGGAATTTGAACCCAAGTATGTTGGGTTCAAGTCCCTTGTCTTGCTATCGCATCCCACAACTGCTGGCTGCTGCTGAGTTGTTTTTTGTCTGTTTGTTTGTTTTGGGTTTTTTTTTCTCTTCCACTATTGACATATACAAAAACAATGCTGCTGTGTCTTTAGCGTCTCAAAGTAAGGAGGCAAAGAAATACAGGGGAGACACGCAGTCAAGAACAGGTTAAATTTTCTATTAGCATTGTTTTTTTAAAAAAATGAATTCTTTGCATTTCAAAATATGTGTTGGAAGCATATTTCTTGGTATGCAACAAAAACATTTAGGTTCCCCTGTCATTTAGGTGAATTTTGTTTGCATGCTCTCTTCATGGAATACTGATGTTAATTTTTGGTTAAGTTTAATCTTATGAAGTATAAAGCAATTTGATAGAATAAGTAACCTTTCATTAAAGTTCAATACTGTACTTAAGGAAAATGGGACCGTGTGCATTTTAATTGATAGTTGACAGCTATTATTTCCATGAAAACCTTTTATAGTAAAATTTCTATTTGATGGATTGGAATTTATAAAATTTGCATTTCACTGAGCTGGATTCAACTGGAAGTACTGGGGATGCATTTCTTCTTTAAACAATATTCCACCTTTACATTTTTATTAAACATTTATTAATGGATGGAATCTTAAAAGAGTACAACACAGATTTTACTTAATGACTCAGGTTTATTAGTGCATGAACATAAGTATTTGCCCCATATTTGACTTTGATAAAACATGACTATTTATGAGTATTTTTATCCACAGAGACTTAATTAGTACAGTTTGGGGCAAATTGCTTAATAAAGAATTTTATTTTATTTTACTTAAATTTCAATTTTTAACTTATGATAAATTACATAAATATCACTGGGAATTTTTCTTGCAGTCAGTAATTTAGAAGGAAGTAATACTGCCTCAGATTTGGCATATTTGACCAGAATTTAAAAAACATGGAATGGAATTCTAATTCTATTCAGATCTGCCCCACCATACCCCTATACAAATATGAGGATGCTTGAGTGACCACTGAGACAGCCTGGCTTCGTTATCCGGAGATTTTAACAAATGAGATGATATTAACATAAAAGCTATTTTTCTCCCATTAATTCTAATCAAAATGTTAGCAAGATTTTCCAAGGTTTTCTATAAAGCACTCACGTTGAAGCCGCTATTGCTGTTTAAGAGATGGGATGGTTGAGGCCAAAAACAGTGAAACTGCTTGAAAGTAAACGAATTAAGAACATGTCAAGATCAGAATCCAGGATCTAAGATCTTTTTCTAAAATGTAACCACCATATTTAAGAAAGCCTTCCCCTCATGCTGCTCCCACTACCTGGAACGTGCCTCTTCTCCAGCTAGCCCTGGTCACATGGCCTCCTCCACGGTTCAGCTGAAGGGCACAGACAAGACATCCTGGACCACCCCAGCTGAGGGTCCCTCCTGTTACCTGTCCATGCAGTGCATACACCAAGGGGGACAATTACACAGTCATCCCAGTACTTTTTTGTTGTGTGTCTCCCCCATTAGACTTGATCTCCATGAGAGCAAGAACATTCTCTGATTTTCTCACCCCTCTCACTCAGCACATGGCATGGAATTGGTTCCAAACGAATTGCTGAATGAATGGATGGATAGAGACTCTTAAAAACTCAAAGTTCAAAATTAATTTCTGCAGCCACAATGTAAATCTCGTGTGAGACCAAGGATTCCTAGTTTGCAAGATAAGGAACAATTTCGTTCTGTTCTCTAAAAACTGAAAAAGAGAAATCTTAGCCAGGTACTTATACGAGCTGCTTATGATATGATACAAATCAGGAAGTGGGGTGCTTCTTCTCTGAAATCCCATTCATTTCCCTGATAGCCACTGATGTGGTACCAGCCATGAATCCAAACCCACAGGGCCTAAAGTGGGCCGTTCTTACCCATTTCCGTAAAGAAACTCTCTTATTTATTCTCCCCCTCAATGGCACTCCTACCCTAAAAGTAATTCAGCAGGAATTACAGTGCAACTACTAAACATGATAAAAGACACAGTAGTATCTCACAATGTCACTTATTCTAAAAAAGACAACTTAGTGCTACACGAAGGGAACATGAGAAAATTTCATAAGAAAATGGGACAACTATGCAATTCCTATAAGAACTACTCTGTGTTCAGAGTTAAGGGCCAGGATAGCTGAAGGGCAATGAAGTTCCTGAGAGCTACAAATTCCTGCCTTTTCAGGGAGTTTCCCTCCTCTTCTGCTCCCTTTGAGTAAAACAGTTGTCGGGGTTTTTCAGTATCTTTTCTACAGTTAGCATTATTTATATAAGGAGATAGCATCTCACCTTATGAACTGGAAACAACAAGAATTTATTAAGATGGATTAAAAATCTAATCAGAGTTCTTAGGGATGTAATCTTGTCATCAAGCCCCAGTTAACGTAAAACACTTTTTAAGGGCCAGATAGTAAATATTTTAGACTTCGCAGGCCGTTCAATCTCTGTCACAACCACTCAACTCTGCCCTTGTAACACTGAAGCTGCTGTAGATAATGTATAAATAAATGAACATGATTATGCTCTAATAAAGTTTTATTTAAAGACAGGTGGCAGACTCACTGGCCATAGCTTGCCAATCTCTGGTGTAGGACAGAGCCTTTGGAAAAAGCCAGATTTTCTAGTGAAGAGTTAAAAAGAACTCACATCAAGGAATGCCTGGAATTCCAAAAAAATTATCCTTTCCACTGCTTCCACCCATTGATGGATGCCTGAAATCACACCTAAAAGGTTTCAACTCTTTTCTTGTTAATATATGTTAATAGCTATGCACCTGTGAAAGAAAAAAAGGGTTGTGCAGTCAAATATGTTTGGGATGCTGGATCAACACATTTAAGCAGATTTATTTATTGAAGAACTTTTTAGAGCTTTTAATGTGTTAATGTGCCTTGAAAATAGAGGAAGGCAGAGCATAAGCATTTCCTAAATGTATTTGACAAAGGAATCCTTCTGTGAGAGCATTTGCAGGACTGTTTTCCACCAAACACATCTTGAGAAATGCTATTTTAAGATAAGGATACTGCTGGGAGGGAGTAATAGTTATCATTTATTGAGTCCTTACCCTATATGATTACATATGGATTATTTAATTTAAGCCTCACAACCACCCTATGAATTATATCCTACTTTATAACTAGAAATATTGAAACAGGTTAAGAAACTTACTTTTGGTTATATAACTCATAAGTGGCAGAACCAGTTTCAAATGTATGTTTGATTTCAAAACTTAAGGCCTCAATTTCTATTAAATCTTAGAGTCACTAACATTTTAGTTTGAAATAAGGATTTCCTAGAACCAGAGAATTTTAGGCCAAGAAGGGCCATTAGAGATATAGTTTAATCCACCTACAGAGAAATAAATTTATTCCTTAAAAGAGAAAAATCAAAGCCTAGAGAAAGGACAGGACTGGTCCAAGGACACTTAGTCCTCAAACTGCAGGATCAAAACATCAAAGAATACTACTTTTATCTCAGTCTCATTCCCTTTTCAAAGAAGGCTTTGCAGAGATTTGCTCAATGAAGGACGGAGAAAAAAGGTTATATTAGTCAGGATTATTTCATTTGCAAGAGGCAGAAAACTACTCAGACTGATGTAAGCTAAAGAAGAATTTGTTGGCCCATGTAACTAAAAAGTAGAGATATACCTGGCTTCAGGCAGGAGTTAAACAATTTCACCCAGACCTTACTCTTCCCACTTCTCTGTGCTTTCTTCTTCAGGTCGGGCTTTGTGTGGTGGAAAGATGACTGCCAGCAGCCACGTGGCTGTATTCTCCCATGTTCAAATCCAGAAGGAAAATAAAATTTCTCTTCCTCCAGTAATTTGGGCAAAAACCTAGGGTCTGACTCTTATGTGATCAAATTGGGTCATGTGGCCACTAGTGAACAAAACCATGCTTAGAAGGGTAACAGACACTTAGGGTTCAGATCATAAGATAATCCTCTACATTGCCAAATGTACCCTTAACTAAGAGGCTAGAATCAGTTGCATAGAGGGAAAAAAAAGGAAAATAATATTTAACTTCTCTGAGAATAGTGTCACGGGTAAAATGGGTATATAAATACTTACCTTAAAGGATTGTTATAAGGATTAAAAAAGACACAACATATGTAAAGTGTCTACCATGACATCTGACAGATGGTAGGTACTCAATCAATATGAATTATTTTTCTTTAGACCTTAACTACCATCAGAGATTGAATACTAGTAGAATTCTCTGGCTATCCAATTCTATTCCCATCGAATTGGAATGTTGTTCATGATGTCTCTAGGGATGAGGAGGTCCAATACCAGCCAAAATATTTCTATACAACAAGAAAATCACAACAGTGAGTTTGAATTAGCAACTGGATTTTTCTCAGAACTGTTCCATCAAAATATAAAAGTCTTTTTTTCTCCGTAGAACAGTTTTTACATGATGGTGATTGATGCCTTCAAAAGAGATAAAGATTATAACAGCTTGTAAAAGCCCAGAAACTAGACACTGAAATGAAAGTTCAAGCAAGCTTCTGCAAAAAGCCAACAGAATTAATCAGGAAGTAGAGGAAGAAAGGATGGATCCTGGAGGTACAGGAACCCAGAACTGCCATTAGCAATTTCACCTACTTTTCTGCTAGATGTTCAGCTCCATCAGTAGGTGACCAGATTAAACCACAACATTATTCAGTGACTTCTATGTCTTAGTGACACTTCTAAATGTGACTCAGAGTCTACACCATTTTCACTATCATCATCATTACTCCTTACCACTAATGTGACAACAACTTAACATTCTGGAAGAAAGTAAGCATTTTTCCTACCTAACAAAAACAGGTCACCAAAAACTGCAAGAAAATCTTGAAAACAGCAAGAGAAAAACACATTATGAACAGGGGAACAAGGATGAGATTAACTACCAGTTTCCCAACAGAAATAATGGAAGCCAGAAGATATTGGAATAGCATATCCAAAATGCTGAAAGAAAAAAAAAATCAGCTAACCAAGAATTCTATATCCAGCAAAACCAGTTCCCACTCCCTAGGTATGTATAGGCTGTGCACAATGACTTATTTCCAAAGAGTGCAGTATGGAACTGGGGGGGAAAGAGTAACTTTTCAGTGAAGAAACCTGACAAACACTACCATAGCCAGGTCAATATTAAGTCATAAATCATGTGGCTATTTTATACCATTGATATAACGTGAAAATTACAGTTTATCACTGCTCGCATTCTCCCAAGAACCCATAATCCCAGTTTTATCATGAGGAAAACATGACAAATTCCAACAAGAGGACATCCTACAAAATGCTTGACCAATACCTCTCAAAATTTTCAAGACCATCAAAAATTAGGAAAGTCTGAGAAACGAACATAGCCAAGAGGAGTCTAGGAGATATGATTACTAACTGTAATATGGTGTCTTAGATGGGATCCTGGAACAGAAGATTAAAGATTAAGAAGATTAAAAACTAAAGGAATTTTTAAAACTATGGACTCTAACTAATAATGTATTAATATTCATTCATTAATTGTAATGATTATGCCATCCTAATGTACAATGTTAATAATAGGGGAAACTAGGTATAGAGTACATGTGTATCTTAATTTTTCTGTAAACCTAAAAACTGTTCTAAAAAATAGAGCCTATTTTTTAAAGTTCCAGTAAATTTGAAAGAACTAAATTCACACCAAAATATGTCCTCTAACTATAACAAAATTAAGTTAGAAATCAACATGAAATCACAACATATTAAAATTTGTAGAATATTGCTAAAACAGAGCTTAGAGGGAAATTGATAGCTATTCATGCTGACATCAAAATAGAAGAAAAGCACAGCCAATCCCTTCTAATTTCAAGAAACTATTCAGATTGTACGTATAAAATTTTGCTCAAATATACTTATAAAAAAAAACTTGCAAAATACGTATCTTGCAAAGGACCTGTTTCCAGAATATATAAACAATACCTCAATAATGAGAAGATAAATATACCATTTTTAAAAAGGTGAAATACTTGAGCAGAGCTTTCGTAAAATACACATACACACCCATGCATACAAATGACAGAGAAATACATGAGAAGGAATGTAATGTCATTGGTCATTAGAAAAATGCAGATTAAAATCACAGTGAGATACCCTTTTGAAACTATCAAAATAAAGTTAAAATGATTGACAGTAGCAAAAGTTGGGGAGAACGTAGAACATCTTGAGCCCTCAGATATTGCTGGTACAAATGTAAAATGATACAGTCACTTTGGAAAATAAACCTGCAATTTCTCAAAGTATTAAAAGCATATAACACTTATCATACAATCCAGTAATTCCACTCTGAGGAAAAAGGAAAACATATGTCTATATTCTTTATAATAGCCACAAAAAAAAAAATGACAACAACCCAAATGCACATCAACTGGTGACTAGAGAAACAAAATGTGGTATTATCCATACAATGGAATATCACTGAAAAACAAAAAGGAATAAACTATTTATTGACACATGTAACCACTCTGAAAAAAAATCTTGACACAAGGATTCAAATTTAAATATACTTTAACAGAAAGACAGTATGTATTATTAAAATTAAGCACTGACTGCAATCTCCAGCTTTCAAGAGATGTTATGTAACTATTTATCATAAGGAAGCTCCCCTTTTAAACCTAGGAAACCTCCTTGATAGAGTCTTTTGAGCATGAAACTGAGGACTTTTAGATCATGGTGCAGAAGTCAAGAGTTAAATACAGATGGAAACAACCCAAATATCCATCAACAGATAACTGGACAAAGAAGCTGTGGTGTATTTATACAGTGCTACTCAGCCATAAAAAAGAATGAAATAATGTCATTTGCAGCAACATGGATGGACCTGGAAATCATCATTCTAAGTGAAGTAAGCCAGAAAGAGAAAGAAAAATGCCATATGATATCACTCATATTTGGAATCTATAAAAAAAACTTGTCTGCAAAACAGAAACAGACTCACAGACACAGTAAACAAACATGGTTACCGGAGGGAAAGGAGGTGGGAAGGGATAAATTGGGAGTTCAAGATTTGCAAATATTAATATTAACTACTATATATAAAATAGATAAATAACAAGTTTCTTCTATATAGCACAGGGAATTATATTCAGTATCTTGTAGTAATCTAGAATGAAAAAGAATATGAAAACGAACAAATACATGTATACGTATGACTTAAACATTATGCTGAACACCAGAATTGGACACAACATTGTAAACTGACTATACTTCAATTAAAAAAAAAAAAGACTACTCCACTGAGAGGGAGAAAGAGTTAAATATAGAAAGGACTAAATATTTTCATATAAGGACAAAAAAAGGATAGTGATAGCCCTTTGCTGGCAATTCTAGACACCGTGAGGGGAGGAGTCTAAGAGAGAAAAGAAAAGACGCTAGAAAAGAAAACAGTATGGAAGATATTGAGAAAGGAACTTGGCCTTGAGGCTGTGGGAAATTCCATGTGGCACTAAAGGACCTAAAAATATCTAGAATCTATGATGATACATATTGAAATGCTTTCACTCGCTAAGTATTTATTGAACCATTGCCATGCTCAGTTCTAGGCACCAGGGATTCAAATCAGTCAATAAAATAACAAATTACCCAGAGGATACTCTCAACAGTTTGAGGTTGTTTCCTATGCTAGGTTATAATTTCCCTTCATTGTACCCTAAACCAGCAACAAAATTCTGCTACAGACAAAAGCATTGTTTTAAGGGTGAACTGAGGGGATAAAGGATAGATGTTGTCCACTGTGAGTTTAAGTGACACCAGCAGGATCAGATGACAATCACAGGAAGGAAGCATAATGGCTAAAAACAGGTCATGTAAGACAAACAGACCAGAGCAAAGGCTGACTCAGGAAGCCACAGAGATATCAAGGGGGTGTTTGTAGATCTATATCATGAAGTATGTCAGTGTGATGATATTTAAGGCTATTCACCACTGTTTCAGTGACCTACCTTTTAGGAAAAATGTTGTAATTGCATGCCTCTGCCTCCTTCAAGTTCAGCATGGTCCTAAGACTGGCTTTAGCTGATGGAATGTGAACAGAAGTGGAGTGTGTCACTTTCATGGTGATACCTTTGGAAGAAAATGAATAAACAACCATGTTCTTATGTTCCTCTGCCATGGCAACCAACAACCATACAGGTGGTGGAGACTATGTCAGCCAGCTTCTCACAGTGAGAAGAGCCGCCGCCACCACCCTCCTCCCCAGCCAACTTGAAATAGACATAGAACATGGGCAAGAAATCAACCTCTGTTGTTCATAAGCCACAAAAATCTGGGGGTGGTTTATTGCTGTAGCACACGCTAGCTCATTCTGGCTGATACATGCAGATGGAGCAAGTCCATGTGGATATCCTAGTATCCTGTAGGACCCAGGGATATCAGAGAGTTTTAAACATCTTTTTAAATAACAGAGTCCTCTGAAGGAACTAGGAAGAGAGTGTGCTTTCAGGTGCCAGATTGGAACAGATGAGAACATAAAAGCAGTAAATTCAGCCCTAAGGATTCTGGAAGGTAAGGCAAGCATCATGACAGGTATACTTGTCTTTTTCTGACAGGAAAAAGTATACACCTCCATTCAGAGACAATACTTTTTATCCCCCTAGAACTAAATTCAAGCTGGATTTGTCCTCTGGGGATTTGTTTAAAGGATGAGTAGCAGAGTGAACAGCATCTCCTGCCACAAAATCACCGAAACATTGTAAAACTGGAGAGTCCTTTCAGTGACCCCACTGAGAAGGGAAAAGTAGGACTTAAAATAGTGAAGCAGTGAAGGCACTTTTTATGAAGAGCTGAGACAACACGGACCAAGCAAGCTACTTGCTCAGATGACCTAACGCAGGGTTACTCAAAACTCCAGCCATTTGCAAAACATTTTCTCGAGTTTTTTCATGGCCAGCTGCTCTCTGTACTTTACTTAATATTTTCGTTAAATTGATTCCCACTGATTTACTTAACTGATTTTAAAAGAAAAAAATTGGCTTGAATAGTGTAAATTGACACCAGTGTCATTAGCCATAAATAGAGATAAAGCGAAAAGCCTCATTAACAGTACATCCACATAGAAACAGAACAATGAATAAAATTATTCAATCTGACCTGTATGGTGTGACTTGCTAACGCGTATAAGCCTGAGGCGTGCCTGTGGTTAAAGGGGGAAATAACAGAATGAGGGCATCGGCCTGAGTCTTTCTCCTTCACTAACCAGAATTAAAGAGAACTGTAAAGAGGAAAGCTTTCAACAATTCAGGGCACTGCCTGGAATCATCTCCAGTACCCTTTCTGGTATGTGTCCCCCACCTGGGGAAATACTGACTGTGGTGGCCATGAAAATGAGCCTCTTAGGATTCCCGACGGGGAAGCACAGGACCGACGAGCCCAGGTGCTGTGCTCTGAAATCCACCACCATTTCTCACAGAGACCATGCTTCCCACAGGCTACTCCCAGCCAGTGACTGGGGACTACGGCGGGGAAGGCATGGTCCTCCAGGAGACGCGGTCGTCCTCTGACAGGTCAGCTTGGCTCATCAGCTTTGTCAAACATCCTTAGAACCCCTGCACTGCACTCTGAGAGACTTCCTTCCATCCCACATCTCTCCTTCACAAGGATTAGACCCACACCAGTCTGGTGGCCCTCCCCGCATCCTTCCAGGACCGTCTTCCTTTTTCTAGTAAGCTCTTGTGTGTCTAACCCTGCTTCACTTCTGCTTATCAGACAACCTAGTCTCACCTGTTGAGCTTCCTAACAGCATCTTTTGGAGACAAAATGATCTAGCAGGAAGATGTCCCACTAACTTGTTTTGTCCAAGAATTAGATAGCTAAAATAAACCTCAGGTAGGGTGAATCTCAGTCTACTCTTCCCCAAAGCAGACACAGTACAGATAGAATATATCGTTGACTGAAGAAAGAGCTGCCAAGAACCGTGTATAGAGACTTAGGAAGACAAAGCTGACATTTTGTGGTAGAAGTTTAAGAGCTGTGTTTATATTCTTCTGTCAAACATTAAGCAAACATCTACTTAAGTATTAAGATCCAACTCAAACATTACCTAGTCTGAAAAATCTTACCCAATCTGACCAGCATTTGTCCTATCTGTCTGTGCATCCCCACAATGTCCCATTAGCCCACCCTTTCCCGAAAGCATTTACCACATTGGATTGCAATGAGAGGAGAGTCGTATTTTATGAGAACCAGGTTGAAAAGTCAGAGCCTGGAGCAAAGATTATGTAAGGAAAAATTATCTTTCAAAATCCTTTAAAAATGTCCCATGTTACAGATGGACACATAGTCATTCTCAATAAGCCCATCACAGCTAGTTTTTCCTCCAGTGATGGAAAAATCACTGTGTCTTTGGTTAAACACCTCATAAAGTGGTTGGCTTGCATTTAAAGACCACATTGCATGAAAAATAGAACCAGGGTGAATCCTTAAATTCCAGAATCACCCTCAACACAAGATGTTCTAAGAGGCTCGTTGAGAAGATCCTCGTTTCCTATTGCTACCTTACATTCAGGCTGGGGTCTACATATACTGAGTGGAACGACAATCCTGGCCATTTAAATAATTATTTCTCTCTTACTTTTCACACTTTCTGTGCAGCTGATCTCACAGAGGCTAAACCCAGCATCTACCATAATATCTGTCTCTCTCACTAGAGTTAACTGGAAGCTTCTTAGCATCTACCACTGGGTGTTTATACAGCTGGTATTAAATATATGAGGGAGGGAGGGAAGGAGAAAGAAAGGAAAAGAAGGGTAGATGCAAAATGTGAACACCAAACAAAGTCATTCCTAGAAGGTATCTTAGGTTGATTTCCCCCAGAAGGAGACCCCAAGACAAGGGTTTGAATGGAAGGAGCTCTCAGGAGCATGGTGAAGAGGGATGTGTCAGTGAACAGGGACAGGAGCCCTTCCATGAAGGGTAAACGAATGAGCAGATGGCTGCTGTGGGCACCTGGGCTCACTCCCACAAAGGATTTCTGGGAGTCAGTGTGGAGCACAACGGATGCGTCTCCTATGTAAGGCCCAAGGAGGCTGGAATACTTATCCACCAACTGCAGCCGCAGCACAGGCCAGCAACCTGTGGTGACCGAAATCCCTCAGGCTGGGATCTGTGGCTTTACCATAGGAAGCCACTGGCATGGACGAGACAAGACGGGTGAGTACTGGGAGCCAGGGTGCCACAGAGGAGGGGGTGATGTTCTGTCCCCTTTATTTCAATCTACACCGATTTTCTTTCCACTAAAAAGAATGTTTCTCTGATTTCCTCTCACCAATGAGCACTGTCTGTTATAGCAAGGACGTCAAAATTTGAACATCTTGGAATATTGATTTTTTTTCCCTTTGCAAAGCATTGCTTTATGATTGCAATTTAACAATGAACCTAAGCTCTGACACCTCTGTCTCTCACAAGCCATCTCTTTGTAATCTTTGTATGAATGAGTGCTTTGATTTTAAAGCAATTTTTGAAGTTAAAAAAATCTATTTGTAACATTCTAATTCCACTCGTATCTTCATCATATTCTCACCCAGTATATCACACATGCACACTGAATCTATAAATCTGTATGTTTCCAGCAGCTAGTTGCACAGTACTCCTAACTGTTGGCATCATTCACATTTAAATGTTTATACTGAGAATTTTTTTACTAGTTAAAACAAATCTATAGCCTGAAATTAAGATTTTACAGTCTTGAAAAGAATTCTCCCTCATTGTCCATTAAGAAGTTATCATAAGGAAACGTCTGTTAAATTAAAGGTAAAAATTGAAGATCACAAGATCATGAGGCAAGCAGCCTCTCCTTTAAATTTTCACATATATGCCAACACTTGACTGTTATAAATAGAGAGTTGGAAAAGCTAGGAGATGAGTTATATAATTCTGATTCAATGTCCCGGATTTGGGCAGCCTACTCTGAAATTGTGAAAACCAAAATGAAGACTCTCTTTCTACAAACAATAGAAAATGGATTTAGAATACTTATGTTTTTGTTACATTTTTGAGCATCAGTATTCCCTAGCTTATTCACTGGTCTAAGCGCCAAATAAAATTTTCCCCTGCAAGTCTTTAGGCAGATTGTGCACTGGAATACTAATTCTTCTCATTAAAATCCCAGTCCACATCAGTGTCCAGTGTGTTGCAAAGTTCAAAAAGGTATACTTTCCTTTAAGCGAAAGCTGTGAAGAAATACCAGATCTTTT
Organism: Vicugna pacos; assembly: GCF_048564905.1. Classification (NCBI taxonomy): domain Eukaryota; kingdom Metazoa; phylum Chordata; class Mammalia; order Artiodactyla; family Camelidae; genus Vicugna; species Vicugna pacos. Next base: position 38,675,994 of record NC_133005.1, on the reverse strand, counting down.
TGTTCTTGCTGGTGAGAAGGGAAAGGTGAGCTCACTTTCTCTGGATCGATGCCTCGACCTTCAGCAGCCCTTCATGACTCATCCCTTCAGTCCCTGCCCTTGAGTTTCAGACCCCTGCCCTCGACCCTCGCCACTGCCTCATGGACCCTTTCTCAAATAAATAACACCAATTTTTAAAACTCTCAGATGCTTCTGTTACCTTAGGGAATGCTGCGGTGCATTTTGTGGTAAAGACAATCTAGATTTGCTTTTGTTGTGACCACTCCCCAGAATCAGGATGGACCCTCACTCAAGATCTGGCTCGAATATCAAGATTCATAACACTACACACATACCAAGAGGGGATGAAGAGTTTTACCACATGCATAATGAGGCTTTCTAGGGGAGCAGAGGAGGCTCTCAAGCAGGCCCAAATGCCTTGAGAGCAGAGAAAGAAGACTGATGTGGGGTTTTTGTGGTGGTTAAAGGGTGGGCCCCTGCAAGGGTTTCTACATGTGGCTTAAACTTCCTGCTAGCAACAAAGTAGGAATTACCTAGGCTTTCTTATCAGCTTGCCCAGATGTGTGGCAGAAGGAGAAAGATGAATGAGACTTAAACACTGTCAGTATTCAAACATCAAAAAAAAAAAATAGGCAGACTCTTCATTATAGTTTTCCTATTAAGTCAGATTTTCATACACTGATATAATCATAATAGATAATATAACTGACAAGTTATTTGGGTATTTACTATATGCCAGACATGCTCTATTTACACACATCATTTCATTGAATTCTCACAGGCACCCTAAGAGTTAGTGCCTTTGTTTGAGTTATCCCCTGCAAAGGAGAAAAGGAGTCATTGGTTTGAGAAGTTAGGGCAGAAACATAGTGGAAGATTGGGACAGGGACTTGGGAAAGGGAGGAAAGCTAATAAAGAATGCTGTAAGAGGCTGGTTACCACTGGAGGTATTTGAAACTCAGTCCAACTCAGGACCCTCTAAGGAATGTGTGGGACGTACTCAGTGATGTCCCTCTGGATGGGTGAGAAAACCACTAACTTCCATCCTTACTGTTGCGAGGTCAAACCTGGGGACATCTCCTCCATTCAGCAGAGAGATGCTGGTACTTGAAGTGAGAAGCTATCAGTAGACGTAGGAACTGTCCTCGGAGCAGCAGAGCACGTCCAAGGTGAGCCATGGAGACATGGACAAGACAGCCACTATCTAGCCACAGAAAGGAGCTAGTGTTATCCCCATTTTACAGATGGGGATATGAAAGTTCAGAGAGGGTAAGTAAGGCTTTCCAAAATCACACATATAGTCATTAAAGAGTTGGAACTAAAAGCCAAGGCCATCTGACCCCTGAGCCACATTCGTAAGAAAAGCACACTGATAGAAGAGGGCTTTGCCACTTTCAGAGAATGGAACTGAAACAGACAGAGGCACGGTGGCAAAGTAGTAAGAATATGTGCTCAGAAGTCAAACTGCATCATTTCCATTTCTAACACCGCCACTTACTAGCTTGATAACCTCTGGCAAGTCTTTTAACTTCTCTGTGCCTCAGTGTCATCATCTATACAGTGAGGATAGCATCTTCATCACATGGTTATAGAGTGCCTCATAAATGCTTTCTTTTTTTTCTTTTACAGGTTTGACTGAGTGTCAACTCGGGAGGTATCTTGATATCTGATTTTCATCCCAAACCTATAGATTTAGAAAATAATTTGTCTGATCTGGTTTACTTTTTGGAAGCCATTTTATATAATTATATACATTTTTTAAAAACATATATTGGCATTCTTCCATTTTCCATGTCACTTTCTCAATCTTTCACTATCTTTACTGCCCTAACTTCCAAAATAAATGACTTTTTTCCAAATCCTTCAAGTTGCCCTTGAGAACCCAAACATTAACAAAATATAAAAATATATTGGTAGCCCTCCTACACTGTTGATGGGAATGCAAATTGGTGCAGCCACTGTGGAAAACAGTATGAAGATTTCTCAAAAAATTAAAACTAAAACTACCATACAATCCAGCAATTTCACCCTAGGTATTTATCAGAAGAAAATGAAAACACTAATTTGAAAAGATATATGCACCTGATGTTCACAGCAGCATAATTTACAGTCGCCAAGGTATGGAAGAAACCTAAATATCCATCAACAGATGAATGGATAAAGAAGATTCTACACAATGGAATACTACTCAGCCATTAAAAAAGAATAAAATTTTGCCATTTGCAACAGCATGGATAGATTTGGAGGGCATTATGCTAAGTAAATAAGTTAGAGAAAGACAAATACTGTGTAACATCACTTATATATGAAATCTAAAAAATACAACAAACTAGTGAAAAAAAGAAGCAGACTCAGATACAGAGAAGAAACTAGTGGTTACCAGTGGAGATAAGAAAGGGGGAAAGGGCAATTATGGGAGTTTATGAAATCATGTGTGTGAAATTTTTGAAAATTATAAAGCACTACAGAATTTAAAGAATCTTCCATTCAATGAAAAAAAGAAAAAAGAAATTAAAAAAAATTAAAATATACTGGCAAAACATATAACTGGGTAAATAACATATGTATATATAGGATAAGAAAATCAGTCCAGTCAGGTCCAGGTTCTGGCTTATTGTTTATCTCTGCTCCCTCTACAGATCGGTTTTATAAGACCTGCCTTTCTGGGTGACACATTGTCTACAAGCATCAGCAGAACTCCACTCAGCACAGTTCTCTACCCCAGGCTTTGATTAAGCAATATGCTGGGTTAGAGGAAGGCAGATAAAGACAAGTCAAATAAAACCCAGGTGCTCTGGCTACTCAGTGTCTGGAGGTTCCCTGGCCCCTTTAAATGAACACAGCATCCAAGAAAAAGCCTGTCTGGGAGATGGTATGCTGACCAAATGTTCTGGCTGCATTACCTCTGGACCACTCTCCATCCCTGTCCAACCTCCTCTCTCTACGCCCTGTAATGAGAGTCAGTGCTTACTAGGAACTTGTCATGTGCCTGATGCTGTTCTAAGCACTTCACATATATTCACGTAATTAACACTGATGACAACTGGAGGAGAGGTTATTTATTACTATTATCCTCATTTCATATTTGTGGAGACAAAGATACACCAGAAATTGGGCTGGCTTCTATTAAATTTCAAGAACTTCTTTCAAATGGTTCTTGGCCATCGGTGTCGTGGATAGTTAACCTAATGAAAACCAACATCTTAAGACTAGGCTTGGGACATCAATTTCGAGATGTTTCCTAAATGTTCCCCCATCCACTCACTCATCCACAAAAACTCCCTACAACTCTGATTTAAAGACACTTACCCAACATAACACCCCAAAAAAACTTTTGAAAAGTTTCATCCAATTCTATGGAGAATTCTTTAGATACTCAAGCAAAGGGAAGGCAAGTAAGGCAGAATACGCAAGAAAAAGAAAGCTCTTTATTCTGCTAGCTAAAACAGTCACTTCACAAACTGCTTATCAGGTGTTTTTTGTTTTTTTTTAAATCAAGAAAATCTTTAGAGATTTCTGCTTAAAAATAAAATACATCTTCTTTCATCAGAGGTTACTTCCATCTTCCTTTAACACCAGCTAACACCCTCACCTTCTAGCTTTTGTGTGTGCTTTTTTTTTTTTAACAGATTCTGCAATAAGCCAGTCTAAGATGAGTGTTATCATATACCTTGGATAAGATCCTCCAAGCTGAGCCTGCAGTTGTTCTGCATCTTGAGGAAGAGAGGTATGCCCTGGAGGCACGTGCTGGATGCTATGGTTAATTAACTAATTTACTCAATCAAGTTTAACAGTGGTTTTAACTTTAATGAGACCATTACATTTTAATATGGAAATAACTGCCTTGTATCCTTAACAATCCCCACAGTCCGCAAATCCACCTCCCTCTTCCGCCCACTTTGCCCCAGCGTTGATGTTGATTTGTGAACCTGAACGCCTGAGTGTATCATCTAGAGCTTGTAATACACATGTGCGGGGTCCATTACAGATACAGCCCACGTAAACCACTGCTCTGCCTTCTGGTAGCCCCCGATGCACACTCTGAACACACACAGTAGTTGTCTGCATTGGCAGACTCCTTTCTTAGACGAAAGTGCAATGGAGGCTTTTGATACTAAAAGCTGGTGTGAGTGAGGAAGAAAGGTAGACCATGTCAGAGGCTCTAAAGAGTGGCTACACATGCAACGTGGGTTTCAGTTGTCCTAGGGGCACCCACCCTTGGGCTGCCATTCCCATCTTGGGTTGCATTTAATTGGGTTCCTCTAAAGGCCACTAAATCATCAATATTTAATGGTCTCCAAGCTCTTCTTATTGAGAACTTTTATTATTCCAGATACAGTACTTTGGAGATTAACTACGAAAAGTTTCACAAGACGGTGAAGGTAATGAATCATGAATTCTGTAAGGGTAAACCCAACATGCTGAAACCAAGTGCAGCTGTCTTATATTTGCTCTGTGTGCATTTTGCTACCCGTAATTTTGTCATCAATTTTCATCTTTTGTTTAAACATATTTGTCTTTTGGACAAGATAGGTCATATTTCATAGGTTTGATGAATTTTCTCCTTGGTCCAGTTTTACAGAATTTGCACTTAATTAATTGCCCAACCTTTAATTCGACAGACTGTTTTTAATGGCTATGTAGTTTCAAAAGCATATACACAGTGGAATTTCGAAAAACTAATTGTTTTTGTGTCACTTTCAAAGAAAGTCACAATTATTAAAATGTGTAAATAATTTGTCAAATGCGCAATGGGCAATAATTAGGAAGATATCAAATAAACCTTTAATGGATATTTTTAATTTGGTGTTCAGCAGGAATATTTAAATAATGCAACAAAATATGTCATTTCTCGCCTCAGGACTATAGAAGCCAAATCCCAATGTGAAAATGTACCTTTCAATTGCAGAGACTGGGTCGGAATAGAGGTGACACTCAAAAGATTTTCTAGGTCTTAGCAGAGCCATAAATCGGGACCCCTCATCTGGCAGACAGCACAGAATCCAAAAATCTGCCTATCAAAAGCATCATTCAAGCCACAAGGCTCTTCTGTGCCTGGTAGAAAACAGGCAGGAAAAGAAGAGACAAAGGTCAGTTGTCAATTCTTTATAAATGTGATGGTGCTGGCAGTTTGCAAAGAACTGCCATGTTTCCCTAGCAACTTTGTGTGTGTGCAGATGCATTTAGTACATTTTTTCCCTTGTTATTTTCAGACCTTCTTTTTGTACTGTGGACTGTTTTGAATGTATTCTTTCCATTACACAGGCCTTTTTATTAAGAGGATTAAGAGGCTGACATTTTTTGGAAGAGAAGTTTGCTGAATTTGGGGCCGTAAAAACCAGAGTTCAATCTTTAGTCAGACTGAAGATAAAAAGCAGGAGGGGGAAAAGCTGGGTTAGAGAAAATACATTAGACCTAGAGAAAGCTGAAAATATCCAGTTTCGAGACATTGGAACCTGAGAGCCCATGACATTCCTGAATGGTACTTAGTCATCTCTTTGAAAGAAACGTTAAGCAAAGCTCCTGGGCAGACTCCACTCTGCCTTTTATGTTCCACCTTTGACTTTGTGATTGTTCCAGAGTCTGGGGTCAATATTTAATTTTGATTCATCTGTTCCCCCTTCTCATTTATGAGTGGCAGGGAAAGGATATTTGGAAATAACTCTCACCCAACTCTGCTCTTTATTAATTAACCCACAACATGGACTGGGCACTTACGGATAACCAGGCACTGTGCTGGGCATACAGCAAGGGTTGGCAAACTCTCTCTGTAAAGCACTAGCTAGTAAATATTTCGGGATCTATGAGTGGGCCACACGGTCTTTGTCGCCAACTCCTAGATTCTGCTCTTGGGGTTGTAGCAGCCACAGACAATCCATAAATGAACAGGCGTGGTGGTATGCCAATAAAGATTTCCATATGGACACCAAACCTTGAATTTCACATAATTTTCACATGTCACAAAATATCATTCCTTTTTCATTTTTTTAACCATTTAAAAAATGTACAAAGCTTGTTTTCTATGTCTGAGTCTGTTTCTGTTTTGTAAATAAATTCATTTGTATTATTATAGGGTAAGTGATATCCTATATTTGTCTTTCTCTGACTTATTTCACTCTATATGATCATCTGTAGGTCCATCCATGTTGCTGCAAAAAGCAATATTTCATTCCTTTTTAGTAAAGGGGAAAGGGGGAGAGGGATAAATTAGGAGCATGGGATTAACAGATATACACCACTATATACAAAATAAACAGCAAGGATTCACTGTATTGCACAGGGAACTATATTTAATATCTTGTAATAATCTATAGTGGAAAAGAATCTGAAATATATATATATGAATAACTGAATCACTTTGCTGCACACCTGAAACTAACACAATATTGTAAATCAACCATACTTCAATTTGAAAAAAAAGAAAAACAATAATAATTTTTAAAAAGGAAAAGCATTCTTAGCTTGTGAACCACACAAAAGCAGGCAGCGGGCTGGATGTGGCCCGTGGGCCAGCTTCCTTGACCCCGGTTACAGAGGCAGGGCTTGTGCTGTCATGGGACTAACACTACGGAAGGGACACAGAGAGAAAAAATGTAAAAAAGTGAAACCAGATGACATCAGGTTACTCTAAGTGATATGAAGGAAACAAAATAGGATGATGTGGTAAAGAGTGACTGAGAGCTGGCGGTTACTTTAGATGGAGCTGTCAGGAGGGACCTCTCTGAGATCTGAATGACAAAGTCCATTGTTCTCCTGCAGCCCAGTGTTTCCCTAAGCATCTCTAAGCACACCACTAATTCTGTAAATCAGCTGCACTTATGCCTAATTATTAATTCCTAGAGTTACACTGCAGAGCACCAGAAAACAAAGCAATTGACTTACCTGACCCTATTATCAAAACTGCAGAAGATAAACAAATGCTAGGGAGAATGAGCATACTTATTAATATTACAGATTTCCAGGTGCTGTGTGGAACACCTAATCCCCAATCACTAGGAGATATGAGTCTTAAATGGGCAGCACCTTAGTTCAAAGCAAGTTTTGTTGTTGTTGTTGTTGTTTTTGATTAGAAACAGTGCCAAAACCTTAGGTCACTTCTCTTCTTGTTTCAGAGCTCATAGAGTCTATATGGAAAAAGAATATGGAAATGAATATATGCATATTTATGCATGACTGGGGCATTATGCTGTACAGCAGAAATGGACACATTGTAACTCACTACGCTTCAATATTAATTAATTAATTAATTAATTTTTAAAAATACTCCTAGAGTCTAAATAATGGTACACTCTCAAATTAGAAACTTGAGTTGACTAGGCCTCTTTTATTTACATCCTATCAAATTACGTTATTTTTCAGGGCTGGCAAAATATTTCTTTCAAGAGGAACAAAATTATTTTCACAGAAGTATTCTTGGGGAAGACAGAAAGTCATGGAGGGACTCTCAGTTTAATTTGTCTTTTAGGGGACAGGCCAAAGGTGAAAGATATTTCTGCTTTTCTCATAACCTGCTGGCTAATTCAAAACCCAGTGCCAAACGGTTTGATGGCCCTGTTTATTTTCCTCAGATAGTTTGGTCGTGGGGTTTCCAACAACTGTCACACCAGAAGCTGGTGACAGGTTGGTTATCAGGTGAATTTTTAACTCAAGATTTCTAACTTGGAAGAGACTTTCACAGTGTTAGGGCTTAAAGGGTTATTTTCTTGGTTGCCTTGTTGGTTGTGTCACCAGCAAAACCCATTAACAATTCCCAGGAAATAAAAATAGAATCTGGGTAATAAAATAAAGACTAAAGTTTTTCTTTCCTTTTGAGCTTAATCTGGTTTCTGCCCACACCCACTGGCCTGGCCTTGCACCCTTTCCGGCCAGGAGGCTGGGTGCAACGAAAACCTGGAAAACCGGGAGCCAGCAAGGCCAGCTCACTCCTCAGTAGGACGGAGCCCTCTCGGTGATCCCAACCAACCATCTGCCCTGAAGTCGCCGGGGTCACTCCAGGGGGACATCACACTCGAGGGAACAGGCCCCCGAGCCACCACCTCCGCAGAGAAAACCTGGGCAGCAGACCTCCGTGACGACCCGTGTGACCCTCTCTCTGACCTGAAGCCTCTCTTCCAAAAAACAACAAAGTGTGACCAGGGAGACTTGGGCCACGACCTCGAGCTTCAACCTCAGGGCACACGTGTGCCTGCGAGACACCTTCATTTTTAAGAACGGTCCTGCGTGTGACCATCATTCTCTTGCTGGTATCTGGGCAGGTGTCTTAAATCCTCCCGTGCACTTAGTCTCCAAAGGGTTAGACACACGGTGGTCACGCCGGGATGCGGACTTAAGGCCGAGGCCTGGTGCCCGGCAAACGCACCTACAGGCGCCCCAGAAGTGCCGCGGCCTCCCGCCCCCCCAGGGCTGTGACGACGCCCACACTCCACAGGAAGCAGTCACAGCAGAAGCCGGACCTGCGCCCCTCAGCGCCCCTCACAGACGAGCAGCAGGACACAAGGCAGAGGAGGGATCCGGCCCCGCGAGGCCCGTTATTCCCGGGGCATAAAAGTAGGGTCTGGGAAATCAAGCCTAACCTTTTCCTTGCCTTTGGGCTTAGTCTGGTATCACCTGCTCACAGGGAGCTGCGTGCAGAGGCCTCATACGCGTCCCTTCAGACCAGAGGTCCCGGCGGGAAACGACAGCGCGGGCGCCTCCGCTGGGCGGGCCGTGTGCAGAGACGCGGTGCGCGACGCAGAGGCCTGGAGCATGCGCAGTGGAGCTGCACCCGCCCCGCGACACCCCTCCCCCCGCCCCCCCCCCCCCACCCGCCAAGGCTGAAGAGACCCTATAACGCAGCGCCTCTCAGGCCCCTTCCCTGAGCATGGACTCCGGAGCCGGAGCTTGCACCTTGCACCTCTCCATGCTCTGATCGAGGAACAAAGACTTCCTTTCCTTCTGAATGGAACTGGGTCTCGGTCTATTAGTTACAGCGACACCGGGGGGAAGGAACTTTGTTGGAGACCAACTCCAGCCGGTAGGTGACCGTTTCTTTTAATTTAGCAACTGTCGGTCGTTCCTTCAAAGAGCTTTGATACCTCTTACATAGTGGTGTCTATCTCTACTTCTGCGCCTTTTCCAAAATCAACCCTGTGTGAACGCACACACACCTGGGCACCACCCTTCAGATTCTCCTAACAGCCTGCGTCCGTGAGCAGTGAGCCGTTAGCCGTTTTCAGATCCTGATCCAAGCTTCCTCCTTTGCAAAATGGTTCCACTACTTTTAGTAGAACCTGTAAGAATTCTAAGGAAGACCTGCATCCTCAACTTGGCACTTTACTGCGGGTGTAACCTCCGCCAAGTTGCTCCATTTCCCTGCCTATAAAATGGATTTGTAACCCCTTGTCCCTCCATCTCAAACACCTGTTGTTAGAATCAAATGAAATATGACTTATGAAAAAAAAAACAGTGGGAGAACTATAAAATTATAAAATGCTCATGGGTATTATTATTATCCCCTATTGTAAAATCATCAACACTTGGGGCTTCATTCTGAAGGAGACCGTGTTATTTTGTGCTTGTTGACATGCTGCCTGTAAGCAAGTTCAAATTCAACTACAAACTTCACAGGAATACAGAGCAGGTTCGTCATTTCTTCCATGTGTTTAGTGTAATATTGTGCACATAGTAGGCTCCAAAATGTGTCTCTTGACTGAGAGACTATTAATTACCTTTCTCACTGGTAAATGCTGTGGGTCCCTGCACCTAATACTTGTCATCCCTGAAAGAGTATGGTATCCCCAGATTCATGCTTTGAAACAGGGTTCTGACAGCCTATTCCTCAGAACCCAAGTCCCAAGGGTTTTTGCAATATGATATGTGGTCAAACAATTGGGGGTGGGAGCCTGACTGTACCCCTCTTTCAGAGTCAGGAAGATTGAGATTATGATAAAGAATCCCAGAATTTCTGCCGACAGGTAGACATCTGTGGTCACCCTGGGGTCTTACAAATCCATTTGAAGAGAGAGAGATGCTTTCTTTCCATTAACAACTCTTTGCACCCTCGCCAAACAAGTATCCCTTCGAAGTCACTTTGGAAAATGTTTTGCAAACTACAGGTCATAAAATCAATTTAAAGGACTAGAGCCGGGATTGCAAACTGTAGCCCATGAGCCAAATCCAGCTCACTGCCTATTTTTGTATGGCCTACAAGTTAAGATTGGTTTTCATATTTTCAGAGTTGAAAAAAATCAAAAGGATTATATTTCATGGTACAGGGAAATTACATGGAATTCAAATTTCAGTGTCCCTAAGTAACATGTTTGAATCACAGCCTTGCACATTCTTTTCTGTGTTGTCTACACTGCCTTAACACTATGGTGGCAAAATTGAGTTTTCAGTTGGCCCTCAAAGCCAGAAATGTTTACTATCTGGCCTTTTACTGACCCCTGGGCAAGAGCAACACTTTTTAAAAATGAAATAGAAAAGAATAGAGAATACCAGAGTGCATCATGTGTGGGGAGGATAACTTGTGGTTTCACAGAACATCTGTGTCAACAAAATGTATGCATGTTGGGTATGTGTGCGCAACCTGGCTCCCAGTGATAGTGTTCTTTACCGTGAATAACAGGCAAAAACTATTAATTTTCTTCCAACGACTCTAGAAGCAAATTAGAACCTGCCTATGTCTTACATTTACAACTCAAGGAGGTCTATGGTACTATTACCTAAGGTAGCCAGATGGTGAGCAAAAAAGAGACAAAGACGGATTAACAAATTCAGATATTCTACCAACTATGGGCTCATAAAGCATCTCATTGAAGATTCTTTTCCAACAGGAGAGAGATGAAATATGCCGAAAAGGCAGTATCAGTGATCTACCGAATATGCTCCCGTACACTTAGAGGGTTTATCAAAGACTACTTACATTGAATCAAGCAGAGTAAAGTATTACTATTGGTTTAACCTCGAAAAGGGCTTCATTCCAGAAGTAACTTTCCATTCAGCCATCTAGCACATGGTCGTCAGATCCAGAAACATTTGGAGTAAGGAGGTGCAAGTGGCCTGAGTAAAACTATCCCAGAAATAATTAAAATAACTAGACAACAGTAATAATTGTAACTAAAATAATAATACTTATTTAACATCTATCATCAGGATTGTGCTAAGCCCATTCATTTCACTCTGTCCTCAAAACAGTCCCGTTCCATAGGAATAATTATCACCCTCATTCTCCAGGTAAAGATACTGAGGCACAGAGAGGCTGAATAACTTGCCAAAGGTCACCCAGGGAGTAAGAACAGGACATGGGATTTAAATTTTAAACATACAGCTGGAGATGCTGTAAGGTATAGAAGTAGTCAACCCTTGTTCAAACCTGCCCTTTTGTTCATTTCACTGATATCTCTTACCACTTATGTGTTCCTGCTGAAAAAAGACTGAACCAATTGCATGACAAAGCCAGAGAATATAGATTTTATTATGGAAACTGTTTTATGGAGATAATGCTACAACAATCAAAATAATAAACATCTCCCAATAACACATGTACAACCTAATATTGAAGGAAATGCACCTGTACCCGGTATTGAATTGTCCTCAAATTTGAATTATAGAGGCATAGCTCAAATTATCCCCTTTGCCTAGTGCCCAGCCCAAAAGACATATTTTTTTTAATAAACACTTTGTGCTACCTCGCCTCCTCATGCCGCATGCTGCCACGTGAAAGCTATAGCCCTCCTAACGTGATTCATCAGAAAAATCAAGAGGGAAAATAGTCATGATCTGATATACTGAGCACTCTTAAATTACACAGCAGCCACTTCCCGTGTAGTGCAGGGGAAGACAGAAATGCAGTGACTAAGTACATCGCAGCCTGTCACGTCTGTGAACTGGGGAGCGGGGAAGGTCACTGAATCATGTTCCAGCACCTCTGCACGTCCATCGAGACATGAGGTAGCCAAGCCAGCTTGCCCGAGATGAAAGTCTGAGTAATTCAGAGGAGGCTGTAATTCTTTATAAAACATACACTAAGTAGTTTTGTTGACGCCTACATGACATTTCCAAGGTGGTTGGGAAACCAGACCATTTGTTACACAGAACCTAGATCAATACAGTGTTTGGAGGAAGATGAGCAACGTTTGAAAAAAAATTTAATTGAACAAGGGTTCAGTACCTTACAGCATCTCCAGTTGTATGTTTAAAATTCAAGATTGAGAAGAAATTTTTTTTAACTGCAGCAACATAACCCAGCACCTGAGTCCATTTCTCTTCTTAGATAGCATTTAAGGAAGAAAAGACTTTTTGTTTCATTAGACAAACAAAAATTCAATATGGAAATGGTCAACTGTTTTTATTCCTTCTCTTTTTCTTTTTTCCTTTTTTTTTTTTTTTTTTTTTAGTGGCTGTTGGCAGCATCACTCTGACAGGAGTCTGAAAAATTAACACATCACTAGGACTTACCATGTGAGATTTAACTTTTGATAAACAACAAAGTGGGTTACTGCTGTGCTAGCTATTTTTAATCCACCTTGTGAGTGTGCTTTTTTTATTGCTTTATACAGCATATCTGATTCCCTCTAAAGCACCAACTAAAAAATCTATCCAGCTGTCATTTGCTGCCCGGTAACATCTATCATCACACAGCCTGGCAGGTCTAGTCTATGAGGCAGAGGGGAGAGGAGACAGGAGGCAGAGTCAAGGACTGTCACATGGGATGGGGAAAAAAAACTTGTCACAATTATTTATGACTCTTGCTGGGGCACATAATGGGACACATAAGCCTGTTTCAGTTTCAAGCACCCTTGCACGGCTGCTCCCTTGTTGAAGTTGGACGCAGGCAGCTCTGCTTTACACATACAATTTCCTGAACAATGCCAAGCACTTGGGAAGTGACAGTGACAAATACTGGAGTTGGTGGCTGCAGCTCTGTGGGCTGTTATGAGCGTGCGGGTGTCAGTAATCAGCAGCACTGCCATGGGAAGCCCCAGCGCCCCCACTCCCCGATTCCTTTCTTCCTGGTGAAAGACTTCCGTCCTCCTCATCGCTGTTAACTGCTGGGGACCTGTGTTTAGAGAACAGAAGAGGGTGCATTCCAGCCTGCATTTTATTATTCTAAGCCGTGTTTATCCTTCTCAAGGAGGCTTCTGTATTCATTTGTTCCTTCCCCTACCCATCCCTATACACACAGAGCAAGAAACCAATTCCAAGATTTCAAGTGTAAGCGTCCTTTAGTTTCACACCTGTTAAGTATCCAAGTTTCTGAGCAGTTGGTTCAATTAATGTTCTGCCTCCAGATGTATTCACAGAAGCAAGTGCTGGATTAGATGGTAGTTTTGTCCAGTTCTGTAACCTAAGTCCTGTTCCAAGGCCCTTTGTTTTTGGTAATCTCATAGGGGTCTAACCTTTGGCCCTTTGGAGGGTCTTAAACGAAACCCCATCAACATTCTGTCTACCCGACAGACCATGGCAAACGGAAGAACTGAACTTTGAAACATTTAAGATAATTAAAGGTAAAATGGAGGTCCCATCCAATAAGTGACTCTCGCATACTTTATGACTCTAGCCTGGCCCAACATTAACCTAGGTTCCCTCTCTGAGCCCTCAGGCACCTTGGCACACCTGCCCAGACCCTGCTGATAAAAAATGGCAAAGACCTTAATTAAAGCTAATAGGAGCAGAATGGCCTGTGCCCACCCTGGAACTCAAATCAGAAATTAATATGGGGAAGAAGACAATCTGTGAATAGAAGCACCCAGGAACATTGGAATTGCTCCAACTTTCTTTGCAGGATTGGCTAAATCCAAACTCAGCCACCTTCATTTAGAAATATCACAAGAGGCCAAGAAAGAGAAATACTTTTCACTGGGTTAGTCTCATCATGCATCAGAACCAAAGTGTTCATGATGCAGCTACTACCAGATAACACCGTACTGCTGACAGAAGTCTGCATACCGCTGTCTCAAACCTAAAAGGGTATCTATACTAATTTAAGGAACAAAGAAACTGATAGGGATCACCCAAGATTCACCATCTGCCCAGGAATCATTTCTCTTGTGCTGCATCCTTTCCTCTCTACTCCCTCCCCACCTCCATCATCTGGAGAATTGCAAAGTTGAACTCCATGGGCACCATTGTGCCTCTAATGTCTTGTTTGCCTGCAAAGTGATTTTTTTTTATTGATGTATAGTCGGTTTACAATGTTGTATTCGTTTCTGGTGTACAGCATAGTGATTCAGTTATATATACATATTTATATATGTTATTCCTTTTCATATTCTTTTTTATTATAGGCTATTACAAGTTATTGAATATAGTTCCCTGTGCTATACAGTAGGACTTTTGTTATTTATCTGTTTTATGTATAGCAGTTAGTATCTGCAAATTCCAAATTCCCACTGTATCCCACCACTCCCTTTCTTTCCCCACCCCTGGTAATTGTAAGTTCGTTTTCTATGTCTATGAGTCTGTTTCTGTTTTGTAGATATGTTCACTTGTGTCATTTTTTTTAGATTCCACGTGTAAGTGATATCATACGGTATTTCTCTTTCTGGCTTACTTTACTTAGTAAGTATGACAATCTCTAGATCCATCCATGTTGCTGCAAATGACATTATTTTATTCTTCTTTATGGCTGAGTAGTAATCCACTGTGTGTGTGTGTGTTTGTGTGTGTGTGTGTGTACACACGTATGACAACTACTTTATCTGATCATCTGTTGGTGGATATTTAGGTTGCTTCCATGTCTTGACTGTTGTAAATGGTGCTGCTATGAACATTGTGGTGCATGAATCTACAAAGTAATTTTTTAATGTGTTCACTTTGAATAACTTGAGGCAACCTAGAGTCCAGATCACTAAGGACTTCATCATTCCCCCTATTATACTCAGTCTTTCGCGCTTTGTAGGGTACCCTTTTGTCCTCTGAAGACAGTTCAGTTTACAACACCTCCTTCCCTTCCCTTCAGATTATTTTCCCATGGGGCTTTCATACATAGTATTAGGAGGTAACCTTTACCTTCCCTCTCTCGCTGCACACACACCTCTGACATTCCCAGGCAGGAGAGGGACAGCCTCTCCCCTCCCCAGGCAGGAGCACTACAGCATTAGCACTCCTCTCACCCCCTCCACTGCCTCCCCATCTGATTAGTGAGTTAGTGGTAGATGTGACACCTATAAGACCACATTCCCAGGCACAGAGTCACTGCACTGGAATTCCTAACAGGCTCCCTACTGGGAGCGCCACATATCCAACCCAAGCCACAAGCAATAAATGTCATTATGATGCAGTCTTCACTCAGAAACATACAGCTTCCAACCCCATTGTTTTTAGAAACACATGTGTTTAACAGATATTTATTGAGCACTCATAGGCCAGGGATGGTGACAAGAATGACATAATTTCTGCTTTCATGGCATTTTCTCCATGATGAGTCTTTAGTTACAGAAGTGAAATGACATGGTCAAGCAAGTATAGGATGTAACAGTAAATGTGTTTAACACAGAGACCTGACCCATTTTGGGGGGGTAAGAGATGGTCTTTCTTGGGAAATGACAGTAAAGCTAGATCTCTGAGGGATAAGTAGGAGTTATTCAGGTTGGTGACTTGAGTGAATTACTTAATATCTCTGCAGAAGATTAAATGAGCTCACATAGGTAGAAAAGCACAATGTAGACTACAAAAGGGTTAGTTGGTGACATTGCGGAAAGGAGAAAAGTGACAGTTTAGCCTAAGGGCTATGGAGTCAGACAGTTCAAGTTCTGACTCTGCCACTCACTCCCAATAGGGATTCGGCCATTTCTTAACCTCTCTCAGTCTCGGTTCCTTTGCCATTTAAATCAAGATAATAATACCTGATTGATCAAACAGGATTATGCATGTAAACCCCTCTAGAAAAGTCCCTAGCACATACATAAAAGTGATCAGTGAATGTAAGCTTGCTTTTTGTTGTCATGTGTCTGGCATCCAGAAAAATGGAAGGTGAGGGATAAAATGCAATTAAGAGCCATCAAGAGAGAACCATCCAGAATTTCAGAGTAATGTGGACAATCACATCTATTTGAGCAGCCCCGTATGGCTCTAGTTAGCACTTCCATATTCATGATCTCATTCGGTCCTGCAATAAACTCTTTAAGCAAGAAGGACAGGTGCCTCTGTCTTCATCTAATAAGTGAGAAACCATAAAGCCAAAAGTGGCCTATTCAGCATCTTCCAAATGCCAGGACAGGTCTGGAATGTGGGTATTCTAATTCCTAAGGCATGCTCTTCAACAACAACACACTCAACTCTTCAGGACAGTGTTGACTCCAGGGCTCGCAGACCCTTTTGGGGTAGGAGTTGGGTTGCTTTATCTGCACCCAGGGTCAGCAAACTATGGCCCAAGGGCCAAATCCAATCCTCTGCCTTTTGTTGTAATAAAATTTTATTGGAACACAGGCATGCTCATTTGTGTATTATCTGTGGCTACCTTCACTTACAATGGCAGAGTTAAGTGGTCATAACAGAGACCATATGGGCAACAAAACCGAAAATATTTACTATCTGTCCCTTTACAGAAAAAGCTTGCCAATCCTGATCTATACCACTTATAATAAGACAGCTCCAGAATATGTGTTGCCAAAATCAGGGTGGAACGGCGTGCTTAGTATGAGGTGACAGTGTAACAATTCATCAAATCAGGTTAGTTACCAAAGACAAGGTTTTCTGCTAGTTTTAAATACCTCTACTACTTAAAAGGGTCTTGTAGCTGGTTTTTTATGGTATCAAGAAATTATTCTTAATTTATGGTTATATTTTTTCCAAAGGCTTACTCTGTGAAGATCTATATTGAATAATTTACAATGAAAATAGACAATGCCTGGGATTTGCTTTAAAATGTACCCCAAAAAAAAAAAAGCAGGTGAGGTTGGGGATTAGTGAGGCAGAGATGAAATACAAGAGGCAAAGTGTCGATAATTGTTGAAGCTGGGTGATGAGGTACAAAGGGAATCATTATACTTTTCTCCTCACTTCAGTATGTGTTTAATAATTTCCATAATAAAAAGTTATATTTAAACAGGGAATTTCAAAAGGCTAGATTAACTCTTTTTTTCCTTTAAATCTCATCTGACTGTAACAGTGCATATTTTAATGTTGCAGAGTAATGTTTATTACCTGAAGATATGCCCAAATAATCAACCATGTGATGTGCCGTCTCAGGAAAGAGAGCTCTAGTGCAGGTTTTGCAAAAAGCCCATTGTTTGTCCTTGATCTACAGTGTTCTCTCCTCTCACCCCCCAACCTGCTCTCTGCAATTACGTTTGTACATTTTTTAACATGATATTAAATATTTAAAGAGTCACTTAGGGAACTAAAGTTCACTGCGGTTTGATGTCTTATAACCACAAAATAGCGTTGTTCTAACTGATCCTTCTCATCAGTGGAGACCAGAGAACTTCGGTGTATGTGGTTAAGATGTAATTCTATCCCAGTCAGGCTGTTCAGGTGAAAGTGCGTTGGACTTGTGAGACAGTCCAGCAGAGTAAAATTAAAGGAGACACAGATTTTTATACGTTAAGTATTAGGGTCTGTACATTTATATTCTATTAATTTTGAGGATTAGTGCAAAGAACACTATCCTATGCCTGACATTTTGACCCTCTTTGTCAATGTAGGAAATCCTACAATAATACAGATTAGTCTAAGGAAACTGAGTATGGTTAAAATCTTCAAATCATCATCATTTTCATCATAATCTTCATCATCTCCATCATCCTCACCTTCTTCATCAACATCATCTCCTTCATCATTTATACAGAATTAGCAATTTGCCAATCATGCATAATTTCTTTTATTCCTAACAACAACTCCATAAGGTAGATAAACTAGAGTTGCGTCATATGTGAATTCAATCATGTCAAATGAGCAAAACCAAGAACAACCAAAAAAAGAGCAAGAGCAAGAAATAAAAATAGCAATCTAATGGCATATCTAATATACTATAAAGTTGTATTTCGCATATGTGCTCTCTGTTTTATAGAGTGCACTTTATTATATGCATTACTATACATTTACAAACACCTGTGCTGTGTAATTGTATACATAAAACCACGGCTCTCTATTTTATGGGTGATGTAAGGGTTCTTCCATGACAACATTAACTACATCCAATTCACACCTTATGAGTTAATTTAAAATCTGAACTCTAAGTAAGCTGTGACTTCACTGTTTTATGACACCTATTGTATAGATAAGGAGAGTGGGGTTTAAAGAGCTAAATATTTCATGTGAATACTTAGACACAATAATGGACAAATTGTGAGGTGGTCCTAAACCTATCTGAGAGCAAAGCTATGGTGTCAACCAGTATAATATACTGTCTTCTGAGAGCAGTTCATACTGATAAAGTAAAGAGAGAGAGAAAGTAGGACTTGAATGCCTTGTTTTTAGTTTGTTTTCAATTGGCAAACAATAGGATAGGAGTGAGGCAGAATCAGCCAAGCAAAAATAGAAATAGTGGCATTTCATAGGTGATGCATCTCAATTTGTTTTTCCACACTGTGTTGGCAGAGATATTCGTGATGAGGCAATTCCTCCGAAGAGGAGTTCTGAACCTCTAATCAGTAGCAAAGCAGAATTGATTAAAACAATAGTCAAGTAGCTCTCCTAAACCATCTTCAACCCCTGCCCAGAAGCCATCCTCACTGTTTTTCCAATTTCTGGGTTGCCATCCACTTGTCTTCCTGTGTGGCAGAACAGAAAATTGTCAGGTGAACCAGGTGGAAAGTGGAGACAATAACACCTAGTCAACAGAACAGGACAGTCTGCCTAGAATTTTGATATTCCTTAAAAAAAGAAAACATGCCCAGGCTGCACTTGATGTAGAATGTAGAGCTTTCCTGAGGTCTGTGATCTGCTAGTATCTTAAACCTGGACGAAGCATTTGCTGAATTGATATTTCCAGAATTGGACAAATAGGAAAGCTGCCTGCAGAAAGACTTTTGGCTGCATCAATGAAAGGGAAAGTTTTAGAAGGGAACACGTTGTAGGTTTGGCAGTAGATACGCTGAGATCCTTAAATAGAGCTTGGATCGTGTCTTTCCCAAACAATCTTCTCTGGGTGTTAGTGTTTTCAAAAACAGTTCAGGTTTTCATGCCTTCTCAAAGCTCCAGTGAAGCCTCCAAGTCCCTGATAGCATCTCTGAAATATCCCAAATATAAGGATATGTTTGAATTATTCACTCTCTTCTTGCCCCAATATCAATACCATTTTTATGTAGGAAAAAAAAAAGAGTTCAAGTAAATAAAAATACATAATGTAAGGAAAGAAGTAAAATTTGCCATTAAGGAAAGGGAAAGACAGATAAGGCTTCAAGGTTCAAAGGACACAAAACACTTAACACTTTTATGTATTCGTTGAACATATACTTCCTTAGTGTCTACCACACGGAGAAGAACTATGCCTGTGATGCACGATATAGACTGAAATAGCTTCTTGAATGTTTTTAACTTCCTTAAATTCATCTACAAGTACTCAGAACAAAAGACAGATTGTGAGAGTGAGGACAATTTAGATAGTGTGGAATATTCCACCAGTGTGTTCCCAAATGAGTAAATGCCCAGAAGTATGAGAAAGGAGAAGAATCTGCTGTTTATTTGGGGAAAGAGGGTTGCTGTGTTTCTCTTGGTATGAGCAATCCTACTACATTCCATTGATTAAAGATACATATCTGTGGCTCAAATAATGAAACAGCAGTTGGTTTCAATGCCAGAGGTAAAACTGTGCTGGACTTACTGAAGCTTGATAGAAGTCTGAAATATGTGGGAGATATGAGGAATTTTTAATTGTCACTAGAAACAATTTAAGTCTTACTATCAGCAACTTTTACCTTACAGATTAACGTTAGTAACATATACCTAAGAGTTGATTTTACTGTATGGTAACAAATCTTTTCGGCCTCATAAAATTGGATGAAATAACAATGTAAAAATTAAATAGTTGAATCTATTTACAGCTTTGTTGAGGGCTGTGAAAGAAAGAGTACTGTGCATATTTTTCCTAAATGTCCACTGAAAGAACCAAGAAGCAAAGATTCCTTCATGGCAATGAGCACACTTAGTGCCCAATGTTGGCTTCTCAGTGCCATTTGCCAGTTTGAAAAAAAAAAAAGAAAGCATGACCCCTTGGAGAAATGGCGGATTGCAGAGCTGTGGCAGGTAAAGTAAAAGATGATCCCAGCTTAATGTAGGAGGCATGTCAAAAAGACACAAGAGCTATCTTTAAGGGATTCCATGTGCCCAATCTGAAACAATTTGAGCATCAAAATAAATAATATTAACAGACAAAAAAATCTGTTGAATGACATAGAAAATCATGAGTCCACAGTGATAAAAAAAAATGCATATGTTGAAATTTTGAGGAAGAATGAAATCGTGTTAAGCAGAATAATGATCCCAAAGATATCCATGTCCTAATCCAGGAACCTATGAGTATGTTGTGCTGTTTAGCAATGGGGAATTTAAGTCTCAAATGGAATGAAGGTTGCTAAGCAGCTGGTTTTAAAATAGGGATGTTATCCTGGATTCCCTGCTAGGGCCCAGTGTAATCACAAAGTTACTTAACGTGGAAAAGGGAGGCAGAATAGTCAGTGTCAGAGTGATAGAGTATGAAAAACACTTGACTGGCCATTGCTGACTTTGAATATTGAAGTGGCCGCAAGCCAAGAAATGTGAGCAGCCTCTAGAAACTAGAAAAGGCAAGAAAAACAGATTCTCCCCTGGAGCCTGCAGAAACTCTGCCTGCCAACACCTTGATTTTATCCCAGTGAGATCCATTTCAGAGTCCGACCTATAGAACAGGAAGACAATAAATCCCTGTTGTTTGAAGCCACTAAACGTGATAATTTGTTATACCAGGGGTAGAAAATTAATAGAGAATATTTATGAGTTTCAAAGTACCTCTCTATAAGATACCTGTTCATTACAAAAGGGAAAATAGGAAGATGATGGTGGAGAAACCTAGCAGATACGACTTAAACTGAGTGATCAAAGTTATCACCAGTGGTAAGACATATTAACATCACATACCTTCTGAAATGATGCACTTAGAAAGACACAGCAGCACTTCTGTGGAAATCCCCCCAGAACGCACAACACGCATCTAATCAAGGGAAACCTTCAGACAAACCCAAATTGAGGGGCATTCTTCAGAACAACTGTCCAGTAGTCTTCAACGATATTAAGATCATGAAAGACAAAAAAAAGAAAGAAAGAAAAGAAAAACACTAAAAAAACTGACCCAGATTGGAGGAGTCTAAGGAGACAGTACAACTAAATGCAATGTGACAGCTTGGATTGTATCTTGAACCAGAAAAGGAGCATTACTAGGACAGTTTGGAATTTCTAACAAGATCTGTAGGTTAGTACTGAATCCATTTTAATTTTTTGTTTAGATCATTATACTATGTTTATGTAAGATGTTAACATTTGGAGAATCTGGGTGGAGATATACCCTGGGAAATCTGTGTGCTACTTTTGCAATATTTTAAGTCAAATTATTTCTAAATAAAAACCTTTAAAAAAAAGGGGGGGGAAATGTGATAATGATCTTATGCTAAGAAGGTCTGGTAAGACCTGTTTTCAAACTCCCTTTCAAAGAGCCCATTTGTTTCTTTCTTTGGAGAAGTCACTT
The DNA here is from genome assembly GCF_048564905.1 of Vicugna pacos. Taxonomy (NCBI): domain Eukaryota; kingdom Metazoa; phylum Chordata; class Mammalia; order Artiodactyla; family Camelidae; genus Vicugna; species Vicugna pacos. The sequence goes on along the minus strand of NC_133005.1, from coordinate 38,654,351 downwards.
CATTGAGTGTCTGTATGTCCATGTGCTTTTCAGTCTTGGTGATTCCTTCCAGCAGGTCACCCAGAACTAAGCAAAGGCTTCACGGGTATTAGGATAAAAAGCAAATATTTCTAACATTAGTCTTGGTTCTAGAGGGGTTTCCCCTAAAGAACAACTAACCAAGGTAAAAAATTATTCCCCTACTTCTGCATCAATAGGCCATTCTTCTAAGCCATTCTTCATGTAAATTCTGAAGACTCAGATGTCATCATGTTACTTTCTTGGTTAAAAGCTTCTTGATGGCTCCACATGACCCATCTCTGGCTGCCGCTCATCTCATCCACTGTCCATGTCTTCATGCACTAAGTCCCAACACGCTAAACTTTATTTTATCCCTTCAGTGAACCAAGTTCTTTCTAACCTTGCTACCTTTACATATACATTTCTTCTGCCTTGAATGTTACTTCGTCTTCTTCTGACCTAACTAAATAAATTGCTTAAGAGCAGACGGCTAATAAATGACAAAGTCAGGATTCCAATGCCTTGTTAATAAATCGCAGTGTTTCCAAAGAATAGAATATTAGTTAGCATTAAAAAGAATGAGGTAGAGCTTCAAAAAATATATATACAACATCCATACAGAATTAAAACCTTTTTATTTTTCACATACTAATTATATATTTCCCTAATATATACCCTGAAATAAAACATTCTGGAAAGGTATATTGAAGAGTATTAACAATAACTGGGGGTAAGTCAAATTTTAACTTGAGAAAAATGCCTTGTAAACTTTGAGCTCATTTTGCCATTGGATTGGACCCATCATCACCAGAAACGGCAGGCACGAATTAGCCATGGGTTTCACATAGTTATTTTCTAGTGTTGCTGCTGCTGCTGATTTTGTTTTGTGGTGCCTCTCACACTTCTAAGTTTTCGAATCAGTGAGGCATCAAATCCATCAACACATCCTACTGAGGGACAACCCAAGAATACGGCAAGAACACTTCAGAGAAGCTCATTACCGGGTAGAATGGATGCGACCCAGTTGGGGGGGGGGTGGTGTCAGACTCAGCTGAATCTGGGATCCCAGAGCCACCCTCAGTGTCGATTTCTGTCCTCCTGTGATGGTGAGCTCTTCCTCACCAAGCCTTTGCAGTGATTTTTCCCTCTGACCAGAGTACCTATATATCTATTTAACATCTATATCTTTGTATAGTTGCCTCTTTCTCATCCTTTAGCTTTCTGGTGAAATAACGCTCTTTAAAAGACATAGTACACACAGGGAAATAGATACAAGATCTTATGGTAGCTCACAGAGAAAACAATATAACAATGAATATATATATGTTCGTGTATACTGAAAAATTGTGCTCTACACTGGAATTTGACACAACATTGTAAAATGTTTATAAATCAATAAAAAATGTTAAAAAAAAAAAGACATAGTGCACAACAATTCACATTCACTTCCTCTAGTTAAATCAAGAATAGTAGTTGGGCTGTACACCAGAAATTGACACACTGTAACTGACTATACTTCAATAAAAAATTTTTTTAGAAGAATAGTGGTTGGGTAGCCCTCTGTTACACATGCATTCAACTTTAACCCAAACGAAAGTTTAATCTCCCAAAAGGTAACTACTTAGCATACTTCATCTAGATAGGACTCTTGGACTTTATGCCAGAAATCAGTCAAGGCTGTGTCTGTCTGCTAAGAAGGAATAGCAGTAGAGAACATAGCTCACCAAATATAAGCCTTTTTTTTTCTTCCCCAAACCAAAACTACACCTTGGGATGGGGAGGAAAATGAGGAAGAGCCTCTCATTTTACAGGGCACATTTTCAGAGGCTTACACTGCTTTCTTGCCCAAAATAAAGTAGCTCTCCAGAATAGTCTCCACCTGCTTCTGCCCAGAAACTTTCTATCGGGTCATTGTGTTTCCTTCGCAGCATTTCTGACTGTCTGAAATTATCTTGTTTATGTATTTTGTTTTGGGGCTTGCGGGGGAGGTTTTCTGACTGTTCAGTAAATATGTGTTGGAAGGGAGAGAAGGAAAAAAGAAAGGAAGAGAAGGGGAGGGAAGGGAAGAGAAAGAGAAGGGAGAGAGAGAATATCAGCGTTGTGTAGGTTCCAACTAATAGCTAATTAAATTTAACAGACTCCAGGTAAGAGAGGAGTTACAGTGCAAATTGCCCTTCTGTTTACATCTAGTTTAAATTCTTCTTCTCTTGCATTTTCATTTCATTATTTTTTAATTAAAGTATAGTTGATTTATAATAGTGTGTCATTATTTATCTGCATTATTTTATGTACCAAAAAAAAAAATAGCTCTTCCACCTGGGAACCTTTAACAACTACTCCAATAGTGTTCCAAATTGTTTTAGCCATAGATTCCTGTCTTCACACACACAAAAAATTGCAGAAATCCAATAAATATGACAGATGACCCACAGCTGTTTTGGATGAAGCCTGGGGTGAACGGCTGGTGAGCATGGCTGGCCTGGACATCCAACCACACAGCAGTCCTCATGACCCTGAATCCCCACTGGACCCAGACCTACCACTTGCATCCTGAGAAACAATTTGGAAATCACTGAAATAAGGAAATTTAGAACTTTACTCTCAAAATGCGAAAGAGTTTTAATTAAACTTGCTGTATCAGCAGGTTCACGTTAGCCTTCCATTTTACTCCAAGTGATTACAATTTGATTATGAGCCCACTCAATCCAATGGCTATGCTGTGCTTTTTTTTTTTTATAATTAGAGAACAGAAGGCCTCAACACCAACAATATTCATCTTAGCCATCAGTTTTGTGCAATCTTTCTAGGCAGCACCCTGATACTACTGAAGTACTGACTTTTTCTTTTAACTTTTATACAAATTGCATGTATAATAATCCATGATATGCTTTAGCATTCGTTGTTCTTCAGTTTGAGGAGACGCTGATTTAAAACATAATTTAACAGATTATTCAGTCAAGCATAATAAGGGCAAAATTCTTCCTCCCATAAAATTTTCAGAGACATTTGGATAAAGACAGCAATAGTTTAGTGAAATTTGTTGAAAAACCTCTAGCTCCCATTACTGTTTTTTTCTTCCCCGGATATACTCTTGTAAAGGATAAATGCCTAAGTACGGGGACTGTCCATTAAAAAAGCATCTATCTAATGCAGTCTTTGACAAACTTTTCTGGAGCTGCAGTTACTACCTCAAAACCCACAACATGAATTTTTTAAAACAAATCTGATGCTATTAAAAAGGGGTGGATTGACAGCCCTGGCGGCTGAAGTCTTCTGTTTAACCACAGTTCGGGCGAGGCACAGACAGAGGCAATGAAAATCTCCCCTGCTTTCCCACCACTGCTCCTTAAACTTAGAGAGGAGGCACCTGTAAGGAGGAATGGGGCCCTGTGGTTCATGCTTGTATTTAATCGTGGTCATTTCCCAGGCTGGCTTCATGACGGTGTAAGTTCTCACCCGTGTGAAGGAAAGACCATCATTTTTCTCACAGTGCCTCCCATTCGTTGACCAGATCAAAACCAATTGTTCAGAGACCTGAGCCAATTCAGTGTCCTCTTGCCAAACACAAAGGAAGAACCCAGAATGGATGAGGACACGATGCATTCACCTCAGTTGCCCCACTTCCCAAGGAAGATAATTCTAGGACTGAACCTTCACAGTGACAGCGGAGCTTTGAACTTTCTAGCTGAAATAGCTGTTTATATTCCCAAGGACTTTAGATGACCAAATCATGTAATAAAATCTCAAACTTACCAGTCATCGGAGCTCAAACCCTTGCACAGAGGTTCCTCCATCTCAACATTTTAGCACTATTGACACTTGGGGGCTGGACAGTTCCTCACCGGGGTGGGGGAGGCTGTCCTGTGTATCACAGGATGCTTAGCAGCATCTCTGCCCACACAAAGCCCGAGCCCCTGCCCAGTTGTGACAACCTCAAGTGTCTCCAGACACTGTCATATGTCCCCCAGTGGCTGAAATCACCCCAGTTAAACTGCTGTTCTGTATGTCCCAGGACCAGTTCCATCCCTTCAACCCCAAGGTTGTCACATTTGTGCAAATGTCTTATTTCTTTTTACATTCCTCTCTCCTTTTAACCTCTGCCCTAGAAGGATAGTTCCAAACACATCATTTGACAGGCATGTTATTATATACATAGCTCAGCCGGGCAAAATCTGGCCAAGAGCCGCGGACTCTGTTGTCTTCTGCCCTTTGTCAGGACTTTCTTCCTGTTTTACAGTTGGCTGAATTATACTCAAGCTCCCAGGCAGAGCGGCTGGAGCAGATCTGATGAAAACCACATTGTTTGGTTCACAGAATGTGATTTACACCCCCTAGATACTGGATTTTAATTTGTTATATGTGTCTATTAAACTCTGCCTTCCTCCTCCCCTTTCTTAGGATGAAAAGCAGATTATTTAGTGCACAATCTAAAAATCAGCCGGTTATTAAATTTTCCTTTTCGTTTAGTTTTGAAGCTTTTATGCCTCTGAAACTTATTTACATGCTGTATATATTAAATAAAGTGTAATCCATAGTACTCATAGGATTCAAAAATGATGAGGTACTCTTCCCATGGTCTCAAAACAGGGTCTACCTGACTCCCCGAAAGAGAGAGACATTTATAGCATAGGTCTACAACTCAAGAATACACTTCCACCAAGGCAGCAACTTATACCAGTACCAGGGAAGTACATAAGATGCAGCAGAAAGAAATGGTTCCATATGTTCTAAATTATCCATTGCCATATTGACATCTAATGCAATAAAATATAGTCTTATGAGACCTTAATAAGAAAAATACAAGTACTTGTATATTACTGCATAGATCATATATTATATATTTTATGTCTCATTCAGCAGCATGCTTAGGAAGCAAAAGAAAGGAAAAGCCCAGTATTATATATTCAGTAATATTTTCCTTGTAAAAATTAAGTCAACCTTTAACATTCTTAAAGATAAGATGCATTAATTTGCATAATCATTAATAAAGTGCATGATTGCTTTCATAAATATGGCTTCTGTATATTCAGTACCTACAACTATAGCAGGCATCAGATATGTTTATTTTTTTATTTCTGTTCACAACAGCTTGGAATAGTAGGCATATTTCATTCCATTTTGCAGACGAGAGAAAAGATTCAGAGAGGTTAACTAATTTTTCTAAGTTCACGTGGCTAACAAGCAGCAAAGCTGGAATTTGGATCCAAACTGGATGACCCTGTTGTTCAAGCTGAATCTACCTTATTACCTCACCTTCTCTGTTCAGCTCTCTAAGGCTGAAGCTGTTTGAAATCAAGCCAGTATCTTAGGGGAAAATCCAAGGTAAACTGCATGCTTAAGAGCTTGGTGAAATTCTGTCTAAACAGACCTTCAGCATTTTTTTAAATCTTTGGAAAGGTCCCATTCTCAGATTCACGGAGAGTCATAGCTAGATATACTATACTGGTTTGCAAAACATACCTAGTACTCCTCTCCTTCTTCTGCTGTCTGATCACTTATCTTCCCATGGCTCCCTCTTGTCCCGCTGTCCAAGTCCACAGTCCTCACCACTCCACCCTCATCTCTCCCTACTCTGACCTCAAATTCCATGCCCCAGCCTCACTGAGTTACTTGCGGTTCCCATCGCATCTTGGGTCTCTTTGAGCATATACCACGCTCATGCATTTCATTGTTCAACTTGTTTATCAGGTATGTGCATTGCTGGAGGTGCTGTGAGTAAGACAGAATTGCTGTCCTCATGAAGCTTATAGTCTAATTTGGAAGAGACAATGAATGAATAAATTAAATATTCAGTACATCAGGCAGTGATGAAGGCTTTGGTAGAAAAACAAAGCTGGGAAAGGGATTAGTGAGTTCTGGAAGGGAGAAAATTCTTGTAAGTTAAAAAGTCGCGGGCAAGGAAGTTCCCCCCGACAAGATGGCATTTGAGCAGAAACCAGAAAGAGGTACGAGAGTGGCATAGATGCCAGTAGCAAGGGGTCCCAAGTAGGCAGGATGGAGTGAGCAGAGCAGAAAATCGTAGACAAGATGGTAAGGGTTGGGGGAGAAGGGTACCACGTAGGGGCTTGACAGCCTTTATGAGGTCTTTGATACTAACTTTGAGTGGCAGAAAGGATGTCTCCAGCTTTTGTACCTCTGGTAACTTGGAAGCTATATCCTGACATAGGATCTGAGCTATCGTATGTGCTCAATGTTTCTTATGCAGGGTTTGAAAACTCTGTCTAAGGGGCCAAGGAGCTACTAGAAACAGGGAAGAGGGGCACCTGATCTCAGTGAGGATCCCATAACTGCCGCCTATATGGAACATGGTCCCAAGGCCCAAACATCACACATCTCCGAGCCAGCTGTGGTTCGCAGGCCACCAATGTGCAGCATCTGTTGTCACAGTGTGTTTCATGAATTCATCAGGAAGATAGGACACTGCAGTGTAGCACTTTTGAAACATATTGTGAACAGAAAGCATAATCTAGAATTGAAAGTTTGTGTCCCCTCAAAATTCCTATGTGGAAATCTAATACCCACTGTAATGGTATTTGGAGGTGGGACCTTTGGGAGGTGATTAGGTCATAAGGGTGAAGCCCTTTTGATAGGATTAATGCCCTAATGAGAAAAGGCCTTGCACCTCTCTGCCATGTGAGCATGTAACAAGATGGCCATCTACATAAAATCAAGAAGTGGGCTCTCACCAGAACCAAATCTGCTGGCACCTTGATCTTGGACTTCCAGCCTCCAGAATTGTGAGAAATAAATGTCTGCTGTTTGTAAGCTACCCAGTCCATGATATTCGGTGATAGCTGCTGGAACTGACTACTATGCCTTCCATCTCATTGGTGGATCAAAAGTTTAAGTATATCCTCTCTAATGTACTATCAAACTACCCCTATTTTGAAAAATGATGCTTCCCACATTCTGTTGCCCAGCGATTACTGCATCCTCCCAAAGTTAACAAGATAGTTCTTGCCTCTGGAACTCTTCCCATGCTGCTTCTGCAAGAGCTGTTAATTTAATGTAGCAGAAGTAAACCTATACGTTAAATTTCCTTAATTGTCACTAGAAAGGATTGCTATCTTTTTTTTAACATTTTTAGAAAGGATTGCTATCTTTAAATGCAGATGTAAACAACAGAAAAGGAACTTTGTTTCAAGATGAGCCAGAGTTAAGCATAAACGTGGGGAGGATTTTCTGTTGGCTTTAACTGGGGAAATGCTGAATATGCAGTGATTTTTTTTACATTAATAATAATAGGAAACGGTAGATAGTGGCACCTCAGCACAATTCTAATTTAATGAGAAACAATAAAACAGTTTTCCAAAGGGGCCTATTTAGGTCCAAGAAAGGGGGATATTAAAGTTCCAAGATTTATTCTACTTTCGTTAAGGTATGCTGATACACATTTTCTGAGGCTATATTCTACCCACTGATTAGATCTCTCTTTATAATTTTCTTACTTGTAAGGGAATTAGATTGGTCTTTTCCAAATAACTTTTAGACAAAGTATTTAAACTGAATCAATTCATTTCCAGCACAAGTAAGGTTGATCAAAATCCTGTATCACTCAGACAGCCCTGTGAGGCATAGTTTTAATATATTTAGATATCATTAACTGAAAAACCATGGGAATCAACTATTAAGAAATGTTTTTTAGAAAAGAATTGAATATACATAAAACGTCTAGTAAACTTGTCTTTGAACTAAGCTCCCTATTTTTTTTTTTGGTATTTTTCAAATTAACTGCCCAAATTAACCAATATGGATCGGTCATTGCAGTGTTCAAGCAGTCTGCTATGTGAGGTCCCATGTGACAGAGATGATGATGGTGGTGATGGTGATGATAAGGACAATGGTGAGACTTGACATAAATTGAGCCCTTTCTACAGGTTAGACATTGTACTCAGTATTATATTCCTTGCTTAATTAAATTCTAGCATTCATTATGTGCTAAGATCTGTGTTTAAATGTGTAAAGGACCTTTCCAACACCTTGCATGTTACATTGTGCTCCCATTTGACTGATGAGGAAACTGACATTGTGACAAGTTGAACATCCAAGAACCACCTAACTGGATGGTCCATTGGGAAAAGTGCTCACAAGGCTGGGAGAGATGCGAGAGTCCAACCCCTGGGGATTAGTGAAGCCTCTGTCACAGGCACTGCTCTCACATATCCCACGACATCTCTGGGTGAGGATAAGCCCCTGAATGAGGAAAAAATACTCCCTAACATTTACTAAGCACCTACCTACCTACCAGGCATTGTTCTAAATCCTTTATTTCTTCTATCCTATTGAGTCCTCATAATAAGTGCACGGGAAGACAGCATTGATACTCTACAGTGTGAACCTCAGCTCCATCACTATCTCACCATTGGGCAATGACTCAATCTTCTGAGCATCAGCTTCTTCATCTATAAAATAAAGATAGCAATGCCCCCACCTCTTAGGACGGTTAGGAAGTTTAAGTTAAGTATATAAAGCATCTGGCACACTGAACAAATAAGTAGGGAGCACTCAATAAATTCTACCTACTGATATCATCGATGTTTTTGTGTCTGTCAATAGAAATAAGATTCCTACCTTCCTCTTTTAAAGGATGCTCACTTACTAGTTAATGAAGGAAGTAAGGAAAGCAATTAACACTAGCAAAAAGGGAAAACCCATGGGAAATCTTTTCATACCCTTGCACTTAAAATGTCCTGTGTGAAGGTACCAGGTGGTGTCCACTTTGATGGCTGAATGAGATTCCCTGATCGGAGGAAATGACTAAATGCACCACAATTTAAGACTTAACTACAGTTTATAATCCGGCCAGCTCTCATCCCTGGAGAATAAGTGTCAACCTGATACCTATCAAATCTGAACTAAGTTTCAAAATCTGGAGATAGCACTGGTTGTAAATGCAACTTCAGCAGCTCGTTTGAGTTCCACTGTAACCCCTCCTCTGTGATGTTCCAGCTCTGAGATCCATCCATCCAGTGCTGTCAGCACTGTGCTTCTCCGAGAACCATCTCCAAGTTAATCCAGTGCAGTACCGATAATAATTAACAGTTAGGCCGCACTTGCTGTGTGCCAGACATCATGCTAATTGGTTCACATACAGCTTTTTCCTTGAGAGAATGGAAGTAAAATCAAAACATAGGCTGTAAAATCAGCAAAGTCTACTATTTCTCTTTCTCTACCTTCTCCTGCTACAGGACAATCATATACTGAATTCCTTCCATAAAAACTTAAATACAGGCTCTTGCTAAGCTCTTGGTCACCTGCTTAAACCTGATCCAATTTCCCATTATATTTATAATGGAGTCTAAATTCATTCAAATGATCTTCAAGAAGCTGCATAATTTAGCCCCCACCTATCTCTCCTACTTCCTAATGTCATCTGTTTCTAAGCTCTAGTCCCTCAGCATCCTCATTTCCTCTGAGTTACATACTAAGCTTGTTTCCACCTCAGGAACTTTGCACTTGCAGTATTATCCACTCTACCTGGAAACCCTTCCCCTGGATCTTCCTTCTCATGGCTAGCTCCTCCTTGTTCACACCTTGGCTCAAATGTCACTTTCTCAAATAGGCCTTGCATCACAGCCCTTTCTGAAAGTAACATAACACACTCCAAGAAATGTTCTGGAGCATCCATGAGCATCTCCTTCCAACTCTTAGTCATGTTGATAGCTTGAAATTATCCAAAGAAATTGGAAGACACTACAAATCAAGGATTCCCCCACCTCACCCCAGAGAGCCAGTTGTTGAACACTTACCAGCACACCACTACCTACTTCCCTTCCCCATCTGCGACCATCCAACACATGGCTCTTCTCGTTTTCATCATAGCACTCATCACTCTGAAATCATCTTTTCTATGTGTTTTTTTTATTAACTCTCTTCCAGATATAATCTAAAGAGAGAAAAGACATGATCCGAATTGCTCATTGCTATATCCCTCACGTTTAAAGTATGTATATGATAACTTTAAAGATTCTTTTGGAAAGAATGAATTCATTCCATACACTTTGTTTATATTATGTGCTCCACTGTATTTAAGATTCTGAATTTCCTAATGGAGGTCTTTCATGGTAAAGAAATTTTCAACCTAGAATTTTCTAGTAGCTATAGATTCAAGAACTATCAAAACTGACAGTGTACATATGACTTACCAATCACCAATTAAGAAATGGAATGACGATTTAAAAGATCATTTACTAGCTTCCCTACTGTATAATATTTTTTTGGAAATCATGAAGAGTTCACCCTTGTCTCTTTTCATTCTAGAGTTCTACACAGAAAAAAGTCTCCCTTCTGAAGGACACTTACTGTATAATCCCTTTGTTAGGATAACGGGACCACCTGGCCCCATCCATCTTGCTACAATTTGATCCTGGGTTAATTGCACCTTGTCACTAGCCAAGACTGACACTTTATGTTTTCTGTCTTGACTAAGACTAGTTCATTAAGGAGGCAGCTTTCTGAAGACTCAAAATTCTTAAAGACCTTTACACAGTAGTGTGAACAGGACCAAGGACTTTTGCTGGGATTTTCCTGGTGGCCCACAGGATCAGTACTTCACCAGAAGTAAGATATGAGGGAAGACATTGGCCACAAGAGGAAAGGAAATATCAATCATTAGAAGGCTCACACGCAGCATCTAATGGGCAAAGGGAGAGAGGAGCAATTAAACAATCACTGATTGATTATCTAAGCATGCCATGTCACGTCGATGGGAAAAGCCACTTAACGAAAGTAAGGCATACCTGAAGTGTATAGATATGGAGTCTCAAATTTAAATACCTGTAGAAGCTAAGCTGGTAACATAAATATTGAGGCAAATAGAGTGTAAAATAAAATGGGGGGTGTACAGTGGCAAACCGAAGACTCCATCTACCCTTCAAAGGGAGCAACATATTCCTAGCCCCAGCCAGCTTCTGCCAAGAGGGAACAAGGAAACTTTAATGTCAGGTTGTAATGGATATTGTTGATTGCCTCCCAGTACCCATTCTCCATCTCTTTGTCCATGTGACCTCCACCCTCTACATGACCTAGAGGAAGTTGATCCCACTCCCATTGTATTGTCCAGGGCTAGAACCATATTGGTCTAAGCCAATTAGGAGAATTTCATTTTCCTGGTCAATGATTAGTATAGGAATGGGCGTATGATCCAATTTTAGCCAATAACACATGAGGTAAACCGCTTTGATGCCTGAACTTGCAAAGAAAGAAACAAGAAGAGATAGTCTTTCTTCCTCTGGATGGAGTTGTGTCTCTCTGTAATGCCAGAAATCGCTGTCACCATCCTGCCACGCAGAGCCCAGGGCACGTGGAGCATATCCTCAAAACACTACACCTGGAACCACTCTCTGGACTTTGTTTTATATGAGATAAATTTTCTTATGGTTTAAGCCAAGCCACACTAAGTAGCATTTTGTCACTTGTTACTTGCAGACAAAAGCACCCCTAAGTGATATACCAATCCTCCAACTTCTCAAGAGAAGTTAAGAAATTCCATTTTTTGTAATCCCATTGCTTAAATTGTGGCTACTAATTTTTAATGTTATAACGGAGAGCCCCCTCTGATTAAAGCAATAAGAAGCAGAACAAACATCAATAAGACGGGTATGGGGCATTTATTTTCATCTCTTGACCTCACTTGCCACCTTAGCTCCCAGTTTTCAGTGGACTCTATCCCAAATTGCACATCCTGGGGTGGATCTAAGTTCCTAGAAGTTTACATGTTGGCTCACCCTTGATCAAGGGACCCCTCATCCCTGCCTGAGTTGCAGAGCTTCACTTTCTGCGCGAGTTAGTTAGACTATCCGTATCCAAATACACCATAGTGTGGTGCTCGGCAAAAGGGATGTAGGGCTGTTGGGAAGAAGATCTTCAAGAAATGAAAAGGTTTGTTAATTAAGTCTCTTTACAGGGAAAAGGTCATGAAAATGAGAAAATACTTACCTTATTAAAGTCCAGCAAAACCAATAAACTTGAATTACTATGTAGATTAACGTGGTTAGTTCTGCAAATGTGATCCACTCTTGTCTTCTCCGCTTTGCTCATAACTTGTCCCCTCTTGAAAAACATCCTCCCCTGTCCCCTTTGCTCATCCATGGTTTACCGAGATTTTTAAGACCCAGTTGAAAGTCTGCCTCTTCCAAGCAGCTGCTTCAGATGGAGATGTCTCAAACTGTTTCTTTATGTGTGGTTCACACATCAGCTGTGGTGACAAAGTCACCTGGAGCCATCTGTCTGTTGAACGGTAGATTTCTGACCCCGGGACCCAGAATTGCTAGGTCTGGGCTTGGGAATCTGCATATTAAGTGCTCTTCAAGTGAGTTTGCTACACATTATAGTGGGGAGACCCTGTTCCAGTGTATTATCAATTATATCATTATAATGGGATTTTGAATCATTACCTAGGTTCATTTTCATATAATTCTTCCCAAGGAGGTCATATCATCTCAACTAGATTATAAGCGCCTTAAAAACAAGGACCTTATTTTATATTTCCCTATGATTATTTATTCTCTCTGAGATGCTGTTTTCTCCTGTAAGTCAGTAAAGTGCAGATTTATTGTTGAGGAGTTGTTTTGAGGATTAAATGAGATAATTAAAAAATTAAAATATATCAACACCTAACCCTGTACTAAGACACAATTCTAAGCCTTAGACACTTTAGTTCATTTAATCTTCAAAACAACCCTGCAGTGGGGAGGGGAGGATCATCCCAGCCCCAGAAAAGTTAGGAAGTCAGGGAAGTTCACACGCCAGTAAGAGTGGAGCCAGATTCCAAAGCCACATTCCTCTGATTCGAGAGTCTGCTTTTACTCCTATCCTGATGTCTGTCTGCACAAATATAAATTACTGGTAACGTACAGGTCCCAGTATGTAGTAAAAGACCCAGAAAGCACCAGTGCCTAGAGGCAAGGCATGTTAAAAACACCCAGCCTAGACCATGGAGCTGGAGAGAAACTGCTTCACTCATCTTGTATCAAGAATAATCCTGTACTGGGATCAGAACTTATCCCAAGAGCACAGAACTGAGTCCCCTCTCAGAGGACACGGGCCCCTCAGAGAAGAAACTCAAGGAAAGCAGCAGCTCTAGTTGAAAAACCCATCAGAACAGAGGCAACCGCTGAGGTCACAGCAACAGCCTGGGCAGGAGGAACACCTGGCACGTTTGTTCGTCCACACCACGTTCTCAACACCCGGGGTGTTGTTTTTAAACTCAGACAGATGCCTGGGCCCCAGACACAGAGGTTTTGGTCTCCTCATTCTGGTGTCTTCCCCGGGTGGTTCTGATGGGCACCCAGGCTTAGAAATCCAGCTGACAACAGACTTGCGTCAATCAGTTCTGACCCCTCGGAGGCCTGCCCTGTGGACCTCCTTCGGCTCATCCCTTTTCTCATCATGAATGGGCCCCCCGCTTGGTGCTTGGCGCCTACAAGGCACTGTAGAAATATTTGTTGAAAAAAACTATGAGTAAGTGAATTTTGAAACTTGCTGCTCTAAGGTGCCTCCTGTAGCCTGTTTCGTACCCCCTCCCCCTGATTCCTCTCTCCTTCACCTCTGATGAGCACCGGTTCTTTTGCCTCACTCTAGCAGTCTGAACAGTCAGGAAAACCCGCACTCCATTAGCAAACCTGGGCTAGAACAATGTTAACTCATAAAAGTGTTAGAAGAGCTTAGGGTTCACTGACTCTGACCCTAACAGCTGTGCTCTCCTGGGACAGTTCTCCGTGGGTGTCCCCTGTGGCTGCACGTCCTGGGAGCAGAGGCCCTCACAGCTTTTGTTCCAGACTGTCTTCTCCAGGATGTTCCTATAGCGGACAGCTTTGGGAGACAGAAATAGCAGTTCCCTCCAGGCACAGGGCAGGTTTTTTGCTGGCCAGGATAACAAAGACAATGTTCCCCTCCAGGGCATAGAGGGTGGAGGAGCAGATTTGCTAGCAGCCTCCTTACAAGAGATTGGGGTTTCCCAAGCTCAGGGTTCTTTTCCTCAGCTGTGATGCAAACCCCCTGAGTGTGCAGCCTCTACTCAGGCCACTGCACTTCACCCCCGTGGGCCCTGGGGGCAAGAGAAACGGATGCAAACACAAAGCTCCTGCCGCCTGCTGTGCTATGTGATAAAGTCCCTCGCTGCTGACCCAAGCAACTGGAATCTTGTGCCAGAAGCCAGCACTGTGACTGTTAGTGCACAAGTAGGACAGAAAATCTCAGATCCTTCACAGCTCTTGACAAACTCCTTTCCAGATTCCCCTCTGTGAGGTTTCTCTGAAACCCCAAACCATTCCCTCCCTTCGGCTTCTAGAGTTAGAAGAGAGCTCTGTCATTAATACACTGGTTAAAATGACCAGTTTATAGATTTGCCTTCCTTACTAAACTCGAGTTATTTAGAAATAGGACCTAAATAATATTTGTTAATAGAGCTGATGCCAATAAAATTAAGTCTTAAGCACACGACCCAGGTATCTTCATCCCCCTACCGCATCCGCTCTTTGCTGCCACACTGGCCTCCCAACCACATTCTTGCCTCACTGCTTTGCCCCTGCTGTTCCCTCAGCCTGCAGTGTTGTTCCTTCTGATTTTCACATGGATCCCTCCCGCCCTTCATTCAGATCTCTGTCTCCCACAGTTATTTAAGCTCCACGAAAAGTTTCATCTGTTTTGCTCACTGTCATAAGCTAAGCACTGTTCCAAGAACAATGCCCACCACAAAGCAGGTACACCGAACGGGTGAGTGAACTAAGGAATAAAGCACTGAGCACAGCTACTTGCCCATAGTAGGCGTCCTGCAAAAGTGGCTGCTGTTATGGTGACCGTGGTGGATGTATCCATTTTAGCAACACCCAGTGCACAAAATGTCACGTTTCTTTACTTCTTGAGATTAAGTTCAATCTGCTTCAAGCCTCCTCTGTTGAGCTGGTGAGAAACTCAATCTCAGTCATTGGAAGGAGACCTTCTAACTCTCTCTAGGATCATGCAAGAACCCCAGGGGCTGGGCAAAAATTCAGAAAAGGAATGTTTGATTTTTAGATGATAGCCGCCACTGCTGATCCACGCTGTGCCCTCCCCCCAAAACACACACACACACACACACACACACACACATACACATTCTCTGTCTCCCCTAAAGAATGGTGTCTGTGGAACCCCACAGATTTCCCCTCTAAGGTTCAGCCACCTCCTGGGGGCACTGCAGAAGAGGGATCAGCCCCATCCCACCAGCAAAAATGCAAGAGCAAGTCCCTTTTACCAGCTCCGAGGTAGCTACACAGCCTCGCTCTCTTCCATCTGCTCCCACCTCCACCTCCCAAAAGTGCTGTTCTCCACTCCCTCCAGCACAATATCCTTCAAACAACTTTAGCTTTTCCAAATTTTAAGCTGGGAAATTTTTGCCTTTGGCCCTTATTACACACAAGCTGCTATAAAATGCTAAATGAAGCATTTAAACAGACTTGCTGAAATTCAACCAGGCAAATTCGAAGTCTCAGTTCCCTTCTTCGTATGGCAGGGGAAGTACATCAGAGAGAACAAAATACACCATGGTACCCAATAAATTACCGGCCACGTTAGAATGAGCCTTTGTGTGTGTCCCAGCATTTTGCACAGTGCCTGGCTCATAGGTGTTGAAGAAAAATTTGTGGAATTCATGTTTGAGTGAATAAATTGAATTTAGCTAAAGTAAATTTATCTGAACAAATGGCCTCTAGGGAGGACACTTCCTCCAGAATCTCCACTCTTCTCTTCTCCACTCTTGTCTGGGCTTTAGGAGCTGACGTTATGCGTTCTGGTTGGGTGTGCTTTATGGGATGCACCAGAGGGTGTCTCAGGGAGGGAGGAGAGGTACTAACACTCCTGGTCAATTGCAATGGTGCCACCAAAAGCTGACTGTATGCCTTTTTTCAGTCAGTATTTGCTATGGTCTGATGTTTGTGTCCCTTCAAAATTCACATGTTGAAACCCCAATCTCAGTGTGGTGGTATCTGGAGGTAGAGCCCTCAGAAGGTGATTAGGTCATGAGGGTGGAGCCCTCATGAAAGAGATTAGTGCCCTTATAAGAAGAAGCTGGAAAGCTAGTACCCTCTCTTTCTGCCTTGTGAGGATACAAGGAGAAATAGGAAGTCTGCACCCAGAAGGGGGCTCTCACCTGAACGCAGCCATGCTGGCACCCTGATCTCGGACTTCCAGTCTCCAGAACTGTAAGAAAGCAATTTGTGTTACTTATAAGCCACTCTGTCTATGGTATTTCATTATAGCAGCCTGAGCTGACTAAGAACAGACAAGCAGATCAATAAGGAGATTATATAAATGTTGGTGTGTATGTGTGTGAATGCGTACATGTACATCTGTATTTGTTTCAGGGGTTTAGCCATAAGCCCTTGAGGCACAAGGTGACGTTAAGCAGTCTGTATGCAGCTGTTGTCTCCGTGTCACACACTGGAGCTTGTGGTCCACAGGGCAGGCCATCAGGAGGGAAGAGGGATCTGAAGCAGGGGAGAGTCAGGACAACCTGAAATCCACAAGGATGAGCCGAGGGCCACACAGCTGGACTGAAACCTGAGTCACTTCTTGTTGCCTGTGACCATGGTGACAGGGTGTCCTGCAGTGGCCAGACCCTTCATCATGGAGGTGAACACACACCTGGCCCCCAAGTCAGAAAAGGTGAAGGAAGAACCAGGGAAAGGGGACTAAGGGCAGGCCCAGCTTCACATCACCCTCCAAATCTCACACAAGAGTCTCTCCATGGACCTGCCCGACCACACACCTGTGGAGAAGGGGATCTACCTGGGAGACGTAGATCAGTCTGGCCACGTGGGCACACAAAGCCTGCACCTCCCTCCAGCAGAGCTCACAGCTCAGCCCAGAGGCCCCTCCTCACATCCAGCTCTCCTCTTGTAGGATCTCCCTCCACCTAGTAAACTCTCCTGTTTCCCGCTGGCGGTCGGGGTGGAGGCCAGTACCCACGGCCCATCACCCCCAGAGCACTGCACACAGCCTGACTGCTGGCAATGCTCTCTTTCCTACCTTCTCCTCAAATTACCCAATTGAAGTGTGCCAGCAGCTCCCTGCTGGATCCTGATGAAGAGTACACCCACCCTGGGTGCAGAGGAACAAACAGAACATGAATTGGTAGATTTATTTATTGCTCTTCTCTGCTGGAGATACATTTGTTTAAAAATATTAATTGAGCATCTACAAACAGAACCCCAATGTCCCAAATAAGTGTGCTAGGGACACAGAGGTGGGCATGAGACACAGATTCCCTGCTCCATCGGAACCTACCATCTAGTAGAGGAGACAGATAATAACTATATTTGCTTCCTACAGCCTAGTGCCTTAGACACAGAAACTGATGATGTTCATGAAGTTTCTAGAACCTTTTGAAAGAACGTTAATGGTGATTTATGAAACATAGTTACTGTAATAGTACTGCATCTCTGAAGACATAGTTTTTGTCTCACTTTTAAGAATATACCCCTGATAACCTGAAACTAACACAACATTGTAAATCAACTATACTTCAATTAAGAAAACTTAAAAAAAAAAAAAAAAGAATATACCCCTGACAGATGGTAAAGAGACCTATCATGGTGACTATTTTGCAATGTATAGAAATATCAAATCTGGGGGAGGGTATAGCTCAGTGATAGAGCACGTGTTTAGCACACATGAGGTTCTGGGTTCAATCCCCAATACCTCCATTAAAATAATTAATTAATTAATGATAATAAATAAACCTAATTACCTGACCCCCCCAAATAATTTTTTTAATAAAGAGGCCAGAACTTAATCAAAATATAGCCAGAATAAGGCCTCAGGATGTCCAGGAAAAAAAGAAATATTGAATCAGTAAGTTGTGCACCTGGAACTAACATAGGTCAATTATACTTCAATAAAAAATATACATATATATTTATAGACACCCATATATACACTGAATGAAAGAAAAGGGGACTTATAACACATGTCACTGTGTGGCTAACTCAGTACTAGGCTCTTTGCATGTAATAGCTCATTTACTCTTCACGTAGTATCGCAGAATGAGCGAGCAGATTGCTGTCTCCTCTACGTAAATGAAGCAGCGGAGACTGGGAGAGGTTAAGTGGCCAACCCAAGGCCACACAGCTAAAAAGGACTGGATGTTTATTTTTGGTCTGGGCTCCATATGTACAAGGAATCGTGTCAAATGCTTTATTTTTATAAACCTTACAACAGGCCTAATAAGGTAGTTTTTATTGCTACTCCTCCTTTTATGCAAGAGGGGACTTCAGTGTAGAGAGGACACACAGATATCAGAGGCGGCCGGAAGTGAACCCAGCTAAGCCTGATCTCAGGACCCACCCTCTTTCTGCTCTGTATCAGAATCCATAAAACACAATTGACAGGGCATTTGTTACAGCTGTGTTTCATCCCTGAATATCTTTCTCCATAAATACACAGAGATCTACATATCTACAGAGATACAGCCTCACATATCCATTATATTGCTATCCCACACATAATACAGATATTCCGTCTAATGCCTCAAGCTGTTACACTTCTAGCATTGAATTATTTGCTTCTCCCAACCTCCGTTAACCAAGTTTGGGGAGAAAAGCTAGCTGCCACATAAGTCTTTATGAGAATAAAGTCTCTCTGTTACTATTATTATTCCCCTAATGGCCTGTGCAGTATCGTACATAACTTTTTAGTTCTTCATAAAATCTCGTTGATAAACATTTGACAACTTGTTACAATTTTAAAACTTTCACTGCCGGATCTGTGCGGGCACCACTGGAATCTAACAATGTGATATGAAGGCAGCCACAGTAGCTTTCTGTGATGCCATAAAGAATTTTGCAGCCTTTCTCGGCACCTAATTTATGACATTTGCACTGATGAATGATCAAGATTCACTATTTGCCATTATAAGAAACAGGCCAACCAATTCATAATTTTCAGGAAAGCTGGTTTTAACAGCCCTTTTAGTTTTACAATTCCAACTTTTGTAAGCTTCAATTTGTTATGTTTAAGTTATTTGCTCCGAGGAGTTTGAGTGTTCTGACTGGGGTCTTAAGGTCTATTTTTTTCAGAGTCTGTGGAGAAAGACGATGGTAGTACTGAAAGTTCAATTAAGATAAACGCTCAAAGTCCAAGGAAAAAGCTATGGATGTGCATTCAAGTTGAAAATGCACAGAAATCTTTCCACCCCTCTCCTGTTTATTAAAAAATATATATAATGAACTGGAGATGATTTGTGTTGTGGTTTATGGGCTACATTACTGTTGTTAGACATTTGCTAAACCAGTTTCTGTTTCTGAAGTTCACAATATTAATCCTTTGTCTACTGAGGGATGGTTAGAATGTTAAAATATGTAAGACATGTATTTTCAAGAGGTACATTTGATCCTGATCTACATGTAGATATATGTAGGCTGAAAATAGGTTTTTATATGTGCCTGAAATATTTATTAATATAGACATAGTTTTACAGAGTAATTTATTCATTCATTCATAAAACAAACTATTTTTAAGCACCTAGTATGGGAGTTGGCAAACTATAGTGTGCAGACCCAATTTAGCCCTCTGCCTGGTTTTTTACAGCCCATAAGCTAAGAATATTTGTTAAATCAAAAGAACAATAATATATCCTGACATATGAAATTCAAATTTCAGTGTCTAAATAAAGTTTTATTGGAACACAGCCACACTCCTTTGTTTACACGTTGTTCATGGTGATTCTCACTCTTAGAGGTCAATAGGAGAGACAGAGCCATGTGGCCCACAAAGCCTACAATATTTACTACCTGGCCCTGATCCATTCTATTCCAGGTACTGGAGATGGAGAAACAAAAACAAACAAACAAACAACAGTGGAAAAACAAAGCAAGCTCTTTTCTCATTCAGGGCAGCAGTAAATATGTCAAATGGTTATAAGCGCTACGGAGAAAAGTAAATCAGTACAAAGTAAATCAAATACAGACTCAAACGATGTGTTGAAAAAGTGACTCAAATACTAGGATGGTATTGCCATCAGGGATGTGATTTTTGAAATGGTGAAGAACTCTTGGTGAACTTCCAAACAAAACAGAGTACAAGTCTCCTTCAGTTTACGGAGTGTGTATTAAAACTGTACAAAGAATACATTGTGCTATATATAAAATGCAATTTGGTTCTAGGTCCTGATCATTATAATTAGGTTTTTCAATTCTCCAGCTGTCTGACACGAAGCTAGGAAGTCACGTGAGATGTGGAACAACTCTTTATTATACTGGACTATCCCTCACAGGGTAGGAGGTTGAGCAACCCTGGCCCTCACACGCTAATTCAACATGGACATTGAAATCTCTGAGAGTGTTGTCAGACACAGAGGGAAGAAGAATGTTGCGATCCGTGAACCAAGTTTTCAACAAATAAAGAATGTTACCAGTAGGAAGATAGATGACCACAGAGGAATGGTGAACATGTGACAATCTGGCTCTGATTTGTAGCATTTGCCGATTTCCATGGTGTAACTACTCTCACCGTGGCCAGTGTCAAGCTACCAGCATGACATCATTGAATGCAAACAGTGGAAAGAAATGTGCTCAACCAGCTCTCCAGAACCAGTACAGGTACTACATCTTGCAAACCACTGGAATGAGTAGAGGTTGATACAGGCAAAGGGCATGAACCTCAAATGAGCAGAAATTTTTCCACAAGGGCATAGGAGCAATCATCTAAAAGATGCATCAGTGAGTGAAATATCACAACCCAACTTCCCAACCTAGAAGGACACAGAGGATGCAGAGATGAACACCTTCCCTTGACTAAAGTGGTGACACTGGGGATTCAACGGAGGTGGGAAGGGACTAAAGCAATTTTTTAAAGCCGAAAAAGATTTAGTAGAGTTTGTTTGCCAGGAATTAGAATTCTAGAAGAAAAAAAATCGGGGGAAATTCTGAAGAGGAGTTCACAGAGGGAGGCTGGATAAGAGAATCTCCAGCATAGAACACATTTTGGGTATGACCAAGAGTGACAGAGAGCCTCTCTCCATCCCAAACCAAATCTAACAGCCATCGAGGAGGCAGTATTTCAGCAAATTCATCTTGCACACAGTCATCAAATTATTATAATTTAGCTTCAGCAACTACAGTAGCTGCTCAAAAAACACATTATTACAGTAGAGTTCTGCGAAATATTTTGCACACACAGCAAACGTGGCAGATTTTGCCACTTCATTGACTTTGTAAAACTGAAAGATCTCCCCCTTTGTCTTGTATAGTTTCACTAATTGCATCATTAGCAGAAGGCCATTTGACCAACATGGAGAAAATAAAAACTACTTTTTCTAAATTTTAAGTGTAAATGCAAGTTAAAATATAAAAAATGTATGCCTATGTGATGCAGAACCCATAGGAGATAAGATAATCGAGTGATTATAGAGATGTCATCTTAAAAAATCAAAAGAATTGACTTCTTTCATGTCCAATTGGTGTGATTATCCAACCAATCTCAGTTTCTCAGTCTTCGTAATATGGACACTCTTTGATGAAGATGGAAAGGCAGGGCGAATGCAGATTTTCAACACAAGAAAAAAGGGTCTGAAGAGAAAGGGATGGATGTAAAAGAGCAAATAAAGGCAGAGTCCTCAAGACTGGCTAAAGCAGAAGTAAGGACCGCACTTTTGCCAGAGCTGGATGGTTTGGGAAGGTGAGGTCTGCTGACAGCCAATGGCAGTTGGTAGCGTGGTGAGCCTAAGGAGGGCCAGGAATGAACACCCTTGAAAGGGACACACACCATTAACCAGTGCACTACAGACCTGCCCAAAACTTCAGCTGACTACATATATGGGAACAAAGAATGAAAGATGTGGCGTAAAGGAAATCTTGTCTGGAAAGCATCATCTTGTATTTGGAAACGTGACTCAACCAGTGCTATTCAACTCTCTCGCCAAGTTACAAATGGGGGCTCAGCTATAGAGAGCCATGCCGGTTACAAAGCAAGAAGCCACTTGAAGAAGAACTTTATCAGTTTGAAGGGGAGCCTAGGGGTGAAGAACACAGACTTGGAAGTCAGACCTGGGCTTGAATCCTGGCATCCCACACCACCTCATAGGGTAAGGCTATTGTTTGGAATATATATTATGCATATTTAGATAGATAGATAGATAGATAGATAGATAGATAGATAGATAGATAGACAGACACATACATATATACATACAGAGATAGGGTAGCAAGAGCAGAACAAGGACACCAATGAGAGGATCACTGCAAATCTTAAAGCAGCAATGATGGTGGCTTGGGCCACGGTAAAACATAATCCAGATGCTCCAATGATGTCATTTTTCTCAGTGTCTCCACCTCCGCATTCCTCTGTTTAGGCTTCATAGTCCCAAGAGGAGGCAAAACTACCACAAATACATTTAACCAGCAAAGCCACCCTAGAAGAAGCAGCAGTTTCTTTACCTCTAGTTGAAGCAAGTGCCCAGGACCCAGTCTCCTTGGCCCGGCTTGGGTTGCCTGGGCAGCCGTTAACTAATCTCTGCAGCTGCAGTGATGGGTGAGTTGATGAGCCAAGTCTGGCTCACATGCCCCACCCCTGGAAGGCAGAGGTGGGAGCGGCCCCACACCCATCACAAACTCTGAGAGAGGAGAGGAGGAAGTTCCCTCAAAAGGAGGCTGGTAGAAATTGTAAAAGAGAATCTCCATCCTCCTTTAAATAGTAATAGAATTTCTAGCTAAACTCGTGGCCACATAAAGTCCATATTCCCCAGTCTTGCTTGCAGCTGGGTGGAGCCACATGGCTAAACAATGTATGACTGGAAGTGATGCTGTTCAACTTGTATATTTTGCCCCTAAAAGGGAGGAAGAGTGCCATCCCCTTCCCACCCCTACACACACCGGCTGCAGTGCAACCCTAACAGTATAGATCCTGGGTCATGAGGACAGTGGAGGCATCGTATTAACAGAAAGCAATGGAATAGAAGGACCCAGGGTTCCTAACGGATTTCCAGAGCAGGACACCCTCTCAGGTTGGACTTTTATTTCTGTGAGACTGAAATAAATTCCCATTATTTTTAAGTCACCATTTTGAGGGACCCTGTGCAAAGCAGACATAATCTTAACATATACAGAGTTTGAGTTTTATCTCACTAAGGGGAGTGGAAACTGGAAAGAGAAAAACTAACAATCATCTTCACAAGCAACATACAGTAGGGCTGTTAATTCTAGAACTTTTAACAGTCATTGATGTGAGGTTTTTTTCATTGAAATTTCACAGTTCTGCTAGAGTTCTATCCCACCTATGATCTATTGCTTCAATTTGTTCAAACAAAGCTTTGAGCCTTTTTCATTTACAAATGTAACCAACCTTGCTTAATCTTGGCATTCCATCTTCACTACTGAACTCAATGGTGGGTTCTGAGATCCAAAAGAAGACACCAAATCTCTGAGTTCAACGGAGCTGCTGCAGCTAGAGTGGAGCCAAGATCCCACAAGAACAGAGAGGGGACAAGTTACAAATCTCATTGTACTATCATCTCCCCGGACATTTCATTTAAGGGCAAGAGTCAGGATTCTTGCTGCTCTGAAAAGAAAGAAAACTGCACATGGGACACAAACAGTGTGTTTGTCCAGCGTGCAAGGAGGCAAAGATGGTCCTCAACCCAGAATCATGTAATTTTTACACACATTATCGTTAGTATGTGTAAAACTGCCCTTTCTCTCACTAACATTTTATTGTCCCAGTATGTTTCTACATGTAAGCAAAAGACTCCATTTGTTTATAAGAACAAAACAGACAAGGTCTCAGCCCTTGAGGTGCTGGTGACATTTATTGGCCTCAGACCAGTGATTCTCAATCTTGATCACTTGTGGGAACCATCTAGGAATTTTTTGTGTTTTTGTTTGTTGGTTTTAGCCATACACAGGCCCTAGTGGAATTCAACTGAATAAGAATAAAGTGAATGCAGAGAACCATGGGGCCAGGTGATTTATACCAGGGCCCCTCAGATTTTCCAGGTATATGAATCACCTGGGGCTCAGATTAAACTCCAGACCAATTCAGCAGGTCTTGAGTGCTTCTGCTGCTGGTGGTGCCAAACCACATTGGGTTAAGAAGATCAAGGAAGCATAAGATAAACATAAATAGGGAAATACAGAGCACCCCCAACACATGACTCACAATTATCTGATGGGTTTACGTTACAGGTACAGACCCTGTGCACTGAGATATCACCAGTTTACAGAAACTACTTCAGCAGCCTTCTGTCACCCTTGTTCCTTTAAGGATGAGACACAGGCTCAACTGACCTGTAAGTGTGACTGTTGTCAAAGAACAGAACACAGAACACCAAACCATTTCTCCTTACACCACTGAAATATTCAAATAAAACTTTGTATAGTTTACTTTTTGCATTTAGATGCTAAGAATACAGACTCTGTGTATGTGTGTTTGTGTGTTTGTGTGTGTGTGTGTGTGTGTGTGTGTGTAGCAATTCTGAATGTATCAAGACTTTTCTTCTTTTCTAAACACAGTCATCTTCACAAACAACTTTGACAATACACTTTCATTTTGTCAGAGTTGCTTGGGATGAAATTCGCTCAGCCATTAAAAGGTGGGAAAGTGCCCTGCTGCTTGTGTATATGAGAGAAGGCCACTGTTTTGTCAGATGTCAGCTACCCATCAGTCGAGGCTGAGAAAGCGATTGGTACATGATGGGGTCGGTAAGAAGCCCTCCAAACCTTAATTATCAGAGTGCCCCCCAGTTTCACTGGGCTTGTCATTGACTCCTGACAAGCTCAGAGGCAGACGAAAAGACAAACAGCACATCACCAACTGGTTAATTAGCAGCTAGCACAAAGCAACCCAAATTACAAGCCCAAGAAAACATGCCACAGAGTTGCTTTTCATACGTTGGATTTCATCAACACATGCAAAGGGGAAATGGTGAATGTTTCATATTCCAAAAAATATCTAGATTGTTCTTTGGGATCCATGCCAGCTTTTAGGAAGTCAAGTAGTTCTTTCATCCCTCAAGGAGTTACTGAGGACAACTGTGTGTCTGGTCCTGAGGCTAGGAGAGGAACATGATGTAACTGACTCATTGTTTCTTTCATGTATTCATTCAACAAATATGTATTGTCTGCTATCACCTACTATATCCAGGCACTGAGCTAGAGTCTAGGTATGTGCGTTATAAAAAAAAAAGGCACATTCTGACACAAGCTACAACACAGATGAACCTTGAAGACATTCCGTGTGGAATGGAATAAGCCAGTCACAGAAGGACAAATACTTTAAGATTCCACTTACATGATGGCCCTGGTCGAGTCAAATTCATAGCGACAGAGAGTAGGATGGTGGCTGCCAGGGACTGAGAGAGGGGAGTGGAGAGTTACCATTTAATAGGAATGGAGTTTCAGTTTAAGAGATGATAAACGTTCCAGAGATGGATGGGGTGACAGTTGCAAAACCATGTGAATGTACTTGATGCCACTGAACTGTACACTTAAACATGGTTAAAATGGTAAATTTTATGTTATGGATATTTTACCACCATGTTTAAAAAAATGTTTAAAGAAAGAAAAAAACCCACAAAGGCATGATTCCTGTTCCCATAGAAATGACAGCTTAACTGGGACGATAGACCTGAGAGAATCTGAAAAATTAATATAAAACCATGCACGGTAGAAATGCTGGAAAGGGGACAGACCCTCTCCTCTGGGTCAACGTGACTAATTTGCCTAAATGCAAAATGACCACGATGTTAACTTGCTTTATAGAAGCATTCTTCACTCTACAAACGGGTCCCTTTTAATATTGAACTCTTGAGTATGTTGAAGGTTTATGGATAAATCATTCACTACATGACTAAGAGGCCTGCAGGCAGAGAATTTTCAAGATAAAGTGTTATGAGGCAGTGCCAATTGAAGATCAATCAGAAATTACAATAAGCATCTTGGTAATTACAACAAAAACTAATGGAAAAAATGATTTAACTCGTAAAAGTTTACTATATACCCAGTCTTACACACACATATACCTATAAAATGAAGTGATGAAAAAAATCCATATGAGGCTGCATGGTTTGCATGTTTAATAGACACAGTTATTGCTTGTGAGCATAATATTCCATATTTACTTGTCCAATATTCCTGCTCCTGCTGATTATGTGAGCATTGGTGTTTTTCAAAATGTAGAAACAGCATGTCACTTCAATACTCACTGCTATTGTGCAAAAGGTTTAAATTTTTGTGTCTTTGTTTAAAAAAAAAATCCTTAGCGAAAGCTTCTCATTAAAATGTAGAGAAGATAAGCATCCAAAAATTTAACTTGGAACTTGCACTGAAAAAAAAAACTACACAAAGCTTTTGGACTGAACACTGTGCTTTTATCCTCTGACAACATGGCAAACTTACAGCATTTCCTGGAGTACTTTCCAACTCTTTTAAACACCTGAAGGGTTTCTTGCATATTGGATTGGTTGGCAGGGAGGATAAGAGTAAAGAGAAAACAGCAGAAAGCGGGGGGAAAAAAGAGAAAGGATACCTTTTAGATTAACCCACCAAATAATCACATCCCTTAACAGTGACTTTATCAGGTCTAAAGCAAAGAAAATACATCCAGTATAATTAACAACTCTGGTTTTAAAAAGCCGAAGTTGATTATCTAAAGGGCAGGCTGCTCTTTAAATTAAAGATGATACCTGAGGCATTTACAGCAATATATGTTACAGCCACCAATACTACACAACTGTCTAGAATAGCCAGGCACGTGAAATAACTGAATGGAGGGGCTGGGTAGACACCGAAGGGGAATACACAGACCGTGCCTTTAATGAAATGGGCAGATGTTTCTCAGCCAACTGTGGCCAAGCAGATGTGGTCCCATACGGACAGAGCTTCCAAATCTCAGAAAAAGCCAGAAATTCTCATTTTCAAGTAAAATCTCCCATGTTTTAAATATTGACACATACGTAATTACTTTTTTATATATACATAATTTTATCATTGCTGTGCAGGACAAACAAAATATATCTATCTGCAAGCTGAATTTACTGGAAAACACAAATTTTGACCTACATCCTGAACACTGTGGTGGGAGAACCTTCTGGCTGCTCAGCCCCATGGAAACCTGCAGAGGTGGGTCCAACTCAGAGAACAGTCACTGTTCTGGGTAGTGAGAGAGGGGCTCACCACGGCAAGGCCGTGAGGAATGCTCTGCTGGGCAGAGGACTCCACAGCGCTGGCCTTGGATGTCCTGGGTGATGTCAAAGAACTACTCTCCGGTGGGAGACGTGGGCCCCAAGACTTGCCTTGGAGATGTTCCAGCAAGCTCCCTCCACACTTCAGACTTGGAGGCAGAGCTCACTCTGAGTTTTGTATAACTGTCTCTCCATCTCCTCCTTGCTCTCCACCCACTACCACAACCCGAACGGTAGGAAAGTTGCTCCCAGGCAGCCTTCCAGAAGTTGCACATAGTTTTCTGTATGAGGACTTGGGTCCATGAAGATAGAAGAGAACTAAAAACAAAATCTCAAAATTTATCTCTGGCAAAAGGAATAAAAATATTTTCTCTAACTAATTCTTACTCCAGTTTCAAATGGATAGATTCTTTTTTTTTTTCCTACTAAAGAAATCCCAAGTAAAGACAAATCTCAAATCTCACATATTACAGATACATTCTCAAAAAAAAAAACCACCTCTCCTTTGATATGCCCAAATCTTCCAAGCTCTGTTACCAGATTGCAGAACCATCCAGTCTCAGGGAGAATCTGCCCTTGAAATGGTTTTATTTGACTAGCACTCATATGGTTTTGTTTTTAATACTTTTATATATATTATATATTTTTTAATTGAAGTATAATCAGTTTACAGTGTTGTGTCAATTTCTGGTGTACAGCACAATACTTCAGTCATACCAGACCATACATATATTTGTTTTCGTATTCTTTTTCACCATAAGTTACTACAAGATGTTGAATATGGTTCCCTGTGCTATACAGTATGAACTTGTTGTTTATCGGATATTGTGAGAATCTTCCTATATTTCAAAGTTCCTGTATTTCAGAGTTCAGTAGGTGTTCTGTGCGGTTCAGTGGGTTTGTAGATGTAATTCTTGGTGTATTTGTGGGAGAGGGAGAGCTGTGAATCTCTCTACTCTGCTATCTTGGCTCCGCCTGTTTTTAATACTAATAATTTTACCACTGGGGAGTGTGTACTCTCCCGTTTGCTTAAATACCCCGCCACGCCCATTTGTCTTAAACCCAACTGATGCACTATGTATGTTATCTACCGAGCATCTGATGGTATTTGAATTTGCTGCCTTTGGACTTTATTCCTTCTCTTCTCTTCATTCCTCTATTTACTCTTATAAAAAAGAAAACAACCCTCAGAATGAACTCTAAGGTCAGATGCAATGCATTTGAACCAATCACACAAAAACAGACTTACTGTATGTAGAGCTGCACCAGGCAATGATAACAAAACAGTGAGTAAAGACATGGCCAGCCATCAAAGAGCTCAAGATCATAAGGGGAGAAATAAATTAGCAAATAGGCTCACTGCCAACACTAAGCTGCTCCAATGCAGATGTGTTTGAGTGCCAGGGACATAGGCAAAAATTATTTCTCACTGGATTTCAGGGGCTCTGGCCTCCCATCCCCTTTGGAGGCTGTTGCATGGTTATCTTGGATCTAGTTTATTTATTTTTGACTGGTCAGGATGAGAACCAAGCTTTAATTAGTGACAGCCATGCCATTTGTTGGGGGTATATGGTCCCTCCCTCATCATTGTTGGGTTTGGCCATGAGTTTTGGCTAATAGGATGTGAGCAAATGTGTCCAGGCAGAAGTTCAAGAATAAAGAGATACATGAAGCAAAGCTGACCTGAACTGCAACCAACACACATTTTTTGTTTAACAAAAATTAATGTCTGTTACAATAAGCCACTGAGGTTTGGAGGTTGCTTGTTATGCAGCAAAGCTAACTAATGCACTCACAGTTTACTGACAACTTTTTTTTTAAGAGAAGAAATGTTGACAGTCTTCTGGTCAAATAATGTCCGTATATCAGCTGACCCATTCAGCAGAAATAATAGATATCCGTGACAAAAAGTAAAGAAATAGAATAAATTGTGGGGATAAATACCAACCTCCCTATTTCTCCCCCACCCCAAATATGTCCATCCCCACTGATTTTGCCCATTTCAGTACATGGTAACACCATCATTTTCATTGTTCAGCACATTGTGGCCATCTTGGTCTTACTTCTCTTTCTCTCACATCCCACAACCCAAACAACAGCAAATTCTGTTAGCTGTGCTGTTGAAATAGATCATAAAACCTGGCCCCTTCTCACTGTATCCACTGACACAACCCTGATCCCAGCCACCATGATTTCTGGTCTGAATTATTGCAATGACCCCCTGATTTCCTGCCTCTGGCCCTACCCCCTCAATAGTCTATGTTTTGCCAGTTTTCAGATAAATCTTTTTTAAAACAAAATTTATTTCATGTCCTCCTTTTCTTTAACAGTTTTCAATGCCTCCCATCTTATTCAGAGGAAAAGCCAAAATTCTTACGACAGCTCACTGGGTCTCCTATTCCCCCCGGGTTCCCTTGAATCCAGCGCACTGATTTCTTCACTGTTCCTCCAACATGGCTCCACATGCTCCCTTCAGAGTTTTACCACTTAGATACCCCCTTATCGACGCAGCCTTTGTGGAATGTCCTATGTAAAAGAGCAACCGCAGCCCCACTGCCTCCCCTCCTGTCTTCTTTACCTTGGTTTATCTTTCTCCCTAAGACTTCCCACGATCTGACAAACTATATTTACAAAGAACTTAGTTCTTTTCTTATTCCCGCTACTGGAGGTAAGCCCCGTGAGGATAAAAATCTTGTTTTACCCATTACTTTATCCTCAGCTCCTACAAAGTGCCAGGCAGATAGTAAGTACTCAATATATATTTCTTGAGCAAATAAATATTGGAATCAGACAAATCTGCATACATTTGAATTCCAGCTCTGACACTTCCTAGCTGTGACCTAGACAGGTCACGTTACCTCTCTGAACTTCTATTTAACCACCTGCTAACTGTGATAATAATCTCCTCCCTTCAAAGTTTTCACAAGATATAGAAGTAATGCATTTGAAGTGCTCACGTGGATAAAAGATAACTGTTATTATCACAGATACTGCCTGTCTCCCACTTGGCTGATGTTTTTCCTCACCCTGCTCCAGCCACACTGGCCTGAGCACTCTTGCTAAAACATTCCAAGAGAGTTTGCATGTGACCTTTGCACCTGCCGCTCCATTTGCCTCAAACACTGGTCCCCAGCTCTCTGCATCTTCTCATCACTCAACTTGCAACTATGATGGGACCCCCTCACAGAAGACATCCCCAGCCACCCCGCCTCAAGTACCCCATCAGTTACACTCGATCACATCATCAGTTTATCTCCTCCATAGACTTATCACCTTGTTATTCATGCATTTGCTGGCCCTTTGCATGGCTGCCCCCACCAGAAGATAAACTCCAGGAGGAAAACACATCCGTCATGTCCACCAGCACTTCTGCAATACCTGGCACATAATACACACTTAATAAATACCTGCTGAATAGATAAACAAAAGACTTAATGGAGGAAACACACACACAGGGTAATGTATATGCACAATAATACGTTTTTATTATCATCATGGTAGAATTTCGGTCCCACATGGATTGAGAATCAGGCGATGATGTGGGAAGAGGGGAAAAGCAGAACACTGAGAAACTTTTGAAGGAGTCTGCATCCAAAGGGAAGAGACCTGGAAGATATTTTATTTTTGAAAAGACAGAGTAAAGTGAGAGTGTAGTTTGAAGTAGATCAGTCTTACCCAGATGATACCAAATGCCTGGGAAAGCAAGGACCCTTTGGCCAGAATCACAACCCCAGTATTTACAAACAGCGGACAGGCAATGCAAAGAGGAAGCTAAGAACCTCTGCCTGATTCATGTCTGAGCAGACACATTTAAACATGAATAGTTGGGGAGTAATTATGGCTTGATTAGAAAATTCAGGGCCAGCTCATCTTCATTCCACTCCTGAATGGAGGCAGTTTTGCCCTTTGGGCATGGAGACTGAGATGCCTCCTCCCCTTTGGGATTCAAAACAGAAATGAAAAACATCCCTCTAAAAAAGGTCACGACTCAGGTTTGGGAGATTTGCCAGTGCAGCCTGGAACCAGATATCAAAAAATAAAAATGCTGCTTCAATTTCTGTAACTGCTTGACATACCTGTAAGTGTCTAAATGTAGTCTGGAGCGTGGACTAACCCACCGGTGAGATGGTAAACATTTAGTGAGAAAACCCAGCCAAACTCCATCTCACAGAATTCGAGGAAGCTGCTTTGATTTCTGAAGTTATTTCAAAGATGTTATTCTCCTTTGAAAGAACGCATATTGAAACACCCATGTTTTGCTTTCGGTAAGTTGTATGAGCTTAAGAAGAAGATGCTAAGCAAACGGGCAAGAATCTCGCCTTTACACTTCTTCAGATTAAAGGCAGATATTGAGGCCAATTTCCCATCCAGAACAATCAGTGAAAATTCATTTCTTTCTTTTGCTTTAGTGTTTCCTATAATTCACTCTGTGATGTACAGCAGCAAGAAATGCCTGTAAAAGGGGGCTTTTAAACTCTTAGTTGTTTGCAGAATATTAGTAACACTATAAAAAGTTTATGTTAATTAATGCTGCATTTTAATAGATTTCCTGGAAGTTTGTAACTGCGTACTATAAAGGCTTTCAAGATAATGTATTATACAGTGGTTATCATAAACTCCAAAGCAGTTCAAATATTCCTTTTATGTCTCAATAACTTTAGCCCAAAAGTTACAGTATTTAAAAGATTCAAATGCAGAAATAAAAGGAAAAAATTTTCCCCACCAGGGGATATTTTAAATTTTTATATCGCTCATCATGATCAATCTCATTTCTTGGCAAAATTGTACTTCAGCTTGCTTGTAAGCAAAAAACCATCTGCATGCTCTATCAGTTATATTAGGATAAATCACCCCCTATCTAGTCTGGGGCAGGTTTTACAGAGGTCAAGTGGTTCAGATACTTCACAACTTTCATATTCTTCTGGACCAAGCCTTTCTATGTATGAATATCCCTTCTCATTGTTTCTCTAAGTTTGGGCAAAAAGAATCATTTGCAGTTCAAAGAAGTCCCATTTTTTTATGTTCAGCAGACAGACCAAAGGGAGAGTTTGATTGTAAGAGCTTCAAGAGAGATCAAATCCACATTAAACTTCAACATTTGGGTTTGGGATGTTAAACGTAAGCCCCAAAATACAGGAATTCTGTGGATTTTTCGGGCAAAAAGAAATGCCTAGCCTCTATTCCACTCTAAAGGTTTTACACATCCCGTTCCGATATGAATCACCACTTCTTTCAAAGGTAGACGAGAAAGATTTTCTTGTGGCTTTAGAGAAGAAAAACAATACATGTTGCCAAAAATAGAATTTTTAAAAATGCAAATGACTTGAATAGTGACCACAGTGGGAAAACTTTAAGAACAGAAAGCTGAAATTAATTACACAAATGAAGTTTCATTTCACTCCTTTGATAAGTCCAGTGAATCATGGACAAGGCTGCCATAAATTCAGTTGGAGTCTGAAAAATATACAGAACTAATACACACCCAAATCTCTCACTTTTCTCCTGCCAAATTTAACACACAGTGTTATGAGTGCTTTGTGGCTCTCAACGAAGGCCTTGGAAGCTGTGTATCTCTTCCTTTTCTTCATTCCCTAAGTCCCAGTTATAAAACATTTGTCATCTGGGCTCTGCCTCTGACAGCACCTGCATTATATTATGTTTAATCTCAACTGCAGGAAAGGAATACGTTTCCTGAACTTCTGAGCATTATTATGATTTCTCCATCAAAATTCTAAGCCCTCACGGTGACCTTAACCGAAGAATATTACTGGAATCTCAAAATGATCAAAGTATATACATATATGTATGTAAGTATGCATCTCGTCTGTGTGCATACACACCAACTTTGCAAGTTAACAAGAGCCAAAAAGTGAAAAATTCAAGGTTGCAAATACTTAAGAGAATTAACAACTGCCAAAAACTCAAGTACCTTATGTGGGAATCACAACCATCAGTTGTAAGATGACCAAATATCACAATTTATCCAGGAGGGAAAGATGCCTAGGATGTGAGATTTTAGGTTTTGAAAGCAGGCCCATCCCAGGTGGGGAACTGGACAGTTGGTCACTGTAAAAGCTCCACAATGAAACTAGCCATGGATATTTTTTCAAAAGATCCAAAACTGCAAGTTCCTCTTAGAATCTACAATGCTACAAGGGGGCAAAATGTACACTTTGCCATTATTCACCCTCTACCGTTACCATCCTGGAGCACGTATCTCCATTATAAACCCTCTTAGACCACTCAGTTCTCTCTCTCCATCTCTCTCCCTCTCTCCTCTTTCTCTCTCCCTCCCTTCCCTCTCTCTCTCTGCATTTCTTTCAAAAAGCCTAATTTTAAAAATATCACTTTGCATCCATACCTTAGAGATTTCATCTAAATGTTTGTCAATAACACTATTCTCTCCTCCTCCCCGAGTCCCACCTCCCACCCCCACCAAATATTGTAAATACAATTAGTTGACCGAAAGCACATTTCGCATTTTGCTTCTCCCGTAAGCCTCTCAGTTATGGGGTCCATACTGTGTGAGTTACTCATGCACGATCCTCAAGGAAGAACCACAAGATGGAAGGGAAATACAGCCCGAGGAAAAAGTCTATAAAGATTTCTCGCTTTCCTAATCCCTTTTCTCTAATGTTTCTTTGTAAATTTGTCAGATGGGAATGAAATTGCCTCATAACTCTCCAGACGTGAAGAGCATCTCTGAAGAAAATTACGTACTTGTCAAAGCAAGGGGGAATTTATGTTGGTGTTCCTGAGATGTGATTTTATTCCGTCTATTTCCTTTGTGCACATCAGAGCAACTAGAGAGACAAAAAACAACTCGTTTATGGATTCTTTTTTTCACACTGGTGCATTTTTTGCTTCTATTTTTCCCTTTTGTTTTCTTATTCCCCCCTCCTTTCATCTATGTTTATTGCCAGTGACAGTAAACTTCCATACAACAATCCTGTGATGATAGTAGCAATGATTTCTACCAGTGTAAGGCAGTTCAAGCAGGCACAAAGATGATTTCCCCACGGACAGTTCCGGAAGGTATGGGTTACATTTTTGAGTCCTACTCAATGTTGGCCAGGGACGATCTGGGTACAAAAGTCTTGTTAATGTTCCTTCCAGGCAGTGGCATGCTTCCTGAAATTAAATTCTTTTCCCTGGACTGCAGGTTATGGCTTGCACTTCCTGAATTTTGCTGTCTGAATTTTGAAGCTGCAGAACTTTGCTTGCTTAGTGGGTCCAGTGTAAATGATAGAGTGAACTCATGGGGAATTTGAAGGCAGGCATGCCTGGGTTCAGATCGCAGTTCTGCAACTAAATGTCTGGGCAGCATCTTCCATCTTTAGGAGCTTCACTTTTCTTATTTATTCAATAGGAACGCCTACTTCGTGGGACTGTTGTGAGGAGAAAAGGAGAAAGTTTCCAAACCAGGAGAGGCGGTATGGCTCTGTCATTTAGGAAACTGAACCTTGAGTCAGACAGCCTAGGTTGTGTTCCGGGTCCTCCACCTCCTAACTAAGTGACCTTGGGCAAGTTACTCAGCCTCAGTGTTGCATCAGTTTCCTCATCTGTAAAGTGGGGATGGTAACAACCCTACCTCACAGAGCTGCTATGAGGACCACGTGACTCCATATAACACTTAGGAATCTGCCTAGCATTTTATAACAGTTTGCTATTTTATTATAACATATGCCAACTGCCTGGCACAAAGTATTTGTTCAGTAAGTATTTTCCCTGGCCCTCCTTTCCATAAGCTCCTTCCTTGAAAGCCTGTTTTACTCACTGTGTTTCTTCAACATCCTGCCCAAGGCCCATCTCGCTGCAGGTGTTCAAGAAATGGAGAATCCATTCATGTCAACCTGCCTTGTTACTGATGATAGTCTATGTATTTTGCTCATTTCCCTGTTGCTTTGCAATACTTTTTAAATGTTGAAGAGAATAAGGAAAACATTCTTCTTTTAATGTTCAAGCTTCTCAAAAAAAAATGGTTCACTGAAAATTTACGTAAAATGCATTAGGGAAAAGACAGCTCTAGAAACAGTGCAGCATCTTTTCAAAAAAAATCCAAGATTCTACAGGGCAACCCTAAGTGGTATTTCAAATCTTTCTGGAAGCTGATTCTCACTTAGCAAAGAATAAGATAAATACAGCATGGATGGTTTACACAGACTGTTAAGATTTTTTTCCAAAGGGGTTCCTGAAAGAAACGTTAATTGGGAATCAGAGCAATTCCGTACATTTTTTGTAAGTCATGGCTAAGGAACTCCAGAGCTGAGATTGAACTTCTCCTCCAGGAATAATGTTATTCCATGTGACAGCAGGTATAAGCATGCTTCTGCACTTTTGAAGTCTGTCCACGGCACATCAGAAATTCAGCTGGAGCAGGGAGGTTGGAAACAACAAAGTTCTCACTGGACCCCAGACCTTAAAGCTGGAAACTCTTACAAATAAATTACTGCTGTTCCGTGCACTTTAATTAACCTGGCATACGTAAACGTCGGTAACTTTGGGATTCAGTGAGCCTGGTTAGGCGTTTTAGGGAATAGTTCGATGTCTTCAAAATGCCAACATAAGGGAAAGCGAGTCTCCCAAAGATTGGGAAGCAAGCGCGAGTTTGTAATTTTGTTTTCCTTCTGTTAGCTAATGTTCAACCATTAAAGTAATTATAAGTCTTCAGGGAAGACCCGCCTTCACCCCCAAGTCTTATTTCCTCTGCCGTTCTGATCAGAACATACATTGTTTATTACTCCCTCGTTTACCAGCCCCCAAATATCATTACAATGTCTGTGCCATGATATATGTACGGTTGTTACCCTTTTAATGGATAAAAAAAGATTTAAGTACTTCATTCTGTTGCATTTTGACAGCTGTTAGCCATCATTTTTCCATTCACCTGCATTTAGCAATCCCATAAAGGCAGGCAATCTCAGAAGGAACATGCGCCGGGCACCACAAGGTGATAATTCTGTATCACTCCGGCCTATAAATACCTGACAAGCTTTTGCTGAGTCAGCAGTCTGTGACGGAGTGGCAGCCGTGCCCTTTTATCTGTATGAGTGTCTCACGGCAATTGGACCACCAGCCCCTGCAGTGAAAATCCATAGTATCGATCCGGCCATTTCTCCACTGTAATTCTTTTGTAGGAAATCCCTGATGACAAATTTTATCTGCACCACTTTTTGATCACTGGTTTGATGTAAAGGATCTCCAAGGGCAGAGTTAAGCGCTGGGCCGTTCCACGTTATCAAGCAGCCGTTTTATTTACTGAAACTACAATTGTGGTCATGCGCGCGCACACGCACGCAAAAAGAGAGATGGAGAGGAGGGGGAGGAATAATGGAGCGAGACAATATTTCAAAGGGAACAGAAGGTGAAAAGAGGGGGGAGGGGTTGCATCAGCGACTTGACTCAAACATAGATTATAAAAGGCTGTTTCCACATTTGCAACCACAATAAACAGTGCAAATGGTGTTTTGATAACAATGCTGAGATGATGGAGGGCTGGATGTTGAAATCGAGTTGGGTCTTTCTCTCTCCCCGAGCTACCCCTCATCATCTCTTCTCCACAAACTTGTCAAGCTCCGTCACTCTATGTCCTCAGTCTGTTAGGAGAATCTCTTTATCTGATGGTGCTCAGTAGAAATTAGGATCAGGTGCAAATCTGAGACCCTGGTGAACTTCTGTAAGATATCCAAACCCCCAAAGAAGGGAAAGGTTACGTAAGAACCTATATCCTTACAGAATTGCTGGTCTTGCTATTTCTGGGCACAAGTGCGAAGTGGAAAGAAAAGGCACATCCCTCCACAGAGTCCCTACGCTGACACTTTTCCAGCTACAGATTCAAGACGAGTCCAATTAACCTCCAGGTGCCCGGGGTGTGGAGGGAAATCTCTTCCAGATGGTTGAGGTGAGCACACACATTCGTACCTACTGTATGTGGCCAGGTTTCTTCGCCTCAACACTGTGAACATTTGGGACTGGAAAGTTCTTTGTTGAAGGGGGTTGTCCTGCACATTGTAGGATGTTTATCAGCATCTCCAGTGTCCACACACTAGGTACCGATAGCACCCTCTCCCCAATTGTGACAACCAGAAACGTCCCCAGACATTGCTAAACGTTCCCTAGAGAGGGAGGTGCAGAATCACCCTGGTTCAAAAGCTGTGGTCTACGGGGCACTTGTTGGGGTCAGGGAGTGGGGATGAGTAGAGAAGGGGAGACAGATGTGTCCAAAAAGTGGGAGATGCCTTGACCCTCTCAGTTGGGCACAAACAGAAGTGCATCATATACTCATTAGCACCATAAACCAAATAATGACTAAGCTAAATTGTCCATATTGAGAGTTGCAAAATGGACTCTCCTAACCCACATTCTGCCCACAGAATTTGGCCAACAACTTTTGTGATTGAATGTGAGCAGTTTAGGTGGGACCTAAACTTTGCAGCTTGAGACATCACCCCTCCCACTGAGACCTTAAACCTGACTCTCACTGTGAGGCTAGTGCCTTGCTCTGTGGCATCTGCACCCTAATTCATACCCGAGGTGGTATTTCTAGTAGAGTGGTTTTCAACTGGGGGTGAACCTACCTCTCGGGAGACAGTTAGCAATGCATGGACACGTTATCGGTTGTCACAGCAGGGGAGGGCAGGAGGGACATGGTACTTGCATCTAGTAGGTGGAGGTCAGGGGTGCTGCCAGACATCCTACAAGGTACAGGACAGACTTCCTCTCCCAAGACATACTCAACCCCAAGTGTCAACAGTGCCAAGGCTGAGGAACCCTGTTCTAGCTAATCTCCCATCCTCTCTTGCTGAAGCTCATGTGTTTCCATTTGATGGAAGCCAGAAAGAGAATCTTCAGTCCGGGCAGGCAGCAGTCTTGTCACAGGTGTCTGCCTCTCCCTTTCACCCAGCAGGGGCATAAGCAGCTCTCTCCTGAACAGCTCCTGCCCTCCTCGGCAGGGTCTCTCACCCAGCGGAGGGAAAACATCACCATCCTTCATGTCCTGGCCCTAAAAAATGGCTGCCTTTTCCGCAGAACCTGATTCTCTATCTGAAAGCACTCCAGCAGCAGTGAGAAAAAGCAAGAAGCTCACAGGGGCTCTGGGCATCTGACTTCACTCATGCACAGAAGCGCTTGCTCAGAGAACTCACCCGTTGACGGTGCTGAGACGGTGTCCAGCGATTTTATTCTTGCACTGGTTTTATACACGTCGGCAAGTGGAGGCCCCAAAACTTTTTCACATAAAGTGAAAAATGTACTTCAGTGACTACACTCAAGGCTGCTTGGAATGTTGTCTCTAATCCTGGGTCGTCCATACTGACGCCTACAGGTCAAGCAGGGATCTTAGACAGGTGGTGGGAGGGCTTGGAGGAAGGTTGCCAGGTAAAGCACAAGATGCCCAGTTACATTTGATTCTCAGAGAAACAGCAAATAATTTTTAGTGTAAGTATATCCCATAATTTTAGAAAAATTTGAAATAAGGTGTTTTTTAGTACATGTCCCAATTATAGCATGGGACATACTTTAAAAAGTATTCAGTTATCTGAAATTCAAATGTAACTGGGTATCCTATATTTTTATTTGCAAAATCTGACAACCATGGTCTGGGATGAATGGGAGAGAATTCATTCCATTTAAAGAGATCTATTGGTTTGCAGATTTGGCCAAATGTTACCACTGGGGAAGGCAGGGTTGCTGGATCTTCTGAGTTTTGTAGGTAATTTTTTTTTTATGTGAAATCTAGTGATTTTACAGTGCTGGCAACTAGTTGATTTTTTTTAAATCTAACAGTGTCCTGTGTAAGGAGGCAAGCAAGTCTGCGTGCTGCCTCCAGCTTGGGGGCACAGGTCACAACTGGGCTGCAGAAGAACATGCACTTACTAAGTTTTTATTACAAGCCAAGTGCTGGCTGTTAGAAGGGGCCCACAGGTAGCTCACTGAGTCCTCCCATCAACTGGGAGGCATGAACAATTATCACCACCATCTCCGCGGAGGACATCAGAAAAGTGAGGCTCTCTGAGCATAAGCATTTCAGTCGAGTTCCTGCAGTAAGTGGCACGGTGGGGTTTAAACCACGCAGTCTCACCAGCACCCTTGTTTATACCCATCACACTGCACTGCCTCTCGGGAGAAAACACCAGACAGCTAGCTTCCCACAGGGCATAATAATAATAATAATAATAAGGTGGTTCTGAGCCCCTCCTACTACCAGACACATTATGCCTCCTCAAGGCCTGGACCGGATCAGTCACATCACTATGTCAGACCATACTGGAGCCTCAGGCTGGAAAAAAAAAATCAGTAACCCCTGCCCTTATTTAAATTGCTGATACTTTGTTCAGCATGGATTTGGATTTTTGACATTAAGAATTTTTTTCCAAATACTGCCCTAAATTTTATCTTATCTCAATAACTAAGATTTTTAGGAATACAGCTTAAATTTTGCATCTATACAAGTGTCTTCTTTGCCTCACCCGCCCCTTCTACAGAATAGCATTTCCACATTTCTTGATAACTTTTCAGATTTTTTTTTAAGTTTTATGGGGGGAGAAATGTTTCACACTCAAAGGTGTCCATTGCCTCTTTGTTCAAAACAGTGGAAAACTAGCAACAACTTGAATGTTCAGTGGAGAGGAGTTGGTTAAATAAATTACAATATGCCAAATGAAGAAACAGTGTGCACCATTAAAAGGATACTTACAAAGAGCTTTTGAGATGGTGCTTAATAACATAAAATGAATAAAGCAAGAGAATTAATTTATATTTGCATCATGATCTCAACTCTGTTTAAAAAATAGAAGGGAAAAAGAAAACACTGGTGGTGGGGTGGGAATGCAGCAAAGGTAACAGCAGTGTACCCTTAGGGAAATCCCAGGTGATTATTTTTCCTTTCTTCTCAAAGGCAGAGTGAAAAAAATCAAATGTGGGTTTCAGAATCAGACAACTCTTAAGCTTAAATTCTGACTCCATTATATACTTTGGGCATGTCACTTAACCTCTTCCTGCCTAAAACTAGCAACCTCAGAGATCTGTCATGAGTCTTAGGATGATGCATATGTGTGTGTGATTTGCCCTGTGCCGAGTAAATGAGACGCTCAGTAAATGGTAGGTTATCAGGCGTTATTTATACTTATTCAAATTTTGATAAGGAGCAAATGTGGCTATTATAATCAGAAGAAAATAAACCACAGAAAAGATTTTGAAAGCACCCAATAAAAGAATATCCCCTTGGTAGAGTCAATTATCACTTAGTGCTTTCATAGGCTGCATATCTCGGAGGGAACAGCCCATGTTTGAAGAGCCTCCAGAGACCGTGAAGAGGAGGACATGGAGATGTGGGGGGAGCAGAACCCAGCAAGCCTGCTGCGGGCTCTGCCCCTCAGCTATGAGCAGGCACCAGCTCTTCCTCTCTTCATGAGAAAGTTACCTTATCCTGTGTCGGGGCAAGTAGGTGCTCCTCTCACCGCGCCCACCCAGGTTGAATCTAGGTGGTACTCCCTTTCGACTGAGCCAGCAGCAGCATCCAAAACAGAAGTCACCTCCCCTTCCCATTCCAGCTGCTCTTTCAGCATAAAGGTCCCTGGGCCGCTGGCACAAGGCACAGACTGAGCATTTGGTAATTTAAAATGAGGATGAAAATGAGGAATCCTACTATTAGGCTACCCCTACCCTCAACAATGATGTCACTAGACCAGGAATCACAAACTACAGCCTAGGGCCAAATCTGGCTCCCTGCCTATTTTTATAAATAAAGTTTTATTTGAACACAGCCACGGACGGTCATTTACTACTGCCTACGGCTGCTCTCGCCCCACGGCAGCAGAGATCACCTGAGCCTCGCAGCCAAAAATATTTACTATCTGGCCCTTTACAGAAAATGTTCGCTGACCCCTAAACTAAATCAGTGAATAAAGGAACAAAGCATAGTGTAAATGCTTTTATTATGTGGTGGCCAAGCAATCAACTGAATACATAAAGAAATTCATTTCTCATTTCTTCCAAGACTGATGGTCTAAGAAAGACCACAGAGCAGGTGGCATTTTGTTTATAAACTCACGGCCACATGTTACGCCAATCACGACGGGAGTAAATGTCTTTCACTTACAACAGTAAAGAATAGTTAGCGTGAATTTTAGTCTAGTCCGTGTTACTAATCCTGTTCAGAAGCCTATGCATGGGGGGTGGGTATAGTTCAGTGGTAGAGTGCATGCTTAGCACTGGGTTCAATCCCCAGTGCCTCCATTAAATTTTAAAAAAAAGATGAAGAAGAAGATTACTCATGTTTCAGCTGAGGATCCTGACCACTGTTTTATTACAATGGTCAATATATGAAAGTATTGACTGAGCCTGGGTCCCTAAACAAAATTGACCTTAGCTTATGTGATCAAGCACACTGCCATTTCCTGTCTGGACTAATGACAGTGATGCAGACAGGAAGCCTGAGTTCAAACAAAGATTAACATTAACAACAAACAAACTGAACAGACTAGGTCAAGGGTGAGCAAAATTCTGTCAAGAGCCAAAATGTAAATATTTCTCACTCTGCAGGCCATGTGGTCTCTGTCACAACTACTCAAAGGAGCACAAAAGCAGCCACAGAAAAATATGTACATGAAAGGGCGTGACTGTGTCCCAATAAAACTTTACTTACAAAAACAGGTGGTGGGTCACATTTTGCCTGCAGGTCATGGTTTGCCAACCACAGGACTAAGGTTGCAAAGTCAATTTTCTACAAGGTCTAGGAAAATAATACATATAAATGAAGTGAGTTTGTGTTATAACTGGAAATGGGGAGCATGTGCCCTCTCTGAGGAGAATGGCTTCTACTCAGCCATGGAGGGAATGAGGATGCAGTGTCGCCAGGTCCTTCTGCTGATTTTTTTTTAAAGTCTTGACTTCCTTCTTCATATACCAAACGTTGGCAGTTCATTCGAATAAAAAAAAACTTGAGAGGATCAAAACAAACATGCTTATCTCTCAGGGTTTCTCAACCTCAGGAATACTGCTGACATTTTGGTCTGGATAATTCTTATGGAGGACTGACCATCCCCACAAATCATGATGACCAGAATGTCTTTAGACACTTCAAAGTGTCCCCTAGGAGGTTCTGTTGAGAACCACTGTGACAGCTGAAGCTGGCCATAGGTCACCTGTTGCGAACTTTGATAATTACTAGTCTCTGCGTGGCTTTCACATCTCTAAATACTGGCTTCCATAACCATCCTTTATTTTTTTAAAATACATTTTGCCTTGCTCTGCTTTCAGTTCCTCTGTAAGAGGAAGAAAATGAGAATAAGGTGAAAAGAAAAAAAAACAGAAAAAATTGGGAGCGATCAAGATGACACAAAGAAAGGACGAGAGGGGAGAAATAAATGATGATGGAAAACAGAGATCTGCGAGGGGAAATGAGAAATCGGATGTTAAACGCCCTAATCTCAACGTATTAGACCTGAATGATCATAAGGAGAAACTCATCCTAGAGAATTAAACTTTTTTTTAATTTAAAATATCTCCTAGGCCCTCATGTTTAACTTGGGCACACATTATTCACATAGTGATTCACAACTAATGAAATTGGGGAAAACCAGTATTTGGGTGCAATTTTATGAGGTTTCAGACAAATGCTATAGATCATTCTCTATTCATCCTTCTTTAGATCAATCACAAATTCATTTCTGCACTCAAGATGCTCTTGCTTGGCTTGGGAGTATTCATGATGTTTATGTAATATCAGTGTTGCTCACATATTGAAATTCTCCATTTTTTGCACGATATTTCAAACCCTACCTCTGAATCAACGACTTTAATTTTCCCAGTGGTCAGCTGAAACCAAGCAGCTGTCCCCCTCTTTCTGACCTTGAACTTGGGTAACAAACCAAAGCTTTTAAGTTCTGACTATGAAAGCTGAATTCTTTCTAAGTGGAACTCACAGTCTTACTTGTTGGTGTTAGAAATCCTACCAGGCAGACTCCTCTACTCTAATGCAGGGGTGTAAGAATTTTGATATGTTAAGTGAGGTGTGTTTAATTCCCAGCAGTTCATGCCCAACTCATGGCTCTTCTCCATTCAAAGTAGAGCTTGACGTGTCGTACCCCCAGCTAGGTCGACCATAG
This sequence comes from Vicugna pacos, assembly GCF_048564905.1. Classification (NCBI taxonomy): domain Eukaryota; kingdom Metazoa; phylum Chordata; class Mammalia; order Artiodactyla; family Camelidae; genus Vicugna; species Vicugna pacos. Next base: position 38,611,094 of record NC_133005.1, on the reverse strand, counting down.
AGGATCCAGATGACAAGCCTGTCAAACACTCAGGTTTTGAGTTTCAAAGCCAAGGTTCAGGAAAAAAAACAAAAAAATAAATTTTTTGGTTTACCAAAGAATGCATGATTAGGCAGAGCAGGTTTTTCCCACCCAGCTGGAGGCTGGGAGAGAAAGAGGCAAAGCAAATAGATTTAGATGCTGGTGGAAGTGCAGGTCCCTAGAAAGGGTCCCTAAATCCCAGGCCCACTTCCCGCCCCCACATATATCCCATATCCCAGAATAGCCCCAAGATGGGTGGAAATGATAGAAACTACAAAGAATTTCTACAGATCCAAAAACAGAGGGCACTGGGCTTTGGTCCCCAGGTGAAAACTTAAAAAAAAGGTGGCAAGCTTTGATGGAGAAATTCTCAGTGCAGCGGGTTGTGTGAGGGCAGTGGAGCAGAAGTGTTAGGCACCTCCCCGAATGTCAGGTGCCCCTGGGGAAGTTCCCAGTACTGTTCACGCTAGTGTGCCCAGGATGGTTTTTTTCTTCCTGTATGGTCAGGAATGATGCAAATGTGGCCAACAGAGTGGAGGAACCGGCCATGTGGGTCAGGACAGGCAGGGAGCAGGAGCAGTCTGTGTGACCAGTACAACCAGAAACCAAGAGGCCTGGATGTATGACAGATTCAAGTCCATGCACTGTCCCCATCCCAACCACCCGCTGGATCTAGAGCCCTATTTAAGTCCCTTTAGAAAGTACAGGCACTTCCAGGATGTTCTGGGCACAAATGTGTCCCCTCAAATTCATATATTGAGGTCCTATCCCCTAAGCCCTCAGAATGTGACTATATTTGGAGACAGAGTCTTTTAAGTGATGATTAAGTTAAAAAGAGGCCGTTGGGGTGGGCTCTGATCCAATTTGGTGTCTTAAAAAAAAAAAAAAGCAATGTTGGAAACATAGACACTGGGGACACACAGGCGTAGAGGAAAGGCCATGCGAGGACACGATGAGGATGCAGCCAACCACAAGCCAAGGAGAGAGACCCCAGAAGAAACCAAACCCAGCAACATTTTGATCTCGGCCTTCCAGCCTCCAGAACTGTGAGAAGATTAGTTTCTGCTGTTAAAGCCGCCCCGTCAGTGGTGTTTTGTTATGGCAGCCCTAGCAAACCTAATACACTGGGAGAGAGAGTTTGAAGCAGGGAAGACACTTAATTGACTGAGAAAATTCAGTGTATCAGTCAGGATAACTAGGCTAGGCTGGGATAACGAACCTCTGGGATTCCAAAACTTAATGACTGGAAACGAAGTTTTATTTCTCGTTCACGAAAAGCCAGCTACAGGCCCCGGCAACCCTCCAGGGCAGCTGACCTCCACGAGGTAGCAGAGCATGCCAGGCTACTTCGTTTTGCAGCATGTATATATCAACATGCCCCTCCATCACTGAAGGGAGAGAGAACACGGATAATCGCGTATCAGCCAGTACCTGCGTCCGCCTGTGTGACCCGCTTCTGCTCACATTTCACCGGCCATAAACAGTTCTGTGGTCACAACCAACTCCAAGGAGGCGGGGAAGTGCCATCATCCTGTGCACTCAGCAGGAGAGAAGAGCTGGAAATAGTCGTAACTAGAAATGACATCTACCATAGATGTATTGACCTAGATTACCTGGAATTAACCAAGAATTAAATAACTAATTTCCCACCTGATGACGGAATGGGGGCTCCGAAGAGGAAACAAATTCAGTCAAGGAAAATTAAAGTTACATTGCTTTCACACCTGAAGTTTGTCATCTGTGATTTGGGGGTTGCTGACACAAGATTAAGGTGAAAACAGCTAGAATTGCAGATTTATAGAATCTCTACTCTGTATCACTATTTCCATGATAATCCTGTACAACAAAAAACAAGCAAACAAAAAACGCACAAACCCAGCACCTTTAAAAAACAAAAAAAGCAACACCCATTTGTTTTAGCTCACAAGTCTGTGGGTTGGCTTAGTATTTTCTGAACTCACTTCTGCGTCTTGGTCAGCTAGCAGGTTGGCCGCGGGCTGGCTGACGGAGGATGGTCTCTGCAGGAATGACTCAGCTCTCTTCTATGTGAATTTTCATCCTCTGCCAAGTTAGCCCAGGCTTGCGGCAGGGAGCTGAGAACCTGTAAGAGGAGACAAGGAGAGAAACTGAGAGGCTTGGAAACAGCACCCATCGTTTCTGCGTATTCTGTTCGCCAAAGCAAGACACGATGTTAGCAAATATTCAAGGGCTGAAGAAATAAACTCTGCCCCCTAATAAGAGGGACGTGCAGCAGGTGTGGATACAAATAAAGACAGAGAGTTGGGGTCGTTTTTGTAGCACTCTAACCACAGTCATGGAAGAAGACCTAGTCTGAGCTCCAGCAGTTCTCAAAGTCTAGCATACGCCAGAATCGCCCGGAGATCTTGCTGAAAAACAGAATGCTGGGGACCACCCCAGGTTTCTGACCCAGTAGGTCTGGAGCGGGGCCCAGAAACCAACGTTTGTAATTAGTTCCCAGGTAAAGTTGATGCTGATGCTGCAGATCAGGGGACAACACTTTAAGAGTCCCTGCAACAGCCTCACTCACAAATTGGGAGAACCTGAAGATGCAGAAGAGGGACTGCCTGGGTTACACGGCAGGCCTGCTCTCCAGCTTTCTTTCCGTGACACCTCGCTCGACTCTACGACTCACTGCCTTGCCTTTGTTCGTCTCTGCCTTGAAAATTGTCATTATTTTTATTATCATCATTAGTAATGATTAAGAAGACTGAGGCATGACAAGGTGTTTAATATTCTGTCCAAGGCGTATTAAAAGCTCTGGGCCCTGCCTGAGAGGCATAGCCTCAATCACAGCCAGACATGCAGCACTCTGGCTGAGAAACCCCCATAACGTGGCTCTGAAATTAAGCAGTCCCTGTCAACTAAACCATTAATCTGTTCAAGAGGTCAAATGTGTCCCTGTGAATCACATGGGAGCTCGGTGCTCCCAGGTGAGAGCTCAGCCAGCCCATCCCAGTCTAGATGGACGGTTTTCATGCCCCTCACTGGCCAACCCAAGGGACAATCTCTATAAAAGTGACCTGACATTCATTTCTTTATATAATCATGCTACAGAGCAGATTGATTCTCCTAATTATTTCCTCTACCTGTATGCCTTGTTCTTGGGCCATGGTATCTTTATGCAAACCCTTTACTGAATTGCTGTAATGGCATTCATTTTCTTGGTTTTTCTTAAATGATGCTACAAGGTACTATCCCATGGAAACCATCCTATTTGTTACATAATTCATCTATCCCTCCATGCCCCTATGTCAGATGACTTTCCAAATTCAAGTTTACGAAGTACCTTTTATCTCCTAAGGATTGGCAATACTTTTGGTTTTCTTGATCATGAGAATTATGAAACCAATTATGTGACCCATGCCCTTTTTTCTTTGGCTATCAGGAAGCTCAGAGTGAAATTTAAAATTCAATTTTAGGTGGGCATGGTGATGTTTACTAATTTTTATATGTTCTTGATTTTATATGTTTTATTTTGCCTGATATGAAACTTCTGTATTTACTTATTCCTATTATTTCATTTTATTTACTACTTTGTGCATGTGTATGTGTATTGCCTCATATTTCTTTTAGGACAAAGCAGGTTATACATCATATAAACACATTCTCCACTATCCCCAGTAAAATCAAAGATTGATTAGATAGTACCTACCAAACTTAAATCCTCAATTAAATTTCTTGGTATCTGGTGGAAATTAAGAGACACCTCTGTGTTTTAGAGAATTGGAACAGAGCTTTAAGAAACCGCTTTTATTTCAGAGGACTCAGAAAATTTAGAAAAGCAAGAAGTGGGAATCGGAAGTAAGTCTACGTGACTATGAAGCTGTGTGCCACTGCAGGACAGAGAGCTCTCCAGTGACGCTCCAGAGATCCCACGGTGTGTCCTGGCAGCCTCTGCCCCAGCCAGGGCTCAGAGTCCTTCCACCTTCCACAGAACTGCCACTTTCCAAGACTCAGCGCCAGATCACTCAAAAAACAAAATGTTCTGGTTAAAAAGCACTGTGTGGTGTTATGTTACCCAGATGCAAGATTTATGAAGTGCTTATGAGGTTAATCGGGAACAGACCCAGAGGAAAAAGGAAAGAAATAAAAAAGCAAACACCTTTATTCTTACTTTAACGAAATCCAAAGAATGAGTGGCTTTTTTTTTCCAGTCAAAAAAATACTTTAGATAAACTTGCATTAAAAAAAAGTGAATATTTTAAGCACTGGATACTCTTGCGATGGTTCCCTTTCAGATGAAACAGCGACACATGTCCAGAAGGTCGAACAGCCTGTGATTTTGGATCATCTAAAAATACTTATGTGCTTCTTGGACCATTTAGTATGCAAGCCTTTCAGACATATTTCTCTCTAAACCTCACTCTGCCATTTCCCCGAAGATGGACAGATGATGACAGCCATGGAGTGATGTAACCAGCGTGGAGCATCTCAGGGCGATGGAAAGAATGCAAATACTGCAAGCTGGGGGACGAGAGAGGCCATCATTTCAGCAGGAAGAGTGAGCACAAACATGCCTGGGGGTGGTCACAGAAACTTCTTCCTTGTCATGTTACAATCCCTTTGGCGCATCCCAGCTCAGGAGATGCAGAACCACAGAACAAGACGTGATCAGCTTCCCCTTTCTGATTTAAAAGTCATTTTTGAAGCATTTCATTAAGAAATGGAAGATAAAAACTTCTCTCTCATTAAACGCGATAGGAAGGGTTTAAGACATTCTTTTTCTGTTCACCTTCTCATTAGAAGAGACACTGCAGCCAGTGTCACTCATACATAAACTAAAAGGTCAGTTTTTCAGCAAGGAGGCACTGTAACAGGTTAGAAAATACAGCAATGATAACACCCAAAGCAGACTCTGGACCATCCCTTGGACTGGCCCACGATCTGTATGTCTGCTCTCACAGTGGAACTGCATTTCTTGGGACAAATGTTTCTCTTTTTTCTTGTTGTTTAGACTCTTTCTATGCTTCATCTCAGAAAATGTTAACTTCATCTCACCCCTAGCCCAAGAGATTCAGCCTCATCTAAGCTCCTAGCACAGGTTAGCTAATTTCTACCATCTGTCTCTAAACTTCACCACCTCCAAGGATCTTTCTCAAATGCTCCCTTCATCCCTCTGCAGAGTCTGCCAGAAGTCATTCTCCTCCCTCTGAATTTTTAAAACCCCAATTTGATACACTGGTGTGTTATCTGCAAATGTGTGTACAGGTGAGTAAAAGTAGATGCAGGTAAGTAAAGGTGGGAGCAAGTCTTGCCTCAGAATACACATCCATCCATTCAACAGAGGACTATTTACTGAGCGCTATTTGCTAGCACTTTTCCTAAGAGCTGGGGACCTTGGTAAATAAGTCATACAGGACGCTTACTTTTGGAAGCTCACAAATGATCAGAGGGGACAGGCGTTAAACCGAGCATCAATATATTAGTTATTTGCAGATGTAAGAAGTACTTCAAAGAACAAAAGCCTTGAGAAGGTTTCCCAGCAGAGCCTGGTTTAATCTCATGGTGGGGGTCAAAGAAGGCTCCCTTGAGGAAGTATTGGATGAGCAGGTGTTGTTAGATTGTCAAGAGAGAGAAAGGAATGTTAGCGAGCACAGCATGTGCAAAGGCCCTGGGGCAGCACAGAGATTAATTTTTTTTAAGATTTTGAAAAGCGGTAGTGCTGAAGCAAAGAGAAACTGACTGGTAGAAGCTACACAGAGGTTCCAAATTCAAGTCACATTACCCAGACTACAGTGGGAGTCACAGAAAGTTTTGATTACTGATGGGTGATAAGAAAACAAAATGTAGGATTTTAAAAGACACTTCTAAAATGTGAAGAATCACCTAGGCCTCAGGCCAGCTGGGCCTGGCTTATCTTTCTGATCTCATCTCTCCAAGCTCATTCACTATACTCAGTCATACCAGCCTTGAACAAACCAGGGCCTTTGCATGTGCTGTCCCCCCCCACCCCCCAGATAGCTATATGGCTTCAGTTACCCTCCTCACTCCATTCATGTCTAGCACCCACCTCAGATGGTTGTCATTAAGATTAAATTAGAAATTTTATGTAAAATATTTGGCATAGTACCTGACACATATCTCTATATGTCGAGTTCGTTCTTTGTGTAATTATTGTCACTAAGAACGGTAATAATAATCAGTAGAGTGGCTTAAAAAAACATATCACAAGAGCAACACAACTAACATTTTTGAGCACTTCCTATGTGCCAGGGACCAAAGGGCTTTGAGGAGAAAGTATTATCTCATTTAATCCACTCATTTAATTCAATCCCTGTGAAGTAGATTCTACTATTTCTCCCATTTTATGAATAAGGAAACTGAGATAGAGATGTGGCAGGCAGCTTCTAGAATGGCCCCGGTCCCTGTTATTCAGGGACCATGAAATCTTTCCCATCAAGTTACTTGCTTCTGCCAGTAGAATACGGGAGCACTGAAGGGATGTGACTGACTGACCTGATTTGATTACAAAAGATTGTAACCTCCATCTTGATAGCAGACTCTCTCTGTCGATGATATTGATAAAGCAAGTGGCCATGATGGAGAGGTCCACGTCACAAGAAACCGAGGGCAGCCTCCAGCCACAAAGAAGTGAGACCTCAGTACCACAACCCAGAAGAAACTGAATTCCACCCACAACCACATGAGTGAGCTTGAAAGTGGGTCCTGCCCAACTTCAGATGAGACCTCATCCAGGCTGACCTCTTGATTGCAACCTCAGGACAGACCATAAAACAGAGGACCAGCCAGGCTGTGCCCAGATTCCTGACCCATCAAAACTGTGAGATGATAAATGTGTATTGTTTTAAGTCTTGGGGATAATCTGCTACCCAGTAGTTTGGTAACTAACACAAGAGGCTGCAAAACTTGCCCAGGAATAAAAGAAAAAGCTCTGACCTGCAAGTCAGGAGGCCCACTGGATATCAGATCCTTCGCGAGCAGGGGTGAACCTTTGGCATTAAGCATGATGCAAAGAATGAAGGATAAAAGGTCTCGGGGAAAGGAACAGCATAATATAAAAGAGTCCAACATAAAAGGATGAGGTTTAGTCTACTTGAACAACCACTTCCCAAATATTAAAGTGCACATGATCGCCTGGTGATTAAGATGGTGATTCTGATTCAGTAGGTCAGGTGTGGGCCTGAGAATCTGCATTTCCAACAAGCTCCCAGGGGATGGATGCCAGTACAGCCAATCCAAGGACCACACTTTGAATACCAAGGGTTTAAACCATAAGAACATGGATTCCTTCCTTAACAAATGAATTGGACGTAAGTGGTCTAGAGTTGACCAAGCAGCGATGCCTTTTGTCCAGAGTCTGACACTTGGAAAGACTTAATATGAAACAATATAATGTTACATAATATGAAATCTCTATATAATTTATATTTTCTTTATTTTTTTATGTCTTTATATTTTCTCACATGCAAGTGTACCTTAATGTAACAGAATATAATTATTCTGGATGTAAACACAGATTTTAACAACTAGCACTGCATGGTCATCGACTAATCAAGAGATGAAAGCTGTGAGTGTTACAGCCATGATAGTGTTACTGACATGTACAGATATGTATATTTATATATGCACATATGCAAAAATCCACATATAAACATACATATACACAAGAGCATGTGAGTGAGAGCCAGCAAGGACAAGAGCCCAAGAAGTCAAGCATGCTTAGACCCCAGTTTCTTAGGAATGAAAGAGGCAGACCCTCACATACACAGTGCATGAACCATGATGTCCCTTCAACAATTATACCAAGGTGTGACCCCATTGTGACAGGCTGCTAGGGCATTCCTCCTCGTGAGCCAACCTGAAAGAGTGAAAACCATTCCTGCTGGCCAGATCTGTCCCACAAACAAGATTTGTCCGGCTGGAACAGTGTTTTCAATTTCCCTTAAATTCAAGCTTCATCACCATTATTTTAATAACATGAAAATCCAGGTTTCGGGCTTCTCTCAAAAAACTGGAATCCCTGGGAATGCTGAGCCCATGTCACCACATGGCAAACACTGGCCTGAACTGAGGGCTTGTCCCCTTTAGAGGGGACCTGTCACCAGCCGACCTGCCATGGCCCCTGGAGGCTTTAATGCTTCTGCACACAGTCTACGCTTGCGACAGGGAAGTCCTGGCTACCTTAGTCTGGCTTTGAGGGTAACTGCCCACTGCGTTTCCCACAACAAAGCCCAGCGTCCTTGCGGGACTCGGCTTCTTCCCAGCCTTTATGTCTGCCTTGGGGTACAGCGGCGGCCACCATGCCTGTATCCCACATCCAGATACCCTGTGCTTTTGTACAGGATGGGTCCCACCATTTTTGGTTCATCCCTGACATCATCTGATACTCTCTTGACCTTCTGGTCGCCACCACCCAGCAATGGCCCAAGGGTCTTAAGAATATCCAGAGAGCAGAGAACTGCTAGATAAAAGCACTGCTCTTTGTCTTCCTCCCGATCCTTCTGCTGTCTACAGTGGTTGCCCAAAGAAGCAACCCCCGGGGGCCTGGCTGTCTTGCTGGATCTTGATATCTTTATGATACCAGGCCTCCCAAACACACACATTTGCATTTTCATTGTAATTCACTGAAATGGTTCTTAACGGCTACCTGCAAACACACAGATGCTTGAGATGAAGCAGCTCTAGTTAAAACACTTATAAATTATAAGCAAGGTTAACCCAGGGCCTCCAGGTGAATGACAGATATGGATACAAGTTAGGTGTCCGGGATGCTGCTAGGTCTTAGTGTCATTTATAAAGAGTTTTCCGAACTTACCGGATAACAAGGGTCATCCGGAGTGCTTGTTGAAAAGATACATTCTCAACGCGCTCCTTCAGAGAGTCTCGGAAAATGGAGGCGAGAGCTGGGGCCGCTCCTGCTTTTAAAGACTTGCCCCAGGTGATTCTGATCGTCAGGTAAGGCTGGGAAACACGCACGTGGGACAGTGGATCCCAGAGCTGGCTGAGCCTCAGAATCACCTGGAATGCTTTGTAAAGCCCGCAGCTCATCAGGCACATATAGAAACCATCACTGGAGTCGGGCATCTGAGACCTGAGAGGACAGGAATCATCTGGCGGTCTTGTAAACATACAGATCCCGATTCAGCAGGGCCGAGGTGGGACCTGAGATTCTCCCTGGTGATGCTAGCACTGAGAGTGAGAAAGGACCAGCTACATAACTCGTGAGGCCCAAAGCAAAGTGAAAATGGGGGCCCCTGTACAAAACGGAAACAATGTTTTCCTTTCCTTCAGTCATAGTGTTTTCTCATTTGTGTTTTAACGTTGTGCTCCCTTGGGCATGGGGATACTTGGGGGGTAAGTCCAGCGGGTCGAGGCCCACACCAGGGTGGCAGGCAGTCGCCGCCACCAGGCAGGGCCTGGCAGTGGGCTGCTGGAACCCGCCCAGGGAGGCAGACAGGCAGCAGAAGGCAGGAACTAGTGTGAGCCAAGGCTCCAAGTCCCTGTCACAAGTGATGTCCCATCGGACTTATAAAGCACAAATTTAAAGATAAAATGAAGGATTTGAGGATGGTAACCAAGAGCATTAAACCTCCAATGTGGGGCTCCCTTCTGAGTGGGGAATTTTCTGGCCCTGTCCTGGTTACATGCCCAGGAAGTGATCCCAAACCATTAGCATCCATAAAGATAGTGTTCTCTTCTTTGCTTCCTGATCCAACAGGAGCCACTTTGAAAATTTTAAAAATTAATCTTCTTGTTTTTCAATTATTGAAGTATAGTCAGTTTATAATGTGTCAATTTCTGGCGTGCAGCATAATGTTTCTCTAATACATATACAGACATATATTCCTTTTCATAGTCTTTTTCGTTATAGGTTACTACAAGATATTGAATATAATTCCCTGTGCTATATAGTAAAAATAACTGTCTTCTATAAAGGAGTCTTTATAGATACATGAAGAAGCAGAAAGGCTGGAATGACTTTCTTATTAAGAATAGCAGAGCGGTGAACTAAGACTAAAGGAGGGAGTATAGGATAGTGGTGGCTAAATGTACTGACTCTGAGCAGACAGGCTGGGTTCAAACCCTGTTTCTTTCACTTATTAGCAGTACAACCTTGGCCAAATTACTTAATTCCCTTGTCCCTCAACTTCCTCCTTGGTAAAGATGCGTGATGAAGCTATCAGTCTACATACACATAAGCTCCTCATTAAGATGAACAAATTAATTCCCATAAAGAACGGAGGGCTAGGACTAAACACAAGCTATATTAAGAGAGAGATGGTAGAGCAAGATTGGGAGACTCTGAGCCCACGGCCCACCCCTTGTTTTTATAAATAAAGTTTTATTGGAACACCAACCTTGCCTATTTGGGTACCTATCGCCGATGGCCATTTTCATGCTACAGTGGCAGAGCTGAATAGATGCAAGGCTAAAACAAACACCCTCTGGCCCTTTATAGGGAAAGTTTGCTGGGAGATTATAGAGAGTGGTTTTCAAGATGGTCTTCAGAAGTCAAGGGTTTCAGATGGGTGATTTAACCTTCAATTTGTTTAAACTACATCTAAGTCTTTTAAAATTGTAAAGAGTGAACATGCACTCTCCAGTGTACTGTAGATCATCCTGTAACACCACTGAGGCCACTATCTTTCTAATTTGATCAGCCAGAATAACTCAATTCTGTGTAGACCTTGGAATAAATCTTCTAACTAACTCTGGGAACATATTCTGAAGTCCTTGTAAAAGCATCCTCGTTTGGGAAGGCTGTAAGTCTGCCCTGGTCTTTTTCAAAATTTCTGAGCTGCACGTGTCCACTCACGTGAATTCATACAAGGGAATGGCCAGGCGTGGCGTGCACAGGACATCAGCAGTTAGGTGCCAGGCGGAGGTCAGGTGCGCCTGCTCAAAATGGGCACAAGGAGGGAACAGGTAAGAGCCACTCAGAAGGAACAGTGTTACCCGCTTGTTATAGCTAAGGTGCTCATCAGACTACCACCAACTTGATGAGATAAGTGTCATTATAATCCCCATTTTATACACGAGGAAGTCAAAGGTCAGAAAGGTTATGTAACTTGCCCAAGGTCACGCAACTGGTAAGTGGTAAAGTCAAGATGGAGCAGGCAGTCTGGCTCCAAGAAAAACCCTCTAACCCAAGAGTTTGCAAATGTTTTCTGTAAAGGGCCACCAGATAGTAAATATTTTCAGCTTTCCATATGGTCTCTGCCACAGCTTCTCAATTCTGCTGCTGCAGCAGAAAGCACAGACAATATGGAAATAAATGCATGTGGCCATGTTCCAATAAAACTTTCTTGATAGAAACAGGTGACAGGCTGGATTTGGCCCCCTGGCTATGGTTTGCCCACTCCTACTCTAACCATGAAGTTTCACTGCTTCTAATATATATAGTAGAATAAATAGTCATTAATATTATTCATGCCCATTATGAAAATGAGAACAACTGTGTGTGTCTTTGATTGCACTAAAACAGCCAACTCAAGCTGTCTTTTTTTTTTTTCCTAGAGCTACATTCGTTTCTGAGCTGAAAGGCCTCTGTATGTAATTTCATCTTGCCACCATCCAAGAGGGGGATGCTACAACAAAATCCTCCCCTCCGATGGGATTTAGTCAATCACATCTACAATACAGCTTGACCTCTGCTTTCAGCTAAGGCAGGCGTGGACGTCCGGGGCTGCTCCTGGGGGCACCGCACAGCAAGCTGCTGCCATGCCCAAGGCAGTCATCCCCTGGCAGATTTCAGCCCAACTCCTGGGGGGTGGGGATGCCAAAATATGCCCCAAAATACCTGTCAGAAACTAGGAGCCCAGAAAACAGGGATGGAGCTTGCTGGGTAGGGAGAATTTTTAAACATCAGGAAGGTTGGTGAAACTCACACAAGAGAGCCTGGCATGGGGGTAGCAGAGAAGTGACTCATAACCCATCACATGGCAGAGCCTAATTTGCTGCATTATGATGATGGAACGCATCCCTTGATAAAGAGGGACCATACGTAACAGGAGCCGACAGAAACTGAGAAAAATTCATTTTCAGATTGAAAAGCAGTGACCGGTCTTAACAGGATCCGCGTCCTCCTCAGTTTTACCCCCTGCGCTTTCCGGAAGCCAACACAAGTCAGCGGTGCAATCTCCTCCCCCCAGAGTTCAAAGGGTGAGATGTGAACACAGCCAGTAAAAAGCCCTGAATGCCTGTGGCTTGTAGGGGGTCGTAATTCTTTCCCGCAAAGTTACCTTTCCTGTTCCTATGAATTACTCTTACATTCTTGTAAGAGATATGGTTTGAGGTATTTATGGCGCATTCAATTCTGCTATCATTGATTTATTGAACGAAACCAGCTCAGGGATATGATGGAAAGGCCCTAATTCCAAAAACTCTTCCCTCTCGGCACGAAGAGCATTTTCTGCCCTGTTGGCCTCCTGCAGATGACCAGCCGAGATAAACAGAGGGCACCCCACTCCCTGTTGCAATGTGCGTGGTGATGTGAAGGAATCAATCAGACAAAAGCAGATTATTACAGCGTCTGAGAGAGATCAAACAGTGCTGGCATCCGCACCCACACACGCCTGATTTACAGGCCGGCTGATAAAGTGCTGCAGCTCACTGTCAGGAGAACATGACAACTCCTTGAGCTCTGTGGATAAATTATTGCTGAAGCCCATGATAACATTTCTCCACCTAGCAACCAAACATAACAGGATGTGGCTTTTAGTACTAGGAGCCAAATGATACAAAGATGAGATGCCCAGGAGCTCTCGAAGCTCTGAAAGCATATTCGAAGATGGAATAGGAAAACAGCAGCCTCGTGAAAACATACATGAAACCTGTGAGTAATTAATAACTTCCAGACCTCTCCTACCCAGGCAGGTGCACAGAGGAACATGTTCTGTTTTACGACGAACATTGCTGCAGCCAAAAGGTACCTTCATCAAGTATTTGCTCAGTGCCAGGAACTGTGCTAAGTGCATGATGTTGCATCCAAAGGGCAACTCCAAAGGTGGAACCTGTGTGCCTGGTGATTAACCTGGACAATACAATTGAACAACACCGCATCCCACGCTGAGAGAAGTTACCCCTTTCCTGGGTCTCTATCCACGTTCCCAGTTACATCAAGGACGAACCTCGTCTGGTACTAGTCTGTCTCAAGCATCTCTCTAACTGAAAATCTTTTTAAACAAAGAAAAGGCAAACATGTCCAGCTAGATTCTGTGAGGCCAACATTGCTCGGCGTTTACTATTTTCATTTCTTAAATCATCATCTTTTTCAAGTGATACTGGTTTTCAGTTGATGAAGGTGGTATCAGGTATCTGTTTAAAATAAATTTGAGACCTGAGCTCCAGGACAGCGGGGAGTTTTGTCTCATTTGTTTACTGCTGCATCTCCCAACTACAACAGTGCCTAGACAAGTAGGCAGTCAGTAAATGTTTGCTTAATGAAATAAATAAAGCTGTTAAGCAGATGACAGTCTAAGTGGTATCCAAATATGGCAAAATTTGTGATGAGTGTGCGAGGTGGTGTGGAGATAGAACAAAATATGTGACGGTGATATTTGAACAAGTAATGTTGAGGAACATGGCAATTCACTATAATCCTACAAAGTAGAAACTGTCGTTTACTTTTTGGATAAGGACAGTGATGCTTTAAGACATTAGGCAACTCGTTCAAAGTCACAAGCCTGTGTGTGGCAGGACCTGAACTCAGTCTGAGTGCTTGGTCTCAGAAGTGAGCTCTGAACTCCTCCATCCCAGCTCTCCCCTCTCACTTGCAGAACTACCTTGTGAGGCAGCTGCCGTTGCCCGCGTTTCAAATGAAAGGCAAATGACTTCGAGGGACCTCCCCAAGGTCACGCGATGATAAGGTGGCAGCACTGGGATTCCAGCCCAGGTCTGCTTGGCTGACCACTCTCCCCTGTGTGACCCTACCTCCAAAGAAACTTGTTCCAAATGATTATGCAAACCGCTAGAAATCAGATTTTAAATGATAGCTAATTAAAACTTCGGGTCACACTTACCCTGGACGCTCTAATGTATTCCAGAGAATAGAACCATCACTTGGTCAGTGAAACAGGAAATTAGCCCAGCACCTAAATGCATTTGAGACAGCACAATCACCAAGAATGGTGGCCAAAGGTAAAACAGTAACCTCAACAGTGTTTATTTTAGAAACATACAAATAGACACCTGCATAAATGGAAAGACCTTCCTTCCTTCCTTCCCTTTTTTTCCTCCAGGTATCAAAATAAGCAACTGTTACGGGTAAAGAGGAAGGGATCGTGCCTCCCCTCCTGGGGAGGGGAGAAATGAACAAAAGGGCTAGAATCCCAGTAAAGGTTAATCTTCAAAAAGCTGAAAGCATGAATCACATACAAATGTAGAATGAACATGTGTCAAAATGTTTACTCAATTTATTAATGAGGGGCCCAAAATGATGGGGAGAGTGGTTCAAAGGGGGAGGCAAGGAATGCGGATTTATTTATATTCTAAATTGTTCAAAAGGAGCTGAAAAGAATTTGCTAAGAGATTCAAAACTAGGCAATGTCTTACAGTCCTAAACCATAACCATTTAGGGTTCTTTTTCTCCCCAACAGAATATCTACAAGTTAACATATAACTTAAGTTATCTGGTTCTAACTAAATAGCAAATAGAAAATTGAACACAGGTGCATTCTCCTCAATATTAAATAACCCCTGGGTGAGTCTGATGACTCACAGTGAAAGGACATGGAGTCATCCTGAGATCTGTCTGCAGGTTTTGGACAATTTTCCTTAGCAATCTCATCAAGTTTGTGCTATTAGGCTTGAAGCCTTAGTGTTATAAGAATGTAGATGCCTCACTAAACATTCTATTTGCAGTGGGACCCTGGAATATGTATTTTAATGAACTTCCAAGATGATTCTAGTATGGATAGGCTACAAACATATATTAAGAAATGACCAGTTTAAGTCATTTAAACCACAGGTGGGGATGGTGAGGAGGTTAGATCAGCAACTGACAGGGTCCAGCATTAGGTGAGTTAAAAAGGAATAATACTCAGCATCTTAAAATTAGGTTGCATCAGAGACATGTGGGAAATTGCCTCAATGCAATGGTAACCTCCAAGCACGTTGCCAGGCGCGGAAACCCAGTTATCACAGAACATAAAGTTTCACAGACCACATTAAGATGCTTAAATCATGGTCTACTAAATCAATCTTAAACACATATCAATAAGGGTGGGGGGGGAGGTGAAAAGGTGGAGCACAGAGGATTTTCAGGGTAGTGAAAGTACTCTGTATGACACTCTAATGGTGGATACATGTCATCATACATCTGTCCAAACCCACGGAATGTACAACACCAAGAGTGAATCCTAAGGTAAACTATGGCCTTTGGGTGAAAATGATGTAGGTTCATCGACTGCAACAAATGTACCATTCTGATGGGTGCTGTTGACAATGGGGGAGGCTGCGCATGTGTGGCGACGAGGAGTATATGAGAGATCAATGTACCTTCCGTTTCAATTTCCTATGACACAAAAACTTCTCTGAAACAGTAAAGTCTTAACATAATTTTTTAAAGTTTTTGAAAAAGAAGCAAAGGGAAAGAGATAGGGTAACATGCGAGCAAGCAGAAGGTAAAATGCGAGCAAGCAGAAGGACCACACCTCTTGAGTCGTGGATTAGGAAACGTTCATGCATCCTCTATCTCTCTGCTCCATCAGCCTCCCCCAACTCCATAGTGGGTTTACAAGGACCGGAGTCAAGGTCTGAGCAAGGGGACCACAAATAGAAGATGCTTGGGACCAATGGCACACTCTTGCTCTATCCCGGCAAACACAGTTGTCCACAGCTATCTGTAGCTAATTAGCCTAATGAGTCACTATGAGTTTTTCCTGCATTTCTGGGTAAAGCACATGCAGGGACAAGAACAGGAGCATAATGGGTCTCTCCAATGAGGGCTGATTTAAGGATGACATAGCTGTTGGCCAGAGCTGTCTTGATCATTCATTCTAACTTGGTCTTTCCATCCATTTCTATCTATAAGTAAGACTCTCATTTGCTCCATCAAACATTCCATCTATTCTATTTTGATCATTCTTAAAGTTTACCAACTTACTCTCTATATTTAGCTTATCTCATGAATTCCACTTGTGTTCCATAAGATTCCTCCTTACTCAGGATTTATTCTTAACACAGCCTGGGAGTATCACCTAAGCCTCATATCACCTAAGCTTACTTGCCATCAGTGCTTAAAATTTCTTATGAGTTTCATCCGTCCCATTTGCTTTCTTGTCTTGCCTAGCGGATATGAAAATACTCAAATCACACAGCAAACCCACATTACAAAAGATCTAAGGTGTTGTGATGAGGTTGAAAGAGACAGGAATGACTAATAGATTAAAAGAAATGTAAGAGAAATGGGAATCAGATACAGCTTCTTAAAAACTATGAGACAACTGGGGGAATTGAACTCTGGCTGGATACTTGAATCAAGAAATTATCATGTATTTTAGGCATGAAAATTGTATGTGAAAAAGTCTCTATGTTTTAGAAATGCATACTGAGATATTTATGGATCAAATTACATGATATCTGAAGTTTGTTTCAAAAGAAGCCAATGTTTTGCAATTCACATCAACAAATAGTTCTTGAGCTTATGCTAAGCAGAGTTTTACAAACTGAGACTCATGACTCATTAGTAAGTAAATTGGTTTGGTGGGCTTTGGCCAGAACGTGTGAATGACAAATAGAAGAGAAAATATCAGAGTGGGTGGCATTCTGTCATAGTAAATTTTGTTCCATGAAACCTTTGTTTCAACTCTGGGTATGTGTGTGTCATGAACATATATAGATCATGGTGCAAAATGTATTTCTTATTGTGGGTTACAGGTGATGAGGTTTGAAGATCACAGTTGAAAGCGGAGTCCTGATCACTGATAGGAACCGCAGATGCAAGGAGAATAAGGCATGGTTTCCACTTTCCGGAAGAGACCGGCATGAATAGGCAAATCGTGTGGCATACCAAGAGCCCTGCTGACAGCGAGGTCCGAGGACTGTGGGAAGACAAAGAGGCATGGACGAACTCTGGCATGGGCTTCACGGAACAGGTAATAAGTGAAATGAGTGTTAGAGGATGAAAAGGATGGAAAAGGGTGAAAAAGGCATCTCTCAGGAAGGAAACAAAGTGGCACAGAGGTGTAAACACACATGTGGTAAATTTGGGCGAAAGAAAGTAATTTGGTGAGGCTGTGATCCGGCTGAGAAATGATGGCGGCTTGGAACAGAGCAGGTCGAGAGGGAAAGGGTTCTGAGTGTTTCATTCTTCCTAAATACCCAGTGGTCATGACTCATCATCTCCTTCCCAGGACCCCTCCCAAATTCCCTTTCTCTATCAATGAGACATCCATTTGTCACATCACAGGTCAGAGCACTCAGGTCACCCTGATACCTTACTGTTGGTGATGGACATCTGCCGGCACTCCCCACAGATGCCCTTTCACCATTTCTGGGCACCTGTCCCCCAGCTTACGGGCGCCGTAGCTTCCAGGCTGTCACCTCTACTCTCCCGGAAGACTGCTCTCCAGCTTCAGAAAGCTGGATGTGCTGGAAGGTGGCAGCCCCTACTCAACGACTGGCTGGTGTAAGACTATGAAACCCAGCTCCCTTGACACAAACTGAGACCAACTTGGACGTTTAACCTGCATTCCATGGTTCCCTTGTGGGGTCAGGCTTCAGTCTCCCTCTGGGGGCTCGGCCTGAAATCTCTCCTTTACTGGTCTCACCTGGGAGCAGCACATCCCTAATAAATCACCTACACATGAACTCTTGTCCTTGGGTCCTGAACTCACGCACATCCCACACACACAGAGTCATGAAGTTTTAACTCTCCGTTTTCTAATTGCAGTAACCGAGGTCAAATATACATGGATGTATGTACATATATATTTTTTTTTAACTGTATAGCTCGCTGCAGCAGATTTCTAGCTTGGTTTACTTTTATTTAATTCACTTATTCAGAAAATAGTATTGTCTGTACCATATCCCAGGCACTGCCGCTCTCTACTTAAACTCATCTTCCCTTAATTTGTCTCAAAACATCATTCTCATGAGGTCGCCTTGTTGATCAAAACCTTCCAGGGGCCCCCGGTCGCCTCAAGAGGTCTTTCCTTAGGCTCAAGTCATTTTCTTTATAAAGGAAAATGTATATGTATATATATTCTAATGGACCGTCAATGTAATTTTAAAAATTCATTATAATTTAATTTCAATATGTATAAACATAAAACTAGTTATAAACTCCTTACTCTGACAGCTTTGATATAACCATAAATCCAGAATAAATTTTCAAATTATATTCAAACACAACCACAAAACCAATAAAATTTAAATCCCCACCATTAATTTAACGTGACAGATGATGTTATTCTGCGGGAACAAAATCGCTGATGTTTGGTCTAATAGCAGAAGGATGTAATCTCAGGTTTGTTTGTACATTTAATCTGTTTCTGTATTTCAGCTTCGATAATGCTAATGAAAGGAATAGCCATTCTCACAAGCACGCTGTCTGAAATTGTATTAATCACCGCAATTGTTTATTTCTAATTCAAGATAATCAGAACCAAAAATCTGCCTAAAAAGCATCCTTGCGTGCCGGTTGTACTAAGGCATACATTGATAACTCTGCAGAGCTATTTTGTTCTCTTAAAGATAAGGTTTGCACTGTGTTGTTCTGGGAAATTCCATCAAATGAATATTTACTCCAAACGCTTTGGAATCAGGATCAGGTGAGGCTCCCTCAGAAGCAAACCAGAGACAAAGATTTGGATACAGGGGTTTACTTCAGAAGTGATCTTAGTAAGCACGGATAAGCAATGTGGGTCCGTGATGTACAGAAGGAAGGGCGGTTGATACAACATGCAGTGATAAGCGGGTTTCTGCTGCAGGCAGCTGGGCCTCAGTGCCCCTGGAAACCTCAGAACTGGCCCACCGAGAAGTGAGGCAACTGGGGTATTTATCCTCCAGTTCCCATTTGTCACTGGTGGATGGCTGCTCCCAAATTAATCCCCCAACACATCTGACCTGCGAAGAGAAAGCCCCCAGGTAAAGACTCAGAGGTGTTTGTGGCTGGATGCCTGGGCCCATGCAAACACAGCGAGTGCCAGCAGGATGTGGGCAGGGCACCAGCAGCATCTGTCCCAGAGGCAGATTATCTCTTCCTTGGGTGCTAATGGCTGTACTGTCCAGTCCTGAAGGGCTTCAGGTCGTTACGTCCCGTAACGAGACCTGCTCACACGGGTAGGGCACTCGCTCTGTAGGAGAAGCCTGGTGTGTTCATCCCGCTGGATGCTGTGAACAGACCCAGTTGCCACAACTGCTCTCTGTGCAAACAGCTGCGAGACCCTAATGCTTTCAGCTGCTGTGACATCGTTTAGCCTCCACTTGGTAAGACCCTCACAAGGTAGTACACGGTGATAGGGTTGATTTTCCATCATTTGTTCATAATATTTCCTAATTATCATTAAAATAAATAAAGTAAATAAAGAAAATTAAAAGTAAAGTTTTACAGAGAACTTCATAACCCCTTACAGTAAGTACTGGGACCCCTAAGGTGGTGGTGGGAGGAATGAAGGGAAGGTCCAGAGAAAAACTGGCCTTCTACATACAAGTGCAGATAGCCTGAAATTCAAGGTCCACTGAGGTCTAGCCTCAAGATTCTGTCACAAACTTCATAGTCAAACAAATATTAGCAATGTGATGAGCGTAACTTGTGCTCATCACCCACAAGATTCACACCTTTCAGCCTGCCTGCAATTCATCTGGACCTATCTATGCCCCACAGAGAGGCCAGTCAGCCCAGGTTGCTCTGGTTCATGACAGATTCACAGCTCCCAACCCTCACTTGCCAATTAACCACACGCTGCATTCTCATATCCTTGGTCTTGTATTGCTTTTTAACATTTCATGCGTTCATGTCACATATCCGCAACTAGACTGTGATACCTACAATGAGACTGAGCCAGCCCAGCTCGATGGGAGAATGCAGATTTTCTGCAGCCCACCCACCTGCTCGTGGATGCAGGCTCAGCTGTGTACTAGTTGTGACCTTGAGCCGCCACGTCTCCATCCGTCACAGAGAGACCCTAGTACCTTCCTCACAGTGTTGTTGGGTGGATAAATATCTGAAAGCATTTTGCAGAATGCCTACAATTGAGCTGGTGCCCAATAAAAGGACTTCCCTTCCTTACTTGGCAGATGTGTATTTTCATTGCATGGTTCTTTCCAATAGCCTTGAGAAATTCCCAGTACCACCTTGAAAGTCTGGCCACTGTGATGAGTTGAGAGACCTTTAGTTCCACTGTGATTTGCTAATAATCTAAACAGCCTGAAAACATATTTTTATAGGACACTATTCTGGGGAGAGAACATCTGGGATCTCTCTCATCTGTCTCTTAAAAATCTTCCTGTCCATGCCCATAGAAAGATTAAAGAATTGATAAGGAAATTCTCATGATCAAGGTTACATTTTGTTGATAAGAAACGTCTTTATTTGGCTGAAACAGATGTTCAGCTAAGAAGTTTTTTGTGAGTGAAAACCCTATCCCACAGCAAGCTGTGTTTCACAGAGAGTGGCCATGTAGCCAGACTATGCAGAATTAGGTCTTTCTTCATCACGAGCAAGTAGAATTAAGAAACTTGGTTTCTATGACCCTGACAACCAATGGCACTTACTAAAAATTCTATGAAGCTGACTCAGTAATCATTTATGGTTTTTTTGTTTAGTTTTATTTTTTTTATCTAATACAGACTGTTGAATTTTGCCTCATATAATTTCATCTTGGTCTTATTCACAAAGCCAAGACCTAGGGTTCTACCTGTGGTATCCCAAACAGTGCGTCCACTGAGTGCACCATCCATTGAGGTGCACTGATGAAAAACATTTTAAAGTCATTTGTGTTTCTTAAAAGGATCAATAATAAAACTACACTTAATAACAGGCAACTTTTAAGAGATTCTCCTTGCACAAATGAGTTTTTAAAATCTGCAATTCATGACACAGTCTCCTGCTTTTTTTTTTTTTTTTTTTTTGAGATGAAAACCAGAAGCAGCGGGAGGTACCTACAATTCCCGGAGTATTTATATTATTCAAATTGAAAAAAAAATTCCTTCTAAGTAGGATGAGCCTTTGAAGTTGGGGTTATTAGGACTTGCAGGTGAGCTGCCTGTATGATCAGCAATAGGAGCCTTTCCATGAGGTGTGAAGCACAAGCCATTGTGTTAACACTGCCACTTTACCTAGGGCCAGTAGTTGAAACGCAGCTGAGTGCTAAATGCTAGAGGTGGATTTTTGTTTCAGAATAATGGCGTGGACCCCTAGGATTCCTTGCATTCTAGATACTTTCCCAATATCCTCTTCCAACATTCTCTCAAACCTTACAAAGAGTTTTCAGTTATGTGCTCTGGCACAGCCAGTTTTGTTAACAAAGTTTGTCCTGATGGAGTTAGCGCCAGCCTCTAGCAGCATTTTCTCCCTTTTGTTTTTGAATAATGCCTGTGTATTTGTTTAAAAAGTGTTTGGCTGAAAGTAACAAAAAAAAATTAAATAGCACAGAGGTCTATTTTTTCAGGTAGCAAGAAACTCAAAGGTAGACAGTTCTGAGCTGCTTGAGCTGTGTGTGTGTATCAGCAAGGATCAGGGCTTCTACACCTTGCTTCTTCATTCTTAGAGCTTTACCCTCATGGCTGCGGAAACTCCAGGCATCGTATCTGTATTCCAGGAAGAGAACAGGGGCAAGGGACATAAAGATTGTGCCAGTTAGGTCTAAATCTTTTTTGGAAAACTTCTCCCAGAAACCCTGCTGTTTATTATATCTCACTGGATAAAACTGGGTCAATTGGCCATCCCTCAATTCAATGAGGTCTTGTATGTAAGTGTTTTAGTAGGGCATGTTTCTTCCCCAAAGAATATCAGAATTTTATCAGTACAGAAGAAGGGAATATAGATAATATCCAGGCAACCAACAGGATCTATCATATTAGAGTCTAGGGAGGAGAGTCATCTTGCATTAAAAAGACTAAAACCTCTTTTTCTGGAGACAATGTCTACTTTCCACAGGATCATAAGCAGAGTTAGCAAAACATCAAAACACGAAGGCTAACTTGGTGGAAATCAGTGAGCCTTGACCCATCAGTGAAGTAATGAACTTTTGGACTGTACTGCCTTTCCTAGAGTCATAAATATATCATCTCTGAAAATGTTTTATCTAAGTTTAAGTTAGTCTTTTCTATCATAAGGCAAGTTCATTCCTAAAACCACTTGCTTTATGAGCAGGATCCTCGCTGTTACATCTTGTCATCCCACTATCTTCCATTTTAAAATTAGAGCTCTATTCTTCTAAAGAGTGTTGGCCACCTGAAATCACATCCAAGAAAGCAGCAACTTTGAAAAAATCACACCTTCTTCTCTGTTTTCCCCACTAGATCACTAAGCTCATTAGGGAAAGAACCATTTCTTTGTTCTTTGTTGCATCTGCTTTGCTGGCTGTTGTATCCCAGGCACTCAACACAGGATCTGAAGGTAGAAGATAGATAGTCAATGAGTACTTTATAAACAAATGTATGAACTCAAAATAAAAACTATTGTTATCCTGAAAGCATTATTATTGGAGCTCAAAATAAATTTAAAATACAAATATTAAGTCAGAAGAACATCATAATCTCAATCATAATCTGAAGAGATACTAGATGAAATTCAAGATTAACTTCTAAATGAACAGTAACAACAAACCCTTAAAAAACTTGAGATAAAAGCGAACTTCTGAAACATAACAAAGAATATTATCTCAAATCGACAGACAAGATCATACTTTAAAAACCCTAACAGCCATCCCATTAAAACCAGAAACAGGACAGAAAAATAAACACAGCCTCTCTTCTGGCCAATATTCTTAAACTTTTTTCTAGCCTGGCTAATAAAGTTAGACTAGAAAAAAATTCAAAGTACAATTATTGGAAAGGATGAGACAAAGATAGTGGCTGATTATATGACCAACTTCTAGAAAATTCATGAGGATCAACGGAAAAACAGAAATAAAACTTCAGTAAGCTGATGAGTTACAGAATAAATGCGGAGACAATGCCAGCAATAATCAGAAAACGTTCATGATGCAACATTGACAGAAAATACAGTTATTAACACACATGTAAACACACACAAACGGCCATCTCTATATGGAATGGAAATATTTATAGAAATAGATGTGAGTAAATTATTTAGCCTCTCCAGTGTTAGACAAATAGCAGTAAATTAAGCAATCCCTGCTTCTGTTCACCTGGAGCATTCCACAGAGTAGCCCATCTAAGAAAACGTAATCAAAATTACCAACACAGGGCACAGGAGCATGTACAGCTGAGACTGTCAGCCGGGACCCATATCTGGAGCCACTCGCTTCCTCGCTCGGCCCAGGGTACCTTAACAAATATGTATCGCTCTTAGTCATGCTCACTCAACTGTACATTCCATAGTTTCAATTCTCCTAAACAATGACCACCAGCTTTGTTGAGTTGTCCAAAAACGGATTTTGTAAATGGAACACAGCCTTTATTTTATGGGAGGTCATCCTAAATTCACCCTCCAAATCTAGTTGTAATCAATCCAAACCAAAAGTCAGAAAGTTAATTCTATTTCCATCGATATAGCAAAGCTTAAGAGGAAATACACTAAAACATTTTTAATGGGATTAGAGATTTCTTTTTATTTTTATCTTTTATTGTATCTTCAGATTTTCTACAATGAATAGGCATTACTTTAGACTTTTTTTTTTTTAGACTTTTTTTTTTTTAAATCTTGATTTCAACCCTTTTCCAAATCCTTCATTTCCTATCTCCCAGCAAGTCTTTCCAGGATCTATCTCAACTGTCAGCTCCTGCAAATATATCTCAGGTCTGGGCCAGTGCTTTTCTCTATGGCCACCAGCCTGGTCCAAGGCATTGCCATTTCCATCCTGTACTAAATCCTGGGTTCATCTGCTGCCATCACTTCTTCCATCCACAGTAGATCGAAGGAGAGCTCACACAGCTGACAGGAAGTAGACAGTAGTGAGTGGGCAACCATAGGTAGAGGAAAGGGTATCAGTTCTACCAAGAGATGGACCGTGAGACCAGGAGAATGGTCAGGACCTATTCGCTTCCAACGCTAAGTCACATTTATCCTCTGCACCAATCCCCTTGTTCCTGGCATAACTTCAATACATATCAGCCCAACAAAAACAATCTAGAAGAATGAAGCAATGAGCAAAGGCCAGATATTCTTGAAATAGAAGAGTAATAAGTGAGCACACACAAAAAAATCTGAGCTGACAGTTATTATCGGATCTGACTAGGCATCCCATGAACAGCTATAGTGAGTGTAAGAATTTAGTGTACAATTAGGCAACATGTGAATAAGTGTGAAGTTATAAACTATCCAATAAATGTATCTGGGGAAACTGGGGAGAGGAGGCAATTTCA
The DNA here is from genome assembly GCF_048564905.1 of Vicugna pacos. Classification (NCBI taxonomy): domain Eukaryota; kingdom Metazoa; phylum Chordata; class Mammalia; order Artiodactyla; family Camelidae; genus Vicugna; species Vicugna pacos. The sequence goes on along the minus strand of NC_133005.1, from coordinate 38,586,596 downwards.
AGTTAAATCTATTCAGTAAAACAAATTTGGGATTTTTAAACTTTTAATTTAACTTGTGTTTATTTAAAATGTATAATTGTGTGATTTGATTAATTAAAGTAATAGGTGTCAAAAATACCAAAAGTAAAAATGAAAGGCAAACTGCCAGGTATTAAACGGTATTGCAATATATGTGATGAAGGTTAAGACCTTAATAAAAAGTGTACTCTTACCACCAGTTAGGAAAAGAATGACTCCCTTTGGAAAATGAGCAAAGAACATGAGCAGACAATTCATAAAAGAAAAAACACATGGCAAATAAATGTGAAAAAGCTCAACTTTATCTGTAGTCAATAACTGCAAAATAAAAGAGTGTGAATAAAATTGGCAAATTTGAACAAAAAAGATATTACCGTTGAGCGTGCCACAGTGAGACAAATACTCATGCTCTGGTAGTAGAAGAATAAACTGGAGCCATAATTAAGTATCACTTTCCTTAAAATATATTAAAATATTTATATCCACTCCTGGAAACTTGTGCCTGTGCAACATACACAAGGATTATTCACAAGGAATGTTTACTGCAACGTTACTTCTAATGGTAAGTACCTGGCAACAATCAACAAAATTAGTTAATGAGAACATTTAAAATATGCTAAGTCTATTTAATGACACTGGAAAATTATCATGGACAAGTTGCTAGATTTTAAAAACAGCTTACAAAATGACAAATTTGGTATGATGCTAATTTCATTAAATTTTATAGTTTTCTATGAAGGTAGAAAAAACTTGGATAGAAATAAAATGTTAACAATGGCTATATGCTGATATGGGTAAATATTTTTGTATTTCTCCCATTTTTTTTCTGTTTTTCTAGTTTTTCATAAAAGTAATACATGCTCATGATAATACAGAAAAAAACACTACAAACACATAGGTATGTATACATGTGTGTATATGTGTGGTATGTGTGTATTCCTCTAAAAAATCAGTAAAAAGTACAGGAATGGTCCCATGAAGGATCAAATAATGTTAAGTTTTTCAAAAAAAAAAAAACAGCTTTGTTAAAACTCCCTCCCACACTCCTGTCCCTCTCTTAATTTAAAATAAATTTTGTCCTACTTATGCTAATTATATAAAGCCATTTGGGGGCAGTCTATCTGCATACTCCTCTGTACAATGCCCAGCACATAGTGGGTCCTTAATAAATATTTGCTGAAAAAAATGGACAGACACTACAGCACAAATGGGAAGAAGGGTCTCCTCACCCTTTGATGAAAATTTTCTTGACACAATTTAGAATCCATCTTAATAGTCTATTGATCCTGCTGTTTAACTACTTTTAGAAATGTCTTAATATTAACTACTCTAAAAATAAAAATCATTATTTTTGACAGATGCCCTCGAAAATTTAATTGGTTTAACACCTATCATCCTGTGTAGCAAGTTAATTTATTTAGCTACTTGGGGGCACATTTTGCAATTAATTCTTTCCGGTGAGTTCACCACGATGCTCATTGCTTAAATCTAGACGATTCATCAGAGCGTCAGTGAGGTTTTCTACAACTGCACTGGGCGACAGTTAACACCTGTGTAGAAAATTTTTCAAGATAAAAATTACCCAAGCCCTGCTCTATAAAGTGGGAATTTCAGGAGTTAAATGATCAATCATTTACTTGTAGAGATGGCACCAAAAATTGTCTGTGAGCACAGGGGAGAGGGGAGAGGGGAGTTCTGCCTCTGCTTGTGGATTCCAAGGTTCCCATTGATAAGACAGCGAGAAAGCCTGACAAAATAAGCTCCAGAAACATATAAATATGATGCTAAACTTATCCGTGCTCACCTAGAAAAACACAGGAACCCAGTCACAAAAACTTAGAAAAGTTTCACAGTAGGCTGTCATTAGAAGATACATTCAGTTTCTGTCTGTGACCCAGTGCCTACTGCAAGCCTATTGAGAGAAATTTATTGTACAGATTTTACAATCAGAGATAAAGATAAAATTTCCTTTATTTTCCTATAAGTGAGCTTAACCCAGAGCAGTAAGAGAAAAACTAAATCTAGTCACTTGTGGCCACCGGCTACTAAGATGAGCGCGAGGGACCTTTGCGCTCTGTGTGGTCTCCAGAATAGGGCTGACCTATTCTGTAGCCTAGAAGATGTCGTAGAAACGAAGGTGGATGACTTCTGAGACCAGATGCTGAAGCGCATTGCAGTTTCTGCTTTGCTGTCTCTTGGAATACTTGCTCTGTGGGAAACCAGATGCCGTGTGGTGAGGACACTCAAGTAGCCTCTGGGTGTGTGTTTGAGGGGGCGAGGGGTGAGAGGACAGAGAGGCTCTGTGTTTAAGGAACTGAGGCTCCAGCCAGCAGCCATGTGAGTGAGCCATCACGGAAGTAGCTCCTCCAGCCCCAGTCACATTTCAGATGACTGCAACCCTGGCCAACACCTTGACCACAGCTTCATGACAATCTCCGAGCCAGAATCATTCAGGTAAGCCACTCCTCAATTCCTGACTTTCAGAAACTGGGAGAAATAATAAACAAGTTTCGTTTTGTCCTAAGCCACAAGCTCTTGCAGTAATTTGCTGTGCAACAAGAGATAATCAATGCATTCCTTCTGAGAAAATTCATTCAAAAGAGTGACAAATCTGTCATTTCAGGATTTAAACTCAGCTACTTCTGGAGTCTCTGCTCCTTTCTCTCTGGGGGTGGGTTGTAATCTAAATTCAGAAAGACTTTACCTAACTTCCTAATATTACGGAAAGGGACTCCTGGCCATTAATTTCTGTATCAACAGGATGTTTGGGGCAACACATGACAGAATGACAGAATCAAAACTGCTCAAATATTATGCATTTTTATCTCACACAGCAGTAAACGGGGAGGTGTGTACTTCCAGAGTCAAGTAACTCAGGGGATCTACAACCTCAGGGCTCCTGTCAGCTTCTCTTCTATTCTCTCCACTTTTCTTTCCTCATAGTCCTTTTCCTGTGCACTGTCTTTTCATACCTTTTAACCATTTTCTTCTTAGGTTATTGGTGATTTTCTTATTAATTTCTAGGAACTCTTTATATATTAGGAGGTGAGCTTTTGGCCTGTGTTCTAAGTTGAAATCTTCTCCAGATTGTCATTTGACATTTTACTTTGCTTTTGGAATTTTTGGTCATGCATATTTTAGCCATATGCTTAAATTTATCCAGCTTTTCCTTTTATGGTTTCTGGATTAAAAAGCTCTGCTCCTAGCCCAAGTTTACAAAGCAATTATCTCATGGATCCAATTACATTTTTCCTTCAAAGCCCCCACACCACTCACTGAATAGCTCATATTTTCCATTTGAGATCACATTCTGCTAACCTGTAACACCCCCTTATTTCCCTATAGCGACCTGAGAGGCTAAATGAATGAGTGGTGGTTATCCACCACTTCCAAAGCACTGTTAGAACTCAATAAAGCCACGTTGTATGTTTTAGAACAGAAACTGGCAAGCTATGGCCAGTGGGTCACATCTGGCCCTCCGTTTGTTTTTGTAAATTAAGTTTTATGGGAACACGGCCACACCCACGCATGCGTTTTTTTCTGCAAATCAGAGCTGAGCGGCTGCAGCTGAGACCATACAACCTGCAAAGCCTCAAACATTTACCGTCTGAGCCTTTCAGAAAGTCTTCCAGCTCCAGCTTTAGAATTTACAGAGCACTGTAACATACATTAACTCCGTGAAAGCCACAGCAATCTAACGAGATGGTACCATCCCCACTTCATCTGTCAAGAATACAGGGCTTGGGGAGGTTACATAGCTGGTGAAGGGCAGACCCCGGATCTAACCCGAGTTCCAGGACTTAACTTCCACAGATGTTTCTTCTACCACTTACACGCTGCTTTATAGTTTTCAAGGTCCTTTCACACACCTTAATTCTTTTGCTATTCCCAATATTCTTGTGAAGAAAATGAGTCCCATTTTGTAGATATGAAAACTGAGTTACAGAGAGGGTAAGTAAAATTCTGAAGTGCTCACAGCTTTTAAGTGGTGGAGTTGGTATTCGAACCTAAGTCTCTAGTCAAAAACTACATATATATTATATAGACAGAGACGTTTTTTCTAAAATACCTCATTGCTGATATCTTAATGCAAATTCTTGCTCACTCCAGGCCAGAATGCTCTGAGCACTCCAGCTATTCTTTAGCTAATGGTAATATAGCTGTCTTTTTTTAATGCTAATGATTTGTCAAAAAGAAAATAAAATTAAGCCCCAAAAAGAAAGAGAAAATGGTAGGAAAGACAGGGGGAGCCTAAAACTCAGATTTTTAAATACAGTTATAATAAATATATACCTACTCCTCAAAGCAAGTAAGAATCTTTTGAAAGGAAAAAATGGGAAAAGCGCACTGAATTTCCTCCGGCTTCGGATGCCCATTAGCACAGATGTAAAATCCTTCCCCGGTTCTTCCAGCCAAATTAAGGAAGAGCACTGTACCACTGTTTACTAAATTCACTTTCTTAAGGCAGTGTTTGCCTTTTGCAGGAACGAGGAGGGTTCACGCTGAGACCAGAAAGAGGGATATTAAGCACATTTTTTAAAGCTATCTTTTTAATAAACTGTATTCATAATATCTAAGCAATTCACATCACTTCCCCACAGACTCTCTATTTCTACTCCACTGGCCCACTGGCTCCATAAAGTCACATCTTTCTGTTACTAATAAGGCGGTTCACCTCAGGTACTTCTTTAATTTCCTGTATTTTTTCCAGCACAAACTTAATTTACGTTATCCCTTATCCCAAGAATGATAACAGGGTTTCTATAAAAGTGAACATCCATGATCAAAGAGAAGCTTGTATTATAAACAAATTATTACAACTGGGCTCCCTTTGAAATATTTTAACTTAATTAAGCTCAAACACTTTTGGCAAAGGTTTAAAAACTTGAGAGTAATTGAAGAGCTATTCCAGTTTGGCTGGATTTTTCTTTTAATGTTGGAGTTGGGGGAGGGTGGTTTACACGGTTACAGCCTAAAATGTTGCACAGATATTATTTTTCAGTCACTACTTTTTTAAACCAAAGACATTAGGCAAAATTGAATTTGTTTGGGGAATGATGAAATTGTTACATAGACTGATTACAGGGACAGTAAGACGACTGTATGTATTTGTCAAAACCCATAGAACTGAACATGGAAAGAGTTAAATAAAGAGCTTCACGTCAGTTTAGGGCCGGTTTTGCTTTCAGATGACTGATGAAAAAACTTTTGGTTTTCAGAGCCTTTGGGGGTTCAGAATTATGGAGAAGAGATCAGCGTTCTATCTGTCCTCGGCTCTACAGGTGAGGCACAGAGAGGTGAAGCACATTTATGTGTGTTTGTGTATCTTTGTAGGAACCCAAACACATTCAGACCCATAGCCATCAACCTCTTAGCACTGATGTTCTCAGAACATTGAGAGGGGGGTTATGCATGTCTCCATGACTTTGCTTATTCCACAACATGCAGGAGTACTCTTATTAATTTTTAAATTAATCAATTAATTTTTAGAAGGATAAAATAACATGTCGCCCATAAGGCAAGGAGTTTACATTTATGTTACAGGAGCCAAAGGTTTTCCTCACATTAAGTTGACTTCTAACGTGCGGCTGTGTCTGTACCCTGTGATGTCACAAAACGGAAGGATTAGAGAAAGAAGTAAGAATAACAGAAAGAATAGGAGAAACAAGAGTATAATAAACTAGGTTAATTTCCTCAGCTTACATGTAGTTGGGAGTGGTCAGTAGTCAGGGAGCCTCCAGTTTTAGAAAATGTCTAGGTATGATATGGGCGTGTGAGGAAGAATTTGCATCTGGCACAGTTTTCGTGTAAGTTAATGAAAAACACTGCATTGGTCAACTTAAAGGTTGACCAACCTTGACTAGAACACAAATGCCGGTCGGGCTGAAAACTTTATTTCTGCCTTTTAAGTAATTCTTTCTCTCTCCTGGTTCGCACTGATCCCTAATGAGAATTTTGAACATGTATTAAATGTAATAGTAAGGAGGGAGTTAGTCCTTTATTTCGGATTTTACTTTTTTTTATGACCTGTTTAAACAGATAAAAGCTGACTTTAATAATTGTAGGCAATATTAGATAGACTGAATGGCCCTACTTCTGATGCTGTATATGTTTTAAAAATTAAGCGTTTCATCTTTATGACTAAAAGTAAAGTGCTTAGCAAGGCAAGCTGAGAAATTCAAACCATCTCCCTTAAGAAGTACTAATAACCCCAAACGTCATTGGCTTCTATTGTAATACAGTGACTTTAAATATAACACCTTAATTCCAAGTGCGTTCACGTCAGAATCAGAAATGGCTTTGAAAGTATGACACGGCAAACATTTTTTAAAGTAAATTTTAGGAGCCAGGATAGAAAAAGGAAATCACAGGAAATTCCAGAAGGCGACGTGTCATGAGGCAGCCTTCCACTAGGTGGCGATGCTTCTCAATGGCCATTAGATTTTTTTTTTTTTTAATAAAATAAAATGGGCTTTTCTCGGCATTTGTGATATGGCTAATGTTGGCCTGGAAGAGTTCATTAGTCCTGCACCCCCCAAGAACCACCTCTTTTCCCAAGAAGAAAGTATTCCTGAATAGGTTCACTTTAGCAATATATTTTTAAGGCATCACGTGTAATGAGAATAATAATAAAAGCCAACAATTTATTGAGATGATTCAGTCCAGTGGTAAGAAGGCAAACTCTAGACGCTGATTGCGTGGATTCAAATTCCAGCTCTGCTCATTGTGGCTGTGTTACCTAGGGCAAATTACTTGACCTTTCTGTGTCTCACCTCCTTCATCTATAAAACAGATACAATAATAGTATCTAACTCAGAAGGCTGATGTGAGGCTTAAATGAATTGGCTCAAGAAAAGCCCTTAGAATAGTGGCTGGAATATAACAAGCACTGTTTAGGTGGTAGCTACCATCCCCATGAACACCCCAAGAATGCCCTGCTGCCTATTGCACTGGCCATATTTCATTGAATCCTGTCAACAATATTGGGAATAAGTTGACTCTAACCAGCATTAGATCCATTTTACAGATGAGGAAACTGAGGCCAGATAAGTAAAATGAGTTTCCTAAGTATAAATTAAAGGAAGAGCTGCCACATGAACCTACACTTACCTAACTCTAAATCCATGTTCTTAACCACAATAATATATTTTACAGGCCAAATACTATAAGCAATAAAAAGCACAAAACCTGTCGCTCAAACCAAGAGATACGAGCAATTGCACTCCATAAGAGTGTGTTTTTCTCTTTGTTTTCCCCTCTTCAACATATTTCTATTGCCTTTCCTTTCACATGGTCTGCACCCCACCCTCAAATTAAATTTTTACTTCAATATTTATTTCTAAGCCAGCAGAAGGTACCTATAACCTAAATCTTAAAAAAAAAAATTCTTGAGATATGGTTTGGAGGTGAACTTAAGAGCCAGTCCACTAGAAAAGGTTAGATTATTTAAAAGTCAAGAAAAGATGAGTCCGCAATTCCGCGCAAAGATAAAAATAGAACTGCAAGTCCTCTCCCCAAAAAACTCCACCACCTTCCAACTGCTGCTTTTTCCCTGTCAGTCCTTGAGATGACCTTGGTTTAATTACCTGCATCTCAATGAGTGAATCTACATAGAGAGTGAAGGTTAATTAATGAAGGATCGTTTCTTTTAGTAAGCCCACCAGGCAGGGGCTGACAGCAAGAGTCTTCCACGCGGTTTTATCCTATATCTCATTAGAAATGGTCAGATTGATGTGCTCACTTTGGATCAGGGAAATGAAAAGAAAATAGTTTACGAATGACGGCCACTCACGGTGCGTGGCCACAAAGCTTCCCACCTGGCACCTCTGAATTTGAATGGCACAGCTCCTGAACCCGCAGAATCCAAAATGTTAGACCCAAGTAGAAATGCAGGCATTAGACACTGGCATGCCAGCTGCACAGGAATAGTCGCATAACGCCTATACCATTATTCTTCTTAACATTCTCTGTTTTTATATGTTATTTTTAAAACAGAGTCATTCTAGAGCAGGGTTTATAAAGCTCAGCATTAATGGTATTTTGGACCTGATAAATTTTTGCTGTAAGCAACTGTCCTGTGCATTGTAGGGTATTTAACAGCATCCCTGACCTCTACTTACTCAATGACAGTGACCTCCTCTTCCTAGTTGTGACAACCAAAATTGTCTCCAGACATTGCCAAATATCCCCTCGGGTGCAAATCTGTCCCTACGTGAGAATGACTGATCTAGAAAAAATATAGTTCTAGGGTTTTAGGCCTTTCATGTTGAAATAATAGTTTACCTGTACCCTTTACCCAGATTCCACAAATTTTTCCATTTTCTACAACCATAGTTCAATTACTAAAAGCAGGAAATTAAAATAGATAAAGTACTATTAAATAATCTACAGGTCTCATTCAGATATCACCAGTGTTCCCCCAACATCCATCCGTCTCGCTCTAAGATCTAATCCAGGATTATACATTGCATGTAATTGTCCTGGTCTCTTTAGTCCCCTCCAATGTGACAGTTCCTCAGTCTTTCTTTCTTCCATGACCTTGATATGCCTGAAGAGCACCAACCAGTTAGTTATTTTGTAAAACATTCTTCAATTTAGGTTTGTCTGATGTTTTCTCATGGTTAGATAGATTGAAGTGCTGCATTTTTTAGAAGAACACCACAACAGCATTGTGTCCTGCTTAGTGCGTTGTATCATGAGGTATATAAGGTGCTATTAACTTTGATCGCTAGGTTGAGGCAGTGTCTGTAGTTTCTCCACTGTCAACTTACTTTTTCCTCCTCTGTACTTAATAAATGTCTTGTGAGGAGATTCTTTGACAACGCAAATATCCTGTTTCTCATCTTACTTTGGCCCACTAATTTCAGTGTCCACTGGTGACACTTGCCTGCAATAATAATTACTGTGCTGTTTGCTAAATGCCGATTTTCTATTTCCATCATTCTACATTTATCATTGTAATTCTATTGCATTGAATAGCTATTCATTTTCCTCCACTTTTTAGCTGTTTTTAAAGGATGCCCCCGCTATGGTTATGGCTTAAAATAAGAGTTTTAATGATAAAAAAAAATAACATTAAAAATAAATTCAGTGAAAAAAAATGAGAGCCATTATTACTACCAAGGCTGGATACCACAGCCTTTGAAGCTTCCCAATCTGATGTCTCCTTTCTCTTTGTGAAAAAGAGAGATTAGCAAGCATTAGAAAAGTATTAAAAACATACTAATATCCAACTGACTTTCTCCTTGATACAGAATTAGAAGGACTGGAAGACAATTAGAAAAGGCACCACCATGTTGTTCAGTATTTTGTGATATTGGATCTAAAAAATACCTAAGATGTCCTATTTCTCCAGTGACTCATATTCTGCACTTTGGAAAACACTAACCAGCTTCTCCCATTTTACAGATGAAGTGACCGAGGCCCAGAGAAAGTAAATAACCTGCTCAATATTCACTGACAGAAGATCTTTGCTACAGGGAACAGTAATAACTCAAACAAGCCTGTGACTATAGTGCTGGAGGTGAAGTGGGTTAGCGGGAGACCGAGGGTCAGGATGCCAGGCTGTTTCATAAAGCCCGAGGCTGAGAAAGCAGCCAGACCAGGAAGGGACTGGAACCTGGAAAACAAGAGTGACCAGGGGCTCTTCCCTGTCATTTCTATTTCTCTCTGTGCACCTGTTTTATTTTTTTTCTCCCTGTCTCCCTCTCTCACAGCTAACTCAGCTTCTCCATCCCAGAGCAAAATACAGCAGCCCCAAAACAACCAGGTTCACAGTCTAGACCATACTCAGAACCTCACTGGATCTCCCTGGATCCCTAAACTTTTAAAGGAGAATCTGATTGGCCCAGCTTAAGTCAGGATTACAGCTTTGATCCAGTCAGCTCTGACAAGGGGGTTAGTTTCACACAGCTCAAACATGAAGGATGGCCGTTGTCGGCTAAGCAGTTAGCCTAAGCAGGCACCACAGTGCAAGCTGGCGCATCCAGAGAGCTGAAGCACTGGCTCCTCAATCATGAGTATACCAGCCACCTAAATACCACATGTCCTATTTTTTCTTTACATCTCTCTTTGACCAGATTTGCTTTTTGTCCCCTTAAATAAAAGCATTGAGTCAGGAAACATGATTGATAGTATGAGCTTAACTAGGAAAATCAGATGTTTTTCTAATACTCATTTAAATACATGCATATTACTCAAACCAAGAATGCACATCCTTGTGCCACGTTAAACCCCCAGTGTCATGCATCCTTTATTTCAGGAAGTACCAGGCACTTCCTACCATGGAGTCTGTCCTCTGTTTTCTCTGCCCCCTGCAGTGAAACATGCTATGTACAAATCGTTCAGACAGTTTTCAATCCATCCCTGCTTTATTCTTCCTAAAATTAAATTTTTCTGACTTGAAGAATTGCACGTTGTTGAGAAATCGGCTTTTGATGCTTCTCTGAGCTCTTCACACCAACTATTTTAGAAAATAAACCTGCTCAGTTTTTGATTTATCTTCACTAGTACTGCCTTTAGTGGGAGATTTTTAAGGATGGGTTTGGTTCACATTTTCAACTTTGCTTTTAAAGGTCAATGCAGATAATTACCTAAAATGTACTTTGCAAGATCTTAAATACTGGGGATATAGACATGCCCTCAAGGAGCTTCCAGAATCTCGAGGGGGAACAGAAACCTAAATAGACAATCACAGAGGGCAGGATAAGTGCTCTGCAGAGGTCCACCCCACACCCCACACCACTCCAGGAGACGTGGAGTGAAGGTAACAGTGTGCTTATCCATCCAAGAAGTCTGGACAGGCTTCCTGGAGGAGGCAGCACTCGAGCTAAGGCTCAAAGAATGTTTAGAAAGCAGAAGTCAAGAGAAGAGGGATCTGTACAGAGAAAAGATCTGTCTATATGAAACAGTACGGGAAGGAGCCACTGGACAGGTGAGCATCAATTCAAGAACAGTGAGAACCAGAGACCTTGTCTCCGGGTTTAGTTCTAAGTCCAGACTGAAATCACTAAAAAAAAAAAAATTTTTTTTTAAATCTTACGATACCTAGAGAGAAGCCAAGGGAAGAAACCAAGAGTAGAGATTAGTGCAAAGACTTCTAGAGAATGTGCCCAAACGTTGGTCCTCACAGTCTTCACTGGTGTCACCAAATAAGCTTAAGAAACACTAGACTTGATAATGATTTTTTAAATGCCACAAATCCGGGACCTCTCAGAGCCTGAGACGTGGATGTGCTTGTGAATGTCTAAGAGGTAGAAAGAGCACGCAGCTCTTCCCAAACTCTCCCAGGCCCCTGCGACTCAGTCTCTCAGACCAGCAGCATCCGCCTCCCCTGGAGCTAGTTGGAGCAGGAGCTGCAATTTAGCAAGACGCCCAGGCGGTACATACAAATATTAAAGTGAGGGAAGCTCTGGCCTCCATCGTGTTAAAGCATGGTTCTCATTCAGTAGGTCTGGGATGAGGCCAGAGACACTGCCTTTCTACCTTTGAGTAACAAGACTCTTAAGCCACGAACACTCATGTTCATGTTCATCCTGGGTGATGGTTTTGCAGGAACCCCTGGGAAAAGTTGAGGAAATCAACCAACCTGAATATCAGCGATCTATTCCCTGATCATCTTTGCATTTGGAACGAGAGGAATGCCCAAGAATTCGTACTAGTCTCTGCCCTCAAGGAGCTATGGTTTACTTGGGAAGCTAATTCTTAATGACGACAAATTAGTAGTGAACAATAAAATTACATGTATGTAAAAGTCATGTATTGGTCAGCAAATCTTTATTGAGTATCTACCATGTGCTAGTCCTATTCGATGACTGGGGATACAGCACTGAAATAAACAGTCCAAGTCCTTTGCCCTCATAGATTTTACATTCTGGAAGGGGTGGAGAGGGGCTGCATATAAATAAACAAGTAAATATACAGTAGAAATAAGCATGATAGGGATGTGGAGAAAGAGACAGCCCAGTAAAGGAGACGGCGCACGCATGGGGATTCAGGAAAGCAGTTATTCTATGACGTAGGAAGGTCAGGGAAGTCCTCAGTGATCAAGTGACATTTGGGCAGAGACCTGAAGGGACTGGAAGAATGTGACATGAGGCTATCTGCGAGAAACGAACCACGTTAGAGGAAACAGCAAGTGCGAAAGCCTTGAGGCAGGAGCATGCCTAGAATACTTGGAGAAAGCTAGGAGCTGTCTGTGGCCAGAACAGAATGAGGGAAGGAAGGAGCAATAGGAGATGGAATCAGAGAAGCCACTGGGGGTATGGGAGGCTGGTCGGGTAGGACCTTATGGAAGACTTTGGCTTTTCCTTGGCCTGAGATGGGAGCCACTAGAATTTGGAGAAGAGGAGTGACTTACATTTCTAAAGGTTTCCTTTGGATGCTCTGCAAAAAGTAGAGTGTAGGGACCAATGGTGAGAACAGGAAGCCACGCTAGGTCAAGTAAACCAGATGGACAATGGTGGCTGCTTGGGTTCTGGCGGTAACCAGCGGAGATGGTAAGACATGCTGGATTCTGGACGTAATCTGAAGATAGCACCAGCTGAACTTCAGAAGATTAGCTACGAGGTGGGAGAGACACCAAGGCTGTACCTAATGTTATGACTCGAGCAACAGATTGGATGGCACTTCTGGTCACTGAGATGAGGAAAGATTTCTGGAGCTGTTAGGAGGGAGGTTGGCACTCAGGGGCTCCTTTTGGACATGTCAAATTTGAGGCGTTTATAAAATGCATCCACGTGAAGATGTCAAGGGGGCAGTTGGAGCTACGATGCTCAAGTTCAGGTCTGCACTGCACACGGTGAGGAGTGTGGACTCTCTTAGTTCTGTACCTGGCATATAGTAGGAATTCAGTCAATGGTAAATGCATGGATGCCATGGCTTAGGTCAGCAGAAATACTTGCTTACTGTTGGAAAAGAACTAGGTTTCCACACCTTACTAATGGTGGGTCAATAAGATTTTCACATGAGAAGAAAAGCATTTTTTTTCTCATTCCAAATGATCTGCAAAATAAGGTAGCGTGGTTTCATTTAGGTTGTTTTTTTATCTACAAGATAACATTAATAAACAAATTTGAAATCACACAAGTATGAACGTAAATTATTTACAGTGTGCTTGAAGAGCTCAGAAGGGCTTTGTAAGATAAATAATTTATAAACTCATAGAAAGAGTTTCTTTTTTTCACTAATTAAGGGTGAAAATTTTACCAATAAATCATGAGAGGTTTCAGGAAGTACAGAGTGGAGATCAATTCAGCGCAACAGACATGTACTGAAAAACTACTATGTGCCAGGCACTCAGCTGGAGATCGGTGGTTCAGAGAACTGTATGTGGTGTTTCTTCTTTTAAGGGGCTGCCTGTGCAGTGGGGGAATTGGCAACCTGAGGGCCAAGTCATGGAGAGTGGTGGACATTGGTACTGCTTACCACTGAGTTCTGATGCTTGGCTTTGCAGGTGCCCCTTCCAGGGCAGGCATGACCATGTGGCTTCCTTTAGCCAATTAAATGTAAATGAATGTTACCTATGTTACTTCCAAGCGGAAGCTCTAAGAGGTCCTGAGTGATCTGCCTTTCTTCTGGACTGAATACTTGTGCCCCGCACAAAATTCGTATGTTGCAACCTAATCCTCAGTGTGCTGTTATTAGGAGATGGGACCTTTGGTGATGATTAGATCATGTGGGTGGAGACCTCATGAATAGGATTAGTGCCCTTACAAGAAGGGGCCAGAGAGCGTGTCTGCTATTTCTGCATTGTGAGGATAGGGCGAGAAGTGGGCAATCTGCAGCTCGGATGAGGGCTCTCACCAGAACCTGACCATGCTGGCACCTTGATCTCAGACTCCCAGCCTCCAGAACCATGAGACATAAAGCTTTATTATTTATAAGCCACCCTGTCTTATGTACAGGGTTAATTAAGACAGACGTGTTCTGACCCACGGTTGCAGTGACAAGAGTGAGGACTGAAGTGTTGCTTCCTTCCTCGGTCCATGGGTGACCACTGTAAGCAGAGCACCCCCACCCCTCCTAGATGACCTGCTGGATTTAAAAAGCATGAACAGGAAATAAACTTCTGTTATGTTAAGCCATTGATACTTGGGAGTTGTCAGTTACTGCATAATCTAGCCTGTCGTAAATGATACCACCTCTAATTAATAAACAACATATTCCTCGTGAATTTCCGTGTCCCAAATGGCCTCGTCATCCTCTGTCCTTTGGGCCTTTAGTTATCTATCTCTTTTTTTAAATATAATTTCTGCTTTGACTAGGTTTCCCAAATCATTTTTATATGATCATTTATAGAAACAGTCATAGATCCAAGCCATCGTTGAAACACTTTCTTCCACTTGTCAGTTTATTTTAAAACTCCACTTTCGAGCTAGAATCAGCGCTCTCTCTCTCTCCTGTTGCCCTTCTGCATGCATCCCCTGTGGGCTTTCTTGCTCACATCATACTTGTCGCCAGAAGCAGATCTATAGTTGTTTCTGATTGTTATTAATTTCACGAAAGTTTCCAGGTATGTGAGAAGAGCAGAGGTCAAGAGACTCGTGTGAAACCTGGATTGTAACTGATTACGTGGCTCCCTTCTGCTCCTGACCTTACTTTAATAAATGGAAACCAGACCTCAGCAAACATTAAAAATGGCCATTCATTAAGGGCCTTCCAGGGGCAAGCAAGCTTGCAAAACTATGAAGTGGTTACTGTTTTTGTGTGTTTTGTTGACTGCCATCTTTCTAGTGACTAGAAACCGTGTAGCACAGAGTAGATGCTAAATAAGTATTGTGATGGGAAAGAAGGAAGGGAGGAGGGGGGGAGGCAGGGAAGGGAAAAAAAGAGGAAAAGGGAAAGGAGGAGCAATAAAGGAAGGAAAGGGAGGGAGGAGGGGAGAGAAGGGCTATATAATGCAGACCAGTAAGTGCAAGGACAGAGGCAGAGATGAGGTGAGGGTGCATATGGGGACCCAGAGGAGGGGCAGGAGATGCAGAGGGGAGAGGCACCAAGGAAGGCTTCCTGAAGAACACAAGGAAACAAAGGCCAGAAGATACTTTTGTCAAACAGTTCTGGGAAAGTTCCACCATCATTAATTTCAGACCACGAGAAGAATTTCTGTATAGGTCAGCAGTTGTTCTAATGGTTTGGAAAATCTACTCTGGATTAAGGGCAAATGCTACCTTGCAGCAAAGACACTGGGTGTTTCCTGAAGAGCAACCAAGTGCCATTTCAACTGTTACGGTAGATTGAGCTGGGAAAGGTCAAGGCAAAGAGAAATCAGAGGAAATACGCTTACAGCAGTGGAGGGGCCAAGATGGGGCAGAGGGCAGGGGCCACAGAGGGCTCGAGCCTGCCTCTTACCACATAAAATCCATTATCCTCGAAAGTCGCCCCAAATAAACAGTAGTAAAATATCTGTTTTCACTCATTGACATTTTCTTGATCTTAAGAAAATATGACTAAAAGCTACTTTTCAAAATAGCTATTTATACTGATTTTAAAGCAAGCTAAATAGCAGTGTTCTTTCTTTTTTTTTAATTTGAAATATTTTATTTATTTTTTATTGGAGCATTTTTTGTTTATAGTATTGTATTAGTTTAGATGTACAATATAATGATTCAATATTTTTATAGGTTATATTCCATTTAAAGTTATTATAAAATACTGGCTATATCCCCTGTTATGTATAATATATCCTTGTAGTTTACTTATTTATGCATGTTAGTTTGTATCTTTTAATCCCCTATGTCTATATTGCCTGTCTCCCTTCCCCTCTCCCCACTGGTAATCACTAGTTTATTCTCTATATCTGTGAATCTGTTTCTGTTTTGTTACATTCATTTATTTTTTTTAATTCTGCATATGTCATAACATATACAGTATTTGTCTTTCTCTGACTTAGGTCACTAAAGCTAAGACATTACTTCCAGGTCCATTCATATTGCAAATGGCAAAAATTTCATTCTTTTTTATAGCTAAGTTATATTCCATTATGTATGTATACCACATCTTTTTTTTTTTTTTTTGCAGTGTATCTCTTTTTTTTTTAACTTTTCTTATTGAGTTATAGCCATTTTACAATGTTGTGAGCAGTATAGTGTTCTTTCTATACAAATCCAGCTTTAGGGCAAATCCCACCCACCCACTGCTACCAGCTTGCTCTTGTACTGAATTTTGGAACAGTCCCTGGATCACAGTATACCACTCATTTTCAGCATCATCACCAATAAATACAATGGTCCTGTCCTTAGAAGCCCACCCGCCCTCCCAACTCCAACATGGAAGCTGATTATTATTGCATGCCAGGTTCCACCACTGGCTTGTGCATCTGTTGAATGCAACACTCATAATCAATTTTCATTTGTTTACCTGGAGGCAGTAGAAAGCTGCCCTATCTTAGTTAAGATGAGTTTTTGACTATAAGATAGGAAACCCAAAATAGCAGTGAGGGGAGTTTCTTAAGTCTAGCACTAGAAAGCCAAAGACTGACATGGAACTACACAGTGACAGGGCTCCAGACTCCTTCTGTCGTGTTTCTCCCCAGTAAACAGATTTCCATTCTTGTGATCACTTCATGGTCCAAAACTGTTGCTGGAGCACCAGCTGTTACATCTACATTCTAGCCATCAGGAAGAAATAGTGCAAGAAGGGAGGCAAAGAATTACCCACTACCTCTTTTAAATTCATTTCCCAGAAGTTGTCTCTTCCTCCTATAATTAACTGGACAAGAACTCGGGTCCATGGTTCCACTTAGGAGCATAGGAAACTAGGAAATCTTGCTGTATTGGAGGCTTCCCTGTACCACTTCACAATTAAAGGTCAATTATTAGGGAATAAGAGGGGGGTTGTATTGGGAGATAATTGGCATTTCCACCCACTCCAATATGGTTTATGCCAGGTTTTAATTCATCTTACTCTGCCTCTTCCCAAGTGCTAAGAAAAATAATGAGATATATAAAGTTTTCTGAAACCATGAAACTGAACTCATTTACCTTTATAATTTTCTATTAATCTACTACCAGAATTCATTTTACATTTAATTCCAGTCTCTAACTCTTTAATGCCATCTCTTTAGTCTTTACACATTACTGGTCTCAGTCAAGTCAGACTTTTTCATCTCCTTTATGTTCATTTATTTTAACTTTTAGTGGTCTTCTAGCCAATCCTTTATCCTTTTTATTACAAGAGCATGAAATTTTATAATCCCCTAGGGCTTTGTTAGTCAGCTGCTACAAGGTTCTTAACCTTCACTAATTTATTCCCTCATTTTTGACTTTCCGATCTGAAGCATGCCTGAATATTTTGTTTTTGAATACGAAAGTAACTTTTATTAAGTAGGTTTATTGCATTAATAGATTTTTATTTCAGTTTTTACAGTTATATTTAAGTTCTCTGCTAGCTATGCTACAGATCACTTTAATAACAATTTATAATACTATGTAATATAATTTATATTTTAATATAATAAAAACATACCTAATATAATAAAGCAAGAGTCATTTTGTAAAACTTTACCTGGAAATCATTTCAAATAAGCATCCATTTTTTAACTCCCTAACAAACAATTTTATTGATATTTATTATAATAGAAAATCCCTAAACAAGAATAGCTTCTCTTTTTAAGGAAAAAAATAATAATAATAAAGACAGTGCCTCTTAAAATACCACACAAGTTTTGATTTTTTATTTGCCTCGTCCTTTCTCCTCGCTGTTTTGATTTCTCAGTGGCAGAGCAGGAATTGTTTTTCCTTCGTTGTACAATTACACGAATGATCAATACCCAGCCGTGAAAATTTCTAATTCAGGTTACAACAGCAAGAACAATCATGTCGGCATTAACTGAGATATATATGTGACAATAAAATAATACTAATAATTATAAAACACTCTCTCCTCCTCCATTGAAAATCTGGCAGGGAAATATAAAAAGACTGATCAAAATGCAAATGTTAGGCATATATTTGTGCACCGAGGGAAGGAAAAACCAAGGCATGAACCTGAGGACTTTAAACCTCCTGCACTTTAACGTTAAGACCAATACAAGAAGAAAAAAATGGTCATCAGAGGGTTAGACTCGGATAATATTTCTCTTCACACAAGGACCTAATTAACCGTATCGGTGAACGTGTGTTGCATAACGACCTCCTCCTAGAACGCAGTAGTTTATAGAAAGAACTTTTATTTAGTTCATGAGTCTACACTTTGCTCTTGTCCTCGGGAGGTTCTGCTGATCCGGGCCAGGCTTGCTGATTCGGCCGAGACACACTGGTGAGTCTGTGACTGGTTCCTGAGTCATCTGGGTGGGGGCGAGGGGTGCTGGCTGGCTGTCAACTAGGGCACCTCAGCCCTTGTCCACATGGCCTCTCATCCTCCGGCAGGCTAGCTCAGGCTCCATCAACTGGTGGCCGAATTCCAAGAACAGCAAGAGGGCGAGCCCAGCGCATGCTTCTGCCTCTGCTTGGTGGTCTGCTTAGTGTCTGCTGATATCCCATTGTCCAAAGCAAGTCGTGTTCCCCACCCAGATGCAAGCGGGAAATGGGAAAACAGACTCCACCTCATTATGGGAGGGGAAGACAGTTGTGGGCATTTTATAATCTACCACATCACACTCAAGAGATCCATCATCTTTGCTATCAATTTTTGAATTCCATGGCCCACTGAACAGTCCATTCTCTCAATTATTGAGTATTTCCTTTGTGCCAAGCCCTATTTCAGAAGTAGTAAACCAAATAAAATTCTGACCTCGTGAAGCTTACCTTCATAGGATCAACAGGGGTCCCCTCTTTCCTAAATTGATATTCTTTTTGACCCCAGCCAATGTCTCTGCCTCTTATAACCAGGAGTAAACCTCTCTGGTTTTTCCCCATTTGCTTTCCCTTCCCTTTTCTTCAGGCAATAGTCTCTTGCCTTTCCTTTTGGGAATTTCTCCCTCCACTGCCTGGGAGACTGTCAAATGCAGGGTCTCTCTTTGTTGCTGTACATCTGAGCATGAGATCCAGTCTGGCCAATCACAGCACTTCATCCTGGACATAGTGATTGGTCTAGGTTTGGGCAAAGAAGCCAGGCAGGACTAATCAAAGACATTCTCAGGAATTGCTACGAAGCTATGTAGGAAAATCTGATATCTCTACCTGTAGACAAAATGTGAACTAGAAATGCCAATAATCTTAAATACCCCATGAAAATAAATCAACAAGGGGAAATCAGAGCAAAAAAAAAAAAAATGAAGAGATAGAATCCTGGTGATGTCACCTGTACTCCTGGAAACAGCCATGCCTGAAGCCATATTCACTTCTGCTCTCAGTTACAGAAGTCAGTGGCTTATCAAGTTTGAATTTTTGTCATCCACAACCAAGTGAGTTGTGATTCACCCAGTCCTCCATCATTGAACACTGCTGTCCCAACCTCCTAAAGCCAGATAGAGCCCCCGAAAGCCCTGTGTACTATTTACAGAACACTATATATGACTCTACCATACTAAGAACAATCAATTAAGCAGAAAATAACTACATGATACAACTACAATGTAGCAACCATAGATACAACTTTTCTCTTTTTAAAACATGTTATTGAACCAAGTAAGGTCTGCCATTTCCAATTTTTTATTAATAATCATTTGGTTTTATCCATTGGGTCACTTACAGCTGGTACTAACAGACAGGCTCAAGATTTCTGGGAAGGAAAATAAAAATGAAAAAGTTCTATCTGGTGAGTCATTTTTTCCTACCAAGTCAAAAAAGATTAGCTTCCATCCAGGTCATGAAAGATTCCAATGATCCTTTGGACCACAGACTGAGAACCTTTTTCTATTAAAGTAATATTAAAGATTATATTAGAATAATCAATCCTAAATTACAAATAGTAAATTCTATTCCTCCCCAGCCACCTTCACAAGGAACACAGGATTCTAATGGCAGTCTTTTGGAAGTATATCCCCCAAATTATTACTCAATCCAGTCTTTCTCAGGTGTGTCCTATGAAACGTTTTATACACACACACACATACACACACACACACACAGTTCAGAGTTCAATTATGCCACATACTTTATCATCCTCTTGGAGAGAACTTACATGCATCAGTGTGTAAGCTCCAGAGAGGACCCAGTTTACCTTTGTTTGACCTAACATTTCTCAAACAAATTTGATCCCAGAATACTGGGGGCAGTTGGGGAGGGGGGGTTCATCATACCACACCTGTTAACATTCATGAACCCAGTTATCTGTGGAGTAAATATTAGCCTACCAACAGACTTTTTCTATAAAGAGCTAAAGCATGAATAGTTTAGGCATTGCAGGCAATGCAACTATTCAACTTGGTCATGGCAGCATAAAAGCAGCCAAAGACAATATGTAAACAAGTGGGCATGGCTGTGCACCAATAAAACTTTATTTATAAAAACAGGCAGAGGGCCAGATTTGGCCTGTTGGGCATAGTTCGCTGGCCTAGGTCTAAACCAACAGGAGACTTCACATCCAGAAGAGGAGACTAGCTAAGACCATGAACTTAGTCGATGTTGGAGTCCCAGTTCCATGCACAGGCTGCACGGCCTTGAGTAGCTTGCTGAACCTAAGCCCTGTTTCATTGCTGTAAAATGAGGATTACGTGTACTTTTATACACCTATTGAATCTGTATTTCTACCTGATATCTCCAAGTGGAGGGAGTGTGTGTGTGTGTGTGTGTGTGTGTGTGTAATTCCAAAAAGGATTTCAGTTGAACACATGGACCAACATAAATCAAAAGAACGGTTGGGAGGTAAAAACATTCATACGCCAAAGTCATACAGCAAACACGGCACTCAGATCCAACAATGACAGATTTAAAAATATAAGCCTCCTGGGAATTTGTAAAATTTGGGGAGACAGCTCTGAACTTCCCGTGTATGGAGCAAGGTTTAAGACAATCTTACATAACTCTCAGGGGCGAGGGAGACCCAATTAACATCTTGCTTCCATAAACCTACCAGCAGCTATATTTGTGTTTATAATGTGTCTAAAGAGACAAAAGAAAACTGCCGTCCAAATCACACACACACATTTTTGCTATTTAATTTTCAGCCAGAGCCTCTGATGACCACGTAGGCCATCCGAAGGTTCTGTTTTATTCCTTTTATTGGTAGGACAAAATGGAGATCAAGACAAAGAGTTAGTTTATAAACCGTGCTGCAGTTCTGAGAGATTGGAAATTTTTTTACCCAAATGTTTGCTTTCATAAAATTTTTTACACTCACATTAGCAAAATTGCATTTTCATTTTGCCACACTGTGTTCACAGTTTCAATTTTTACTGCATAATACAGACAGATCTTCTTTTCCATTCATTCTATTTTGTACACGCAGAGGTGACGGAAGGAAAGAGACTAAATGCTCAGATCCCTCCAGAACTCCCCTTTTGCCCCACAGGGACCTAACATTTATCACAATTAATTTTTTTCTTTAAAAAAATAAAAAGGAATGAACATTTCTTTGTCAGGTAGAAGCTTTTAGTCATCCTGACACCAGGCTTTCACGGAGCAAAAATATTACTAATACTATTTTCCCTCTGAAGTGCATTTGTTATCAATATGCACTTAAACTGGTGATCAAGTCTTGCTAGGAAAGACACCTGCTCTGCATTTTCTATCTGTTTAATACCTTAGGGATACATCACTTAATAATTTAGTGCTAAACCATTTAGCATTTTAGCCCATCATCGCTTATATTACACACAGGATTTCAGTAATGTCTGATAAAATTATGTGTTAGCTGCCTTATGTGTGTGTAAAACTTAATAAGTCTTCTTTCCCCCCTCAAGTTTAATAACTGATTTTCTTACATTTATGGATGTGAAATTTTATTGCTCATGGATATAGTTTGAACCTAAATCTTCATATCTTATAAATTGATTTTTAGTTTCCTTTTTGACCTTATGAATTTCAATCAGACAGTGACCTCTTGTTGCTCATGAATCTGACTGATTTAATGCCTTATAACAATAATAGTGGAGAAAAAGCATTATCATAAGAGCCCACAGGGTTTGCAGAAACCCATAACTAGATCTTGGAGGCCTCAAGCAATAATAATTCTTGACCTAAGACCATTCTCTAAAGCCGGCATTCTTTACTGTACTGGGATGGCCCCACCTTGTTGTAGCTTAACTCGGGTGAGGAGTGGAAAAGTCTCAAAAGGAGATTGGCTAAAATTGTTTCAAAGGCAGTCTTGAACATAAACCAGTAACAGGAAAGGCACAAAAAGCTAACTTTATCTCAATTTTATCATGATTTGAAAAAAAAAAAAGAAATAATATAGTGGAGTTGTCTTTTGGGGGAGGAGAGGCATTTTAATTAGTTTAATTTGATTTTTAAAAAATGAAAAATTAATATTAACTGTCCTTACAGACTGTATTTGTTACTACTCCATCTTGTTCTGTGACTGCGGGGTTTATAGCGTAAATGGAACACTTGAAGGAGCGTTCCTTTGTTTCCCTGGCCTTGCTAATTTAATTTAATTAGTTTACTGAATAACTGGGTGTTGATGCCTATTACTCCTTATTAAGAAAGACTCTTAAACCCAAAACAAAAGCAGCTCTTTTTTCCCTTATTCTTTCTTTTTTTATGAACACAGGGGTCCAACTTTTTCCCTCACGGAGATCAACACTTCTCAAAAGATAAAACAGCTGAAATGTGGGTTCCCCATCAGCTTCCCCTCCGTGAGTCACTCTCTCAAAAATCTAAAGATCCTCCAAATTGCAACAACAAAATGCTGGCAATGGAATGCTGACTCAGCCTGAAATTACTTGGGAAAAATAAATCTTCTCAGCTGCGAGAACTTAAGTAGATGCCCTATTTAACACACGCTCTTTGGCGGTAGCTGCTTGAAAAGAAAAAGAAAGAAAGCAGACTTTCAAAAATCTTACTCTGAAAGAACCTCACTTCAAACCCCATGTGGAGTTCAAGTACTGGGATTCAAAGTCCCTAAGACAAAATGCTCAGCTCCGCTTTCAACCCACTTTAACACGGGAGACTAAGAATGGGAGCCCTTGGTTCTGCTCACCAGTATTTCCAGTGCTCCTCCTTCCAGGCATTGGACAGGATTATACTTTCCTGCCTCCCTGAAGCAAGGTGTGCCCATGTGCCCAATGAAATGTCAGAAAAAATGCAGTTAGATGGTGATGTTCGATTCTACAATGTCCTCTTCTGCCCAGGCAAGCATGGAGGGACCTCTTGATCTGCAGATACGGAGCAGAGTCACTGAATGCTGCCTTGAAAAGTTGTGTGAACCACGGCAGACCTGACATGAGCAAGAAATAACTTCTGTTGTTTAAGCCAATGAGGTCTTGGCATGAAAGTCGGTTGTGACCACACACTTACCCTTCGTCATCTTCATTCCAGGGAGACAGTATCATCTGGGTAAGGGAAGTAGGGAGTGGAATACACGGAATGGAGGTGGAAATGACTGCCTGATCCCAGATCGGAACCTTATCTGTGACACATCTTTAACCTAAGGTTTTGCCACAAAAGGATCCTACTGGAGCCAAATACAATAAATGAGTGCTTACCGATTTGTGGTCATTAACACATCAGACTGCATTAGTGAAATTTTTCTATAAAAATAGGTTAAGGTCCTAAGATAAAAAGGGCAAAGGAAGGTAACATTGTCTTTCAGTTCAGAAGTTGAAGAACTCTATTTCTAAAAAAACAAAAGGACATCCAAAGGAAAATGAAAAGGAATGGAACTAAAAGGTGAAGCCGTTCATCATTTCATAACCCTAATTTTGAACTATTTTTCCAGTAATTTTTTTAGTCTTTTGCAGTGAATGCGGACTTAGAGTTACAACATGGCCTCTGAAAGAGTTAGCAGCAGTCAGTGGTTCGTTTACTCCGTGAACAAATACTTGTTAAACAATTAGCTGAGGGCTGCACAACTTCCCACTGTGTCGTCAGGGTCTCTCATTCTGACTTTGGCCTCCAAACTGACATCAAGGAAACATGTCAGGTAAAGGTGTTCTACTCTAGAGTGTTAACAGTAACATGTCACCTCATCCCAGGGTATCTTGAACAAGATGAGTGAGTCTCCTGTATCTGGTCCATCTTCGCCTGTGCTGTGGCACCCAGAGAGCTTAAGGGTGACCCAAACCCCCCAAGTGGGACCAGATTAGGGGGAGATCAATCCACGACAGGAAAGTGCTATGTTCAGAAAGGGCAAAGGCACGGGGCCACCAGAAACTATCCTCAAAACTAAAAACGTTGTCAGTAGTGACAAAGGATAACTTCTTACTTCTACATTTTTCTTTCACATTTTAATTGTTATACTTTTCAAAAACATGCATAACCTCTGACATTATATACAAGGAAAACTATTACATTTAAATCTCATTATCCTCTTACACCCCCAATGGTTTTCATCACCAAGATTATGGTCTAAATTAAAAAATCTCAAATTCAGAGAAACTCAAACCGCTGACTTGACATCCTGAAATTGGACCATCTATTCCAAAGTTATCTGAATGCCTCTGGCAATAATATCCTAAAAACAAAATATTCAATGACTTTTCTAAACCACATCAAATTATTTGCAGAAGATGGGACACAAATTATGAATCAATCAATCAATATTTATTTTTTCTGGTCTTCCAAGAGCCTTTCCTGGTTCTATTTTCCAGGGTTCATTGGAAATAAGTTCTTTAGGAGGAATCTCATGGTGTCTGGGATCTTTTTTTTTTTCCTCATTTCCTTTAAGCCATATTACTCATAATGGCAGAGTGCTAGCTGACTTTACAAATGCCCCTTTCTGTTTATCCTGTAGTTTCCTGTCAAAGCATTGCATTAGAGCTTGGAAATTAAATTGTGGGAGAGTGAGTCCCTCTGGTTAAGGTAAACCAGAGTGGTGTGAATTCATACCCAAAGGACTGCACAGCCAGCACATCTGCGTCTGTGGCAATTAGGCAATCTCAGGGGTGGGAAGGAACATATTTCAAAAGCACATTTATGTACCAAATAAAGCCAGCCGGTTATCTTAAATATGAAACCATCTGCTTTTTAAATATCTTCCTTTATCAAGATTGTGACTGTAAAAGTTAATTCTCACTGATGCTATTAACATAACTAAGAAGAAAATCTCATTTCCTTCTTAGCTTCCTCTACCACTGGGTCATAATCTTAAATGGAACTCAAATCGCTAAGAGATTCTCCCTTAAAATATAGAAAGTGCAGAAATAGGTGCAGGTGATTATGGTTCCAGTTCTTAACCTTGAATATTTCCCAGAATACTTTACATTTATCACAGGTTAATAGCAATTAATATTATTGAGTGCCTGTTATGAACTTTAAATTGCTTGACCCTTGATATACATTATCTTTTTTAGTCCACACAACTCTAAGAGGTAAGCATTTCTATGCTCATTTTGCAGATATCAAAACTGAGATTCAATTAAGTAATTTGTCAATTACAATTCATAAATTTTTTCCCAAGTATACATTAAAGTACATGCATAACTCTTACAATTTAAAAAAGCACATTTCATACATGCACTACAAAAATTTCAGTCATACTACCTGTTAAATGTGTGCCCCAGTGCAGAAAATTCAAGGAGAAGAAAAAAGAAAAAAAATATATTTGTGAAAATCTCAAAATGCCAAGACCTGCATTTGTGCTTCCCACACTGTTACTGCATTTGGTCTGCGCGAGCATCATCAGGTTATATCACTCATATCAAGTGCAAGCAACGCACAGAGCTAGGACGTGAGCGCAGGCCTCCCTGAGGAGGGTATGGGAGACAGCGTTAACCCACAGGCTCTGAACTCAGCGGTGTAAGTTACGGTCCCAGCTCCACAACTCACCAGCTGTATGACTTTAGACAAATTAGTGAAACTAATTTCTTTCCATTTCTCATCATAATAGATCCCACCTTGCATTGCTACTGCTCCTCTGAAGAGCCAGTAAGGTACATGGGGCGGTGTCTGGCGCATGGTAAGCTCTATATGGTAACCAGCCCCCAAGATGGCCGCAGTGGTCCAGCCCTCCGGATAGCTGCAGCCTTGTGTGTTGCCCCTCTCGTGTTAAACACAGCTGTGGTGTGCGGAGCGTTGTGGAAATGACTGTGCAATTTCTGAGCCTGGGTTAGAAAGGACTTTGTAGCGTATGCCTTGGTCTCCACTCACTCTGGGAGACACCACCCATCATGCTGTGAAGACACTCAAGCAGACCTCTGAAAAGGTCCATATCCAGACAAGCCAAGGCCTCCCCTCAAGAGCTAGCACCGGCTTGTGGGCCACATGAGTGGCCCTTCTTAGAAGTGGACCCTCTAGTCCACTGGATTCAAGCCTTCAGACTGCAGCCCCGGCGGACAGTTGGACTGCAATCTCATGAGACACCTCAAGATAGATCCACTCAATTAAGCCACTTCTGAATTCCTAACCCATAGAAACCATAAGATGATCAATGTTTGTCATTGTTTTAAGCCACGAAGTTTGGGAGTGCTTTGTTACACAGCAATACAGTGCTCAAAACACCTTAAGCTCTTAGCAGAAACCAAAGTTCATGTTTGCTCTGCTTCACCAAGAAACCTCCTGTCATGAAGGAAAAACTGCCCTTGCAGGAAATTTTAAGCCCTCTAGCACTGGGAAGGAAATGCAAGTAATGAGGAATTTTGTTTTAGGGATGGGGGCTTTGGGTGGTACTGTTCAAGTGACCACATGCCTAATTCACATACACACAGGATCATATCCACTGAGAAGTTCAAAATTCCATTACTAGTACCACCCTATACAATCACAAATCAGTAGGCTATTGCATTTTCAATACATCCATTTGCAGACCCCAAATATGCCATCTTTCCCCACAGTTCCCTCCATTCATTGCCTTGCTTCCTTTCTTCTGATTTCTTGCAGCAACACAAAACAATGAAGAAGCATGCAAAGCAATATTTCTGGGAAAGAATCTTGTTTTCCTATATGCTGTATCTTTCCCACCGG
Organism: Vicugna pacos; assembly: GCF_048564905.1. Classification (NCBI taxonomy): domain Eukaryota; kingdom Metazoa; phylum Chordata; class Mammalia; order Artiodactyla; family Camelidae; genus Vicugna; species Vicugna pacos. The sequence continues at coordinate 38,559,639 of NC_133005.1, read as the reverse complement.
AGGCACGCAGGGAGTGGGAATGGGCTCAATATTTTTGTACTAACAAGACTCATAGTAGTAACATCCCTCTGCAGCCCTCACAGTCACATCAAAATAAATCACCGTCTTATCAACCCGTCCAAACACTCCAGGTTCCGTCGCCCTGTACAGAACTCCTCATCTATTCTTCCAGAAAATGTTTCAGAACCACAGAAAAGTCCTTAGATTTTTCCCCAGGTTCTGTGGTGAATGGATGGGCTTCTCTCCTGTCCTGACCTATATGTTGGGATACATTTATGAATAAATGATCAAAAGTCTGGTGCTTAGACCCTCTCTCTGCCACATACACTGTTGATGGCGATGTCATTGGGCACAGCCATGTTAGAGATGATTTAGGGACACAACAATTTTGCTTAAGCACTAACTTAACTCTGATTTTAGAGCCTAAATCTCTGATCTCGCTGTAAGATAAGGGGGTTATGAGAAAAATAACACAGGCATGAGAATGATGGGGCAGAATAGGAAGTGCGAATTAGGAAGACAGGTAGCCACACACTTTTGTAAAGAATATTCTGTCAACTTGAGCATTAAACAAAGCAAACATCCTATAATGTTCCCTAAGGTCTGCAGCTCAGACAAGAGGACCTGTCACCTCACAATCACATGATGGCTGCACCACCTCCAGTATCACATTCCTGTTCCAGGCAAAAACAGGGGGAGAGTCAGGAGGGCAAAGAATATGTTCCAGATGAATGCTGCTGTCACAACCTCCCACTGCTATGGAGCCCTCCTGGAAGCTACATCCAGGGATTTCCACTTAGATTTTATTGATCAAAACAGAGTCTCTATCTTCATGGAAGGCTGAGAAGTATCTTTTTTTTTTTATTTTAGAAGCAGAAATGTTGATGCAGCCAACAAATTGTTGTTCTGGCAGTAAGGAGAAAGGAAAAATGGACATTGTGTAGGCACCTCGCATTCTCTACCACATCCTTTGGTTTAGAATTTTCACATCTAAGAAGTTCTCACAGCACACTGAGACGTGAATACAAGAATGTTCATCACAACAGCATTAACATTAAAAAAAAACTGGCAACCACATAAAGAAAGTTGGTGTCCTACCCAGATCCCTTTAATGGGCTGATATCCCTCCTCCCAAACAGCAGTGAGAGTTGGCCACCAATGGCTCAAATCAGAGTCTCTTCTGGAGGATTGCCTGGGTTCCTCTCCACTGATAACGCCTGTCCTAGGCGCTGCTCCTAGGAAACCCAGGCTAGGACAACACACATCGACAGCAGACTAACCACTTAGATTACGATATAAGCATATCATAATGAATGCCAGTTAGAATTAAGCAAAGTTACACACAATGATATTGACAAGATGTCTGGGGTTTTACATTGAATGCAAGAAAAAAAGCAAATTGAAGAGCATTGTGTATAATCTGCTCTGATTTATGTAAAGTAAAATAAGGATATACCTCAATATATTTAAGTATATTTAGAAAATTTCTAGAAGAACACAAAAGAAACTCTTTGCCTGTTTTCTCTGGTTAGCTTCTCATCGTCTATTCTTCTGTATTATTTGAATTTTTTTAAGTCTTTCTTTTATGACTTGAAAATTATTCCTTAAAACAGCTCCATCATCCAACATGATCAGAGGCGGAGATTTTCGGTTGGCACAGTATTTGCTATCAAAGGATTTCAAACTTAAAAAACATTAAATAGAAAGCTTAGGTTCTAGTCCAGCTCTGCTATTTACTAGTTAAGTTAGGTAGGTCACTCTGCCTCCTAGATGCCAACCTACAAAGTAAGAGTTAAAGTAAATACATTAACCCGCAGTGCTATTTGAGGAACAGATGAAATAACGCACGTGGAAGCTTTCTGTGAACTATAAATCTTCACACGGTAGTTACGTTGTTATCAGTAATGATACCGACAATACATCAAGACCTTGAACGTCCACAGATACAAATTAAATATTATTATGTGGTATGCCCCAGCCATAGTTCGCTGATGCAAGTAAGAAAGATCGACTCTGGTTGGTTTATACAGAAAAGGTTACCGGGAAGCTCACAGAAACATTCAGGAGGCTAGATAACACGGCTTGGAGCAACAGCAGTACAAAAGGTGGCCTTTCATCTGGAGTTACAGAAAAAGCACTCTGCAGCCTTTGTCACAGTCTGGTGAGGACGGGCTCAGGCCACACGCGCTAGAGACCAGGCTTGTTCTGCCGGCACCACTGACCCGGCCACCTCCGAGCCCCGGAGGGAGGCCGTTCCCGGGAGCTGGCGCTGCTGTGCTCAGTGCTAACCACTGAGCGAAGACTTTTTACATTAAGCACCTTGCTTCTTGTCTGAGCCTCACAGTAACCCTATTAGGTGAGGTCTACCATCACGCCCGTACTACAGATGAGGAAACTGAAGTTCATAGAAGTTCTGTGTCCAAGGTCACACAATTAGTAAGCAGCAGAGCTTCAACTCAAACCCAAGCCTGTGTGACCCCAGAGTCTGTGTTCATGGCTGCTTCCAGATACTGCTTCCCAGAACATGACCACATGTCTAGTTACATGTAGACAGGGGACATTATCTAAGGGACCTGAGGGACTAGGAAGACTTCGTGGAAGTCTAGAACCTGGGTTGGACCACATGTGCCAAAGAAGAGCTGACAGAAAGCGTTGCCTCTTCTCTGAACCTGCTGACAGATGCAAAGCAGAAAATCCAACTGCAATTAAAATGTGTGACCCAAATTATCTAGCACCTTGCAGTGCATAGGAAGGTCAGCAGCAGAAGCATCACCTGGGAACTTGGGACAATTGCAAAATCTTTGGCCCATCCTGGACCCACTGAGTCAGAATCTGCATTCCACAAGGTCTCCAGGTGGTCCACATGCACTTCAAAGTTTGGGGAGCACCGTTCTGGAAGGCTTCACTGAGAGTTCAGGTTGGGGAGTAAGCAGAAGCAGCCCTGAATGCTTACTCTGAAACTAACCCTCCCTGTAAACTGGACTGGGCGTGGTAGTAACAAACCAGTCACCATGTTTCTGTGGATTAGGTCACTGAGTTACCACGGACCATCAACAAAGCCATGGGCTGACCACTATTCTTATCGACAGAGGAGGAATCTCATCTGATTTAGTAACTTGAACTCACTTCACGTAACAAATAACTTGGCAGAAACTAAGATATGAAACCTCCCCAGTTTGATTCTGGAAGTTTCATTCTTCTGCACCACACAACATCCCCTAATTATAGACTGGTTTGAGGAAGGAATGAGATCATCTTTGCAAAAGACTTAATACAGTGCCTGGTACTTAACATACATGAATAATGAAGAGAAATAATCTGACTCACTTTAATGAGATTTGAGCCAGTGAGCTCTCAATCACCTAAAAATGGCTATCTGCTGAAAACTTCTAATGCCAGCTTCTGCCAACCCCCAGAATATGTTTCAACAAGTTTCCCCTCCCGTAAGCCCATGTTTTATCAAATGAAAGTAAATTTTCCTACTAGCCTAAAACAGAATGCAATTAGAAAGGTGAATCTGCAGCCCTGAGTCAAAGATGGACCTCTAAGGTCTCGCGTAAATGATTTTGGGTTTTCCACTGTTTTGAATTATCCATGCCACTGCTCCCCTTCCTGGCACTGATGACGGAGTGTTAACTACATTACATGCAATTAAATTCAAAATATTTGTGCAGCAATTATATGGATTCATCAAACCTAATGGTGCAGTCACAATTTCGTGTGTACTCATCAGCACTGCTCAGGAGGAAAAAAAATCGGCGTATAGAAATATATTCCCACTAGCTGATAATTATAAAGTAAACACTGTGTCTGATGCCCTCATGTTAGCTGGTATCTATCAATAGTAAACCGATTAGAGGTTCCTCACAGCATTGACCCAACTGCTCAGTATTTTTAAGTATCCTTCATTAGGGATCAGATATATCAAGAGGGGGTCTGTTCAGCAACCAATGAGTAAACCGTATTTGTGTTTACTTTTTTTTTTTTTTTTACAAGGTTGTGTATTTCTTTCTTCTTTTGACGTCTTCTCACCCTCTCGTTTTGGGCTAGCCAGCGTGTGAGCCCACTGTGGATGCCCAATCCCATACGCTTGGCCCACCCCCACGTTGACCAGGAGCCAAGGCGGGTCGTTTTTTGTGTACACTGGCAGCTTCGCACCTCAAGCACTCATGGCCCCTTCTCCTCCTGGCTGCTTTATCTAGCACCAGGAGCGCTTACCCAGCTAGGGCTTTAAGGCCCCTAATGGGGCAACCCTCAACCACTGGAGAGGAGCTGGAGGACCCACAGGCCCCCTCTCCCACCACTTGGTGGGCCACGGCTGAAGCTTGTCCTACGCGGCTCCTCAAGGGCACCCAGCAGGGTTGAGGCCCAGACGCCCACAGTGGCAAGCCGCTGGCTAATGCCTCTTCTGCTGACTTTCCTCCCTTCCACGTCTCATTTTCCCCAATTCTTCACTTGGGCTTTTGGAATCATCCTCCAAATACACCCCCTGGACTCAAGCTCTTGAAAAAGGGTCTGCTTTGGGAAGAAACCCAGACAACATAATCCCTTTGTTTTAAGAACTTGACCTCTTAGGAAACTCGGTGGAGGTCAGAGACAAACTCCAACAGTGGAAGCTATGTTCTCACTTTCCTGGAGTGAGGGTACGTGACACAGGCTCCAACATTCACATGAGTCTTTGGGAGTTTAAGATACAAAGAAGCAGGGTTCCTGCATAATCTATTCTAGCAAAGGCAGCAGCAGCAGCGGCAGAGCTGGTTTCCAGTTGGTGGCAGCGACCGTGGTTCTGACTGCTGAGGGAGCAGCCCCAGTGCGGGCAGCAGCATCCAGGCCCGGCAGTGTCTTCATGTTACCAGTTCCTCCCACAGACTGATTTTGGCCCTTTTCCTGGCTTCTCTGGTCCTCTGGCCCTCTGCAGACCCTCTAATAAATTCCTTTTCTGTTTCAGTAAGCCAGAGTTCATTTTCGTGGCTGGAAACTGAAAAGAGCAACTGATATGGGTGATGTTCTCCTTATGTATAAAGATAAAAAGGGTATTCATGACAACATTGTCTGTCAGAGGCAAATCCTGGAGGCAACCTTTAACATCCAGCAGGAGGAGACTGATCAGTTACAAAGTAGCAAGTCAATGGCTAAAAATTAACAAGATAGCTCTGAATGTATGTATGTAGAATTATCCCAAGATTAAGCTAAAAAAAGATCAGAATCATGTATATGGTTTGCTACTCTTTCTGTTTTTAATATATAGAGAGACATATAAATAGATATGTGTGAATATATGTGTATGTGTAGGCCTTTATATAATAGATGATAGATAGTTGGAATGTCCTATATACTTGCACAAGCACTGTATGTCTCTAGAAGGATCTGGTAACAGAGTTTGCATCTTGGAGAGGAACAGGATCCTGAAAACCAGATATGGGACCGAGTCTTACATTTCCCCATATATCTTTTAAACCTTTAAGTTTATACTTATGAATATTTTTCATCTATGCAAAAGGAAATAAAATTTAAATTTAAATGTATAAATAAACTCAACAATCTGAAGAAAAAGAAAAAGGCAGATTCCAAGACCCTGAAACACCCAGGCTAAGGCGAGAAACAAAGATTCTGTATTTTTAGCAAGCAGCTCCAGCGACTCTGACTCCCGGGCGTGCTTCTGAATCTCTGGTCTACATCCTCAGGGATCAGGAGTGGTTCGTGCATGTGCTACTCCATCTTGTCCAGTCTCTGCACTGAGCCCAAATTAACACTGCATTTTTAAGTCAATACTGAAAAAAAAAAAGAGTTCATGCTGGGAAGATGCATGTGAGCCAGCATCCAAAGATTTCGCCAGGTGTGTAAGAGCAGCATCAATATATTGACAACCAGCAGAGTTTCCTAGACCCCGTACCAACTGCCCAAGGGCAAAGGTTCTGATTTTTACTACCTTTCCCATCCTTCCTGGAATATTAAGTGGAGATGGTCCTGTGCTCATAATGTGCTTTTGCATCTACATCAATGTATACACACACACACTCACACACACGTACACACCTGCACACTATTCTTAGCTCTCTTACACCTTAAAGTTCTTGGAGTCTTTTCCACCAGAATGTATTTTGAGCACGGGGGAAAAGGTCACTCTTTGGAAGTTGAAAGTTCACTATTCTCATTGAATATTAACGGGGTTGCTTTTCTCAGCATTAAAGTCTTCCTGCGCTTTCCCAACTTCTGTCTCGTTCTTACTTTTTTACTTTCTTTTTCTGGGCACCACGCCAAACATGTAAGGAGGTGACCCACTTTATCAATCTATTATAATCTTTTAAAGCCTCTGCCATTTCAAACCAATTTATTTTCATATGGCATCTTCCATAAAAGTTATCTCAAAATACTTTGTTTGAGAAGAAGTAAAATTATGATGAAATGGTTTAAGCATTTTAAAAATTCTTAGTTGTGAGCATCAAGAGTTAAGCACATTTCAATAATTTCCTGTCAGTTCACAGCTGTTAATTTAAGAGTTTTATTGGTCTTAGCAATTCCTGTTTTAAAGAAGAGTGGCTGGCAAAAACTTGAACTTAGGTCTAGATGACTCAGAGCGGGAGAAACGTGCAAGAGCTGAATTGGGAAAACACAACTGCATTCGCTTCAGACGTGCAGCCACTTTGTTAAGCCAGCACCCCGCCCATCCCGCTCCCCACGACCCACTACTGCCCAAGTTAACGCCCCATCTGACTCTCGTCCTTTTTTGTAGTTCTTCCCTGCTCTGGCTTCTCTGACTCCAAACTTGACAAGTTCTCCTAACTTTCTGGCCATTTCTTTTCCTTTTTTTTTTTTCTGGAATCTTCTACTTGTCCTTTGGTTTTCCTCCCAAAGCTGTTTTAAGGAATTTGTGGGAGATTTAAATTTACACCAAAGCTGGTTCTGATCCCCTGCGCTCTCCTTTTCTTACTACGTCTTCAAGTATTTGTTATTGTTTTTATTCCAAATGGAGTTGTCTATTCTGCTATACAAACATATTATTAGTGAATTGTTCTTCCTTTGTTCTGCTCAGAATCTACCCTTTGTTATTTTGGTAAATGATCCTCAAGATTTACTTTGGAAAACAAGACCCCCACCATCTGTGGTGTCCATGTTTTAAGCGCAGGTTACAGAGGTGCACGCAGACCCTGGCTGCCCCAGTCCAGGGCGTTCCCGTTCCCTGGCTGTGACTGGTTCCCAGATGAGTAGGAGCCAGCAGTTCATTCTGTGGATGATCCCAGGAAAGACCAGTAGGGCAACAAGGACAGGAGGCAGGAAAGCGGAGGCAGCCAGCCCAGGATCTGTTATCAGTGCAGTTACCATGTTGATACTTGGAGATCAGTTCTCCCAGCCACTATGGTATCTGGTGTACAACAGGCACCAGAAACAAGCAAAGGTCCTTCGGGAAAGAAATACAGGCCCTGAGTGTTGGAATTTGGGCCAGTGTCTAATGGAGTGGAGAAGGCATAGGGGTGAGACTTTGAGAGCACCTGCCACAGCTTGTAAGACATAGTGACCATCTGCCATGCTTCCTTGCCTGTCCCAAACAAGAGCCCTCTTTTATATACATGGGTGAATTCCTACTAATGAGTCTTGATGAGACGTAGTGACCACCTACAACTACAAAGACTAAAATTCATTTAGTTACATTCCAAGCCTCCTTTGCGGCTAGGATGCAGGCATGTGACCTCCTCCAGCCAAATGAACGTATCCAAGTCAGATGTAAAGAGTGACATTTTGGCCGTCCTAGCAGGAGTCTATTCTGGCAAGGTTGTCTGAGCCACAGTCTGTGCTCAACAAAAGTTGACAATTATTATGATTAAAAGGAGTACTTCCAAATATCTTCTTGTATTTAAAACATGGGACCCTTCCCTTTAACAACAACAACAAAAAAAAACCTCATATGTCCTCCAAAATTTTATTTGATATTCAAAAGAAATTAAATAAATATTATTATGGAAAATAAACCAAAACAATGGAACAAAGCGCTAAACTGTTGGCAAAACACGCACAGCTCAGTCCCCCCACAGCGTACTGATGTGCCTACCTCTGGACACTGTCTCCTAATTTTTAAAAATGGAAGGATTTGAAAGATAATTTACTACACTAACTAGAACATCTAATTGAGCCTCACCATGTTCTAGACTCTGCTGGATGCTGGGGAGAATGAGATAAGAGACAAATTCCCTGCTCTTCAAATGAACACAGATTAGGTGAGGAGATGCTCTGGTAGGATAATAATTACCAACATGTTACCACCAAAATATTTCCAGAGGGTGATGAGAATGCCAAGGGGGAGCACCTCATCACTGGTTCCTTATGCTGCATCTTGAAGTTCAAATAGGATCTAGCCAGAAAGAGAGTGCAGAAATGTATTCCAAAAAGAGAAGTGGCATGAGCAAAGGCGGAAAGATAGATGTAAGGGGGTGGGAGGACTCCGGGGTGAGCAGAGGAGGAGTGAGTGAGAATGTGCGCAAGGACCTCCAGGAGGCCCCACGGACCCATCCCTTGGTAGACAAATCCTACCAGGGCATCCTTTCTCCAGAAACGAAAGGAAGAAACCAATGTCAGAGAAGAGATGGAGGCTGTTGCTTACTGTCCTCTTTAGAATGAACATTTTCCAATACAAAGGACCATCCCTGACCAACACGTACAAGCACAGGTCCGCGATTCACGTGAGCGAAAAGGCAACTGACTCCTAGATCCCACTCATCAGGAAGTACAGTTAAGTTTTGTGAATATGAAGTGAATATGTGTGCGTGTGTGTGTGTTTAAAGAAAGGTTCTTAACGATCATTCATTTCTAAGGAAAACCAATGCATAAATGTGTAGATTTCAAAGTTATTCTTCGAACTAGTCACTTTAACTATTCTGTAGTTCTTCGTGAATAGGAACTATCACAATCGGAAACACAGAAATATTAGTCCAGATGACTTCAGCTTTCTGAGAAAAGAAATGCCTAAATTCCACCTGGAATCACATTTTATTCTAGTACGTATTTAAGTATTTGTTATTGTTAAAGAGAATAAAGACAATTTCGATGCTATAAATGTGTCTTACTTGTATCACATTTGGAACATTGCAGGGCTCATTCCTTCAAAATATATACACAATTGTCTTTTAAAGCTTGACCTTTATTCAGCTTCATCAGAAATTTCATTTTGGTCTTCGCGGTAGTCATCAATAAAAGAAACGCCAACTATTCATTTTTCTTTTCAATTCAAATCAAATCAACAAGACTTATTGAATGCTGGTGACTAGTACAGCACTTAGGACAGAGAAACTAAATTTTCTCCCTGTCTTTTTGTATTTACTACTACTTTTTTTGCTATGAAATCCACTTGGGAGTCAAAAAAAAAGGAATTCTATTCCATTTCTTATGATTTAAAGTAGCTAAATCATAAATGGATGCTTTAATTCTGAAAAGCCCAGATTTGTTCAGCCAACAGATCGTACACATGATTTTGTTACTGAACACATTCTGCTGGAAATCTACTTAGGGATCAAAACTTTAGATGAAGTACTAGGTTTAAAATCAAATTTGCCCAAAATATTCAAGCCAGAACATGAATAAATAAAAGATGGAACATCTACCTCTGCAAGAGCCCTTGTTCTGTAACTAAATCTAAAATTCTCCTTCCTGGTTTGCGATACAGTTTATCTGGATGAACGTCTAACTGAAACCCCTGTGTAATTCTGGGTTTGTTGAGGGACTGAGATCCCTTTGGGAGATGTGAAATGGATGATCCAGATGAACACACAATCCATCTTATTTCTACTCTAGGGACACAGTCCTAGAAACCATCAGAAACTTGGGATTATCTTGGTTTATTATCATGGGAAGAAGTAGAATGATGAAATGTGGGGATGGTTGGGTCTAGAAACCCCAAGAAATAATTAGTGACCTTAAGAAGAGAATCCTTTTGAATGGTTTCAGGTTGACTTTGATTTTCCGAGCCAAGTATAAGATGCAAACTGTCAAGTGGCAGCGGGAGTCGGGTTCTAGAGACAGCACAAAAAGTGCAAATTACAAATGGTTCAAATTATCCTTAAAAGAATGTCATGTCTACACTGTCTCCCAGCAAACTCAACGCAGACCCTTTTTCTACAGAACTGAAACAGACGATTGCCTTTCTGGCCCACCCTATGCTCCCTAACATTTAAAGGCCATGCTATAGGACCAATATGCCTCTTTAAATGCTAGAACCATAGCAAACAGGGTGTGCTGCCCACTCTCTGAGTGAAAGGCAGGATCTGAGACCAAAGGAAGGAAAAGCTAATTCTCATTTCCCATCTTACACTGTTTGGAGCGTTGAGTGTTAAGTAGACTGGTGAATGTCTTTATTTAGATTGCTTTTCTCCTGTTCTCCTTGGCTTTGTATAATTTTAACTGATGAATGTTGAAAGCGCAGGTGATGGACTCCACTAGTCCCTGTCTCAGACGGCTGAGTGATGAAATGGCACACACGGAGGTCAGCAGCAGGGGGTACATTTAGGACCACATTCAGCAGGTACACCCTGGCAAAGCAATGCCAATTGTTCACTTCCAGCACTTGTTCTGATTGCATGGGCTTCTCTTATGATTGGCTGGTGCCTACAGGTTAGTAGTTTTAATATCACCACTGGGTATAAGTCCCTAAGTCCGAGGGTGCAAAAAATTAGACCACTGACAGAATTTGCAAAAAAAGTCTAAAAATGTTCCAGCCTAGCCAATATACAAACTATTGAAACCTAAAGAAGTCAGGACCCCTAAGAAGAAAAAGAATTTTCTGCCCTCTCTGACTATGGAGGTCATGGTCAGGAGGCTGATTTTTCCCAGCTCTCCACACTCTCAAACAAGCCAGCCTCCAAGGACTCCTGCTGCTCACTGATCACGTGGGGCTCCGGCAGGCCTTGTGACGTAGCCTGATGAAGAGCCGTGTGGCGGCAGCCTCCAACTGCGGGGAGATGCTTGTCACATGCCTCTAATAGCCCCCAGTGTCAGGGAATTCGCCGAGCAAGTGCTGGTGCTGAAGGCAGGAGATAACCCTCTCCTCCCACCGAAAGCACAAGCCTTCCTTTGGCAGCTACACAAAGGCAGCTCGGAAGGAAAAAGCAAGATAGACAGGAACTCAGAAAGGGAAGGGAAAAGGCTGGAGTGAAATGAGAGAACAGAAGAAGGTAGAATGTAGGAAAAACTTGCCGGATACCTCCCAGCTGGTCACATCCCTTTTGGCAGGAAAACAATGAGGCCGTCACCTTGATGGCTTTAGCTGTGAAGAGCACGCTTCCTCCACTCCTCTCTGATGTTCTGAGGGCAGACGGGTTCCTCCTTTCTCCATGGTCGTGCACAGTCACCTTCCAGAATGTCACCTCCCTGGGCTGGAGCAGGAAGGCCCCAGGTGTGGTCTCCAGCCTCGGTCCGGGCGGGGAGGAGCAGCCGCCATCATCCTATTCAAAAGGCTTCTGGGTGGAACAGAGATCTTTTTCACTTGTTCAGGCTAATGAGAAATTATTAGCTGGCTTCCAGAGGGAGGGCACACACATGTGACGCCTCTGCATCTATCGTGCTGTCTGCGTCCCAGGGCTTGTATTTATTGAGAAGTTAGGAACCAGCACCAGAAGAAACGAATACGTTTAAACTCTGATTAACTTTTCACCCCAACCACCAAAATCACATTCGCGGTGCTCACTGGATGGGCTGCAGCAGCCCACGGTGGGGTTTCCTGACTCCTCGTCCATGTCTCAGGGCTGTGAAGCCATCCTGGGTGTTCATAATAATACCAAGCCACGGAGTTACATCCTTCTGCCAAACCTACAATATGTGCTGGGCCGAGAGGGAGAGAGGTAGAAAGGAAGAAAACCACGCAGGCTGCTGAGCCCACTCCCCGTGTTCCTGGGGGAGCGTGCGCCCAGCACAGGTGTGAGAGTGAGGTGGAAGTCTGAGCCCTGTTCTGTCATTCACCACCATGCCCTCCCACATATGAGATCCTACCTTGCTGAGCAGAGACTCTGTGCCCCTGCACGCAAGCCAGCTCTTTCATCTGCAGTTCTACCAAAGATGCTGTGATCAGTACCAACACTGGAGGAAAGCCTGGCTGGCTTGGACTTAACGAAAGATGCTGCATTTTTATGTTACAATTCGTTTGGGGATTTTTCCAGGGGATAGTTTTGACTCTACGAAAATTTCCCCTTTGAGGATGACTTTAGAACCAAATTTGCATATAGGATGAGAATCTTCCTAGTGGTTGTTGAGGATCTGAAGTGTGACCCATGGTGACCTCTGTGGGTACCACTTCCAAAGTCCTGACCTAGGACCCATCCTGTGTGGTCTCTGGTCTGTGTCACAGTGAAATGAACCTACTGCATGCGAGCAAAAGTGATTTCAGAATTACGTCAGTCCTTTATTTATATTTGACTGCAAGAAATAACCCTTTAAATATTTTTCCTGCCTCTCACAACCCCACTTCTCACCTCAAACCACTCTGAAACCATCCTCCAGCTCAGTTCGCCAAACACCTATTCTTGTTCTGCTCCTTTTTTTCCTATTTATTCTCCACTGCAAAGAACCGAGGGACATAAGATTCTCTTTTAAGGGCAGAAAAGGGGAAGAGACAGAAGCGAGCTGAGCCAGTTTTCTGTGGCAGACAAGGAACACTGCGAGGATGGGGAACATTCTGTAATCAATATCATTTTGCAGGCTCTTGAAAATCACAAATTATTTTAGGCCCTGAAGACAAGCCATGATGGTGGAATGCGGGGTGGTAGAGGCACCCACGTGGTACCTCTTCAATCTACACAATAGAAGCTATTGAATATTCCGTATCATTCAACATGGTCAGTTTGTTAAGTCTCAGTGCTTTAGTTTGGCGTTTGAGGCCCCCCAGAACCCACCCCGTTCAACTTCCCCATCTTCTCTGTCTCGGCTCTCTCTATGCAGCACTTACTCGTGCAAAATTCACCTACGCGCTGTTTCCCACCCTCACTCATTCTTTGCTAACACCGCCTCTCTGCCCGCACTGCCTCCTCCTCCCACGTGCTCTTCCTCTCATTTCCCACATGCTGAAAATCTGCCCGGTCTTCAGCACTCCATTCAAATGCCACCTCCTTCGTGAAGCCATTCTTAAACTCCTGACCCTATTCCTCCACCTATTTGATGGCACTTACTGCCTTGTGTTTTGGGGAGTCTCATTTTAATACTGAATGAGTATAGCTTAGCCCCAACACGGACCTAGACAATTAAACAGGCATCTGTCAAATGGACAAATAATGTAAATGTAAAAAGAGAAAACAAAACACATACCTGTCCAAGACAACCAGGGAATGTATTTATGGCATCACAACACCAGGCATCTAAATCAGTCATTGCCAATATATAACATGTGTTCTGTCTTGCATAATAACTCCTATACTCACAACAGACATTAACAATCAGTCATGACTCTCTGAATGCCAGCACACGATGCCACTAGATCAGAGATTGTAAATATGTAGCCTGTGTGCTGGCTTGCATACCGTCTACATCCATGACAGACATTACTAATCAATCATGAGTCTTTCTCTCCCTAAAGCCTGGCACAGCCTCAGCATCCCTCTTACACAGAGCTCCAGGCAGACTCTACTAAGCACTTTGGATGACCATGAGATGAAACCCATTGCCCTGCAAGCGCTCCTTCCCCAGTTAGAATTGCTTACTTCAATTATTTTATATAACATATTCCATTCTCCTCTTATTCCTCCTGCCTTCTGGATTTGTGCTCATCCCAGTCTCAACTTCAAAACTTAGCACTGGGGATTGTCTCCCACACAAGCTCAGCAAGGCACTGACCACAGTTCTAGCATTCTAGCCAACCGGCTGCTTCAAATAAGCTGGCCTCTAGATCAGCCCAATTGTCGGAACTTCATCCCGACTTTAGCAGTGTTCTTACCCTAGAAAAAGAAAATCCTGTTACGTGCCCATCCCAGGAGCAAGAAATAGATGCCTCAGGTCAGGAAGGTCAAATACATAGCATATAAATTGCAACTATCCTTCTCCATGCCCATGGCAAATGTTGCTGGTTGAATAAGGTACTCTCTCATCTGAGTCCAGAGGAATCCTCAGAAGTTTTCTTAACACAGGACCCCAGACAACTATTAAAACCAATCCCAGCTTGCATTTGAGATGAAATTTATTTGCCAGTCATGCCATATGAAGCAATGGGGACTCCAGTTCCAAAATCACACAGCCCTCTAGAATGCATTTTTTACAAAGACCTCTTCATTTCCCTCTTAACCCCTGGGAGATTCTTAGAATGAATCTAGAATCCAAATGGACCATACAAGGGCCACACCAAGCAAGACTAAGGGCTCAGCTGGAATCTGCTCCCCCAGCACCTGAGCGGCGGCGTACTAGCGTGGCCCACCAAGACGTGGCCCAGACGCTGAAGTCCTGGACAATGAAAAACCTTCTCAGATTCACTTCCTGCTTTACGTTGAGGAAATCTTACAAAAATTACAACCTGTCACATTACATTACATCAAAGCATGATGTAACATCATAATTTTTTAAAAGCATTCGTTTTAATTTATGGAGTTGCATTATGCCACAGAAAGCCTGATTTTCCCCTGAGCACCAATAAATTTTGACAGTGAAGTTTTATCCCAAAACTTTGGTGGACTACAACACAATGAAGGTTGGCCAAAGTCAGGTATTTCTCTGCTACTGAAGAACTGCTTATGACTCACCAGGGCACTACTCTGCCGCCTGTCCTGAACCCAAATTCTATTGGCCTATGCTGTCCAAAACAGTAGCCACTAACCAATATGGTAAGTGAAGACTTAACATGTGACTTATCCCATCTGAGAAGCACCATAAGTATAGAACACACATTGAATTTTGAAAGCTTAGAACCCAAAACATGTGTAATATCCCCTTAGTAACTTCTTTATATTGATTATATATATTAATATTATATTTTGGATATATTAGGCAAATAAAATGCATTATTAAAATTAATTTCACTTTTTCCTTTTTACTCATTGTGACTGCTAGGAAATTTTAAATTACATTTGTGACTTATATTCTATTTGTATTATTAGTGTTACTACAGAACATTCCACTGTCTCCATGAGCAGGAAGACCAAACAGCTGGAAATTTTAAGTAAAAGAAACCTTAAATCTCCTTCATGGGTTCAGACAAGAGATGGAAATCTGATTCCAAAGAGCCAAGCTGTAAATATTTTTATCTGTGTATTCAAAAACAATTACATAACATCTACTACACACAGTTTCTTTTCTAAACACTAAGGATAAGACAGTAGTGGGAAAAAACCTAAATCCCTTCCCTTGTGGAATCCTAGAGGAGAGACAGGCAATTAATACATACAGCAAGAAATGCTGTGAAAAATAATAAAGCTTGCTAAGGGAATGGAGCGTATCAGGACAAAGGGTCTTCCTATCGTACAGGACAGTCAAAGAAAACATCCCTGAGCAGTAACAGTTGAACCTTAATGCAGGGCAGGGTGAGCCATGAGGACGCCTGGGGAAGAGCATTTCAAGCTGATGAAACAGCAAGTTCCAAATCCCCAAGGTAGGAGCCGGCTTGGCATGCCCAGGGAGCAGAGGAAGTCCTGTAAGCACAGACCAAATTGAAAGAAAAAGTAAGAGGTAGAAGATGACATCAGAAAAGGGGAGATGGGCCCATTTAGATCATGTAGGGCAGGAGCCAGCAAATTAGGACCAACGGGATACATCAGCCTGCTTTTATAAATAAAGTTTTATTAGAACACAGCTGTGTCCATTCATTTACATACTGTCTGGTGCTGCTTTCAAATGTCAGGGCCAAGTAGTACCAACACAGGTGGTATGGCCAAGAAGTCAGGTATTGTGTTCATCAAACCAAGTCCTCAAATCTCCAGGGAGGTGTCTTTCATCTTAAAAATAGAAAAGTGGGAATTTATGGGATTTTGGTGAGGCGGGAGGGCATGGTTTCCCTCCTTTGTCACGTTCTAGGTTAGGGGTGGGCAGGTCAAATCCAGCCCACCGTCTGTTCTCATGTGGCCCAGCAGCTCACAATGGTTTTTACTTTCTTTTAAAGGTTGGTGAAAAAAATCAAAAAAGAATATTTTATTATATGAAAATTATATGAAAGTCACATTTCACTATCCACAAGTGAAGTGTAGTTGGAACACGATCATGCCCATTTGTTTCCAAATTGTCCATGGCCGCTTTCAAACTGCAACGGCAGAGGTGGGGAGCAGCAACCGAGGCCATGTAGCCCCGACAGTGGAAAATATTTATTCTCCAGCCCCTCGCAGGTAAAGGCTGACAACCTTTGTATGGACTCTGGTGTTTATTCTCGGTTTTGTGACATGCGCAGACATGTGATTTAAGAGGGAGAACTAATAAAAGCAGAGTGTCTTGTTTGTCACATGGACACATCTGGGACAGCCCACCCATCTGCAGCCTTCTTGTGGACAAAGTTCCTGTCTGCCTCCAAACCTTAGCAGACCCTCACTTTATTCATGAGAGGTCCTTGGTATAAATGTTTGCAGAGCGGCTGAGTGAAAGAATGTGGGGCTAGCCCCTACCTTGATACATCTTGAGCTGGGAAAACCCAGTGTGGCTCTTCGAAGGACAGAAACACTCCACATGTGTGCCTGTGGGGACATTCCCTCTGCCTTGTCACACAGCTGTTCCACAGCATATAGAATTTCTGTCCTAAACACCAGTCATGTGTGTTGACCTAGGAATTCAGTCTTAACTAGATGAGACTTAGCTCCCTATTATCTGGTTCAAATGGAAGCAGCCTCCCTTGCCACATCAGTTGTGGTGTTCTTACCAACGTCATGTATTAGCTGGAGGCCTTCTTGTATTCGCATGCACTCGTATGGTTTCAAATGACAGAAACATCAACCCGAACTGGTTTAAGCACAAAAGAAAATGGACAGCTGGATTCGCGGCTTCAACCAACATCATCAGTTTTTCCCCTGCTCTGAGTTCCACTTCTCCCTGAGCTAGCTCCATTCTAAATCAAGCTTGAGCTTCATGGTAAAAAAAACAGCTGCTGGAGCCCCAAACTGACATCCTTACTGCAGAGAAAGGGAACGTTGTGCTCCCGTTTGCTCCATTTGCTCCAGTAAATATCCTAGGAGCCACGATGATTGGCTCTGTACGTCATCACAGAGATGTTCTCTGGAGCTAAGAGATGCCTCCTCTGATTGACGAGGCCTGGATCACATGTCTATCCCTACACTGACCCCCTTTCACGCTCCTCCCCGCAGTCTCTCATCTCTACTCTACCTTCCTGAGCCAAGCAAACAAATCCTCTTCTTTGTTTTGTGCAGAGAACTTTTGTCCTTTCCTCTGAACCTCATTTGTCAACAACTTTAAAAGTTTCAGGGTCTAAACTTCTGCTCCAGCGACATCTCAAATTATTTTCCCAAACAAAGACAATTTTCATGGCTTAGGGAAATTCTAGTACTCCCTGCCAGGAAAATTTTTCACCTTGTTACATCATTTATTTAAATCATTTATTTACACCCTGATTACTTTAACCCAAACAGCAAAAAAGAGATGTATCTCCTTCTATGTGAATAAGCAAGTAACACAATTATATTTTGCCTAATGGTTTTAAATGTTCCCATGATGCAGACAAAATTTCAAAATATGAGAAATACTATATGAAAGAGATACCAAAAAAAAGTACAATTAAAATTCTAGTTTCTCAGATTTCAAAAAAATAAACAAATTAGAAGTTTCTCACGATAACAATGCTTTTGAACACATACAATCTTTATTCTGCACAAACGAAGATTCTGGAATATTGAAAATCATGCTGACAGTGATCATAATAATAATAAGAAAGTAGTTAGCATGTATTCAGCACTCACTAGGGGTCAGGCACTCTGCAAAGCTTTGTAATACACTATTAAGTTTAAAGCTCTTATTCAATTAAAACTGAAGAGTATTACTACCCCATTTTACAGATGTAGCGAATAGTGGAGCTGCAATTCAAACCCCCTTCAGTCTAACTCCAGACAGCAAGCTTCTCGCCATCACCCCCCCTCGTGTTGTCTTTATTCTCCCTGCCTGTTTCTTGACAGGTTCTCATGTCCACTAGTTCCTGGATATTTCTGTCAAACCACGTCACCTTCCAGTTATTGCAAAGACTGGCCCTGTACCTGGGTCTTCAGAAAATTAATTTGAGTTTCCAGGATGACTGCAGGTCCCCGACCTGCTTTCTCTGTCTAAATCCCTACTTCTGGGCACAGAGTTGTCCTTTTAAATGCCTGGCAATACATGCCTCCACCTTACAAACACAGTGCATGCATGTCCCACTCTTTGCCTCTAAGAGCCAATCATCTGTGGAATGCTTGAGGATCAGAAATTTTTGTTAATGGTGAGACTTTTGATTCAGGGGCAGGAAGGGAAGGAAAACGTATGATGACGTATTATGCAAAGCCAGATACCTTAGAACAAGCTTTCTCCACCTCGGGACTAGTGCGATTTGAGGCCTGATAATTCCATACTAGGGGAGAAAGGTTTGCCGTGTGCGTTGCAGGATCTTCAGAAGCATCCCTGGCCTTTCCCCAGTAGCACCATCCCCTCTAGGGACAAACAAAAAGCATCTCCAGACATTGTCAAGTGTTTCTCTGGGGAACACAATTACTCCTGGTTGAGAACTGTTGCCACAGAAGCACCCAAGCACGGTCTGCTGCTCCCAAAAGATCCCACTTTGAGAACCCTCCCGGGAGGAAGTTTCTACACCGGCACATCAGCATTCCTATGCTGAACGTGCAGTTTACAAAAAAAAATTAGCGTCTGGAGGCCGTGCATCTAGGGAACTGCAGCGAAGGCCAGCCCCGAATTCACAGCAGCACACAAAAGGGCCTTCTCCCACCGCGCAGCAAACCCACCTGAAGACCTCCTCTTGCCAACTGTGCTCAAATTTGCTTGCATCTCAGAACTTAATGCTTTTACTAGGAAGCACAAGGAAAACAGTCCTGAATATCACAGACTTCCTGACTTTTCATCTTCAGAGTCTAACACACCGAAAGTGTAAAGGAGAACTTTTTTTAGTTTCCTATCACCTGTTTTCACAATTCCTTCCTGGCTATCTGACTGTTTACATCAGGGTTTCTCCACCTCCACGCTATTGACATTTGGAGCCAAATAGTCTTTGTTGGGGGGGGGAGGGTGCTGTCCTGTGCACTGCAGGGTCTTTAGCAGCCTCCCTGGCCTCCACTCACTAGATGCCAGTAGCACCCCCGAGCTGTGACGATCAGAAATGTCTCTAAATGCCCACTGCGAGCAAAACTGCCCCTGGTCCCCTAGGTTACATGAATTTCTCTTTCTCAGCCATTCTGCCTGAATCAACCACTCCTGGCTTCACCCTGCCATCAAGGCACCATCCCAAGAGCCATTTAATTTTTAAATCTTTCATCAACCATTAATACCTGTATGTTGCATCAATAGTTATACTCTGTTACTAAATCCAGGACTTTCTTTTTGGAAAGGGGGAAATCCTCACAAAATGCCATCTTGGAGGAGGTAACGGGAGGCAGCCGCGGCCCCTTTCTGGAGCGCTGGGCAGCTCTCTCTTTAGCGCATGTGCTGCTCTCCCTAACCGCAGCTCCCTAACCGCTGCAGCTACGCGAAGATGATCAGTCATTTCAGAAAAATACGGAAAGAGCCTCGAATCCTTACTGCCCTCTAGAGAAATTCCGGCAGAAGCGCTCAATCTGTCGCAGTCAGCAGAAAAACAACGCTGCCCAATGCAACTGCGCCCAGAGTTGTAAAGCAAACAATTTATTTGCTGAAATTTTTGAAAGACGAGTGTACCAGACCCTTTCCTTTACAATCTCACACCTGAACCACGAGCTGATGTTGGCTCGTGCGTTGACATGATCGTAATTTTCCCAATTCCAGGTCCACTCTCCAACACAAAGATTTTACGCCCACAGATGAATCAAATTCCGATAGTCTACAAAGTCAGGGTAGACCATATTTTAAATGCAAATACTCAGGTTTGTACTCTGGCCTTTGTTTGCTGGCCTACCAGCGGTCATAGATACAGAGATTTCTTTTTTTATGCATCTCAGAAAAACCAGGAGTGAAAAAGTCATTCGCTAATTCTTCTTGTTTGCACTAGGTTTTGGTGAGAACTTTCCAGCACATCTTGGAGCTAATTGTAACATTTTTTCCCCTTTAAAAAATTTTTTTTGACTTTGGATATTGTTTTGATAAAGACCTACCTATTACTCACTGACCATCTGTATTCCAAAGAGAGCTGCAACACTGAGATGAAAGTAAGCTTTCCCAACCAAAGTCTTAAAAAAGTCATCCCAAGTCTAACTCCTGTCCCCGTGCCACAGCTGGAAATCAAAAGAACTAACTTTGAAAAGGATATGCTTGAAGACATACACTAGATAGGAAATCTTGCAGGTTTAATCAGAATCTTCAAATCATTGTTTCCATTATGACAGGCAACAGCAAAAAATGCTGAATGTTTATGCCTAATGGGTTTGCCCTTTGCCAGACAAATCCTTTTAGCTATGGCAGGGAAACATAATTTTTATGGGCTCTTGGAGAGAGTGCACACTGCCCTCTGATGGTAACACATGCTCATAATTTTATGGGGGTCCCTTTATCAGGTTCCAGAAGGCTGAAAGATGGGATGTTACTATTAAAGGCAGATCAATAATCCCATAGATTAATGGGCACCAGTGGTTATCTTTACTTTTCCAATTTTTTCCACCCCCTTGACGAGGAAGTAAGAGATTGGACCCTCTCATTTGTTAACAATTGCTGTGAGAACTATTTTGCCAAGATGGAAACATGTCAAAAAGCGATACTTAAAATACTTGAACGCCATCAGACACAAAATAATAAGAACACACATAGTGCAGCACAGACATAAAGCCTCAATGAAGTAATGTTTGACTGCTGAATAAAAGAAATTGCTCTCTGAATTTGAACTATCAATAAGTAAGCCACCTAAGAGATCAGAAACTCAGGTTCAAAATTAGCTCCCTACCCCGACATAAAACAAATTGAAAGGATTTTGAGGGCTGGAGGAGTCTTTAGCTAGAGTCTATAAAGGTATTTTTTGAATGAGACAGAAACTATAGCGTAGGATAAATTTTCCCCCAAGCCCTTTTGAAAGTCATGATACTGCATTGTGACCTCTTTAAAAATGTACAAATTTATCATCTTCAGCTATTTTTATCCACCAAATTACAGGTGCCTCCTAATCTCACTAATTCCCAACAGCGAAGAAAGAGGAACAGGGAAAACTAAAAGCCAGCATATTCCCTGTCACAGCAAAGCTCTTGGAACTGTATCCAAACGGAGCTGTTGATCTGCGGAAATGTAAATGTCATTTCTAAATATAGCATCAGAGAGCCAGAGAATCAGCATTTCTGTTGATGAAACACCTTTTCAGGAATTAGCATATGCAAGGCAATGCTTCTCCCTGACACATGGGAGAGTCACGAATCTTCCGCCCAGCCCTCCATCCCGGAGGGGCTACGATACGTGGGTTTGTGCTCAGAACCCAGCACGTTCTCACCGATTTCCTTAACCTGCTACCACACCAGATTGTGTATCAAAGCAAATAATTTCCTGTGCCTCTCTCCTCATCTTAAAAATAAAAAGCAGAATTTCATTCTGCCTGGTTAGGACTCCTTACTAGTTAGGGGTGCTCACAGACTCACAAAGGAAACCAAAAGACGGGGCCGCAGACTGAACTGTGCAAGTGAGCTTATACTGGGATTTGGGGCTGACTGCACAGCCACCAGCTGCCAGGACACAACTTTGATTCCTACTGATCTTCCCTCCCTCAACCATTCTGGAATGTTTTCAGGTTCTAGAATATTCCATCCTTCCCACCTTGGGGCCTTCGTAAAGTAGGCTGTTCTCTTTGCCCAAAACCTTCGTTTCTTGCATGCTTTGCATTTCTAGCTCTTTCTCATCTTTTCCACCTCAGATTGTCACTTTCTCATAGGGGCATTTGGAACATCCTTAGCCCACTTGGTTTTAATCTATTGCAGCCCGGTAGGCTGTACAACTTCTGCTCAGAAGGGCCCCATACTTGGTTTAATGCTCTGCTATAGCTGTTTGAAATTCTTAATGTTTTTAACAAGAGGCCCTGCATTTTCAGTTTTCACTGGGTCCCACAAATCATATAACCAGTCCTGGTCACAGCCCTTTGTTTCTTTCATAAAACAGAATTTGTAGTTCTTGATTTGTCAGTTTATTGGTGGGGGGGGATCTGTTTTCTCCATTAGGGCAGAAATTGTGTCTATTTGGTTTATTGTCAAATCCACTGTTGTCCAATAGAATTTTCTGCAATGATGAAAGTGTTCTAGATCTTTGCAGTCTAACATGTCAGCTACAAAGCTACGTATAGTTATTGAGCACTTTGTGGCTAGTGCAACTGAGGAACTAAACTTGTTATTTTATTTCATTTTAATTAACATAAATTAAAACTGAAATCACCTCATGGGGCAAGTGGATACCATGCTGGACAGGTCTAAACCCTAAGGCCTAGCACAGCAATTGTAAATGCATCCAGGGTATTATGAGGACTTAAGAAGCTCCATGGCAGTAACATAGTACTTTGGAATGACATAGCAGAATTCCCCAAGAAGCTTGTTAAAAATATAGGTCTCCCTGCCCCACCCTCCAAGACTCTGATTCAGCAAGTTGACGAAAGTCTACGCACCCAGTACACCCCAAAATTTGAGAAGCACTGTGTATAGTTTATGGAAGAAGCTCGTCTTTACAACAATTATTTAAATCTCCTTAACTCTTCCAGGTCAAATAATGTTAATACAAATATCATTTCTAGAATTTTATTATTCCCAAATTCCCAGCTACAACCAATGGCTGTTTCAAGCAATATTTAACCCAGTAAAATCCAGTGGATAAAATATATTTGGACTATCCCTTTGGTTTTGTTGTAATGAACTTTGACCTATGACCTTGACTTTCAGTGCCAGAAATGACAGAGAGCTCTTTCTTCAAGACTCGAAAATGATGGTTTAAGGGTGTGTGGTTACATGTGGGTTAACACCCAGCATTAAGTAAGTAGCAGGACTTTATTAAGGAGATACATAGATCTCCAGTAGGAATTATTTAGGGGGAGGGACAGGAAAGTCTTTTCATAAATATAGAGTACATACTTTTTTAATAACTTGATCTAATCTTTTTCTTCCTTTTCACAGACACACAAAAATGCAAAAGGCCGTTAATGTCCAACCTCTCTTTATATACCTTTGTCTCTAACCATTATTGTAATTCAGCCCTCTAACACGAGCGCTTTTTCCTCCACTGAGCTATCAAAGACACCTTCCTAATCAACATTACACACAGGAGCATAATAGATGGCACCACAGTGAATACAAGGATAAGCTGTAATTCACTCTGGGGCTCTGCTGATGTCATAAACCGCACGACCAGCTTTATGGAGAGTAGCTGAGCCCAGAAAGTGAATTCCGATCTCGGCTCACTCTGGGAGCCATCTGTTAAGGAAACAGATTTAAACGCCGACCTTTTCATCTCTGTCGTTTACAGAGATTTCAAACTTTTGCTATAAAATTTAAACTTTTCAGCCATGAACAGATTAAAATTCCTTTCTAGAGGCACATTTGGTTTTGTATTCCCTCCTTCAGCTGACAAATAGATTAGTGGTCTTACCGCCCGTTGCTACAAGACCATCTCAAAAGGAAGAGCCGCACCCCGCGACCGCGAACGCCGTGGCTGCGCGCGCCGGGTCCCACCACGGATTCACCTTCCCAGCCTCCTCTGCGGCAAGTGCGGGTCATGTGACCCAGTCTTGGCCAATGAGACACAGCGAGGTGCCTTCTGGGAAACGGCTTCCTGGTTTCAGGAAGACGCGCAGGTGAGGAAAGACCCTTTCACCTGCCTCTCCTCCACTCACCCCTACGCCGGCACTTCCGACTTCGGATGCCCAGGTAAGGGCGCATGATCTGAAGCTGCAGTGGCGGTCTTGTCGTCATGACAGACGTGCGTGAAGGTAAAAAGCCACCCGCTGCAGAGGGGGGAGCGGAAGTGGGGGAAAGTCTGGGTGCCTGATGGCTTTGTTGAGCCTCTGAGTTAACTGGCCCCGGTACTGTCCACTCCCGTGGCTCTTTGTTATGTAAATATTTTAATATTGGTTTCCTCCAGAAGCAGAGCCTAAGGTATGCTTTTGGATGCAAATAATTTACATGGATGGTGATCCCAAGAAGCACCAGTAGGGGCGGGCAGAGGGGACAGGGAAGGGAAGGAAACCAATTCAGAGCGTTAATGAGCCGCTAAACCCTGTAGCCATCTGGGGCGCAGTCCAGAGAGAGCCCTGAGGCAGAGAATCCTGCTTTGAATGATAAGCCAGTGACCTACAGGAGGACATTGTGTGTATATGTTGGGGTAGGGGCGTGGTGATGTTCAGCGGGATTCCAATAGCTCAACATCTTCTACATAAACAAACCATAAAGGTCTTGGGTTTTGAGTACTATTTGTCAGTTGCCTATTACTGGTCACAGAAGTCAACATCACTGTTCCTTTAAGTTACTCATACCCTGCGGTTTCTCTACGATTCCATGCCAGTGAAAAGACGCAAATGCTAATTTTTTTCGGCACATTGTTACTGACCACTGCCCCTGTGTCCGGCATCAGCAGTGCACTGGTGAACCAAACAGACAAGGTCCCTGCCCGTGTGGGGCTTACTCTCCAGTGGGGGAGCTGGACACAACAGCTTATCCTTCTCATACTCCCGGCTGGAACACGACAAGTACTGCTAAGCACACTCGAGAAAAAGTGAAAGGACAATAATAAGAGAGTGCCGCAAAATCAGAGTGTGGAGTCAGGGAAGGGTTCATGAATCAGGGGCTGAAAGAAGTGGGAGGCAGCCAGAAGGAAAGAGAAAAATATTACCCCTAATCCCGGCACAAACAGGGGAGCAGCGCTACTGGGTAGGACATCATAAAGGCTCCCATAAGAAGATCATTCAAGTAACATCTTTCATTGGAAAAGAAAACAAGAATTTGACCCTCACCCAGAAACTTACACTAGGTTGGTTTGACTAGAAAGCAAATTGAATCATTACAAGAGCCATTATTTTCTCTTGAAACCAACCAGAAGTCATGTCCAGACTAAATAAATTCTGATCTTCCTCCTTCTTTGGACTAAAAGACAACTCCTTTGAGACTTTATCCGTACAGAAATAATAAATGGTTATTCACAAAAACACAATTTTCCTGTGGGGGAAGAAATTCACCATTTCTTTACCACTACACTTAGGCATTTATATGCACACACATATAAAGATCTGATTTCACAGATCAGGATCTCAAAATGTCAGGTTCGTGAAAATGCCCGCTGCCCTGGGGTTTGGCCTCCCTCCCCCTGGCCCTCATCATCCCATCACTTCTGCAGACTCACACAAGTCCCTCAAAACCCCAGGGGACTACAGAGCACAGTTTGAAAAACACTGTGATAAAAGTTTTTTGGATTTTTTTTCCCAAATAGTAAGTCAAGACATAAAGATGTTGCTGACCATCTAAGTCAGAGGTTAACAAGTTATGGCCCTCAGGCCAAACCTGGGTTTCTAAATACAGTTTTAACGGAGCACAGCTATACCCACTCATTTACATATGGTTCTGGGCTTTGTTTTAATGGCAGAGTTAAGTATTTGTGACAGAGACTGGAATAGCCTGCAAAGCTTAAAATATTTACTCTCCGACCTTTTACAGAAAAAGTTAGCCAATCCTTGATCTAAGTCATTGTAGGAAATCAGCGTGATATTAATTCAAACACTAATCCTGGCCTATAACCTAACAATCGGATTGTAGTGAAAGCAGGAAAGAGTAGGAAGAGCAAAAGGAAACCACAGTGGGCTCTTGAGGCACTGAGAACACCTGGAGGCCAACCCGCCTCCTCCCATCTGAGACAGAGGACCAGGGGGCTCGCCTGTCTTCCAGGGGGATCCTGCCATCCCTGGGATCCCTGACAAATTCAGAAATCCTCTTGGCAATGCTGATCTTTCTGTCTCTGGGACTTGCAAATGCTGCTGCTTCCACCGAAAGCACACTTCCCTCCCTCTCTTTACTTGCCAAATCTGCATCCTTGTGGCATCTTTGATATCACATCTTTTAAGAGGCTTCTCTAGGCTCCCTAGCTTGGTCAGGTGCCCTCATCTCTGCCCCCACATTGCTTTCTCTTTTCCTGCACCTCCACTGTCTCTCTGTGTTATAATTGTTGGATACTTGTCAGATGCCTCCATTGAATAGAAGCTCCATGAGGTCAGAGCTGCACTTGTCTCATTTACTGTTGTCTTGTTCTCTCAGACTCTAAAACAGTTCCTGGCACATTGTAATACATAAATATTTGATGAGTGAATTCCTTTGTATGAAGATCTTTAAATGAAATCATGAAGAGGGGGAATGTGATGCAAATGCAATAGGAAGAATTACACACTGCCTGTCTTAGGTAATAATCTGGACAGCATGTGCAAAGGCCCTGAGACAGGAAGAAGCATAAAGCACCAGAGGCATGGAAACTAGACCAGCACAGCTGGAACACACAAAGCCAGGGCAAAAGAAATTTAAGACCAGACAATGCAGGACCTATACATCATGCTGAGAATTTTTTTTATCTTATCTTTAGAGTAATGGGAGAACCACAGAAGGTTTTAATTAAGGCAGTGGGTGATTCAATTTGTACTACTAATAGCAGATGTTGTGAATTCACAAGTAGTAAATAAGAATGCCTTTCATTGTGCTAGATATTAAGAATAAGATACTTAAAGAGTCATTGTTCCTACATTCAAGATATTTTATAAAAGGAAAACATAACTACAGTTTGATGAAGGCTTCAATAGAATTAAGCTTAGGGGGTCACAGGGCAAGCACCTAAAAGGAGCCTCTACGTTTTACTCACACATGGAAAGAGTGGATTCCTGAAGGAAACCTTTAGTGTTGCTCTCTACCTGGGGGCACATGAGTGAAGGAGAATCACTTAGCCCAATGGAAGTATTTCTGTGGCCAAAATTTATAACATTATGAAGATTCCAAAAACATGGAATCATTCACAAGAAACTGTTAAGTGAAGAAAAAGCAGGACTCCAATTCAAATATATACCAGGGATGGCAAGTCTTTTTGTAAAGGGCCAGATAGTAAATATTTCAGGCTTCACAGACCACATGGTCTCTGTCACAACTACTGAACTGTGTTGCTGTTGCATCAAACAACTGTAGACAACATGTGAGTGAATGGGCAGGGCTCTGTGCCAATAAAACTTTATTTACAACAACAGGTGACAGGCCAGATTTGGCCCTTGGGCTGTAGTTTGCTGATGCCTGATCTATCTTACATTAAAATTCTAAATAAATGTATAATGTTTATGAACATAGACACAAAAAACACAGAAAATGGAAGCACTCACTGTATTTGGAGAATGCAATTATCAGTTTGGTGGTTCTCTATTAATTTTCCCTACTCAACATTTATTTAACCTTCTGGGAACAAATTCTGGAGGTGAGAAGAGGACAGAGAACTACCCTTCCATCATCTTTAATCCATGGGGTCCCTGGCGTGAACCCACCCCCATGTCCAAAATAAGGCACATGCCCAGACCTGGACCCCAGAGGTCATTTCATTGCTTTGGCCATGGTCATTCTTTCAGAGAGGAGCATGGACCCAAGCAGACCAATGAGAATCACTTCCTTGGATTTTTTTCTTTTTTAATATCAAGAACAAGAAGACCTCTGACTGCTGAGGTGAAGGAAACTGCCGCTCATGGCCATCTTGCCACTCCAAGGATTGTCCTGTTCAAGAATGACGCCTGCACACTGGAAAACAGAACTGAGAAATGAAGAAATGCTGATGGTCTTTGCAGAGCCTCCAGCTCCAGCCTTATCTGAAACTAGCCCTGTTCCTGGATTTTTCATAACTTGAGCCTATATGTGCTTTCTCCATCTCAGCTCTTTTATTTTTTCCTGTTCACCAAAAATCCTGAAGGAGGTCATTGTGAATGGGGTTTTTCTTATTTTAAAAAGTCCTTTAATATGTTTATACCATCACTTTACAAACAAATAAAATTGAAAGAAGATGGATGAAAAGGCAACATATTTTTAAATTTTACTTCTCAAATGAAAGTCATGCTCTATTTTTTCGGTTTTCCTTATCAGTTGAGTGACTGAGCCAGTTGCAGTTCTTAAATTTGACCAAGAGCATCTAAACATGCTCTCCAAAAATTGACTGGGAGCCTATTTTGAAGAAAATATATAAAGACAGGGCTAGAGTGGAGATCACAAATGATGACAATAGAAAATATTTCAGGAAAGACCATTTGACTCTGCAAAAATGCAGTGACATATGTAGGACAGCCGAGAGTCTCCACGAGAGGATGAAAGTGATCCGTGACCATCACATGGCCACAGCCTCTTAGAAAAAAGACTTTGGAAGAAAACACAAATCTGACAGTGTCACAGCCGTGCTTAAAACTCAGCAATGATCCCCAGTTGCCTACTTGAGCCCAGACTCCCACAGTGGATATGATTTTCACAGAACATAAATTTGAGTGTGCAAGAAATATAATTTTTTTTTAATTTATAACTCTTAAATTTTTTTTCTCAAATCCCCAGTCTACCCAATAGCAGAAAATGTAGTCACTTCCAGGAAAATGCCATCATTTGGGGATAAACACAATCAATTCAGGATTCTGCATATACACCCACATTCTGTCTCTCTCTCTCTCTCCTTCCTTCCCCCTTGGGCAGCCTCCAAGGACTAAGAGATTTGGGCGTATAATCACATCAGGAAGCAGAGTCTGGTCTACCACCGTACTCTGCTTTCCACTAGTATCTGGTAATATTTTCTGGTCTTTGGTGTTGTTGGCAGTTATCTCTTGGCCTTACTGAGATGCCCAGGTTCACCTGTGTCTGGTTATCATATGTACCAAGGTCAACACATGATTTCCATTGTCTAGGTCCAGGCGAGTCCCTCTACCACCAGCCCACACAACCTCCTTCCAGCAAGCACACAGCCAGTGGCCTCTCTGGGCAAAAATGCCTCCAAATAGTGGCAAAGAGCACTTCTACTTACATCCCTTTGGCCAGAAATTGGTCAAGTCGTCGCACTTAGCACTGCAAAAGGCTGGGCTATGTCATGTTATTCTCAGTGACATAGGCCTGGATAACCTTTGGGCTCAATTCCTTAAAAAGGGAGATATTAGGAGAAGACAAGCGCCCTGGGCCTCAGATGTTTAACATGCACCTCAGAATCACTCAGCGTAGGAAGACAATCACAGAGAAGCAATAGGTCAGAGAGACCGAAAACAAAGAACAAAGGAGCAAAGGAAGACACAAAATTGTAAGAACAAAGGGAATATTAGTAATCAAAAAAGTGAAAGGTTTTAAGATTCACCGTGGCCAAACGCTGAAGCAGGAAGGAAAAAGCAAAGAAGTCAAGAGCTAGGGAGGGTGGGTGGCAGATTCCAGTGAAAAGAAGTAGAATTGAGGCCACCTCAAAACGTGAACAAACTTTTCACAGTCATTTTCTTGATCTTTAGGGGAAATAAACTGAGCATGAAGCAGAGAAGGTGAGAAAAACACGGCTTATAAGTGGAAACGCACCAAACAAAGTGGAAAATTCACATCAAGCCCACAGATAAGTCTCAGAACAAAGGGAAACTTTGTAGAGTCCAAAAAAAGGGAAAATGAGATTCTCAGGTTGGAAAATGTCACTGTACGAAGGAAGGGAAGCAGCTAAGCAAGTGCTCCCACCAGAAACTGACCCGCGGGTTGGTAAAACTCGGCTATTTGGTTTTGTAAAATAGAAAATTTCACGCAGGTTTTATCCTGGAACTTAATAGCTGGCATTTTTCATCCTCTGGTTTTGCACAGTTCTAATTCTCAGAAAGAAAGAGAAGAACCTGCCTGCTTTAAACAACACGCAAATTAAGGTGTGACTTTTGGCTCCATTTTTTGTTATATATAGCTATCATCTGCTCTGGAGTAAGCTGGATTTCTTCCACTGAGTTCAGATCTCCTTCTGTCTTATTTAAAATGCATTTTAAAGCTTCGTGTTTCTTTCTGGAAAACCTACCATAATGTAACAACAGATTTTAAAGCTTATATGTATATTAATCATGATGCCAACAACCGCAATCTAATATAGTCCTTACCTTTTACTGACAATGTGAATTTTAATTAAGTGCATAATGCATAATGAAGATCCGAAATGCAGCATATATTTTTGGACCTGTTTACTGTGTGTAAGAAACTCTAACATGGAATGACGTTAGCCTCCCTGCTACAAAGACTTAACATTTAACAAATTAAGTGAATGGCGGCTACAATTAGGTTTTCAAAGACATTTTGACAACTCCTTCAAGATGGCTGACAGAAATTGGAAACAAACTTTATGTTCATCAGTACAGTGGGGAAAAATCAAATAAATTATAGTACTTCCAGACCATGATTTCATATGCCTTCCTTAAAAAACAGAGCCCTCTGCCTCATAGGCACTGAAGTGGAAAGGTCTCCAAGATATGTTATGTACAACAATATATATAGAATGACTCCACTTACCTAAAATACACTTGTGTGCATATATGTGTGTGTGTTGCGTGCATGCACATGTGTGTGCGCATATACATGTGTGCATGTTGTACATGTGTGTGCATGTACATGTGTGTGCATGTACATTGTGTGTGCATGTACATACATACAGATGTGTGTGTGTAGATGTGTGTTTGTGTAATTGCATACATACACAGACATATTCAAAGACATGAAAAAGAGTTGGAAATAACAGACAAAAATGCAATCGATCAGCTTGAGAGCAGGCTTTGGTAAACTTTTTTTGTGCAGAGTCAGATAGTGAATATTTCTAATACTCTGTCTCTGGCACAATTATTCAACGCTGGCTTTACAGCACCAAAGCAGCTGTAGACAATCTGAAGCAAAAGTTGTGCCTGGGCCCCAGTAAAATTTATTTACAAAAACAGGCAGGGTGAGGGGGCAGCTGGAGGCGGCCTGTGTGTCCCAGTTTGCCAGGCCCTGCCCTAGAGGAATGAGTGCTGTTTGGGCAGGGAGTCGTCAGAGGCCCGGAGAGGAGCTCTAGTATTGATTCTGTACAAATTTGATTTGTTTTACAAGCACTCTTACTTAGAAAAATAGTTTTTAATTAAAGGACTTAACTACCATATATTGAAATTGAGTAAATTTTCATTTTAAATTTTTAAAATTTAGATTTATTTTTTAAATTTATATTTGAGTAAATTTAAACATATTATCAAAAAATAAGTAAATAAGCTGTTCTGTGTCCTCTTCCAGGTGGTTGTTTCTCACTTTATCCTCAGAAAGTGGTGATTTTTATCCCCATTTCCTAGGTGAAGCAGTGGCGTGTACGGAGCCAAGCAAGCCGATTCTGGAGCCTGGTTCTTTAGGCTGAATCCTGGGTCTGGCTCTTCCTAGTTTTCAGACCTTAGGCAAATCATTTAACCCCCATAAGCCTCAGTTTCCTCACCTATAAAATGTGAATTAAAATAACACTTTATTTGAAGTGTTGTTATGAGACTTCACTGAGCTAACACATGTGCAACACTTAACCCAGGTTCTTGTACATAATATGCACTTAATAACTGCTAGCTATTAAGATTACACCTCTAAATTTAATGCAGTTTCTTTTACTTAAAAAGAGGGGAAAATGTATTTTTTATAGATTGCTTTTTTTTTGGCTGTAAGTGACTTAATTCACTCTTGGCTGTAAGTTCTAAGTAATCACTGTGTATATAAAAGTCAGCTAACCATCCCCAGGAGCCATCCTCCTTTTCTTCCTTTTAAAGATAGAAGTCCTTACATGTCAGCTGGGCCCATGGTCACCCAGCTGGAGAACATGTTTCCCAGCCTCCCTTCGAGCCTTATGTCGCCATGTGACTGCACACTGGCTAAGAGGATATGAGTGGAGGCGAGAAGTGAAACATACGAACTGTGCACCCCTTTCCGCAGGTGGCAGTGATGAGCCAGGCTTGACAGTGTCAAGGGCAACGTTCTAGGAGATGCCAGAGCCACAAGAGAGAAGGAGTCTAGGTCATGGTGGACATCGTGGAACACCGCTGTCCACCTGTCCTGTAGGTTTTGTTTGAGACAGAATATACCTCAGTCAGGCCATGATAAAATGAGGATAGTAGCAGTAAAATGAGGCTAATAATAGAACTATAATAGTTGGAGGAACTATAAATGGCTCGAACGTGACTGACACTGATTTCTTGCTGATGCAGCAGTTCCAAGTGGTTCCAGACTGGTGTGTCTGTAGTTAGGAAAGGAGGCTCTCAGTTCCATGCTGTCTCTCAGGGCCAGGATGGCAGATAGAATGTCTTTAAGAGGCATCTCCAACCGAGAGGAAGAACAATGGAAGATTACATATAGATTTTATGGGCAAGGCCTGGAAGTGGCCTGCGTCACTTCTACTCACATTCTACGGGCTAGAATTGTCATATGGCCAGACCCCACTGCAAGAGAAGCCGAAAGATGTAGTGTAGCTATCGCTCAGGGATGCTTTGGACAGTCAGCAATCTCTGCTACAAGTGCTATGTAAGCCCCTGGTGGGCAAAGATTTTTGTCTTATTTTTCCCACCCCTGTGTCCCAACTTTCTACATCAGGGTCAGCAAACCTTTTCTATAAAAACCTAGATAGTAAATATTTAGACTTGGTGGGTCACGTGATCTTTGTCACAGCTACTCAGCTCTGCTGTTGCATCATGAAAGTAGCCATAGACAGTATGTAAATGACTGACCATGGCTGTGTTCCAATAAAACTTTATTTACATAAGCAGGCAGAGGACCAGATTTGACCCTGATTTAGAGCAGACACAATGGGTGGTACAGAATAAGTGTTTGCTAATTGAATGCTCGGGCATGAATAACCCAATTGCACAGGCTTGTCCTGAAGAATACACAAAATATTGCATGAAAAGATATAGCAAAGTGTCTGATGCATAGTAACTGCTAAATAAATGCTATGTACTCATTGTTTGGAGATATAAAAGATAAATAAGAGATATTCCTCAAGGAGCAACCACTATGGTAGAGGAGAAAAATATTTTCAGGAAAGTAATTTTAAAGTTGTTTGTGCAAGGTTGTAAGAGCATATTCAGTAGGATAAAGTGGTTAATTCTGGGGAGGAGGGAGTGAGCCAAGAGGAAAATCACAGAGAGGGTAAAACCTAAAAAGGAGTTTGAAGAATTCAAAGGACCTGCCCAGGCATTCTAAGAAATGAAATTTTTTTCACCTTTCTGAGCCAGAAACTCATTAAATGAAAGCTGATGGCAGATGCCAGAGTCTGTGTAGGATGGGCTCTGTCTGCCTGTAACAGTCCTCCCCTCCCACACCTTTACCATTCACCCTTCAAAGTATCAACTCAAACGTCACCTCCTAGGGAAACAGTTCCTGCCAGCCTTTCCCCACCCTGCACCTCACAGACCAAAATTCAGTGTTTGCTCCTTGTAGATTGAGACTCAGCTGAGTGTGTGTGCATGTGTGTGTGTGCACAACGTCTTTTTCCTCAAAGGACAATCAGCAGGACTGCATTGCTCACCACCTCGTCCCTAGCTCCCTGTGAGGCACATAGAAAACACCAAATCATTGTTTGTTAAGTGAAAGAATAAATTCTGCATTGTGTTCTCTGACAGGGCCTTGAATGTAAGAAATCAGAGGACAGATCTACAGCCAAAAAGCTAGATGAGCTGGTGAGAAAGTTGACATGATTCGCTAGAATCTTAGAGTCTTAAAATCTTAGAGACAGTAAAAGGCAGTGGTGAAACAGGAGGCTCGTACTGTCTCTGTAACTCTTCTGGAAATCAAAATTATTCCAGAAATCAAAATATATTTTTCTTAAATGGCAAGCTAGAGCTGACCATCAAGACTGCAGTCTTGGCCCTGCCATGTATTCAGCATTAGGAGTGTTCACTCAGCCAGGCGCCTTATCCATCAATCAGAGATGGCAGGAATGAAGGTCTGGACTCCACAGGGGAGTAAGGGATTTGCTATGAAGTACTTACACATGGGGACTTTTCAGTAACTGTTAGCTACTCCTATTATCGGTTTTTTTCCCCCTTCTGCTTCTTGAGCGTTAAACAAAAGAGCCATTCCCCTTCCTGCCTAAGGTGAGCCGCAGTGGTGAATGGAGGGGACAGAGTATAGGGCCAAAGAGATTTAGTTCAGAGTCATCATCTCATTGCATTCTCTAGATGTTACTAGGACTTCATTCACTGAGAAGATTCACAGACGTTCACACACTAACACAGGGAAGTAAAGCTACTCAGGATAAAATAAGGTCAATATTGATCGAGAAGGCTCTTAGATACACTGCCACGTGCACCTGGTGAGCTGTGATATAATTATCATTTCAAAATTAAGACTGTAGTTGTTGGGATGAGAACACGACTCAGATGATAAATGTATATACATTTGTTTACCGACTCCATGGCACATATATATGCACACAAGCCATGAGTTAGTCACCAGATAATTCAAGATTAGATGCACATACAGACTCACGAGTCAACAATATCACTTTTATTTAAATAAAATGTGTCTGTGTTGGTATTTTGTAATAAAAGCTTACATTGATCAAGTGCTTTACTATGTTATAGACATTGGACTAAGCATTTTATATACATTTAAGCCTATTTAATAAATATAATGACCTATAAATTGGGTTTTATTATCATGCCCACTTTACATACGAAGAAATTGATGAGGTAAAGCAGCTCACCCCAGATAACACAGCCAGCAGAGGCAGAACAGGGACCCCAACATTTGGAAACAGTGCGGCGCTGTCTAATGCTAGCTATTATTGGTGCTGGGTGTTGGCAGCTGGTGTGTAAAAAGGAAAGACCAGACTATAATAGTGAAAAAAATTAAGTAAATGTTCAGTATTTAGGTACTAGAACTGGAATGATTCCAAATAATAAAATTTAGCTTCATTTGCTTTGATGATTCATTTGCCTGATCTTTGAAATGAATTCTAGCCTATAGATCCAAGCCTGGATGGCACACACCATCTTGACTGAAAAAAAAAAAATTCTTTCTAGCTTATTTATTTCTAATATAGAAATTCCATGAGTTCCTTAACACAGCTTATAAAAAAGCCCATAGAAAGAAAATAAATTCAGTAAAAAGCTAAATTCTAATTAAAATAAATAGAAACACTAGTAATAGCAGAGGTAAGAGAAAAAGCAGGCCAAAAAAAAAACACCAAAAAGTGAAGCTGTGTGATTTACTCTTCTTATTGCCACCTGGAAACAGACAAACATGGCAAATGAATGTAAGCAGCATCTAATAAAAGGGATGGGAGAGGTAGGGGGCAAGAAAATGTCCTCCTACTTATTTGAAATATTTGGTACGAGACAGTTCCAGAAAAACAACCAAACACGACTCTTAGCAAAATAGATTTGCGTTAACATTATCTTTCAATGTTTTCTTGACTTTGAAATGGGAAGATGGGTAATTTGGAATTTCTTGAGTCAAGGCCATTGTTGCACAGAAACATGCAAACTCTCAGATAAGAAAGTGAAGTGGGCAGCCCTGTGGCATCTGTACCCACCACTTCAGGGCCAGGCCCTTTTCACCTGAGTGAATGGCACTATATCCAAAGCCAGCAGCACCTGCATTTCTTAGCCTGAGAGATGTATTTGGCTTCTGGAGACCAGTTGGCCATTTGCATGATAAATCAGAAGAACCAGCAATTAATACTCCTCCAGAAGCAGCCTTCAACCAACAACTAACCATGTTGGTGTATAAATACCCCAACACTCTCCTTAAGGGGTGCAACTGTGAGGCATTTTTCTACACTGGCTTCCAGAGTTTTCCAGGAGGCATTAAACCCCAGTTTCCCATGGTGGTAGTTGTCTTGATGATGCAACTTTCCTTCCCTATCTCACTCATTACCCCTTTCTCAGTATTTCCTGGTCACCTCCCCAATAAATGACCTGCATTTAAACCTTTATTTCAAGTTCTGCTCCTGGGAGAACCCTAAATAAGACAGAATCTATGCACATGTTGAGGAGGAAGAAACTTGCAAGGACCCAGTTTTGTGTGGGTCCCTGATGGGAGTTGGAGATGGAGAATGGGAAGATATAAGGAGATCAAGAGGAGAAAATAAACACCCCTCCACACACACATCTTCTTGTCTCAACCCTTTCATGGGAGTAGTTCCCACAAACAGAAGCTGGATAAATAGTTATCCTGTATTTTATAGGAGTACATGGGAGACTGCACATTGGAACTCTCAGAAATGCTTGAGGAAGAAGGTGGGTTACAGGAGCTGTGTTAGGATTCATGTGAGGCTATGATGCAGGTGAGTGACGAGCATTCTATTATTACTCCTGGTTGCTGAGGCCTGGGAAACTGAGATTTCAGGGCGGTTGAGAAATCCAAGGCTGACAGTTGTCCTAAACTCACAGATACACTTAAATTGCCATATTCTAAGCAATGTTTTTACATTTCTCAATTCCTTTCCATAACAGATGGTAAACTTCTAGAAATTACATCCCAAAAGGTAATCCTGCTTGTAAATATAAGTAGTTATGAACATTTAAAAAAAAAAACTCTTGGATGCTATATACATGGGGGTGTTTTTAAGCAACATTGTAAGAATTAAATGACGAGGTCAATACCAAGAGCAAAATCATTTACGCCTCAGCCAGGCAGCATAGGCTATGTATTCTGACACACGTTTAAAGATATATTTAAACTTTCAAAAGTTTCTAAATGTATTTTTAGATTTGGTGTTTAAAAAACTATTTTTCAGATGGTTATAAGCCTGATGTCTGGAAGTGGATAGTCTGGATTCAAATCCTGGGTCTATCTCTTATGGGCTATGAAACCTTAGGCAAGTTACTTAAATTCAGTAGTTCGCAATATTTTCATCTCTGTAAGGGAACTAGTATAGGGTTGTTGTGACCTTGGGCAACTTATTCAGCCTCTTTGAGTCATTGGATTTTGTTATTTGAGGAAGGGATGTGATTCCAAATTAAGATGTTCATTGGAGGGATTTATCACCTCTTACTGAATTTCCCTGATGACCCCCTCATTGAGGGTATGTATTCCACAAATGCACATCCGCAGAGAGGCAAATAGTTAAACAGACAGGGGAAAGGGCTTTGGAACCAAATGTTATGTGGCCCCTGCACCGGAGTCTCTAACTCTCCTAATCTGTGAGAAGTCAGTGTTCTCTTAATAAATCTAGGCTTTGTCTGAGTTAACCAGAGTTAGTTTCTGTTGCTTACAGCCAACAACTCTCACTGATAAGATGTTTAATTTTGTTACCAGGCTGAACTCTTTTCAGGGTAGGTAGCTTTTCTGCTTTAATCACTAGTATGACCAAGGACCACAGTATTAACCAGGGGCAGAGTACCAGAACTTCAGCAGTGTTGTGTGTGTGTGTGTGTGTGTAGCAAATAAAGTTCTGAAAAAGTTTCCTGGCTCTTGAGACTCCACAGAAGTCTACAAGGCAAATGCAAGACTAGGAGAGGTTAAGAGCTCAAAATCTAGAATGAGGGAAATGTGGGTTCAAATCCAAGCCTCACTGCTTCCAAGCAAGGGGATGCCAGGGAATTTACGCCTTGGATCCTCAGCTTCCTCACTGGCAAAAGGCAGGCAATCGTTGTTCCCATCAAACAGAGTTTTTGTGAAGATTAAATGGGAAACGGTGTGCTTTGCACTCAATAAATGTGGACCGATAGTGATGAAGGTGATGAGGGTGATGGCAGGTGGGGGGGTATGTCTAGTTCACAGGTGGAAAAACCTGCAGGGAGGCTGAAGCACATCCTGGAAGAGAAGTCATCCCAAGGGAGTGGGCATTCAAACACGGTGCAACTGGTCCAGTGCAAAAGCTTTAGTCACCTAAGAGAAGGCATGATTCTGAATACAACATGGTTTGGGGCTCTTGGATTTGTCCCCAGGTCTGATGGAGAACCGGGAAAATGCAAGTAAAAACTGAAGATGCTTCAGGTACAGGAACTCTGTAAGACGTGGGGGTCCAGCAGACTTCGGGGACCCCTCTATCATACAGGATTACAGGGGGCCCCTCCACATAATAGAGCACATCTTGGCACCTTGAAAACCCAACTTCTCAGTATTCCCTCCACAAGAAGGATTTGTCCAGAGAAGGAGTTGTACCCAGGCTCTGCCCAGCAGCTCCCACAGCGCCCCTGAGTGCACATGGGTCAGTGGTATTAGCGACAGGAAGGCCACTGACAGGAGCAGAATTACACGTGAACCCACACGAGGATCCCTCAGGGTAGGGACTGAGGCAGGGCCAGTGAGGCACTCACCCGGGGGACCAAGTTCAAAGTACACAGGTAAAGAACTCAGTCATCAACATAAATAATCTCTTAATGCAATCTTGTTAAAAATCAAAGTGAATGCAAAAAAATCCACAATGAACAAAACATCAAAATTTTAAAGCCAGAGTCAGCAATAGCACCACAGAGCCAAGCCACATTGGAGCCTGAGGTATCAGGAAATGACAGTCAGTAGACCCTGTCTTCATTGAAAATTTTCCACGTTTTGTTCATTGTAGATTTCTTTGCATTCATTTTGATTTTTTAAAATATTCCTTTAAATTATTTATCTTAATTATGGGGTTTAGGGGGCCCCCTCAAATTCTGAACCCAAGGCGAGTACCTCACTTGTGTCTTCCTGCAGAGTACCCCAAAATATTCACTGGGGAGGGGACCAGTTGATGGTGGAGAGCTGGGCAGATATAACCAAGAGGCAGAAAATGGGGGTTCTTTCTCTCACTGTGACCCCCCCATCCCATTTGCACTCACCAATACAGGTAGACAATGTTCATGTGGAAACCATTTCAGAAGCATTGATATCTTGGTATAGAGTTGAAAAATTACCTTGTAAGTTAAATTTGCTTTTCAGTGAGGTGGTCAGGACCTGGTCTCCTTTCCTGCCCCGGCCTGCACACGCCCCCACCACACACACAATGGGAAGTTTTGTCAGCAGCTGACCGAGCCCATCTACTGCTCCTCTGTCAGTAACGGCACGTCTCCAGGTACGGGCACAGCCGTGCGACAAGTTAGGGCCACGCACTCACACCTCGGAGGCCGAGGCTGGCGGCGACAAAGGCTAATTGGCGGGCTTAGCAGTCAGTTTCTGATGACACAGTTGAAATAATAAAAGACAGAGATGGGAACAAAGGAAGTTTAGAGGGAATAATAAAGGAAATATCTATACCACGAGCATTTGCCAACGAGAAGACGGCAATTTGAAATAGATGGGAGGACCAGCTCTCAGTCAACAAGAAGGAATGAGAGACAAAGACACAGAAATGTCTTCCTTGGACAGACGATGTGAAAATAGATCAATGCACGGACAGATACATAGATCGGCAGAAATGCAGATGAAATAGATAATTTGGCATTTTATATTCTGAGCCTGTCATTGACTTGGATTCAGGGAGAGACACACATATACAAGGTAAGTTTGGTAATAAGCAGGGAGTTCAAATTATAAAGTCAAATACTCAGGCAAATGATGCAACTTGAGGGAATGGCTACAGTGTCTACATACCCACAGTTGCCCTAGAGTGTTCAGGAATATTTTTATCTCCTCATTTGTTACTTGGCCCATTATTAAATTCTACAAAATGAAGAAAAAAAGGAAAAGAAAAGCACAAACACCCAGAAGGGAAGGAGAAAAAAATAAAAACAAATAACTGCGTTCCTTGTAGAGGTCAACATTGTTTTAAGGGAAGCTAAGCAGTTGATTTGTGTTCCTGCAGGAAAACCGATTTAGGATTTCTGCTTAAACTAGCGTGATTAAAATTTTTAAACTACATGCATTTAGCTTTTTTGTCAGACTTGGTTTTTTATTCTACCAAACCGTATGTATGTTTCGGGGGAAAAGCATGTACTTCTTCAGCAGGAGAATGATGAATATTTTGCTGCTTTTGTTTCAGAGAACTTCCCTGTCCAAGGAAATGACCTAGTTTATGGCTTTTCTGCATTCGGGACATGTTACCAATGTGCACACAAAGGCAAAGAAATATACAGCAACAACAGGAAATAGCCTTTGGATTATTTAAAAAAAAAATCATAAGCCCAGTTTTACGTATGGAAAATGCTCCGGAGTTCTTTGACCAAAATTCAATTCCATTCCCGTCTATCAGCCTGTCTTCTGCAGGCAGGCCACGGTTCAGGCCCCAGAGGAAGTTGTGCGATAAAGCAGAGGTGGCAAACTGGTGGCCTGGGGGCCGAGCTGGGCTGGAGGTGTGGGTTTTTACCCTTCTGTTGTCACACTGCGGTAAAGAAGAATGAAGTCTGTGGAAGCATCTTCAGTTCAAGGGTGAAAGTGAAAAGTAGCCTAGCAGAGCGACCCATTGCCCAGCTGCCTGGAAGTCATCCCCACTTTGCTGTCCTGAAGGCGCTGCGCCGTCTCCCCCCCACACCTCCTCCTCCAAGTTCAACAAAGGGAGGAGAGGACAACGCAGACAATTAGCACCATTCTTCTCTTCTCCCTCATCCTCACTCCCAGCATCCCAGTCACCCCGCCCTGCCAGTCCTACGGTTCAAACGTCTCTTCCCTTCTTGCTTCTGCCACTACCTACTCCAGGCCGCCATCTTCTCTTGTCTAGACCGTTCCAACAGCCTTCTCACTGGATGTCTCCCTTCTCACAGTCTAGCCATTTTCCCTAAGTGTATAATTTGTATTTTAAAGCTAAAATGGGTAAGTATCTGTGGCATATTTTTCTCTGCTAGAGTCCACTTGGTCTTGTGAAAAGACATATTATGGATGACGATATACAAACTGACAAGTTATCCACAAATAGAAAATCTATTTAATACCAACTATAGCAATTCGGATAACGTAAGGCTGCTAATTATCTCTATAGAGAGGGATATAATGTTTAACTTGAGTTTTTGGAGTCTGCCAGGCCTGAGTCCTAAGGCCACCTCCACACTTAACTAGTGGTATGTGACCTTAAGCAGGTTACCTCTCAGTCTCTCCTTCTATACACTGGGGTTTAATAATAATAATACCAAACTTCCAGGTTGTTGTAAGGATTGAATTAAGAAGTCATAATGTTAAGGGCTTGGCACATAATGCTCAAAAATTGTATTGTCCTTATTCTGAAGGCTATTATTATTGTTACTGTTATTAGGCAGCCAGAAATGCTGCTTGTTTAATAAACCAGGTCAGCTGCATGGCTGCTCCCTTCCAGCGTGTAATCAAGAATTCCAGCTCACCTGGAAGTCCTCAGGGCCTTAAGAACTGAGAAGCTAACCAGTGTGTTTTGCTTCAATTAAGAGCAGAGAAATAGCTTCTCCTCTGTGTTGTGATTTTAAGTAATATCAGTGTTTCCGAAAACTTATTAGTGCAGGTCTAGGTGAAACAAAAATAAGACAGCACATTGGGAAATTAATTTTAAACAAATTACATGTAAAATGCAAGGATTCATAATACTGTTTCTAAAGCAGTCTAATCTTAATATCATATATTTTGCTTTATGAAGCTTCCAGTTTTAGATTAATCATATTGTTTTTTATTTACTACTCCATATAATAATTGGCTTATCTGTGATATTAATATGCATGAATTTTTTTAGTTTGCTACTTCAAGAACGCATTCAGCCTGATGTTTATAATATGTTGATTTTAATATGCAATGGATGTGTTTATATGCAGATTAAATTGGATTGCATTTATACTAAACAAGAAAACCAAAAAGGAGAGAGGTACTGAGACCTGAGTAACTCTCATTAAAGTATAAGAATCCATGACAGAATTTTCAGCTTCCCTCCCAGCAGCATAGCAGTAGCTCAAAATTTACCCTGTCTACCTCAATATGATGCCCTGTATACTTTTAGGTGAAGAGCTATTTGATTCTGGGTTTCTCCTGTAGCAGTGGTTCTCCATGGGAGCAAGGGGAAGGATTCTGACCCCCAGAGGACATTGGGCAACGTCTGAAGATATTTTCAGTTGTTACCACTGGTGGGGACAGGGAGGGAGGAGTTACTGGCATCTAGCTGGTAGAGGCCAAGGAGGCTGTTAAACATCCTACAATGCACAGAACAGCCTTCAAAACAAAGAATTATTCCTCCCAACATTTCAGGAGTTCTAAGGTGGAGAAACTCTGTCCTGTAGGAAGAAAATTTTCAAAACAAGAATGATTGACATTTTTTTTTGAGCTTCAATAAATTGGGTCTACAGAATCTCAGATATTTTCCACAACTCAACCCTTACTGCACAAAGGCAAAAGTGCTGTCTGTTTACAAGCAAAAGATTCCTATATATTTATACATATTTACTCCTTTATTCAACAGCGATTTATTGAGTTCCTGTGATGTGTCAGAGACTATTCTAGGAAAAGTCTTCACAGAGATTGCATTGATAGATTGAGATGGAAGACAGACAATAGATAGATGATAAATAGATGAAAAGTAGACAGGATATAACGTAGTGGATAAGTGTTACGAAGAAACATAAAGTAGGTTAAGAGATGAGTACTTTTGGAGAAACCTTTCTGAAGTAATGATGTTTGAGAGGCCTGACTGAAGTGCAGAAAGGACTCGTGCAAATACCTGGGGCCACAAATGCAGGCAAATGCAAAGGCTGTGAAGTGGAAGTGCACTTGACAGGATCAGGAAGGAGCAGGGAGGCCACACACTGCAGGGAAGTGAACCAGAGGAAGAGAGGAAGGAAGTTAGGGCAGAGAGAGTGAGGGTGGAATCATGTAGGACCATGGGGCCCTTTTGGATAGGGCTTCAGATGTTGTAAGTGTGACATCTTCATAGGGGTGTGCACGTGAATACACACACACACACTTTTTTTCTGGTTCTAAAAGTAGTATGTACTTTTTATTTTTTGAAATATTCTATTTCAGATATAATACTTGAAAATACATCAGAACACAAATATTCACAGTTTGGTGTATATTCCTCCAAACTTTTTTCCATGTACTATCTATTTATTTATTCATTTATTTTACAAGTGAATATACAAATACATATCCTTTTTGGCAACTTTTTTGTCTCCCATTTACTTCTAAAGCCCAAATCGTTTGGTTTGGTTTGGTTTTAACTTTTTCAACAACTCACTGAAGAGGAGTAGGGATAAGAGGAAACAATTAAAGAAGTTTTATTTCCATTCCTGCCCTTTCCACGTCTAGCTCGAAAGTAATCAAGAGAAAAAAGAGACGTGAAAACCAGACCAACGAATAACACAACCATGGAGGTCAGCAGCCAGGGCTTTAAGACGACAGATTTCTCTGTTTTCCACCTGCCTGCTTCCTTTCCTTCACTCATGCTTTGTCATTTTCTCCATCCATCTCTTACACGTCTTTTGTTAGTTTTTTCCTAAGTGTCACTGTCTTTCTGGAACACATTGTTTCCTTGTTTACAGTGTTCCAAAGAGTCCCCAGGGACTGTTGGGTAAATGCCAAGCCCTTTCACTCCACACGCCAAATGCTTTTTCATTCAGGACCTTCCCAGCCAGGCATTCTAAAGCTGAAGCCATTTTTACAAACATTTCAACGTACTTTCAGATGCCCTCCCTTTGGTACCCTATTCTTTCTGCCAAGAACATCCTTTTTCTTTACCTTAGAGACAAACTTATCCTTCAGTACCAGCAAAAATAACACCTCTTAGAAAAACTTTGATGACCCTGTAATCAAGGTCTGTGGCAGAATTAGATCCTGAACTCTTATTCTGTGTTATTTCAGCCTAGCTGCCTTACCCACGGTTCTCTCATAGGCATCCAAGGAACGTTTTCTCCCAAACCGAAAACAAACGCTCAAAGATGCCACAAGACTAACTCTGAGAGGAAGATTTAGATGCATGTTTTCAGGGGGAATTTTTGGCTCCCAGTAAACAGGGGTCAGACTAGGGCCGAAGGAAAAGAGGAGGAGGGGACAGATAAAGGGATCAGACGTGAAGCAGTGAACTCTGGAATCCTGAACCTGCAAGAGAGAATTTATTACCCATGGGGTGTCTCCAGGACCTCAGAGCAGAATGTAAGGGACTTAGTGCCAAATGTCCCTGTGTAGACAGTGCAACCCAATAATCTGTGGTACCTGTAAACCCTCTGAGAAAAGAATGGCGGCTCTCGATATCTTGAGCAAGGAGAGTTTCATCATGGGAAACCCTTGGCCTCTGAGCAAGACAAAGTCGGGTGGGAGAGC
Source organism: Vicugna pacos (assembly GCF_048564905.1). Lineage (NCBI taxonomy): Eukaryota > Metazoa > Chordata > Mammalia > Artiodactyla > Camelidae > Vicugna > Vicugna pacos. Next base: position 38,515,477 of record NC_133005.1, on the reverse strand, counting down.
TGGGGAGATATATGTTCCATGCAAATTCCCCAGCAATGGGAGAAGAATCTCCAAAGAAACCAGGACAGTGCTCACAGGGAAAAGAGTCGGCTTAAACACGTGCTAGGGCAGGAGACTGTGGAGGCATTTCCCAACAGTATCAGGAACCTGAAAAATTCTCTCTCAACCTGTCCGCCATCCTCATTCTATGAAGAAGTTCAGATGCCCCTTTGGACAGACTTGTGTCTACAGAGTGAAGGAAGAAAGAAAGTTATCATGTTCCTATTTACTGGATATGTAAGCTTTCCTGGAGAGCACCTCTAAGGGAAGGAGAAGATTCAATTTCAGTCAGGTTCAGAAATTGGCTTATTATATGGTGCAAAACATTCTAATTACTGAACTAAGACTGTGTTTAGTAACTTAGAGTAACTAGAAATTTATGTTTAAGTAAGTGATCAAAAAAATCATCTAAAGGCAGAGGAGAACCCCTCCCAGTTCAATATAGTTTTAAGTGATAGTGGAGATAAAATTGCTTTATGTTTACACTCCCATTATTCCTAACTTGTTTAATGTTCTATTATACATATAAAGCCACTCCTTAGCATAATGTCTTACATATGGTAAATTCTCAATAAATGTCCTTGAAAGGAATGAAGACATCCTTGAAAATTACCATTTCAAGATAAAAGTGAAAGAGAGAACACAAGAAGACAAAATCCCCATAGGTAATTTCTAGCCCACTTAAATTTAAAATGACATTAAAATTATCATTCCATTTATTCCTGGGCACTTGAAAATTTCTCCTCTGCACCCATTGCTATGTATTAAATCAGTGAACAAATGAAGTTGACAAGAACCGAGCTGCAGAGTAGAAGGGGTTTAGGTAAGGTAACTTCCCCTTGCAGAACAGTATGCTACTACTCAGCGTCCCAGAAGCTCACATTTTTGACTAGTTATTCCATCAAAACTTAAGCCTCCATTAAATAAGAATTTGCCTATGTAAGTTTCCCAAAATGGCCAAACTATTTGTTGAAACACTAATCCAAATAGTATCTGTGCCTTCCAATGAGGATTTCCTCTCTCCGTTTCTTTTTTTTTTTTTTGTATCAGGTTTACTGAGATATCATTGACATATGGCACTATATAAGTTTAAGATGGAAAGAAAGCATCATGATTTGACTTACATTCATCATGAATTGATGACCACAGTAAGGTTAGTGAACATCCATCATCTCATGTAGGGACAAAATTAAAGAAATAGAGAAAAAAAATTCTTTTTTTCTTGCGATGAGAACTCTTAGGATTTACTCTTAACAATTTTCATATATAACACACAGATTTATCATGTTGTGCATTACATCCCTGGCACTTATTTACCCTGTAGCTGGAAGACTGTACCTTTTTCGTCGATTTCACCTCCCCCGACCTCCACCTCTGGTAGCCACAAATCTCTTTTCTTTCTCTATGAGTTTGTTTATTTTTGAAGTATAATGGACCTACAACCTATGTTAGTTTGTTATACAATATAGCTATTCGATATTTCTATACATTTCAAAGCGTTCTCCAAGTCTGGTTATAATATGTCACCACACAAAGATATTACACAGTCATTGGCTACATTCCCCACGGTGTACATTTCATACCTGTCTCCATTTCTTCTTGAGGGTAGTTAGGATTTAGTCTCTAAGAGCTAGGAAATAAGGGACGTGCCAGGCAGAGAAAATAATTCTGTGCAGCAAGATGTAGAAGCAAGGAGATACTGGAGACACGTTAGCTGGTTTTGCTACCGACCCTCCCAAGCCGGTTCCCCAACAAGGGTCCTCCTGCCCAGTGTCACTCACATCGATAGAACGAGACAGAGCTTGGTTTAGAAGCAAAGGAAAGCTTTATTCTTTGATCAAAGACGGAAAAATGTGAGGTCTAGAGCACCCGCTCGTGGGACAGGCGGTGGGCGGGGCTGCTTTGTAGGGATCCGGTCAGCGGGGGCGGGGCGGGGAGGGCGGAGTCCTCACGGGGGCGGGCGCAACTGCGCAGCTTCCGGCTCCAGATGGCGGGGCAGGGCGGGCTCAGCGTCTCTGCACATGCGCACCCCCATCCCCCGCCACCATCTTGAAGGTCGTGCGCAGCTCCTGCACACAGCCTGCCCAGCTGAGGCGCAGGCAGCGGCGGTGCAGGTGTGGCCGTTTTGCACCAGGAACGCCTGTCTGAAGGGCCAGATGTGAGGCCTCTGCATGTGGCACTGAGCAAGCCAGTGAAGCCAGACAAAGCACAAAGAGGAAAAAACAGGTTAGACTTTATTTTGTTACGCAGATCCTATTTTTATTTCCTGGGAATTATTAATGGGCTTTGCTGGTGACAGTTCAGGAGAGCACAGGTTCTGTGGAGCAGCAAGGGGAATAAATGTCAGGACTGAGATCAGAATAGTTGACCAAAACTGTGCCAGGCTGTTTAGAAACCTGCCCTGCCAGAGGCACCTTGCACTCAAGCTGTAAGATGTTACCCTGTGGAAAAGCAGAGTTTTCTCCCACATTGTCCTCCTCTTCCCTCGCTTTTAATCAGGTTGTCGATTTGCATCTGGTAGCTCAGAGCAGAACACAGATTGTTCTCCAGGTTTTTTGCCTTTTTCCAAAATCTTGCGATTAATGTGACTTTTAAAAGAGAAAGAGGAAGTTTGAAAACAAACCCAAAGTATATTGGACAAAATGTGTAGGAAAAGGGATTTCCCCAGACAAGAAAGAGACTCCTTCCAGGCTGGAGATGAATGTAAGCAAAAGAGAGAAAGAAGATGGTCCATGGGCTCAGAGAGGGGGGAGGCCTTTACTTCACTTCCTATAACCTCCTACAGAGGCAGCAGGTCCCCCAAAATATAAATGCTCACATAGCAAGTCTATGCGGATGGGGCCATGAGTATCTTCCCCAAAGTCCCTTCATCCCGAACATGGCAGAGAGGTAGCAAGGAGCTGCTGCATTTGTCAAGAAAATTGGGCAATGGACATGCCTGCAGGAGCCTATGTGTTCCAAAGCCAGTAGATCAAGGGACTCACCTCATGTCCAGGTCCAGAGCAAGGCCCCAAAACTGTGGCTCAAACCAGGAGGGGTCAGGACTCATGGTTGCAAGGAAGAGAAGCAAGTTCTGATTGATTTCAACAAGAGAAAAAAAAGTTCTAACGGATTCTCTGTAGCTCACAGAAACTCCCAGGAGCTCTGAAGGACCAGGTTTGGAGGCTTTGCAGTCAGAACAATGCCTAAAATTGCACTGCGAGGCAGGTCCCATGGTGATGCTTCCCCCCACAGCCAGCATTGGGCACAGACACTGTAGTTTAAACAGTGCTGGACGCTGGACACTGATGTCAGAACAACTTTTACCCCTACCAGGATATGACCACTGCCTTTTCTATGATCTGCTGCCAGAATGGATTCTGTGTGAGCCCTGCTTTTTCTTGTCACAAGCTTCTTGTTGGAATCTGGAACTTCCAAGGAGGCTGGGAGAGTACTTATCTGTTTTTTTCCATCATCAGAAGTGGAAGATGGGCTCTGCCTTGTAAACATGAGGGTTCCTCCAACTTGAGGAGGGAACGCAGACAGATGCTTGGCAGCCAGGAGCAGTGACAGATGTCCATAATAGGAGGGGCTCTCCAGGAAGAACTCAGTTTGAATTTTCTGCCATCTCAGCAGAATGGGAGCTACAGGTTAACAATTAGGTTGAAATCTAGAGAATACAGTTCTATTGTGCATCTTATTTTGCAGACTACAATGTGTTCTCACTCCACCACTGGAGTGTGAGTATAAATTTCAAAAGCCTGAGTTGATGAGCTACAGGTTTCGTGTTTCTTATAATCAGATTGTCTAGCACAACATCAGGAGCCCAGGCTCTCTCCACTTCTGGCTGGGGACTTTTTGCTGTTTACTCACCCACCCTGTGCCTCAGTCCCCTCTGTTGCAAAATGGGAACCATAACAGTACCTACCTCACTGCATGATGGTCAGGATTAAATGAGCTGCATGGTGGATTCAGTTACAGGCCCCAGTTCTTCTCCATCTTTGTATCTGCACCCTTTGCTCTATCACTCTACAGTGTTTCTCAATAAACAGGAAGAATCCCTTATACTTGGGTTGACTTTGTTGACTTGCTTTGACCAATAGAGTTCGATGGAAGTGATGATGTGCCAGTTCTGGGTCTGGGATTCAAGAGTCTTGTGTGTCCTACTCAGCCTTCTGCCACTATCGTGAGAATATGTCCCGGCCAGGCTGCTGGAGGATGGAAGCATGGGGCAGAGACGAGTCATCCATCACCCAGTGGCCCCAGCCGATACCCAGATATGTGAGCAATCCAGACAAAGGCCACTTAGCTGACACCCCTCAAGCAAGAGTAATAAAGACTTATATATATATAGTACATCACTGAGCTTTTGCAGCAACACCTTAATGCTACAGAATGGTTTAAAATTTTTTAATAAAATCAAAGAATGTTTAGCAAACAAAAAAACCTAAGCACATAGTAAGAACTCTGTAAATGTTAGCAAGCATACCAAAAAAAAGGCATCTTATTCATGCTAACAGCTCTGTAACCTGGCAGAGCAAGTGCTGATACTCCATATAAAATCATCCACAAGAGTTGTCAACCAAGGGCACTGTCCAAGGCATAGATATTCTTAATGTCACAGGTAGAAAATGTTGACCCTCTCCCTAAAACACAGATCCGAGTGAAGGTTAAAAAATAAAGAACTGGCAGGACCCCTGCTGTCTAGATGTGATGTCTACTAGAAGTGTATTTGGCCTTGCTGACTCAACACATAAGCTACGTGTGATAAAATAGACCATTGCAGCTCAAAGTTCTATTTAAGCCCCAGATCAATGGTTTAAATTTTATGTCAGGACAGGTAGACACTGGTATGTGATGGGAACGTTGTTTGGGGAAAAAAAATGATTGTTAGTGGTAAAAAACAAGACAACCACATCTACTTTCACTAGTTTAATGTCAAACCAACTCTTCAGAAGTAAATTCCGGATACGTGTGAGTGGATTGTGGGGCAGGTGGACTGTTTTTATTCCCTACTGTTGCCTGTTTTGTCCAAGTCTTCCCCCCCCCAAAATCACTGTAGTGATCACAAAATAGTTTTACTTTGCACATCTACTGAGATTATCAAAAATCTGTTCCCTGTGTTTCCAAAGTAGGTGGTGTATAATGAAGTCAGAAATTCAATAAATAGAGCTCGGTGGGCCTCCTTTTTTTCTCCTGACTCTGATGATTATCATAATTTGGTTTTATAGTTTTCTGTCCTAAGCTACCAGCTAGGGAGTCATCTTTACTGAGTCATGAACTTTCCCATCATTAAATATCTGCACCTATATTCGACATATCAGAAGTGTCCAATAACTACGTTTTATCTGCCTTGAATAAACCCTAGCTGACACACGGCAGAGCATACATACAATAAAGTTTCCTTTATGCTCTGGCAAAGTCCTTGTGGTCTGGAGTTCCAGCTTTGTCTACGACTACTTTTCCAGGAGCATGAAGATTGTATAACACATCTTCCGTAGAGACCAGGACATATGTTTACAAGGACAGAAATCTGAGTAATTCCCACCGACCCAAAGGGAATATTAAACTCCTCTGTCATTCTGTAGTATCTTATTTATGGCCCTCTTTTTGTTGGCCTTTTTTTTTTTTCATTTGTAAGTTCAACTCCATGTCCTGATAGAGGGTGATAAAACGCTCAATATGTTAAAAAATCTTATCACTAAATCAGGAACAAAACTATAAATTTTGGCCTTTGAAATCAAACTGACTGGTAAGGATCATTTTGCTCCTGAAATATTACAGTAGTGATCAATTTGCTATAAAACTAAGCAGTTTAGCTCAGCAATCTATAGTTCGAAAGCAAGTTGTTCAAGAGGAAAGTTTATGCCCGGCCCGAGGGATAAATTAAATTTTATGGGGAAAATATGCATTATTACATGCTTATCTGTTTAACATATTATTCTTTTCCACATCAGTATAATAAATATTTTTAATCGTATATTTTATCTCACGTACATACGGTGGTGTGGTAATTTTATTCCTCCTCTATTGGCCCAAACATGTTCAGTTAATCACAGAATAGAGAAGAGCTTTCAAATCTTTTTTTTTTTAATTCTGATGTACTTAGCAAATGTACGTTCCTAGTGAGATGGAATTGCTTTGCAATAGGAGAATAGTTAACATAATGTTTCTTTGAAGGGTAGGCATCAGTTGATCTATTTTATCCTTTCTCCCAATTTCAAACCCCTTCTCCTTGTATCACAGCTTTCAGCCCAAAATGCTTTGGCCTTACTTGATTCCACTCATAAGGAGTGATTTCACTTTGAAGATTTTTGCCTCAGAGTTCATGTTGGTTGTAAGAAATCAAAGTTAGAGACTATGAATCCAGGGCTTGCGCATATAGAAGTAGTAAATCATGAGAGCTAACAACAGCTGAGCCTCAGTACTTGTCAGGCTGACTTGCCTCATTCCATGTAATTCCCGCAGAAATGCTGTGGGGTAGGAATATTGCTGTTTCCATTTCAGAGGTAAGGAAACTGGGCTTCAAGGGGCTAGCTAAGCAGTGCCTGGAGCAGAAGGGGAGCACCACCTAGGAAACCATTGCCATAATCCCCAAGAGAGAAAGTGGCAGCCTGAAACAATGGCGGTAATGGGGGTGAAGGTGAATGGATGAATTCAAGACACATTTGGAAGATGCAATCAATAGGACTTGATGGTTTGATGGCTGGTGCCATTCCCAGAGAAATGCATTTCCGAATGTTTGCCAACACATATGCGTGTATGAAAATAATTTGATACCGGAAAACCCAGGCATGTTTCTACATCTTCTCTTCATTCCATCTATCTTGCATGTAAATGAGTATGCAGGGAATTATTACCTCAAACTTCAAAGGGTAGAAAAGAGGTTGAGTCTGAAGATTATTCTAAAGTCAAGGTGACTCTGTAGGAGAGGGAGCGACTCTCCGTGGCATTTCTACATGCCTTGTGACAGCTTTTGCCCCAGACTGTCTTCTCAAGAATATTTGTATAGTGTATAGCCTTGAAAAATAGCCTGTCTTCCTCCAGGGCAGAAAGCAGATTTGTTTCCTGACCTCGGAAATAAAAATGATATCTTGGTCTAAAGCAACATTTGGGCAGATTTACCAGTAGCCCCTTTGTAATACTGGAGGTTTCTTAAACGTGGGGATACCCAGCTGTAGCATAAACTTGCTGCATGTGCAGAATCTACCCAGGCCACTCCCCAGTGGCTACACGGGACTTGCAGGCAAAGGGAACAGACACAAATACAAAGCTCCTCCTGCTGTACTGTGAGTAACTAAATCTTTTGTCTCTGACCCAGGAGTCTCGTGTCTTCAGCCAGCATCCGTGGAACTCACTTGTTATCTAGCAAGTAATGTAAAATCTTAGACCCTCCAAAGATCTTGACAGTGACATTGCTTATTGTCTAGTGATGTTTTTATTAGTTAATTTTTTAAATTACTGTTAGTAAATTAACCAGCACTCCTCCATCCTCTCCAGAGGATCTAGAACAGTCTCAATGTACATTGCTCAAATTCCACAATTTTGGATTGCTACTTCCTTTTCTTACTTTACAGTTAGTATAGTTACATGGCACACCAGTATTATCACAAACCAGAAGTATGAATTAGCACAACTGTCTGCACTTGTAAATGTCTTAACATTCCAAATAGACCATCTCATATAAACAAACCAGTGTAAGTACTCCTTTCATCAATAAATAGTTACTGAAAGCCTCTGTGTGCCAGACACTGCATATGTAATAGTGAAAAAGACAGACACCATCTCTGCCCTCAGAGAGTGTCCAGTCTAAATAGAAATGCAGATAATGGATCGAGCAATTACAATGAAAGGGATTAAGGATCATGTCAGAGAGATGGTAGCTGCCATTCACAGGAGCTAAACTGTCAGCTGATGTTTGACATGACTGGCGCATAGGAGTCGGCCAGGAAAAGGTGAAGAGGGCTGAGGGAAAGTGCCTCAGCTTTTGGAAACAGCTTGTGCAAAGCCTATAGCTAAGCAAGGACAGAGTGGGAGGAGGAAGGAGAAAACAGGCCAGGGAGGTTTGTAATCATGAATAAGGATGCAGGTCCTACCCTACAAGCAATGAGAACACAACAAAGCATCATAAGCAAGGAAGTGACATGACCAGTCTGAAATTTACATTTTAGAAAGTAAAAAGCACTCTGGTTGCTGAATCGAGAACCCACTGGAGGGGGTGACGAGAGCAGGGATTCTCGGCACTCTTGACATTTGTGGCGGGAGAATTCTTTATTAGGAAAGGGGCTGTCTTGTGCATTGTAAGATTTTATCACCATCCTAGACCTGTGCCCTTTAGATATCAGTAGCCTCTTCCTGGTTATGGTTCCAAAAAAAAAAAAATGTCCCCTGGGAAGAAAAATCACCCCCAGCTGAAAATCATTGTTGGGGAAGGAGACTGGGTTGGGAAGCCATAAGCCAGCAGAGAGCTGAAGGCAGCCCAGACTGAGCAATGGAGCAAAGGAGATGGACTTGGGAGAAATGTTGGAAGCACACTTTGTTCCCCATCAGTCTGTTTACCTGTTCCTGAGAGGATCTAGTGCAGTGACCCACCACACCACTGCTGCAAGGAAATGCATTTTACCTCTTGCTTCTGCCTCTTATTCTAAGCAAAACCTACTGTTGTGCGCGTCTGTCTCACCCATGCTAAGTTGTACACTTTCATACATATGTATGCATACATTAAGTTTTTGCAAGCATAATTTAGACTTTTCAAAACAGTGACAAAGTAACGAAGAAAAATTGAGACATGCATGCGTTTTGAATATTGATTCCAGTTTCTCACATACTACTCCTGACATTTTCCATGCTGCTCTGTTTTTATGCATTTGTTTTCTCTGCTTTCCCATGTCTTGCCCAACTTTAAAGGAATCTGCAGCTAACAAGCAATTAGGCCCACCATTAACTATAGAAGGTAAACATCATCCCAGACCAACCCTTCAGAAAAACCTGCTGATTACTAGCTAAATAGGGCTTTCATAGGCTAAGGGACAACTTAGATAACGATATTTTCATAAAATTTACTTTGGTAGAAATGGAAATCAGGTTTATAGGAAGTGAACTGTGTGCTTTGCAAATATTACCTCAAATGTTAAATCCTCACAAGTACTTTAAGGAAGCAATTATTTATCTCATTTTATATTTACAAATTCTGAAACTCAGGGAAGTTAGTAAAGGAACCTGTCTAAGGCCACCCAAGTAATAAGCTACAAACCTGGAACAGAAAGGCAGTAGGGCAGGGCTCCGCAACCTTGTTCTGTGAAAGTTTGTAAATATTTTTAGCTTTGCAGGCTATTCAGTCTCTGTCATAACTTCTCAACTCTGCCATTGTAGCTGGAAAGGACCCACAGGCCATATGTAAATGAACGGGCATAGCTGTGTGCCAATAAAATGTTATTTATAGACAGTGACATTTCAATTTCATGTTATTTTCACACATCAAAAAAATGTAATTTTTCTTTTTTATTATTATTTTTTTACTATTTTTTAAAGTTAAAAACAATTCACAGCTCACAGCCAGACAGAAATAGGCAGTGAGCCAAATTTGGCCCATAAGCTGGAGTTCGCCAAAGTGCTGGCAGAATGTTGGTAAGAACGCAGACCCTGGAGGCTGGTTCCCTTGGGATGACTTCCTGCTCTTCCACATCATCTTAGATGTATAAATTCTGTGAGTTACTTACCCTACATCTCTGTGCTTCAGCATCTTAGGTTGGGTTCTTCCAAAACAGATCCTGAGGTTTTGAGGGCAAGTTGTTTATTTGGGAGGTGATCCCAAAAAGCACTGGTCAGGATGTAGGAAGCAAGACAGGGAAGGGAGGGAGTTCAATGTGGGAAGTGTCAACGAGCAGGTTACTGCTGCTGGCAGCAGGCGATCCAGGAGGCTGCAGCAAGCGGCAAGCCTCAGTGCTGCCCCACCCGGCGAGGAAGGCAGGGTGCGGGGATGTTCCTCCTCTGCCAGCAGGGGTCGGGGGCTGCCCCTACAGGCCTTGACACGGCAGCACCTCTTCACTCACGCTGACAGACCATTCCCCGGAGACCAGGGAAGGCCCTGGGGCAGAGTCACAGGGGCCTGTAGTCACCTTTGGAATACAGGGAACTGTGAATGCCTGGGGGGTGGGGGGTGGGCACTGAAAGGCCCCCCGCCACTCAGCTTCCTCACCTGCAAACTAGGCATAATAGTAAGGCCTACCCAGTGTGTGTATCGAGAGATTAAATGCATAACATGTGAAGTGCTGTAGTTCTGGGACCAGGAGAGGGGGGTGAAGCACTTGCCTTGAGCATAGAATTTAGGGGGATGCCAAAAAATTCAGTAATCAAGATAAATCATATTTTGATGCAACATTTTTTTAAAAAAAAAACAAAATTAATGGAAAAAAATCCATTATGAATAAAATGTCAAAATTCTACATGAAAGTAGGATCAGTAACAGCTCCATGTGAGTTCATACTGGAATCAGGCAGAACAGAAAATGTGCACTCCTATATGCATGCTTTTATGTATTTGTTAATGGTTAATTTTTTTCAGAATTAGACTTTCAAAATGTTGATGAAATGAAAAGGATGACTTTGCTTCCATTCAAGCCAGAAACATGAAATTATAATCAATTCTGTTTAGGACAAAAATAAAATATTTAAACTTAATGTTATGAGTTTTAATACACCTACCTGTCAAATTTTTAGTTTTTTTTTCAATTTCTTTAATATTCTGGGGGAAAAAAACTAACAGTTAAAAAATACATACGAGCATGCATAATGCGAAATGCACATTTTCCCCTTTTTGCTTCAGGTTCCAATATGGCTCTACACAGCACTGTCTTTATTTAAAGTTTTGATATTTTGTTCATTATAGATTTTTATATTGACTTTCATTTTTTAAAATAGTGTATTAAAATGTGAGTTATCTTGATTACTGAGGTTTTTAATGTGTGTTCCCCACCTCTAATTTTGTACCCACAGTGAGTGCCTCACATCAGTTACCCTAGCCCTGGCCCTGCTTAGTATATGCCTACCATGTAAGTGCTTAATAAGTGTTGGCTTCACAGCTCATCTTCAAACCCAGTTTAACCAGCACTACAACAAGTGTTCTCTTTTACAATCCCCACATTGATTCATTGGTCTCTCAGGATGACCACATATTCACATCTTAACAGGTAACTAGTCACCACAATAAATTTTTTCCTTTTTTTCTTTTCTATCATGGCATGTGGGGAGAAAATGCAGCCTTTTATTGAATATGTCTGAGGCATATGTGTTGATAACCACTCACATAACCTGTTACAGAAAGGGGAGAAGTTAGCAAAGCCAAGGCAACAATTATGGCTGGATAATCTGAAGGGCCCACTTTTTCTTGACAGCAAATTAATTGATGTTATAATGGTTATGTCACCCTGTCATCCATCAACATTTATTGAGCTCTGAGCTCTGACAATGTGCTAGTTTACGCATGAAACAGAACACACACACACACACACACACCCCAGAGTTTGTAATAGATTTTTTTAATTAAAAGAGAAATATTGCCTGAACCCCTGTTTCACCTTAGCCTGCCTCTCGCTCTCTGTGCCCCCGCTTTTTTCCTTCCCTTCCCTCCACCCCACACCCCGTATGTATCTTAGCACGATGGTTCTGTTTGGTTTTGAACACGAGGTGCAGTCAACTTCTGAGATGGACTAAAGAGAATTCTGATTTGCGGGAAGAAGTAAATTTGTCTGATAGATGCATTTTAATGGCTTCTGTTTGTTAGTGACCCGGGTTTTCCAGAACCACATTCAAGAACTGAAGCGAATTATCGGCTCTGCTGAATTTGGCCTCAGAACATCCCACTGTAGAAGCAGTGAAAAGAATCGGCAGCAGCTGCCGGCCTGACTGACCCCCGTGCCTGTTAACAGGGGGATGCTGGGGTCCAGAAGAGTGAATAAACAATAGCTTTGTTGAAAGTGCTCCTGGAAAAAAAAGAAAAATAAAAGCCAATGAATCAAAAGAAAAAAAAGTAGTTAAAGAAGAAACTTAATTTCCAATTGCTGAGTAAGACATTAAAGAATTACAGCAAGCAAAACTCTGGAGAAAAACAGCTATTTAATTTTTAGAGCTGTGGTTAGAAATTAAAATGAAAGAATGCTTTGGAGTGGATTTATAACTTTGTCCATAATTCCACATTCCCGTTTTTTAAATTTATTTATTTGCGTATGGATGTTTGCTTGGGGCAACACATTCCAGTATCAGATTGAGACCTACAGTAGTGAAATTTCATCCTTAACCCCACATTTCCTTTATTCCAGCAGCTCTAGTTACAACCTAATGTTATTTTAACAGTTTTTCTTTAATTTAACGATATTTAATTTGCATTCGCTCAAGTGACATACAATAGATCATGCTATTACCATGATTTATATCAGATGAACTGGCATAAATTCAACATTATAAATTGCGCCTGTAAATGAAACTATTATTTTACAGGAATTACTGAGCAGAAAGGGTAAGGACCCTCCAGTCAACCCTAGTCAAACCTACTCTTTAGAGTTTTATATTTTATGCCCGCAATAAATGCTTTTGTGAAAGCCCATAATCCACAAAAAAGTCATTCGAAGTACATTAATTACGATAATACTATCCAAAAAGCTGCAAGGGCCTATTTTTGTGACATCATTCTCTGATTTCTTGCTGCCTTAAATTATCCCTTTGATGGCTGTGGAGATTAACAGTCATACTTTTGTCATTAAATATAAGGCATTTTAAAGCTTAATCCACCTAAGTTCTAATTGATATTGCTTTCAGTTGGCAGATAGCGACCTGATTTATAATTTAAATATGCGGCATTATATGCATCTCTTCAGTATAATGAAAAAGCAAAGTTCCTCTCATCTTTCTCGGCAATGTTAAACATCAAGGAAAAGTCTCTTTCTTTTTTCCTTTTATATCCTAAGCCTAATTGAAAACTGTTCATTGAATTTCAACATGATAGAAAAGTCTTTTTATCTCTCAATTTGTCCATTAGCGATTATAATTGAAGTATCTGCTGCACAGCTGAATTGATATTGTTCTTGTTTAAATTCTGAATTTCTCTAAATCTTTCAGAAGACATCAAAAAATATATGTGTGTGTGTGTATATATATATATATATGCACGCACGCGCGCGCGCGCACACACACACACACACACACACACGCATACGTATGTGGCTGAAGACACACCAGCTAGCGACTTTGCTTAAATGGAGCTTTAGACTAGCTCACTCCCCACATGCATAAAGCCACACAAAGAAGGAAATCGTCTAATTTTGCTGGAGAATGTGTTGCATAATAATCTTACCGGCATGACCATAAGGTTCGCTAATTGCCACATCTGTTTAACAGCTGTCAGAGGCTTCCCACATGTTGCCATCAATATTACAACACACTGCATTACCAGGAATTTTATTGTTTTCAACCGTTATTTATTTGTCATAGACATTCCTGCAGCTAATGACGTCTGTGTATGTTCTACCGCTAATTATTTTCTGGTTTTTTCAGAAACCTCTATTCCATCTACTTTCTCAGTCTGGATTCTGCCTTTCTTTCCTGCCCCCCATCCCGTGACCCCTGGCTTCCTGCAACCTCCCTGACAACCCCTTCATGTTAATGATACTAATTCTTCTTCATCCAGAAGCATAAATACCCTAATGGGTTTGTAGAATTCAAAAAAAAAAAAAAAAGAGGTTTGCAAAATGTCTTCATTTCTTAATGGCCCCGCTGAATTCTTTCACTAAATCTCTAAGCTGAGCCCATGTTGGTTATGATAAATGTACAAATATATCACTGTTTAGGCTGCCTTTTTGGAGGCAGAGTGAGTCGTGATTTTTTGTAATTACTTTTATATCTCACCTACTTCCTCACTACGGTGCTTTTTTTTTTTAGCACGACAAACAACATCTATTAAGCAGAAAGCAGAGATTGACAAACTGCAGACTGAGCAAAGTGCACATGACCTGATTTCAAATGAATTGATAGGTGTCACTAGTCCCTGTTATACATAGAATGTGTGGATTGCATATGGTGTATTATTTATCTATAGTAGATGCCTTTTTGTTTCATTAATAAACCTGTACATCAGAGATATACAGGACTGATAATTAGTTTGAGGCAGTACAAGACGACATGGTATCTGCCTGCCATTGCTCAATTATTTTCCTCATTTTTTCCCCTGCGTCTTTGCATGAATTATTAAGACCTGGGCTGTTTATTTAAGAATCTAATTTTAGTGCTTGTGTCCAGCTGAATTCTGTCTTCTCCTCTAATGAAAGCAAAATAGTGTGAGAATTTGCAATCTTGATCTCCGATTTTAGATTTGCAATGCACAATGCAAGTTGTAAAGGTCACTCTGCTTTTGAACCATCCAGCGTAGACATGTGATGAGCCTAAAAATCCATTTTGGTTACGCATCACATCGTGCCAACAAATTAAAGCAGAGCTGCTTGGTTAAGTCAAGCACAATTTGCATGCGCTTAGAGAGAAACAAGATTAAAGGAACAAGGATCTGACTTGAGCAACCCTACAGAAAAAATCTCTTATCCAAAACGAAGGTAGACTGAGTGGAGATAACTTCTGGAAGTTGCCGTGAGTGACAGTCGTTAACATCACGATGTCTAACATCGCCCATCCTAGTCACCACACTTTGATGTCTTTGGTTTTCCTGTCTAGTAATGCACATTCATTTATAATCAGATCATGCCACAATCTGCACAGAGATCTTTGAAAAGGCTTATTGAGAGAGTGGATAGAGATGACCTTATACATAAAATTTGTTTTGCTTTTCTAAATATGAGCTGAAGCATAACATTTTGTTATGGATTAAAAATGATTGAAGATGATACACAGATGTATAGTTGGGGGGTTTTCTTAGATTTTTTTTTTTCATTCAGTGACTTCTTCAAAGATAGGTCTGAGACCAAGTTTCTTTAGCTTATTTGTTCAAGATCTAGTGGAAAGAAAATGATGAATTTTCCATGTCCACGTTGCTTTCAGAGAGGGTAAGTGCTGTGGAGTCTGATAAGAAATCCCAGGTTGTGTAAATCGGGCCGTGTCTGGAAGCATACAGTCCTGTCGCAGTCAGGTTTAAATTAACTAGGGAAATGCAACATGGCAAAGTGAAAAAAATCACAACACACATCAAAAACACCTTTTTCAGAAACAGGCACACTCCTTCATAGCTAGTGGGAGTTTAAATGCATTCAAACTTTTTAAGTGCAGTTTGTCAGTAGCTTTCAAAATGTGTAATGCTGTTCCACTTGACCCCAGCGTTCTCCTTATAGGAACATACACACTATAGATGGTCTCGGGAAGAGGTCCAAAGTTAAATGTACAAAACGAACTTTGCAAATTTGTTTGTATAATTAAAAAATTTTAAATAGAAAACTGGAAACACTTCAAGGTTGACCAGTAGGAGACTATTTGAACAAATCACACTTGATCCATTGTTTGCAACAGCAGAATGTTGGAAGTAATCTAAATAAGTATTATTAGGAGAGTAGATAAATGACACGTTCCCCTAAAGAGATGCCACACAACCATTAAAAATTACAAAGATCATCTACTGTACTAAAGTCGAAAGATGTACTAGATGATAAGTGGGGGGGGGCGTAGCTCACAGAACAATATGTACAATATGGCCATGAGTGTGTGTGTGTCTTTATGGATGTAGGGTGAGCATGTGTGGGGTGTTCAGAGAGGTATACATCCACTAGAGTGTACATCCCCAGGAGGGAAGGGATCTGACCTGTCTTGTTCACCAACATACTGCCTACATCTCGACATCAGTGCCTGGCACAAAACAGAGACTCAGAAATTGTTTGTTGAATGAGTAAGTGAGTGATCACGTGCTGGTACAAGCATAATTTACCAGGTGTGGAAGGATACGTACCACGTGTGGAAGGATACATACCAAATGCCTAAGAGGCGAGGCACAGGATTAGAGGGGAGAGAGTAGGGAAGTTTATGTTGAGCCTCTACACTGCTGAAGTATTTTTAGAATGAGTATTTTTCAAAAGGCTTTATCAGGGGAAAGAATTAAAAGCCTTTGAAAACGTAATAAAACTGCAAGAGGAAGAGCCACGTTGTGGCTCCCATGCGCATTGTTCTAAGACTGTGGAATCTGCCACCAGCCTCTATACGGTCTCTGCCGCCGGGCCGCAGGGAGCTCGTGCGACCGCGCACCTGGGGCCTGACCTTGTGAAATACTCAACAGGAAAAGACGGAAGAAGTCGTCAAGGACAGCTCAGTCACGGAGTCCGACCAGCCTGGAGCAGCAGTGAAGAGAGGCGGGATGGATGGACACGTTAAAAATTGATAGAAAGCATATTAAAGGGCTTCCGGTTTAAAACAGGGGCTTGAATCCACCCGTTTATCTTCTCTCCTCAAAACCTTGCTAAAATGACAGTAAAGGGATTAGAGAGGCGTAAACGCCACAAGGACAAAAAGAGTGGGAGAACGGACGATGACAGGAGAGAAACGTCAGTCAAACTTTGAGAGGTGGAAAGCGGAGGAACACGTGGCAAGTGGCAGGTGCAGCGCTTCGCGTTAGACCAGGACGGGCGCTGGGAAGTCCGCGTGGAAGCGCTGCAGGCGCCGGGACCTGCGGAGCTGAGGCTGGGGGGCGCTGCGTACTCCCGAAGACGGGAGTGCAGACTGGGCGTGCAATCTGGAAAACTCTTCAGGATTTCCTCCCTCGCTTACCTCCCACAGAAAGCGAAGTTGTCATGGGCGCGAGTTTAAAGACTCTGGACTGGAAGATGCCCAGCACAAGGGAGGGTGAGACTGACGGCCCCCTGTGACACAAGCAGGCACACCGACAGAGACTCTCATCCCTTCTCCGCTTGGTTCCCAGTCTGGGCTACCTGTCAACACTCACTGCCCTCCCAAGGGAGAGGCTCACTGTCTTCTCACCGAAGACGCTCCTCTGTCCAGGAGAGAAGACCACAGGTGCTGACATGTGGGGGGATTCCCATAAAACAAGCAACTATCCCGCATTGTTCGCACTCAGAAGCCCACCAGTCAACACGATCCGTCCCACATCAAGCGCTGAGTCTGCTTTTAGTGGCTCACTTCAAAGTACAAATGGACACCCAGGCATCACCAAGTATTTGAGCAAAACCTCAAAGATACAATTCAGAGATGAAGACAAACGAGGGGAAAGGAACTCTAAGGAAAGAGACTGTGTGGCATGCAAGGAAAAAATGTCAAAAATACTGGAAGTACCCTCAGAGCGATACAGCATTCATCAATAAAATACATATAATGGAAAGTCAGAGAATAGTAAATAGCTTTTGGAAACTGAAAGATACAGTGCAACAATTAAAAATTCAAGCAGCAGTTTGGAAGATGATGGTGAGAATTCTCCCAGAAAGTAAGACAAAGGAAAAAGAGGTAGACGATGGAGAGAAGATATTAGGAAGAAAATTAAAGATACAACATCCAAATAATAGAAATTTCATAAAACAATGATAATAAATTAAGAATGAAAAAAGGAGAAATAACATTAAAAAAATTATCCAAGAAAATCTCAAAAACGAAAGAACACCAGCTTCAGGAACCCATCGGTTACCCAGCTCAGAAAGTGAGAAAAGTCCATGCCAAGTTATACCATCATATAACTCCAAACCCTGAAAGTTTTCCAGAGAGAGAAAAATTAGGAAACATCATCACATGTCACAACAGCTGTGCTGAAAACTGAAAGGCAATACGTTTCTTCCAAATTCCAATGCGAAAGTATTTCTTTCAGATAATTTCATAACCAGCCAAATGATTACTCAAGAACAATTACATTTTCAAACTTGCAATCTCTCAAAAACTGAAATCTCAAATCCCCTTTCTCCAGAAAAAGGAGGACTTTTTTTTTCCTTTTTCTCCAGAGAAGGGGAGGACGCCTGTCTGAGAATGAATTCAACCCAGAGGAAAAGAGGGTAGCGGGGAGGGAAGATGGAATCGTGCCCCCATCATTTGAGCCCTGGACCCAGAAGTGAGGAAGAGTGTGGGCACGGGATCTGCACTGCAGTATTTGGTTCGCTCTGACAGATGCAGCCCCTGCCAGGTGGAGCCCATCCCTTTCTGCCACATTCGTGAGTTTTTCTGAGTTGTGCCAACCAGTATTGACCTCTCTTCTTCCTGATCACAAATCATGTTAGTTTGTGATATTAAACTAGAGAGACACTTTTTATTTCTGAGGCCTTGCTTCTTTAGCATGCAGGCTTCGAGTTTCTCTGCTACATATAAGCCTGTCCTTCCCCATCGGTCAAAGCTACTGCTGGACCAAAATGGTGAATGTTCTGGAGCTTGCCCCCGCACGCTCAGTTGGCCACCAAGTTGATTCCGTTTCACCTCCTTGCTCCGCCCACCTTCTCACCTAAATTCCTGCTGATCTCCTTGCTTTCGACTTCCCTCCTCTAGAATCAGCCCTCCACACAGCTGCACCGCTGTTCTAAAATGCCCGTATGATCAGGACCCTTTTTCCAGATTGAAACACTTTAATTGCTCTTTCAATGGCAGCAGGATAAAATCCAATATCCTGAACACGTAATGCAAGATCTAGCCCCAGACTGGCTGCCTCCCCCTCCCACCCGAGTTCATCTGAAACCACTTAGAGCTATTTCCTACCCCGACGACTTTGAAGCCTGGTACCCTCAGCCTGGCATGCCCACCCCATTAGTCTGACAAGTCCCCACACATCCTTCTAGAACCAGCACAGGTAAGACCTGCTCTCTGAAACTTCCCCTAGTCCTCCCCTCCCCGTTTAGGTTGCCTGCTCCCTTTGCTAACACCTGTCCTCTGTTAGAGCACTAACCGTACCTTTCACACCCTCTTGTGACACGTCAGCTTCCCACGTAGACGATGAGTTCATGTCTGTGTCCCAAAATAGAGGCAGTCTCTGTCCTTGGTAGAAAATAAATACTTGGTGATGGATCAATGAATTCTCTTCTAGAACCTACTTCCTAGCACTTCTGTGGAAATATACCTCAGTAGGTATTTAGCAGAATAAACTGAAGTTTCTGTACTCTGCAGGATGCATCTGTTGGTCTTACCTGCCCCACGTCTATTCCCCATCATCCTGATGCTGCTGCTAGGATGATGATTTATTTTAAGGAAACTCTACCCTAACCTCTGCCACCTCTCCCTTGTCTTACCAGCTCATGAATGCTGACTGTTAAACTTTTAGCAACCTTGTAAGCCATTTGAGATTGTGCAGGTAGCTTGAAGTCAGCCATGGTGGAAGTATTTGCACATACACATGTCCCCTGCCCCACCCCTAGAGCCAATTTCTGAATATTTACCAGCTGTGATTTCAGCCCACATGATATGACAGGAGTTGGCCCCACCCACGGCCCATCCAGATGGGCACTTGGTTTAAACCTGGTCACTCCATGTAGTACAGGCCTCCCAGGGCCACAGTGATCGGTTCCCAGATGGGCACTTGACTTCTGCCTGACCAAGGAGAATCTGCCCCAAGGCTGTTGCTGAAAGGACCGAAGAGAGGTGCTCCAGGCGCTGAGATGGCTGTCTCTGAGGATGACAGATAATCCCAGAACGGCTGGGCTTCCGGGAGGAGAACACCCTTCGGGGAGTGAAGCCGACACAGAGGAGAGAGAGAGGAGAGGGAGGTGAAACTTAGCGCTGATGGCACTGTTTGAGCCCCAGCTCCAGGAACGACTCCGACCGGTTCTCGGCCCTACACAGTCCGGTTTTCTGAGTCAGTAAAGCCCCTTTTTCGCTTAGATCGGCTTGTATTTTGTTTTGGGGGGGAGGTTTGGGGGGATCGTCACTTGGCATTGAGCATATCCTGCCTGACTTACAGCCTGTCCCACCCAGTTCACGAGAATTTTCCTGTAAGGCAGGAGGCGTCTCTTCAGGTAGTTACCTCGCTCCAATCAATGACCCTGCCCTGGGGACTGACCCCAGCCGTGGACCAGGGCCCCCGGCAACTGCCTACGCTCCATGACCGGCCCCTCCTGGCCACAGCGGAACCTCTCCCCCGCCTGTGTTTGCAGGTTTCAGCAGGAGGTGTTGGTGTTAAACCGCACTGTTGGGAGTGCTTGGGAGGAGAGAGCTGCGACCCTCCCTGAGTCCCAAGGTGCCCACGGCTGCTTCCTTGATTTTACGAGAAACCCCAACAAATTCCTTATTTCGGCTTAAGCTGTTCAGATCTGCTTTCTATTAACTGCGCTAAAAAGAATCCTAACTCAGCCTTTCCCAAAAGGGAGCTCATGAGCTGCTGGGATGCAAGACAGTTTGAGGTTGTATAGAGACGTTTTATGTCTAACAATTGTGTGTTTATTTTACATACATTCCGAAAGACCTTACTGACACATCTAAAGGGGTTCCATGGATATCATTACGTTGGATGAAGCTAAGATAGATATTTTCTTAGTCTGTCAATTTCAAGAAAAACATTCAATAAATAAAGCCTTCATAAAGCCTTCAGGGTTCTTGGCTGCAAGCAACAGAAACCACGTCTGGTTAACTTAGTAGAAATTTAGTTTATTGGCAGGAAATCAGGAAGTCTCCAAAAAGAGAAGAAGGCTGGGACAATGAGCAGGAAACAAAGGAAGCTGTGTCAGAGGAACCACTTCGCAGTCCCCCCAGGGGGACCTTAACTCTTGTTAAGCCACTGCCCCGAAGTACCGTGGCCACTGCTGCTACTGGACGCCACTGCCACTGGGCTCACAACACTGTCCCAACGCCTTTGACACAAATACTTACTAAACGAAGTACCTCTGTGTCCCGCAGGGTTTAGGTGCAACAGACTGTGGTGTGAGCCGAGCCAAGATGCTGCCTCTGTAGGAGAGCAGGCAGAGAGAGGGAGAACCCACCAGTGGGTCGCCGGTGTGGCTGCTCATTGGAACCACCCGGGGAGCTTTACAATGTGCCGCTACCTCGCCCCACCCCAGAGGTTTGGACCGTATTGTGCTGGAGCACAGCCGGGGCACCGGGAGCTTTTAAAGCTGTCCCAGAGGTTCTGTTGTGCAGCCTGGGTTGAAAACCACTGGGCTGGCTTTCGTAGCAAGTGGGCAGTTTTATTCACGGAAGGGAGCTCAGCCTTATCTGCGCTCCTTTCCTGCACTCCACGATTGATTCCCTTGCTCTCCTCATATGCTCTTGTGCTAATGCTGTTTTCAGCTCTTTTCAATTATGCGATTTCCTTATCTTTATACTATTGAGAATACCTTACAAGATTTCTTAAACAGCAACTAAATTTATCTGCCTGTCATTTTGTTTTCATTATCCATGATAGCAATCTCTCGCATAGCTTATGAGAACATATCAAGTGATTGGTTTTAAACAAACAAACAAAAATCCACCGAGTCAACATTTGTCCCAAGGTGTGTAGGATGCTTGTTGCTTTGGTGGCTTTGGCATGATCAGCCTCTGATTCGGGTGTTCGCTCCAGCCCACAAAGACGTCTCTCCTGAGCCTGTGTTCTTATCTCCTGCTCCCCCTTATCACAAATAATGGTGTGCTGTTTTCTGGAGTGTGTTGCCGTGGCCCAAGTTTTACTCCACAATGAAAGCAATAATTCTAAAAGCATGCCGAAGAAATAAAGATGCACAGTAATTGTCAGAAGTTCTTCATTTTGAACTTGAATTGCTCATCGTGGTTGACAATTGATGGCTTTTAGCTGTGGAATGCCTGTAAAAATAACAAGAATTTTAAAACCCTAACTTCTGTCTTGCTTCCCGATGAGCTTATCAACAAAGGAGTTCTGGATCCACAGGACCCACGGGGAGATCAAACTCAGAGCTGTGCTGAGCCTCAGCTGTGACTCCCCGTGATCACCCACTTGACTACCTGGGTGCCACATTCACGTGTTTCTACTTGCCACCACCTGCTCCAGAGTCGAACTCTGATAATGCAGTTGGCCGGTCTTCTCTGATCCCTTTAACTCAGGGTTTCTCTGCCTCAGAATTACTGACATTTTAGGCAAGGTAATTCTTTGTCGTGGGGGCTGCCCTGAGTTTTGGAGGATGTTCATCGGCATCCCTGGTCTCTCCTGGTCCACAAGATGCCAACAGCACATGCTTCTCCCCGAGCTGTGACAACCAAAAATGTCTTTAGCCATTGCCAAATGTGCCCTGAGCAGGAAGCAAAATCACTCCCAGTCAAAAAACACTGTTCTAGTTCTTGCTGAATATGAGAATTACCCAGAGAGCTCAGATACCTTGATGCCATCCCAACGGAATCAGAATCCTTGGGCATGGATCCCAGGCACCCGCATAGGAAAAGCGACGCAGGGGTTCTAAAGCATGGCCTGAGCTGAGAATTTCCACCCCTAAAGCTACTAGTCTAATATTGCTACAGAACTTCTTAAAGTCCTTCTCAAATATTTTTATAATCGGCCCCTCCACTTAGCAACATATGAGCATCTACTATGTAGAAACGATCTTAGCTATAATGTCAAGCACCATCTCGTGGAATTTGCAATTTAATGAGGTCATGAGAGTGCAAGGGAAATAAATTGTTTTTCATGTGTGAGTATATATGGAAAAATACCTAGAAAGGAGACCTTAAAGGAGTAAGGGAAAGGAGTTCTGATCTGTGAAGGCAGGGCAGGGCAAGCTAATAGTCAGATTGGACCTCCAGGAGCTCGTCGAGAGTGGCTATGCCCAAGACTTCAGACAGGGCAGGAGAGGCGTAGGGCATTCTGATGTTTTGAAGATCCTGGTATATTTTTAAACGTAGAGGGTTACAAAAATTATAGTATAGGTTTAGCATTTACTTTTTTTAACGACTTTATTATAGTTCACACATCATAAAATTCACCATTTCGAAGTGTACAATCCAGTGATTTTTAGCATATTCACAGAATTGTGTAATCACCACCACTATCAAATTCAGAATATCTTCATCACCCCAAAAAGAAACCCCATACCCATTCACGGTCACCCTCCATTCACTGCAACCCCCTAGCCCCTGGCAACCAATAACCTACTTTCTATCTCTATAGATTGCTTCTCCTGGACATTTCATATCAACAGAATCATGTACTATATGGCCATTTGTGTGTAGCTACCTAGACAGCGTCTGAAAACAAAACAGAGCAAATTGAAAGGGAAAACAAAACCTTCCCCCAAGAGGCAATGTAACCTACAGTCTAAGAGACTTTGGCACCAGACAAAACTTAGATAAGACCAAGTCCTCTACCCTGTAGCTGTTTGATCATGAGCAGACACCATTGGCTGACCACCCAGAAGCATTCCCAACACCCTTCTCAATGCCCGGCTCTTGCCATAGAGACTGGAAATACATAGACATTGTCCAGTTTTGCCAAAAATAAAAAATGGGATGTCTCAGACAGCTCCTAGGAAGGACAGTTCCTTCTGTGATTAGAGAGACATGTACTGGAAGAAAACACTGCATCATTTATCCTCCACTTCTTTCTTCCCTTGAAGAATGTGTGAAGGCAGGAAGCTTGGACATGTGGCAACCATATTGTGACCATGAGGAAAAGGCCAAGAAGATCCCAGAAATGCCAACCCAGATTCTGATGCTGCTGAGCTACTGAACCAGTACCAGCAACTGCCTTCTCACAGGTTGACTATGCCTGAAAAATAAGCCCTTGTATGTCTAAGCTACTGCTACTTGGATTTTGGTTACTGGAAGCATCAATTGTCCCAAACAGGAACAGAAAGTCATTTCATTTCTGTGTACTAGTTTACACATTTGTAGGCATAGCTCCCCCACCTTAACCCAAGAATCCATTACTACTTGTTGAACATAAGGAGCAGTTTCCTTTTGGGAGTATCTCTTCCCTTTGGGGAAGCTCATGGGACTCACTTCCTGTTCTTCTTTTGCTAAGATACGAGCAGCCTATGCTCATCAGAAACCCCTCCCTGGAATTTGATTTTTGAAATGGAAAGTAATTGGAGTTCATCCCTCCCCGCGGGAGCGGGATGGGCTGATTAGGCTGTTCCCGCCCCAGGGCTGTTCCTGTATTTAACCATGCATGCATTCATCCGTTCATTCCCCCCTCCAAAAAATTATTGAGCGCCTAATATGTGCCAGTATGAGGACATGGAATGGAAGAAAACAGACAAATTCAAGTAGTTTATATCCTAAGAGAGGGAGTTAGACTACAAACACATCAAGTGGTGACCAGTCTACAAAGGAAAATAAAGTAGGGTGAAGGGGACAGATTGTGAGAGGGGTGGGGGAAGGTGGCTTCTGTTTTAGAGGCTGCTCAGAGAAGACTCCTCTAAGGAAACTATATTTGAACAGAGAAGCTATGACAAAAGTGTTCCAGGCAGACGGCAAAGCAGGTGCAAAGGCCCTGAGGCAGGAGCATGCTTGGAGTGTTTAAGGAACAGTGAGGAGGAAGTCAGTGTGGCTGCAGCAGAAGGATGGAATGGAAAGGTGATGGCTGAGAAGGCTGGAGAGATGGCAGGAGCCAGATCCAGTCAGATCAAACCACTTCCTGAGATACGAGAAAACCTTGGAGGGAGCGACATGATCTGACTTAGGGTTTGACGTAATCCTGCTGGCTGCTGGGTGGCGTGTAGACTGAGCAGGGAAGCAGGGAGACCAGCGAGAAGGCCATGGCAAAATTTCAGGTGAGAAATGATACTGCCTAGAACCGGGTATGGAAAGTAATCCGGTTCTGTATGTATTTAGAAGGTGGAGCTAACCAAGTTTACTGAGAGGCTGGGTGGGAAGTGAGAGTGATGGAAGAGCCGAGGATAATCCCAACATGCTGGCCTGAGGAACCGTTTGCTGAGGTGGAGGAGCGCAAGGAGGACCAGGTTTGGGGTAGATGGGTTGACAACGGACACCAAGGTGGTGGCTGTTGCTGTGGGTCTGCTTTGTCGCTCTCCGGAGCTGCCTCTTGAAAAGTGTGGTCCCTCAGCCTTCCCACTGACTCAGAGCTCCCAGTATCCTTCTGGTAATTTGGCTTAAATTAACTGAAGGTAGTTTCTATTATTTGCAACCAAAACCCCTTAATTGATAAAATGGGGCTCACTTGGCTCTTGAGTACGAACGCAGGGCGCGAAACACCATTCTCACTGTGGGAAGATGTGTGCTGGGCAACAGCCCACAAACTCACAAGCGAGCTTTCGGAGGCCGCCCACTTCTCCGCTGGAGGCCGACTTCCCCTCTCTCAGCGCCTCTCCTCAGGGAGACAGCTCCTGCCAGCACGAGGTGGGGAAGTGTCAAATACTATTAAAACCTGATTGCTAATTCAAATGCTATTGTGCTTGATACGCTTGTCATGTAAAAGTGCACAATGTAGCTTAATAAAATTGATAGAACTCCCTTTGAAGATATTTTTGTCACAGAGGCACTCAAGAAAACTGTTTCCATCAGGCTCTTCTGCCTCTTCGATATTTTGCTAGTGACACATTGTAGTGAACTAGTCCAGGGCCTAACAAAGCATGTTTTGCAAAGAATGTTGGCGGGGAAGGAGGAAGGCTCAGATTTTTCTTTTTATTTCTTGTAATTAGGAAGCCCTCTACCAACTGCCTGACGATACAGATCATCTGGTCACCGGGAAACCAAATCAAAGCTGTTTTGCTTCAGAGTCATGTGCAATCAAATAAATAACCCACTGAGGTTGCTGTACCTCACTCAAAAATAACTAATTAAAAGTACCAAGTCCCCAAATTAATCTGTTCAAGGAAATGTTTCTTTTCTTTTCGCCTACACTCCAGCAAGTGTTCTCAGCCTGGGACCCAAGAGAATCACGGATTCACATTCACTAACAAGACGGTGGAACTTGACTCCCGTCTGTGGACACAGCCAGCATGGAGTAGAGGTAGGTAAATGATTTCTTAGTGATAAAACTGACCGGCCTTGGAGGGATCTGGACCTGAGTTCAAAGCTAGATGGTCTTGGGCAAACTATATCATCCTGGAACTCAAGTTCCACACCTGTAAAATGGGGGAGCTAGACTGCTGCTCCAGGGAGAGGCAGTGCTCTTCAGAGTGTAAGTGACAGAAAATCCCATTCAAATGAGCTTAAGAGAGAAAAAGATTCATCGACTCAAATATTTGAAAATATTGAAGATAGAGCTGACTTTTAACCCAGCCAGATTTGGGAGCTCAAAACTCTCATCGGGACCTGGTAACTCTGTTTCTTGGCTCTGGCCCCCTCTGTCAGTGTCACACTCAGGCTGACCAGCTCCAGCTGGGGGCAGGAGGGTGGCCCGGTGCCCATGGTGTACATATTTTTGTGATGAAAAATAAACACTCCTCTCCAGCCATTTGAACATTGGCCCACACTGTGTCATGTGCCCATCCCTCAACTTATCCCTGAGTCAGCGATGCTCTGGTCATCCACACACCCACGGCAGAGCCAGGAGGGTGTCAGCACGACTCAGATCATGTGGATAGACTGTGGGGAAGACACTGTTCCCCAGAGGGAAATTCTGTGCTGTTACCAGGACAAGGAAGAATGCACACTGGGCAGAAAGTGTCTGGTACCAGTATCCACCTTGTTAGGACTGTTGGGTGCATTCAGTAAGACAGTATCAGTCTAACACCTGTGTCAGTTAAGAATTCTTTTGGTTGGAGGGGGATAAAAATGTTTTGAAACTATGTAGAGGTGGTAGTTGCACAGCGCTGTGAATGTACTAAATGTCACTGAATTGGATTCACTTTAAAATGGTTAGTTTTATGTTATATGAATTTTACCCCAATTTTTTTTTAAAAAAAAAGAATAGTTTTGGCTGCAAATAACTGAAAACTCTAAACCAGTGGCCTAAAAAGTAATTCGTTTTCTACAACAGGAAGTCCAGAGGTTTTTAGGCCAGGGCTGGTCAGTGAAGCCCTCAGACCTTTCCTTCTTTCTGCTCCAACACCCTCAGCCTAAGGCATTGATCCGCATGGTCACAAAATGGCTGCTTCTCCTCCAGGATTCACATCTGTCCTCCAGATAGGAAGAATAAGAAAGGCCAAGGGACCAAAGTGGAAAAGTAGGATGGGACTGCACACGTATCATTTTCAAATGATGGTTCATCCACCCCAGCTACTCCCCTCCCTCCTTCATTATCACAGATGGAGGTCTGCCCATCTTTCAAGACCTGTCAGGGCTGCCGCCTCCCTCAAGAGCATCCACAGCTCAGTGGTGTCTCTAGTCGGCCTCT
The DNA here is from genome assembly GCF_048564905.1 of Vicugna pacos. Taxonomy (NCBI): domain Eukaryota; kingdom Metazoa; phylum Chordata; class Mammalia; order Artiodactyla; family Camelidae; genus Vicugna; species Vicugna pacos. The sequence goes on along the minus strand of NC_133005.1, from coordinate 38,488,324 downwards.
CTCGCTCTCTGGCCTGCTCCACTGTCTCTCGCTCTCCTGCTGGGGATTAGATTTAGTTGTGTTCTCAGTTTACCCAGCCCTGCTACTGCCCCCCTCTGTGAGCACAGACTCTATTTAACTTTTTTCTTTTTTTTAATTCAAGCCATGACTGGCACCGTAGCTTACACAGATCAGATACTCCACAAGTGTTCAGAGCTGAATTCTCATTTCTTCTTCAACCAGGGAACGTTTACCTTAGCAGATTAACGGCCTCAAATGCCGCTTCTCTCTGAGAGACCAAATCAGCTCAGGCACAGCCATGTCCCTGAGAAACCAGGAGCTGAGCTTTCCCACTGCATCCACACGTCCAGGCTTTCCCACATCCTCACTAGCTTCTGTGATCATCTCCCAGGCTGGAGGTTTATTAGGTGACTCCTGGGGGTGAGAAGGGGGAGAAGATGATTCTGAAGGTAGAATCACTGATAATAATAAAGGGTGAACCGACTTTGTGACCTGGAGACACTCCCTCGCCACCCAGAGGTTCATTCAACAGAGCCACCAACGTGGCGCCAGAGATACACAAACAAAGGTGTCTCCTGCAGGGCTGTGTAAAATATTTTAAAAATTGGATTCAACCTCAATCTCTGGACATAAATGAAAGAACATCCACAGAGACTGTGGAATATTTTCCAGTGGTTGTGAAGAATGACATAGATCTACACACAGTGGAAAAAAAAGACATTTTCTTTTCTTGTTAACTAGGAAAAGGGACATATCAATACAGAGGCTATAATTCCATAAGGTAAAAGTAATAAAAAAAAAACTAACAATTTGTTTTTAAACTACAGAAACACATAGGAAAGGCCTGCAGTCTACACAGGGGAACGGTGATTCCTTCTGGGGAAGAAGGAGGATTTTCAGGAAAGCATAAAGAGGGACTGTAATGTTTACCTCTGTGTTAAAAATCATGTTATGAAATGTTTATTGTTTGAATTTTTATGAAAGCGTATATTCCTGTATTATATGTGTAATTATAAAAATAAAAAAGAACTGTAATTTCAGGACAAAGTCAGAATTCCCAAACACGTGCAGATGAAGTCTTCTGTAGAACACCACGGAGACCAACGTATAAAACTTTAAATAGCTGCATTTTGCGTGTCTGCGTTATTTCAATATCGTATTAAGCTATAGCCTTAAACCGTAACAGTTTAAGAAAAACGTAATGCAGTGGAACAACGTAAATTGAGAAACTCCTATTGATTAATTTACTTTTCTTTTCTGAAAATCGGAAAGGGGAGTCATAATTCATTCTTAAAGGTGGCAGGCTTCGGTGTGGTTCGTTCAGTGTAGTCTGAGAGCCCAAATCTTAAGGGAAAGGAGGAGAATCTAGAAGAACAGAATCGAAGAAAAGAAAAGTAGGCCATGGTTATCAGGGAGCTAAAACAATACACGCTGAACAGACTGAAATCCGGAAAAACAAATTAAAAGAACATCCTGGCACATTGGCTGAGACAACAAAAGTCACTCTGGAAAAACCAGCAGAAGCACCCACCTAGATCACACAGCCCCTCTTTGTCTTCTCACAAAGGATCTAAGCGGATGGTATTAATATTTACAATAAATTTTCTTTGTGCAGCAGCATATACAGAGAAACAATAGTCACAAGATCTATGGGATGACAATAATTTAAACTTATGTCTTGGCTTCTATGGTACCGTAATACCACGGGGATTTTATACATATTGAAAGATTCAGGATCATGTTATTCTTCTTAAAGTGGAATTTCACACATATAAGCTGAAAATAAAACAATGTCTAGGAGAAAATTTCATAACATGCTCAACAAGAATTGTATGAGAATTCATAGCCCTATCATCATTTTTTTCATTATTTTTACCAAAAGGTAGAGAATATTAAATATACGACTTAAGAGCGCCCTCTAGTGGGTAGAGTGTTTATACAAAATACCGGAACTTGACCTATTTCCAGAAAACGTTGCATCTCAGATTTGCTGTCGTTAAAACAGACTATGCTTAGAATATATTACTTCAAATCACAGCATTCTTCATTAAAACCACTGCATTTTCCAATGTTTCCCCTCTTCAACTATTAAGTTAAATGCAATTGGTTAGTCTTTAAAATATCTTTTTTCTTCTCAAAACATATCAAGGCTTGAAACAATCACTAGAATGCCCTTCCTTGTTTAGAAACCCTTGAATTTGGCACGTCTGATTCCAAATGAATGTAAGATGAGGGCACATTTACAAAAACTTCTCTGGCCTTCAGCACAAGTCTGCAGATGCTGTCTGCGGCCTGATGCAGACAATGATAATGACCAAATTAAAACCCCTCTTTAGGCAGAATTGAAAGGTGCTGAGGAAGCCTGTCGCAGCGTATTTCAGAAAATTCCCAAGACTGGCCATCCTTACACAACCTTCGATCCTAGTTTGCCCCTATTTGGTATACTAAAGAGCTCATCACACAGGTGAAGGGGGAAGAGTTTAAACCCTCAAACACTGAAAAGGTTTAATATAGGATCCAAAAGGTCAACAGCAGGAATTTCACCAAAACAACAACATTCTCAAAGCGACACAGAAACGCGGAACTTCAGAAGCAGGAGCGCATTTAGAGTTTATTTTACTCAGCATCTCACCTTCACGACTTTGACTGTATTAACATACCATCTGCACCGTTATTCCCTTCATGTTTGTCTTTCATCAGCTTGACCTTTATTTAAAGACCAAGATCACATACCATAAATAGGAACTAACCCTACAAATAAACAAAATTAAAAGAAAATGGTTGGATTACATTCTAGAAACTGGGTTTTGCATTGGGGTTTGGTCTCTTTTATGAGAAAGAGGAGGTTGCAAGAGAAGACAGGTGTTCAGGACAAAGCAGCACCCAAGGTAGACTTTCTCGTCCATGTTTCCAGAAGGACTGAACTAGTCAGGATTCAGTGTTATTTGAAGCTCTGTCCATGTAGCACCAAAATCATCTACATTACTGGCAGTGGTCCACATCCACAACTTCTCAAATGATGGAAGAAAATAAAACTCAAGAATAGCCCAAGGCTGTTGGAGCAGACCTGGTCAGTGTCTGCCCACAGCCCAGGTGTTTCCATTGCAGTGCTTTCTAGAGCAGCTTCTTACTGCCAGCATCCCATCTCTTTGCCTGGGAGCTCTTTCTCGTGGAGGGACCACTCCCCTTATGCACTCAGGGCAGACCAGTAGACTTGGAGAATTAACCTCCCCAGGAGCAGTTCTCAGTCAATGACTAGCAGAAATTGGTGTATAAATCCCCCAGCTCCCTCTCCCTCCTGTAGGGGCGGCATGCAATCCATTCTAGCTCCTGGAGTTCCCATGAGGGATGAGGCTCCAGTTACTCGAAGTGCTAACTTGCTTGATAGCACATCTTGTATTGGCTGTTTACAGTCCTAGTCTCACTGCCCTACTCCTTTACAGGTGTTTCCTGGGGTCAGCTCCCAAATTATCTCTTTGCACTTGAATCAGTATCTCAGGATCTGCTACCAGAGAAACCCAAATTAAGACAATTAAGAAACCTATGAGCAATAGAGTCCGTTTCTTAAACCCAGTTTTCCTACCTCCACATCTAGGATGGTTTTTATTTGTCTCCTCCTTGCCATTGCTTCCTGGTCCCAAGGTCTTTGGACTAACTGAGTCAAATCTTAAAAGACAGCAGCTGTAAATTATGAGTGTGCCACCTAGAGGGCGCCCAGGGCTGAGGGGTTCCCAGGGGGTGGACTTGCAGTGAAACGTCCTGGGCAAACCGGGACCCTCTGGTCACCCTAGCCAGCTACCACCTTTCCTTTCCAGAGGGGGCTACAGCTCTGAATTTAGAGACCCCAACCTCCTACATGTAACAAACAGGTACAACCCATAAAACATGGCTTCAATAGTGACGCATCTGGGGTTCCCCAAAGTGTGCTGCACACACTCAAGTGACATAAAGGATGAGTCTATACTCCACCAAGTAAATATTTATTTTCCCGTGTATTAGGAGAAATTTGGCACAGCAAAGTACAGCAAATTCATAGACAGTCATTTGGAAGAGGATGCTCGGATAGTCATTTAGGTTTATTTTCTTAAACGAGTTCATTTTGTAAAAATAAATAATAGCACACATTTCACATATCTATGGCAAAAGGTCTTGCAGACATTTGGGGAGACTGAGCTCTACAGACAATACTGGAAATCATGTATTATCACTTTTTAGGTAAATTAAATTCAGTCTTTTAATCTGTTAAGTAGATACCCAATCAATGGTCCATAAGTAACCATTCCTCTTAACCTATTAAAAGTAAGGATTCCTGGGTGGGGAGGGTATAGCTCAAGTAGTAGAGTCCATGCTTAGAATGCATGAGGTCCTGGGTTCAATCCCCAGTACCACCTCTAAAATAAATACGTACATAAACAAACCTAATTACCTCCCCACCCCCTAAAATAAAATAAATTTATATATATATATATATATTAAAAAAAAAAAGTAAGGATTCCTATTTGTCAGGATCACAGACAAATGAATCCAACAATCTCCACCAGGTGGCATATACCAAAAAGCACATTTCAGCTGCCCTTTGGCGGGGGGTGCCCTTACTGTGTGCGGCTAGAAAGATTAACTCTCTGAGTCACTGCTGGGGCCAGTCACTGGACAGTCAGAACACACCTGCTGAGCACACGCCCCTGTGCCACCTGGCCCCTTATCCAACAGGGAGAGAAGCAAACACAGCCCCTGCCCTCGGGGAGTTTACAGTCAAGAAGGTAAGATGGACGTTAATTGAATAATTAACTTTTTGAGTAAACTTTGTTTTTTGGGGCTTCCCTTGTCTTCCAGCAGATGACGTCTGGATCAAAGTCTCCCAGGGATGCAGCAAAGGTATTGAAGGGAGAGCTGGGCACCAGAAGAAACCTTGGAACCAGAGGTGGACGCTTCTCCAGATGTGGGACAGGGAAGCCCACAGAGGACGACTGGGCTATGCCCACGTTATAGGTGAGAAGTTGTTGCTAGAGGTTTAAGCTACTTGCCTAAGGTCACAAAGCCAGTGAGGAGTGGAGTCGGGATTCAAGCTCTGAGCTCTCAGCTCTGTCCCCTCCATTCCACAGCCTCATATTCTTTCCAGTGCAACCAATCTCCTTGCTTAAGGACATGACCCAACAAAGTCTAGGTTGATTGGTATTCCAGGGAAAGAGGCTGTGCCAGTCTTCCCGTGGTCCCCGTAGTTAGGGTGGGGAGATACGCACACCTGGTGTCTCCTGAAGAGGTCAAGGGACAGGCAGCTGGCGTAGGAATAGCCCAGAGACCTGACCACACATCCCAGCTAGGGCTGCGGTCCTGGGGGTGCTTCTCCATCCCACCAACTCTCCTACTGCTGAGGAACATTCATTGTATTAGACTTGCCCACACAAACTCCTGAGATCCTAAATTTTATGTTGTCGACCCCTCATTTTGGAATGATGTTGACTGAGCACGTATTGCATGCCAAACACTGCGCTAAGTGCTTTCCAAGATCATTATCTTACATGGTCTTCCCAACAGTCCTCCGGAGTAGACATTATTACCCTCTTTTATAGTTGAGGGAATAAAGCCCAGGGAATCTCGGCCATCAGCCAAGATGCAAACACAAAGCTGTCTGGTATTTAAGCCCATGCTTTGCCACTGACCGAAATCAAAAGTACCTCTGAAGTCATACCTCTGAAGCAGAGGTCAAAACGGCAGGAACAAATCATGGCCCTGTCATGGGCTCACTGTGAGCTTTGGGGTCCAGTCATTTGGCTGCTCTGAACCCACAGTTCCCAATCTATAAAGTGGGGACGATGACACCTGCCCACCACTGCAGTGCCGTTAATGAGACAGGTATATGCTCTGTCCGTTAGAGTTCTTTGGTGGCCAAAGAAAAAAAAAAGAAATAATAATGGTTTTAAGTTTTTCAAACGTAACCAAGAATACAACAGTTATATACATAATACTTGACTTTCTTTTTTTAAATGCCATTCCAGGAAAAAAAAAATTCTTCTCTAGGACACGAGTATAAAGGTTAAGAAATATTAGCAGATTATTTGTATTTACTGGTTTTGTTTTTCTACCATAAAACAAGAAAAAACATAGGACAAATTAAATTTTTTCATGCTTCATCCAAATGACATGTTGAAATATGCCAAAAAGAAAAAAAAATTTTTTGATAAACAATAGTTAATAGAGAAGGCCTCCTACTTCTGTGAATTTGTTGAAGAAGGAAGAAGAGGAGGGCAGGGGGAAAGAAAAAAAGAAGAAAGAAAATGAAAAAGAACCCAAATTTGTAGTGCTAAAAAAACAACTTTACGACCCCAAAAATTCATATTTGGTTACGTTGTAAATATTTTTGAAACTGTAATAAGTCACCTCTGAGAAATTGTCTTAATCTTTGATTGACAATATTTGAATAATCTATTTAAACAAACATCAGTTGAATTTCAAAATGATTCAGCATTGCCTCAGGCAGAACTGTAAGTTGGACTTACTATTTTAAATTATATGATATGTTACTATCGATATAAGTGTATCTAACATGTGTCAAGTTTTTGCCTACATAGCTAGAAAATAATAGGTCACAAAAGCTTTTAAGAAATACACATCTGTATAAGTTCCATTTTCTATTATCTATTGATACTGTATCATTTGTTCTAATATAATGGTTGTTTCAATGACACAAATTACATGGAAACTCACTATTTTCCCCCAATTTTACCCATCATTCAAATTCCAAGGTAAAGAAAGAATTCCTCTCAATGAATCTTAGGACCTCCTTCTCCTTTTTTTTTTTTTTTTTCAATTAAGGTAATGACCTCCTTCCCCTTCTGTTAATTTTTAAAAGGCACATTAGGGACCTAACAAAAGGAAGATGCATTCTATCCGTTTCACACTTATTTGCAAATATTCTGTTAGTGGAAAAAAACTGTACAGTACTGTTTTTTAAGTCTACATCAATAAACATCACCCAGTGTGAAAACCGCAGTGCTTTATCTATAATGCTTGGAGTAGAGGAACTAGCATAAGATTTGTAGAGTAAAATCTCCACAAAGACTATTACTCTGGGTGAGATTTGGTGTGTATGAGTTAATAAATTTTTTGTCAGGCTGGCCCTTAGGATTACTCTTCTGTCTGAATTTTGGTTTTGTTTTCTCTCTGTCCCTCCCTCACAGAGTTGAGCCTGGAAATAGCATCACTCTTGAGCTCGTTAGTTTGATAAACTGGCCTAAGTGTGCAGCGACAATGGGTACCTCCAGCACGGAAGCATTTATGGGTCTCCAGGGAATTCTGAAAAACACCAAGAAGTGTTTAGGTACTGAATCACAGCCAAGTATTCTGAATCTTTAATTTTTTTTTTCCTATGAGGGTGTCAGCATTAAAATATAGAATGTGCTTTTCCCACTTGGGTTCTATTACTTATAAAGCATTCAAGAGCTTATGGGCTAGAATTACTTCCTTCCCAGGCAAGAAAACAGGCAAAAATTCTAAGATGCAGAAACAGTTCCTCTGCTGATCTTCTTCTACATTTCTGACCCAACAATATAATAAAAATGACCAAATACTAAACTTGAGTGCTGTGCTTCTAAATCCATCATATTTTTTTATCATATTTATCCATGCAGTGTGGTTCAGATAATGCATGTTGAAATAAATTTCACAGGATAACTAGTCTGTTTTCAGATATGACAGATCCATTATCCAAATAACCAGGCAGTTATGACATAGCAAACCTTTGGAATAAATTATTTGTTTTAAAGGTGGTTTAGGTTAAAAATTAAACTTCACGGCAAAGGCAGGAAAAAAAAAACAAGACACAATTAACATTTGTACATAAGAATTTAAAACTGAAATTTGGGCAGGAACGGCTTGTGTTTGTCATTTTTTTTTTAAATTAAGCACATGTATTATTTATGTTGGAACACCTCAGACAACCGCTGGGGAGAAAAGAGAGATTACTACTGTATTTTCTCAAATCTTAGCTTATCTGTCTTTGCTTACTGACTGCCTTAGCATTTTTTTAAATCACCCCCATCACCCCAAACTGAGATATTTATCCATAAACAAATAAGCAAGGATATAGATACAAAGATACTGAACGCACCAAATTATAACATCAACAAACTGGAGACAATTGTTCATCAATAGGGAATGACTGACTAATGCTGGTTAGAGGCAAGTCATCAGGATGTAGACTGTTCAGCGGACATTGGGAATAACCAAGCGGATCTGCACATACCAGTGTGGAAGTTTGCCCCGACATAGGGTTCAAGGCAAAAAGCATTCTGCATTCGCTAAGAATAGTAAGATGTCATTTTTAAATAAGTATTCATAAATACATTTGAACACTGTTTTCATTTTTATAACAAGAATATATAATTTATTCACTGTATTAGTTTCAAATGATTATTAACAGAGCCCAGAGGACACCATAAAACCTGTTAATAGTTACTGTAGTGGGCAGGACATTAGAGAAGGAACACTCACTCTTTACCTGTGTCCGCATCACTCTTTTTAAACAAAAGACCCCGTGTTACTTTAAACAATGCTCATTTTGTCTATACACCGGCTCAGCAAAGAATGAAAAAAGATGTCATTTATATGAGGTATGGGGGATAATATTAAAATAAGTGTGAGGACCAGGGACTAGAAAAGGAAAAAGACATAGGTCTCTAATGAAAGCAATGGAAAATAACAGTAACATCTATCTTGGCAGAACCTGTATTTAAAATATTTCAGTGGATGGCGGGAATAGAAACTGGCACAACCTTTACAGAAAGCACCTCTGTGTTATATAGCATGAGCTTCACTTATATTTCTGTTCTTGAATCCAATATTTCTGCTTCTAAGAATTTAGCCTGAGAAAAGGGTTGATGCTCACAGCACGACCTTAAAAAGCAAAGACTAGGAAACCATCTAGTCACAGAGGATTCGATGATTAAATTATTATTAGCTTGCCTTTATGGATTATAATATGTTAGGCATTGTTCCAAGGACTTAATGGACATTGTGTCATGTACTCTTTGTAACAACTTTATGTGGTATATACTGTTTCTTTTTTTTTTAACGCTGTTACTATGGTATGATTCCTGTATAGTAAGCCACACATACTTCAGATGTACAATTTGATGAATTTTGAGAGATGTGTACACCAATGAAACCACACCACAATCAAGATAGCTAACATTTCTGTCACTCCCCAAGAGGTGCAAATTTCAGAATCCCAATTTATCCCTTCCCACCCTCATTATCCTCTGGTAACCATACGTTTGTTCTCTATGTCTGAGTCTGTTTCTGTTTTGTAGATAATTTCATTTGTGTCCTTTTTTTTCCGATCCCACGTATACGCAATATCATACGGTATTTTTCTTTTTCTATCTGACTTACTTATATACTGTTTCTTTCTACCTTTACAGGTGAGAAAACAGGCATGAGTAGTTTCAATAACTTGCCCAAGATCTGCGGCTAATAAGGAGTGAAGGGAGGATCGGGACAGTCAAGATGCCAAAACCTGCAGGAATACAAGGTAGCCATTAAAGATCATGGGATATGACTGACGTGGAAAAATATTCGTGATTTCTTGTTCCGTAAAAATATATAACTCAACATAGTATGTACAGTAGGAGGATAATTTGGTAGGTAGTGCACATTCACATACAAACATGGAATTTTCTAAAATTAACATATATTCCTTTTATAATCAGAATTAGACATGAAAGAGGTTATTTTTAATCACTTTGTCAATATTTAATGACATTATACAGTAAGCAAAAATAGAAGGTTCCAGTTGCATATATTATGAAATTTGAAAATGTTGAAGGCCTAAATCTCCATGCCAGGGGGCCCTTCTAACTGATGTCCTCATCTGCCCCTGTTTGATGTCATCTTATATGTACATGTACACACACACACACACACACATGCGCACAAAAGATGGGACAGCAGTACATTAAAATATCATTGAGCCTCTGAGAAGTGGGGTTTAATCGTTTTCATCATACTTGCAAAAATATTTTCCAAATTTTTACAATATAAACAGAACTTTTAACATAAGGAAAAAGTTATAATTAATATTTATATTTATATATAATATATGTAAAACAACACAACAAAGCTTTCCCTATTACATGTATATTATGTATAAACACATGCATTTTTATTTACTTTTGTAAAGTTGTATTTTTACTGGAAAAATTCAAACATGGAGAATAGTAGGACCCCCCCACATACTCATTATCCAGATGCAAGAATTGTCAAGACTGTGCTGCATTTACTCCAGTTTATCAGGAAAGAGGGCCAAGTCTAGAGTGAGGCACTCACCTCAGGTGAAAAATTAGAGGCAGCACCGAAAAACTCAAATAATCATGATAAATAATACTTAATGCAATCTTTTTAATTAATGAAAAAAATCCACAATGAACAAATATAAAAAATTTTAAAAGGACAGGATCTACCCCTTCGCTTGCAAGACCCCCCTCACCCTAGTCCCAGCCCTGCCTTCTAGAAGGAATGTGAGTGGAGGAGGAAGGGGAGGAGGAGGAGGAAGAGAGAGGACAAGAGCAAGAGCTGAGCGCTCAGAGGCAGGTCCCAGCCTAGGGGACAGAGAGGGGGAGGGGCCTGCCCAAAGCAAACCCAGAAGACAGGTGGGGCGTGGGCTGGCCCCTGCAAAAGGCAGGTGGGCTTCGAACTGGCCAAGGATTAGTGAGGGGCCTACAGAACAGCCTGGGTCTCTGGGCTCTGCCAACAGCCACAGTTAACAGCTTTAATAGTCAAGCCTTCAGGAAAATCATGCCGAACGTTGCACCCTGTAATTTCTAGTAAGAGATTCTGCAATAGGACCATATTACACTAAAGAGGAGTTTGGGAGCTAAACCTCAATCTACCAGAGCCCCCATTTATACCCACAAACCCCAATTATATCCACATTGCTTTTCACCAAGTGCATCTCCAATGAAAGAGTGCTGGAAGCATACACCTGAAAAATTACTTGTGTAAAAGTTACAAACTAGGTATAATTACAGGAGAGAGAGAGATTCAGTTCATCTCTTCGTATCATCTTAGATGATGGCAAAGAACGCTGCCAAAAAAGTTAAGCTTACATTGGGAAGAGTTTTTGAGGATATGTATTTAAGGAAATATTCAAAGAATGAAAAGTAGCACATGTGCTTTCTAGTTTTAGCTGTGTAGATATCCTGGCAAATGAAGAAGTTACAATCCTTATCATAACAGAAGAAAAACCTGCCCCCTCTCTCACCAAAAAAAAAAAAAAACCCCACATAGTTTTCATAAACAGAAAGTCGTGGTTATATTGCGATCGACACCTTCTAGCCACTGGTTTGAAATCTAAGACACAGTCTGGAACTTCCCTAAAACTTACTGACCACCAAGTAACAGATCTGGACAAGAAGGAAACTCCCAAATAATACATTTCAGAAGAGAAAGTAAACATCACTTAGGAGGTTGAACCTCAGCTCTGACAAGATACTTAATATTTCCTGCACACTTCCCCCAAATTAATAATTATACATACTAGAAAGGAGGTAGACAAATTACTGTTTTAACATAACTAATTTGACATTTATTCATTGTTGTAAAATTATTATTGTCACATAGTCACACTTTAATGTGCACATGTCAATAAGGCAGGCCAAGGATGGGTATTTTAAATAGTTTCTAGAAGGAAGACAATTAATTTTTATGATTGTTGCATAAACATTGCATTGTGTCAAAGTAACACATTGGAGGAATTCAAATGGCTTCATAAAATCGAAGAGAAGGAAAGTCATAATTACACATATCAGAGAATGATTGACTGCTCTTTCAACAGAATTCCTTTGCTGAAGATTAACAAACTTGGTTTTTGCCAGAATGTTCCAAAATCTGTGCCATTGGTGAGACGAGAGATAAATATGATTCTATTTTAATTGTTTCGTGTTTATTTTAATGTATCTCAGAAATAAATGTCACAAGTGTGCCAAGCCTGAGATGCCACAATGATGTTGCTTATGATCAACTTTTGTTTTAAAAGAAGTTCCTATAAATGAAAATATAACAAAGTCATGGTGTAAGGATTACGCAGATTAGAACAGATGACATCAGGACAGCGCATCCCTGAGGATTGCTCCCATTTCCCTGCACACGGACTCCCGGCGCGCTCCTGCTCCCAGCAGCCCCGTGCTTGGGCTCTTTGTCCACCTCGAGCTGCCAAAGCCAGTTTTGCCTGGGATCAGGGGAGCTAGAAATGCCTTACCCAAGCCCTCAGCTAATGACCAACAGGTGCAAGGGTAGAGACCCGCTCAGTCCAATAGAAATATAATGCCATTCACCCGGGTCAGTTAAAAGTGTTCTAGCAGCTACTTTCCTACAGAGGCAGAAATGAGCAGGTGAGATAATTTGGAGTGTGCATTTCATTTAACCCATTAGAGTCAAAACAGATGAATATGTAGTCAATATTAAAAATTACTAATGAGATCTTTCACTGTTGGGTTTTGTTTTTTTTTTTGGTACTGTGTGCTCAAAATCTCATGTGTGTGGCACATTCACAGGACATCTCGATTTGGACTAGCCACATTTCAAGGGCTCAGTGGCCACGTGTGGCTAGGGGCTGCCACCTTGAACAGAGCAGATCTACACAGCTGCTGTGAACTGAATGTTTGTGTCCCCTCCACCACCGCACCACTCCTGTTCTTTCTCTGCCTCTCTGCCATGTACAGTTATCTGCAAACCAGAAGGAGAGCTCCCACCAGGAAACAGATTGGCTGTCCTTGACCTTGGACATCCCAACGTCTAAAAATGTGAGAGACAAATCTATGCTTTTGAAGCCCCCCCCCCACATACAAACCCTGTCTATGGATTTTTGTTACAGCTGCCCACGCTGACTGAGACAACAGCTGAGTATGAGCTACAGTGTCCCCAGATTCAACCAGGGGCTCAATTCAGGGGTTAGGGTTAGGGTTAGGGATTCAACCAATATAATTTTTGGAGGGTTCACAATTCAACCCACAACAGAACCTGGGCCCTAACCTATTTGTGTGTCTCTCAGCATTTCCCAGGTAAGAAGACTTTAAGGGAAAAAAAAGTATATATATGTAATGTGGAACTCGTGCCAGAAATGAGCTGTTATGAGACCTTCCTGAAATCTTCTTGGTCAATTCTGTTCACTTTCATTCTCCTTTTTACTCTAGGACTGGTCAGCCAAGTGTACACACTAAAGTCATCTTTTTTCTTTTTTTTTTTAACTTGAGCCAAATATGCTAGGACACAGGGCTAAAGAGTAATGACACCTTGAAGTGCTGAATAAGTTTTTTGGAAAAAAATATGTCACATATCTGCCAACAAAAAAAATGAAGCGAGCGATGAAATCTCTGGTAAAAATCAAAAAGGAAGTCAGTTGTGATATTTCAGCCATCAAGTCATCTTGGCAGCGTGGTGTAAAAGATGAAAGTCAGTGACCATCACCGTGTACCTTTCGTCTGCCTCTGACACCTCCTGGACATGGTCTCATTAACACCAGCTTCATCTCCTTTGATGAGAGGAGGTCTTGGGACCCTCTCATACACTGTGGTCAGACAGCAATGCTGACCCAACATGATCTCTGTGTCTCACACTTTTAGCTGGATCTCTGTTATGTTAATAGGAGTTTGGGGCCTTGAATGCATTTCGAAAACCTCTTAAGTGCTCCTGATACGATAAAAGTGTACTCTAACCCAGGCTGCAGGCTGCAGGCTTCGCTTTGAGTTATTAGGTTCGTGAGTTTTTCAAGCACTTCTCCACACCCACCTGTTCATCTCGGGCACAGGCGCTAAAAATTCCCTTTGTGTCCCAAAGCAGAGGGAAGTTTCCTGTCGCTGCTGTACCAGATTACCACAAGCTTAGTGCCTTGGAACAACACAAATGTATTATCTTACAGCCGTGGAGGTCAGAAGTCCAAACACAGTCTCCCTGGGCTGCATTTAAGGTTTTGAGCAGGTCTGGTTCCTGATGGAGGTGTTAGAACCAGGTCAAAGGAGGAGCCAAAGGACGAACACATTCACAGAGCAGGGACATGGAGTGACTGTGTGAACAGAGCTGTACTGGCTTCCTAAAGCCGCCATAGCAAATTACCACAATTTAATGTCTTCAAAATACTAAGTGGCCATTATCTACAGTGCAGAAGTCACAGAGCCAAGATGTCGTGTCGGCAAAGCTGCATTCCTTCTGGAAGTTTAAGGGCAGAATCCATTTCCTGGTCGTTTCCAGCGTCTAGAGGTGCCTGCATTCCTTGGCTCATGGCTCCTTCCTCCATCTTCAAATCCACCAGGGTAGCAACTTCAAGCCTCTCTCTCTCTCTCTCTCTCTCTGACCTCTTCTTTGGTCTCCACATCTCCTGCCTCCGTTTTATGAGGACCCTTGTGATGACATTCGGCCCACCCAGGAAGTTCAGGATCATCTCCGCAATCTGAGATCCTCCATTCGGTCACATCTGCAAGGTCCTTGTTGCTATTAAGGTAACAGTTTCCAGGAATAAGGACTTGGACATCTTGGGGGGCGGGGCATTACTCTGCCCACACAGGAGGAGAAATGGGAAACTGGAAACCAACTTGCCTCTAATTCAGCGCCAGAGGAGGAGAGGTGTGTAGAAATCTATTAATACACACAGCCTCTCCCTGAGCCTCAGATCTCGCCTCCACAGAGCCCACTGCTAGGGATTCAGACTACACATCCTTCCAAAGGTAAAGCCTCGTCTTAAATTTTTCATTAATTAATGTATTTTTATTTTATTTTCTAATTTAAAATGCAGATCATTTGATTTTGTTTCTTTAGATGTACAGTTTTATAAATTTTAACCCCTATATCGACATGTGTAGGCACCCCCACAAGCAGGATACAGAACAGTTCCATCACCCCCACCAGAAAAGACCCTCATCCTGCCCCTTTATAGCCACACTCTCCCCAACCCGTTAAAATCTTAAAATCTTTAAGGTGTGTTCACTTTCCTGTCTGTATGGGAGCCATGACTCTACCTTTTCTGAGAATTATCTTGCAACACTAGAAAGCAGGTGAACAAGTGGCCCTGAACCAGCCATCTCAGGAAAGCTGCCTCCTAAGCTGGCCGTGGGAAAGGCCGGGAAGGAACCGTGCATCCTGCAAAGCCCTGGAGACGCTCAGGAATTAGTGGCACCAGAAACCTCTGCAAGCCGGAGGTGAAAATGTGACCCAAAAAGGACGAGTGTGTGAAAATCTAAGAAAGAGCTAGAAGCCTGTGCTCCCCTCCCCCATGCCACACGCTGGGCATCCAGCTCTCTTCAAACCAGTTTCCACGTCTGGACTTGGGCTTTTGAGAGGATAGAAAAAAAGGTCTCGGGACAGGGAGCTTCAGGCTCAGGGACTGAACTGAAACAGAGGAGCGCGTGAAAGGTTACATTCTGATAGCTGAGATTCTCCACGCCACCTCCCACCTCCCCCCCCCCATCTTCCAAGGCCACAGGCAGGAAGGCTGGTGTCCTCCAGGCAGGCAAGTGGATGAGGATTCTCTGGAAATTTTGCTTGGTGTAGAAAAAGAAAACCTAAAGATACTGATACGTGGGTGAAGGGGGTGGGGTGGGCAGTGACGCAGCCCAGCCAGATCATCCTGCAGTGATGCTCAGGCTGACAAGCAACCGCCCTCATCCCAAGCTCTCAGAGCCGCCCATCAGGTCTTTGGTGCCTCCTTCTAGGAGATGCCTGGACGCCTGACGTCCACAAGACCTTTGAAGACACCTGAAAGACAAACTAAAAGAACCAAACAGCCAAAGTCAGGCCACACGGAGGGAGTCAAAACTATGCAGGAGGAAGAAAAATCTCTCCCCCTAAAACATTAACATCGTCGAAAAGAGCAAATACCACAGCCACACGTAAGAGATGTCAACTTTTTTAAAATTCAGATAACAAAGAAGAGTTCTGGGAAATTAAAAATACGACTGCAGAAATGAAAAACTGAATAGAAAGCTTGGATGATCCGGTTGAAGAAATACTTCAGAAAGTAGAGCAAAATAAATCAAGACATGGAACTTGGAGAGAAATGATAAATTGGAAAGGAGAGGACCAATGTAGGGGTTCCAGTCCCAAATACTGGGAGTTCTAGAAAGAGAACAGAGAAGACAGAGGGAAAGGGGAAAAAACCCAATAAAATGTCCCCGAACCAGAGGACATGAGTTATTAGCCAGCAGGGATCCGTGCAATGAGTGGATATAGACCCAACAAATAAACATCATCATTAAAATTCAGACTACAGAAAGACAAGGAAAAGTAATTAAAAGCTGGTGGAAAAAATACGAAGTTTTTATCCAAAGGTACAACTATCAGAATGGCATCGACATGAAAAACTCAAGGACAGTGGAGCGAGGCCACCAAATTTCTGAGGGACAGTTATAGCTGATCCTCATTATTAGTGGATTCAGTATTTGGAATTTATCTACTCACTACAATATATTTTTAACACCAAAATCAATACTTGAGGTGCTTTTCAGGTCATTTAGAGACACGTGCAGAGCAGCACAAAATCTGAGTCCCGTGAAGCAGACATTTCCAGCTGGGGCCCACCAAGGCAACCCTCTGCCTTCCCTCCCCAATCTTGTGCTAAGCAAGTGTCCTCTTCACAGTGCATTTAGGGTCACGGTTTTTGTGTGTGCTTCTTGTCAGTGATTTCAAACTGTTTGAAACAGCCCCAAGCTGGCGCTGAACTGCTCTTGGTGCAAGAAGCTCCCACACACCCCGTGGGGAACATGGGTGTAGGGGGGGAGCATGGCTCGGGCACAGGCAGCCGCTCTATTGGCAGAGTCCAATGCTCATGAGTGCATATGAAATAAGTTGTCCTTCAACAGAAACACACACAAAATAGGATTATGGACTGATGGGCGTATGAAAATGTCATGACCAGTGGCTCAAAGGAACCCAACTCTGTATTTCTCCCAGACAGCAGCTCAATATTGGCTAATTTGGTGGTTATGGTAACTGCAGGACACGCTCCCTCGAACAACAAGAATCAACTAGAATTAGAACCTAGGGTGTTTCTTTTGCTTTTGTTTTGTAATACAGACAGTGACTTTTTTCCTTCAGCATACAGTTCTATGAATTTTAACACATGTCTAGATTTGGGTGACCACCCCCACAGTCAGGACACCAAACAGTTCAATCCCCCACCCTCAAAATCTCCATGGTGTTGCCCATTTGTACCCAAGGCTTCCCCTCACCCTTCAACCCTGGCCTTCACTGCTCTGTTCTCCATTGCTATCATTTTGGCTTTTAGAGAGTGTCCTACAAATGGAATCCTACAGTAGGTAACCTTTGAACCTGGTTTCTCTTACTCAACCGACTGCCTCTGGGATTCATCCAAGTTTTTATGTGTTTCTGTCATGTGTTCCTTTTCACTGCTGAGTAAGTCTATCCAGCCTAGCATTTTAAACTCAAGTCAATAAAAGTATGAGGATACACATGTTCGATCTTGAAATGTACCTTCCTTCTACTTTGTCACAGGAGTCTGCTACACACACACACACACACACACACACACACACACACACAAAGTGGATGGTGGAGAATAAACCAAGTGGAGACATGAGATCTGTAAAACCAGAGCATCTGCCATCAGGAGGAAGCCTGTGAAATCCCCAGGATGATGATAAAGACAACAGCCCAAGACACAGCTGCTCAGCTGCTCCAGCCCACACGGAAGAACCTTCAGAACATGAACGCGATAGAAATGGTAAAGTATTTGAATACAGTGAGAAGAGAGTTACACATTGTGGTGGCAGTGGTGGCATTCAGATGAATTAGTGCACAGAAAAGTAAGCAGATAAACAGAAGAGGGAAAATTTTAACTCTAATGAAAACAAAAAGTTGTGCAGAACAGGAAAAATAATCAGAATATCCTATGGCACAACTATGACCAGGATTTACATAATGCGAACATTGAATATTTGTCTAAATATAATTACACTGTGATTCTTTGGGGGCCTGGAAAATAGGGGTGGAGAGAACACTCTCGTTCACAACAAGCCTTGTAGAATTATTTAACTCTTTAAAACTATGTGCCTTTACAACATGGATGAAAATGAAAACTAAACTAAAAACAAATTTAACTTGGTGAAATTTATTTTTGTCTAAATCAGGCCAGCAAGAGGAAGAAAAAAATCCATTCCTCAGAACACCATCTCTGACGTAGGAGTCATTAATCCCCTTCTTTGTTTAAAGCCAGTTCAAAGTTGGATTTCTGTCATTAACAACCGACAGAAAACTGGCAAATACCAAAGCTATGGACCCTCCACAGCAGGAAGCACCACGTCTTCACTGAGGCCCCCCTCTGAGCAGCCCTAGGGTGCCTGATGTGCCGAATGCGACCACGAAGACGCCCTCCCAGCTGGGCGTCCACTCCCACTGCAGGGCTCGCTTGCTGCTACTGCGCACAGTGGCCAACGCGCCACGGAGCTGCTGCAGGACCCGGGGTTCCAGATGCCCAAGGCACACCGCACCCAAGCCGACTGACCCGGGGCTGGCTGAGCGTCTGGCCAGAACTCCTGGTTGGTCCACTTCCAGGCAGTCGTCCTGATCTCTGCCTTTATGTAACCTGGTTACGTCATTGCATCCTCAGCCGTGCCCGCTTAGTGGATCCGGGCTCACTGCAGGGGGTTTTTTAAACCGCACCTCTGTGTTCTGCAGGTGGCGGTTCATCAGTATTGTAAAATATGCAATATTTCACCTCTAAGTCTGATTGGACTTGAAAGTCATTTGCACCATCACAAGAAATTCCAACATTTACCAGTGACAACAAAGGAGATCCTTACTGTTAGAGCCTTTAAATAAAATGTTAGTATTGGAAATTTCTGAAAGGGTGTTATAAAAAACTAGTTGTATATTTCTATATAGTCTCCCTGTACTCACAAAGCTTTTCATTGATGGTACCTGTCAAATATGTGAAAGATCATCATTAGAAAGACCCAAAAAGAAATTACATGTAGCCACTTTAAGCATAAAATCTGATACATAAAAGTTGCATCTATGGATGCAAACTCAATTTTCTCATGTAAAGATCTGGTATTTTGTAACAAGAAGTTTTATACAATTATATTTAATTTCTAAAACTACTTTATATATTTTAAGGAAATAACATAAATATGTTTAATTTATTTTACCAGCCTCCATATCAATGCCTCAAAATTTCTGCCATTTTACCCTGGTGTGACAATAATTAATTATTATTTTAATCGTGTATCCTGATGTGAAAAAAGCTAGAGAGAGCTGCCTGAAATCGTAAGGACATTTATTAGTACAATTAATGAGAAGTCAGGAGGTAGGCAGTCCCAGAGCGGAGTCAGTGGCTCAGTGGTGTCAGCGAGATCGCAGGTTCTTTTCCCTTTTGCTCTCCACCTACCTCAGCATCCCGGCTTCCGCCCACAGACTTGCCCCTGGAGTCCACAGGATGGTGGCCACAGCGCGGGAAACCTGGTCCACTCATGGCAACGCCCAGACTAAAAAGGATGAAGCTGGGAATGAGGGAGGGAAGGACTTTCTTCTCACATGCCTCTTTCTTTTCAGGATGGAAGGTCTTTCTCAGGAGGTGCCAGGAGATTTCCTCTATGTCTTACTGAGCAGAACTTGGTCACATATTCCAAGGTATGTTTTGGGGTTTTTTCTGACACCAAGCAGTTCTCCAACACCAGCTGGGTGTCCTATTCAGTTCTGACACTGCCTGCCTGTAGATCCCACAGGTTAAGGGCTCAGCGCTACAGGACTGCCTCCACTCCAGAAGCCAATCACAAGTCCCTGTTGTCACCTGTGCTTCTGACAACAGCTGTAGGGCAGGGGTTCCCAGGACCTCCTCCTGGAGTTCAGTTAATTTGCTGGGTGGCTCACAGAACTCAGAGAAACATTTTACTTACCAGTTACCAGTTTATTATAAAAGGACACAACACGGGAACAGCCGGATGGAAGAGATGCCCGGGGGCAAGGATGTGGGAAGCGGCCCAGAGCTCCCGTGCTCTCCCTGAATCACCATACGTTCCCCAACCCGGAAGCTCTCTGATGCCTGTCCTTTTGGGTTTTTATGGAGGTTCCATTACAGAGGCAGAGTTGATTAAACCATTGGCCATTGGCGATTACTCTCTGCAGGGAGGAGGGGAGGTAGGACTGGAAGTTCCAGCCCTCTCATCTCAGGGTTGGTTCCTTCCCCCTGACAACCAGCCCCCATCCTTAGGCTACTTAGGGGCTTTCCACAAGTCGCCTCATTAACATAACAAAAGATATTTTAATTCCTCACAGCACTTAGGAAATTCCAGGGGTTTTAGGAGCTCCATGCCAAGAAATGTTGAAAACCAAATACATATTTCTCAATATAAATCACAATATCCCACCTGTCCACTGGATAAATTAATCACTAGTGAAAGGAAATTACTATTTCCACGTATAGCTTAGTCTGAAGCGGGACACAGCCCCAGACAAAGCTGGTCCTGACCAAGGTAAGCAGTCCAGGAACGCCAGCAAACCCAGGTCTGTCCAGCTACTGGGAGGACTGGGGATATCTCTGCCCTGAGGCATAACTGAGAAAAACTCCCTGTAAATGTCAGCAGCCAAAGGCGTCCTAACTGAAACAGGCCAGCAAGTCCACCAGTACACAGCACTGGGGTAAGCGCTGGGATACGGCCACACAGGGATCTAGGGAAAGGCCCCTAAAGGCACCCAGGAGATCCTGAAGGAGGCTTCACAGAAGAGACCTCGAGCCCAGACTAAAGGCGTGGTCATG
The DNA here is from genome assembly GCF_048564905.1 of Vicugna pacos. NCBI lineage: Eukaryota > Metazoa > Chordata > Mammalia > Artiodactyla > Camelidae > Vicugna > Vicugna pacos. Next base: position 38,467,566 of record NC_133005.1, on the reverse strand, counting down.
ATCCTGGGAGACAAAGTAGGAAACAGAACAGAATGCAGAGGTACGGAAGCTTGGAGGCACTCCAGGGAATTCAGTGTGGGAGGAGACACTGGCCAGGTCGGGGTCCCATGCTCACCTTTGTGACCACTGGGATGGGGGGGGGCTGTGATTAACATTAGGTGGAGTGAGGGGGAGCCATTCCCAAAAGTAAGTCATGGAAAGAAGCAGTCCTGTTATCAGAAGTAAGAAAGGAGTCCTAGGAAGACCAAGCAAACAAAACAGTCCACTAGACTTAGCTAGGTAATAAACTGAATTAAAACCTAGGTCCCCCGATCTCCTGGGTGATAACATCATGGGAGAGAACGGCTGCCCGCTAGCTGTCCATCAGACATTGCCCCACCCCCCAGTCTAAAGGGCCTAGGTCTCCTTCAAGGAGACCAAGAACTTCCCGTTCCACTGACAGGGACACCATCCTAGACCACTGAGAATGAGAAGTCAGTTTCTGTGACTTTGAGCCTTTGTATCTGGGGGACTCTTGACTTCAGTTAGCAAGAGTGGCCCTAACTAAAATAATTCCCAGGATGTTTTAATGCAAATCTGGATTATCAATACAATTGTGAGAGGACTACCTCCTGAATTGGCTGCGAACCTACAAGGGTAAAAAGCATTTAAAAGTAATGAACATTTCAAGATTATTTATTCGCAATTCAAAAAAGAATATGATGTTATCATTGAGGGAAAGGTAGTGTGAGGACTCTGTACTGATTTGGCACTTCCTGTGAGTCTTAAACTATTTCAAAATAAAAAGGTATTCAAAAAGGTAAAATAAATCAATATTTTCCAATTTCCATCAGTAGCTTTGGATCCCACAGCAAAGGAAGGGCCTCAGTTTCCCATTGTGTAAAATGAGGATTAGGTCAGTCGTTTTCAAACCACAGTGTCACTGGGGGGGTTTCAACAGCTGAGCAAATATCTCATTTAAATGTATCTTTAACATATTAAAACCATTTGAAAACACACAAGCCAGAGTATCACAGGCTAACTTTTAATACATTGCGGACCCCAGCAAGTTCACATGTACCGTCAGATTAGCTCTTTGAGATGCAAAATTTGGAACAAAGTGTCTCCTTTGCCATCGACGCGTTATATTTGAACCTCTTCTGCGTCAATAATTACACAGATTGTAAGTACATTGTTCTGTTTTGATGCAGATGGTTGTTAAGAGTTTGCTTTTGTTTGCTTAAATTCAGAACTGTATCATAATTAGAGAAGTGCAAACTAAATCTACAACATAGCATTTTTTTACCCGTCAGATTGACAAAAATCAGAAACTTGATAACACTGTGTGAGGATGTAGGAAAGAGGTACTCCGACAAGTTACTAATGGGAGTTCTAAGTGCTACAACCCCCCCGGGAAGGCTTCAGCACTTTAAATGCATAAACCCATTGACCTAGCAATTCTATTTTAAGAAATTATTCTACAGATCTACTGTCTCACGTACAGGCATAGATACAGATATAGATACAGATATTTATTGCAGCTTTGTCTGTAGTTATAAAAAACGGAAACAAAATGTTCATTAACAGAGATTGCTTAAGTAAATTTTAGTATATATATATATATATATATATACACACACAATGGAAAACTGAACTCTTCCTAAAGCAACGAGGCAAACATAGATCCTCTGATAAGCAATATTTTCCAAAATACATTGGTATGCCAAAAAAAAAACAGGGTGTACAGTATTGTTTACATTATGGTATCATTTGGATGGATACACATATACCTTTATGGGTATGTAGGAAAGTTCTGAAGAACATCCCAGAAACTGGTGATGTATGTTTACTTCCTGGAAAGGAAACTGGGGGGCTGTGAGACACTGAAGAGGCACCCACTTTTCACTGTATACCTTTTTATACTTTTTGAGCATTTTCATGTTCAGACATTAACTATACAAAAGAGAGGGAAAAAGTCAGGCATGTGTATGGCTGCTCCTGTGAGATTATCTAAGTGAACATACTATTAAAACACAGGTGTGCCACACTCAGGTAGGTGCCAGGCAAGACTCACAGCCAGCGCTCATCAAAATAATTAGTTGTGTAATCACCACTTAATGTCCAACAAGTTCAGTCTTGATTATAACCTATTACAGAAGGTTTTAGCACTGATTTTAACTTTCAAGTGTTTCTTCATCAACTTTCATGTTTATGTAAGGATTGCAGGCAGTTGTTAAACATTGTTAGTGAATCAATTTTAGAATAAAAAAAAAAATTTCCCCCTGGTCTGCTTTGAAGATTTCAGATCAGGTTTCGGTGATAAAGTCAGGAGGGGCTCACTAGTGTCACCCACGCCGTGTCTCCATGCTCTGTGCCTGGACTCCACACCCCGAGATTCTTTTCCAGGGCATCTGGGTGGTGCCCGAGCATGTGTGTTCTCAGCAAGTTCCCTTGGAGACTCTAAGGCACTCTCCAGTTAAGAATCACCTGCCATGTCCAGAAAAGCAAGAATAAAATTATAAGCCTCACAAACTTTAATCCAGCCGGGTCAGTCAGGTCCCGACGAGTAAAAGAAAGCAACTCTGAGGATTTGAGTCAACTTAATGTAAGGAATTGACATACAGGCGATCAAAGAGTTGAAAGGCCACGTGGGAACAGTTAGACCACCCAGAGATTAGTAGCAGCTGGAAGTCACGGCTCCTGCTCCCTAGGGAGGAGGCTGGGCACAACGGGAGGAGGTGGTGTTTTCAGAGACTAGGAGCCGGGGTCACCTGCCAGAAGCTGAGGCCACAGTGGCCCGTCTGGGGTCTGGGGTCACAGTGGAGATACAGCCAACTGGTAACAGTTATCTTCCAAAATAACCTTGATGCTAACCATTGAGCCAGCCAGCCCTCTTTAGATCCCAGGTGCTGTTAGAGACGCTGGTGTGCAACAAGGAGGAAAGTAAACAGAAGTTTCTGCCCTGTGGACTTAAATCTTAGTGAATTGTGCAGGGCTGCTATAGGAACCCTGTGTTAAAATGTTTGCTGTGGGAAAATAATGTCGATCCCTTGAAATTATAAACTGTTTTGTTAAGAGAGAGATACCTTTGCTCACAAAACCTGCGACAGTTAAACCAGTGACTATGCTCTCACTATTCACGTTTACACATGTGCACACTTGGGTGACCCCACATGGATGAAGATACAGAAACTTTCCAGCCTCCTGCCCCTTCCCAGTCAATTCTTGCCAGAATTTTTAAAGTATTGTGTATTCTCTTAATAATTTAAGAAATTATCTGGTCCTGCCAGAAGTCGGTTAGAGAAGGAAAGAATTCTAATAGATTGGCTTTGAAACACCATGCAAATCTCTATTCCTCTACAGTTTCTGTTTCTTGTGCTCAAAGATTCTTTTTTTAACTTTATTTTACAGTATCATATTCTTTAATTGGAGTATAGCTGACGTACCATACTATATGTTACAGGTATACTATATAGTGATTCACAATTTTTAAAGGTTATACTCCATTTACAGGTATTATAAAATACTGGCTATATTCCCCGTGTTGTCCTTTCAGGGAGGCCATGTGCTCAGCTGCGAATCAGAAATTCTAATACTAAGAGAATTTGAGAGAACTAATGATGGGCACACAAACAAAATCTCTACCAGAAATGTAATACTAATATGGTGAATATCTAGTGATTTTTACCATTTTTAAGTAAAAAGTAGATAAATGTCTGCAATTTCATATGGTTCATTCTATTATATTTCTATAGGAAGAAATCTCAGGTAGCCATGTACTGTGTAATTTTTATAAATAATGATCATAATATATACCCCCAAAAAGAGACGTTAAAAACAGCATGTAAGTTATAATCACATTTTTATGAAATATATAAATATAACTTGTGTTACATATATATGTGTGTGTATATATATGTATATACGTATATATATATACACACACATAAAAAGGAAAAAAGACTTTAGGTATATTCATCAACCAAAATGTTATTTCTGGGTAGTGTATTATAAATGAATTTTATTTTTTTCCTTATATTATTCTATATTTTTTCTGAATTTCTAATCCAAGAACTTGTAAAACTCTTATAATAAGAAAAAACAAGTACAGAAAGAAAAACAAGAAAAAAAAGGATATTTTAAGAGCAGAAGAAAAAACACATTGCAGTGACCTATGTGTGCAGTAAACTCTGGCTGGGCATAACAGCAAATGGTTAAAACGGAGCTGATGGAAACATACATGAACTCATTCAACAGCAAAACTGTACTGTAGGCCTGTGTGCCAGACCCTGTTCTAGGCTCCAGGGATACAGGGTTAATAAAAGAAGCCAAGTCCGTGCTCTCCTGGAGCTTACAGTCTGGAAGGGAGACAGGTAATAACCAAGTATAAGGTATAAAATGATAATGGCTGGGATTTGTGGCCCAGGTACACTAATGTCGCCCAGGCGCTGTTCTAAGCACTTTATGTGTATTGACTGGTTTCCTCTGAAAAACAACTTAGTGAAGTAGGTGTCACCTATTATGTCCAATTTACAAAAAACTGAGACACAGTTTTTATTCTCCAATTTACAGAAAGCTGAGAAGCAGTTGAATCTCCTGCCCAAGGTCACCCAACTAGTTACAGTGTCGCAGCTGCAGGATTTACCTGGCCATAGATCAGCCTGAATCCAAGACCTACAGACTTAACCATCTATTGGTAAGGCCCTGACGTACATGGTAAGGACTACCCAAGGCACCTGTGGAATACATGCAAGTTACCAGGTCCTGCCCTAGGAAACTCAGATGCAGTTGGCCTGGACTGGGACTTGAGAATTTGTTCTTTAGCAAGCCTTCTTGGTGTTTCTTCCCTCCAAGCAAATAGAAAATGTACTTTCAATGACAGGAACCTGTGACAACAGAAGTCAGGTACCTTTCTGGGCCAGGGGAGCCAAAGTAGCGTTGACTGGGAAGGGGCAGGAGGCTGGAGAGTTTCTGTATCTTCATCCATATAGGGGTTACCCAGGTGTGCACATGTGTAAACCTGAAGCAAGCACTAGAGAGTAAGTGTTGCCCTTGGCTGCAGTGCCATCCTGGATCATGTTGGCTCTGGGCAGGTTAATGAAGGTGATGTAGCGGAAAGTAGGAGGGTAGCAGGTGCTTTAGATAAGAGACAGGAAAAGTCTCCCTGAGAAGGTGGCATTCCATTTGGCCCTGGATCATAGAAAGAAGCCAGTCCTGCAAAGACCAGGAGGAAGTAATCCAGGCGGAGGGAGGAGCCGATGCAGAGCTCCTGGAGCTGGGAGAGGAGGGTGGGTTTGAACAATAGCAAGGAGGCAGGTGTGGCTGACCTGAGGAACGCCGAGGGGGGGTGGGGAACACAATGACAAGACTTGCAGTGGGACTGGTGGGCAATGGCCAGTTCCCTTTAGCTCATTCCTGTCTCAGGGCTCTTGCTCCTGCCAGTTCGCCGGGCCCCCCGCCCTGTCACCTCATTCAAATATTACCTGCTCAGACAGGCTTCCTTGACTATTCCCGAAGCCACTATCACATCCTGGTGTTATGTCTTCTGAGATCATATCACGACTAAGAAATTACACTGCTGATCTGCTTATTTAGTGTTGACTGCATCGCTAGCCACTAGCCCAGTTCTGTTAGAGCAGGCACCAAATATTGTGGATCACCCTTGTACCTCCAGGGGCGAGTACGGTGCCTGGCCCACTGTGAACAGGAGTATAGCTGCAGGAGGGGTAAACGAACCCTTAATGAAAGCAGTAGGATAATTCTATTAGTTGTACAAGCCCTGTCTACCAAGGGCCTACTATGTGCCAAGCACTCGGCCAGGTCGCTGGGGATGGATGCTTCAGTGAAGTAAAGAGATTTGTTTCTTTAAAAATCCCACTTTCATGGGGAATTATTGAATATAAGCGAAAGGGAAAGCAGGAAATAAACAAGCAAATTATCATCTATGTCTATAGACAGATACATAGCTAGATGGATGGATGGACAGATAGAGACACTCCAGATACACAATGTTGGATTTGTTAAGTTCTAAGAAGGAAGATAAAGCAGACCAGCAGGAAACAGGGAGCCACCGAGTGGGGAGGATGGAGCTGCAGTATTAGAACGGGCTAGCCAAGGAAGGAATCTCTAAGAATGTGAATTTGAAATCTAGACGTGAAGGCGTTAGGGAGGGTGGCAGGTGGACACCAAGGGAACAGTAAGCACAAAAGCCTTGAAGCTGGAGAGTGTGTGGGGCTGACGCCAGAGAGAAGGAAATAGTAGGAGATGGAGCCAGGCGAGCGGTGACATCAGGGAGGGCAGTGTCAGCCAGCATCAGGAACTTCACCTTGTAACTTAGAAATGCGCACCCTTGGGCCTCACCCCAGACCCACTGAATCAGAAACTCTGGGGTGGCCCCAGCAGTCCGTATTCTAACAAGCTCTCCAGGTGACTGAGATGCACAAAAATGTTGGCAGACCCGGGGCGGGGGTAGGGGGGCGCTACAGCGATTCATCCCAGCTGTTACCCATGCACGTGATCACGGTCCTCTTTATTCCACCAGCTGGGCAGGGGACCCGCCCAGCGCTCTGCTGATTTGAGGGGTGCTGACGCTCAGCCGAGGTTTCTCCCAAGCCCGCCGGGCCCCGCGCACACCTCCAACTGAACCCCGACTCGGTCCTCTTGCAAACCTCCCGGGCGACCCCGGATTGATGAGGCTGCCCGGCCGCCGTGGGGACCAAACGCCTAAGGGGCAGGTGCAAAGGCGCCAGAACCCGGAGGCCAGACGCGCCGGCCCAGATAGCAGCGGTGCGGGCAGGACGCCGGCTGCTGTAGCCCGGGGGGCGCATCTCTCGCCCGCGGTCGCCCAGCGCGCTGGGACGCGTGTGCACCAGCCGAACCCCGGGGGATTCCGCGGGTGCGGGGCCGCGCGGCCTGGGCATCGGGATTGGCCCGCTGCTTCCCCCGGGAGCCGCTGATGCGAAGCCAGGTTGGGGCGGCCGGGCCCGGCCAGCGCCCTCTAGGCAGCGGAAGTGGAGCTTGCTTTACATCCGTCCTCCCCGCCTCGCAGAGTTGGGAGAAGGAAGGCTGGGGGGTGTGGAAAAATAAAAGGAAAAGTCCTTGCACCATGTAGACCCGCGCCCCCTACCCTGGCACCCCGGCCGGCCGGGGACCTCCCAGTCTGCGGCCATGAACGCGAGCAGCGAGGGCGAGAGCTTTCCGGGCTCGGTGCAAAGTAAGTGCTTTTCCGGGCGCAGTGCGCGCTCCGGGGCCCAGTGCGCGCTCCGGGGCCCGGGCCCAAGCACGTCTGCGACGCAGCGAGCAGGCCCGGGGCCCCGAAATCGGGGTGACGGCCCGGAGCCGGCGCCTCGGGGACCGCGGCGGGCGCGCAGTACAGGAGGCGCCGGAGTGGGCTTGGGGTGGGGGCGCCCAACCCAGCGCAAGGCGGGGGGCGCTCTCCAGCCTCGAAAGACCCGTTGGAAGGGAACGGTGGGGGAGGGCATGCCGTTCAGACAATCGCCACCCCCTCGGGGTTTTCCCCGCCCCCCGGTGGAGTTTGAAGGTGGATTTGGGGTAACCGCGGCAACGCTGATGGGAAAACTTCTGCCTCGGTGGCCCCAAATCTTTCTGGAGCTCGTAAGGTTTCATGAGGTCTGGCCGGCTGGCCTTGCCGGCTTACTGCAAAGCCTTTTGCACATTAAAGGTGGAGATCTGAATAGGGAACGGGGCCGTGGTCGTTTGCTTAGAGTTCGGGGTTCATTTTTATTTTCTTGTTGAGGACAGCAGCGTTTTTCAAGCCCGTGGTTTCGTCCGGCACAGTGTTTCCCAAAGTCTGGTCCAGGGACTGAGCGCAAACCAGCCACCTGGGAGCTGAAGCGCTTATTTAAAAACAAAAAGCAAAAAAGCAAAAAACCTCTCTGGGCCCCACCCATTCAGTGAGGGGCTGGGTTTGAGGGAAGGAGGGGGATCTGCCCACCTTACCCTGGCGATTCGGATGCACGTAAAGTTTGAGAACCCCTGGCGCAGGGGTTTGCAGACACTTGGCACGTAGTAAGCACTTAGCTTGTTAGCTGTTAACTGTTAACAATTTTGGAGACGCTGGCCCCCAAACTTGGCTATGTATTCCTCGCATAACTTGAGAAAAGCACAGATTTCCCGGAACGCCAGCCCCCATGTACCCCTCCTCCATTATGACTGTCTCTGAAGTGGGGCTCAGATATGTATGTTTAAACACCCCACCCCACCCCCGACCCCCGTTGTTCTGATGCCAAGACCGGTCTGGAGGACTTTGCAGAGATAAAGGAATTCTTTTTGTTGAGGTGAGCACAGACTGCCCTTGTTTTTTATTTGGTCTCAGTTAATTCTCATTACAGATTTTCAGAGGGGATACTTTCAAATTCAAATAGAGCACTTCAGCAATAAGCCCACCAGGTGGCATGCTGGGGGGTGGCAATCCCCGTGCTGGCCTTTTACAAGGACCAACTCATTTAATCCTCATAACCATCCTAGGAGGCAGAACCCTCTCCCCGTTTCATCCTGGGCATCAGTATTATTTGACCATTAAAGAATCCTCAGCGATGCAACAGGCTACATCTCTTGGTTTCTTACCTTCCTGTTAATCCCGTGGGCACAGGAAGGTGGTGTTTCAGAGAAGAAAAGGGTCCATTCCCTCCATCCACTAATTTCAAAGTACTTAAGTGCACAGGGTGTTCTGCAAGATGGCTTATAAAACATTACCATACTCAGCCCAGAGCACCTTTTCTTAGCAAGTCAACCAAATGGTATTTCCACACAGAGATGTCTTGGTTGGAAGGGGGAAATTGGATACAATGCTCATATTTTAGAAATTTTCATAAAATTATGATGCATGGGTGCCAACTATATATGCACAAAGGTAGTTCTCATACTATTTAGACTTGGGGAAAATTGGAAATAATATGAAGACCTTATAGTTACTGAGAAATTATGAGGCATGGGAAACATGGAATAATGTGCTGTCATTAAATAATTACATTTATAAAGAGATTTTAGTGATATAGCACAATATTTATGCAGTATTACGTGGGGGAAAGATTAAATTACAACACATTATGATCTCAAACAATTTTAATGGAAAATAATTTTTAATTGAAAATGAATGGAAAGAAATATTTTGTAATATTCATGGTACACATAAGTGATTTCCCTCCCAGCTTCTTCTCTTCCAAATTTTCTGTTATAAACATGACTTTACTTGTAATGAGGCAAACAAAGATTTTAAAATAAAAATTAAGGTAGTCATATTAGAGACTTATTAACTATATTTCTTTATTTAACAAACATTTATATAGCACTTTCTAATATAGTGCCAGGACTGTGGTAAGTGCTTTGCAAATGTTAACACAGTATTAACTCTTGGTATTATTACTATTGAGAAATAATGTCTCTCTCAGTTAGGAATGAATTTTGGCTACAAGTAACAAAACTCAACTATACTGGCCTAATGAAAAGTCTGGAATTGTTTGATTCCAAGGTTGATTCAGGGAATCAGTGAAGTAAGCTTCTGTAGGGATCTTAGCATTTACCTCATGGTTACAACATGGCTGCAAAAGCCCCTGGCATCACAACTGCTTTCAAGGCCCGAAGAAGAGGGGGACAGTCCCAACCATATCAGCTCCTTTTTTATCACAAAGCCACACTTTTCCCAGAAGCTCCTCCAGCATTGTGCTAGAGGGGTTCCCAAGTATGTAGGGGACCAAGATTATTTAGACTAGTGGTTCTCATGATTGTGGAGGGGGTTGGGAAAGTGGGGGCATTGGTTTTCATAATGACTGGGAAGTACAACTACCATTTAATTGGAACAGGAGATGCCTGCTGATCCTTTGAAGTGCAGTGCAGAACGCTGCACGTTGAAAAACTTTCTTGCATAAAAATGCCACTAGTGCCCCTGTGGGCAATAATCAGGAGCACCACCTGGGTCTGGGTACATTGCTGCTGGGACAGAACTGGGATCCTGTTTGCAATGAAGAAGAGGGGAGTCGAATGGATATTGGGCCAGTAACTAGTCATGCCTGCCACCATGTCCTTTTTCCTACCATGAATCTGGTTTGTGTAGTAATTTCAACCTATTTGGAATTCATCCGTGACTTTCCCTTTGTCCCATGGAGTTCCAGGTGGCACAACAGTGCTGGTTGAGCTGACTCCCGACATCCACATCTGTGGCATCTGCAAGCAGCAGTTTAACAACCTGGACACCTTTGTCGCTCACAAGCAAAGTGGCTGCCAGCTGACCAGCACGTCCGGGGCAGTGCCTAGCACCGTCCAGTTTGTATCAGAGGAAACAGTGCCTGCCACCCAGACGCAGACCACCACACGAACCATCACCTCGGAGACCCAGACGATCACAGGTATGGCTGGGGGGTGAGAGGAAGTCACTTAGAGTTAACCTGTGTCCCAAACGCCTCCACAGAGCTTGTTAAAAATACAGATACCCAGGGCCCACCACTGAGGGTTGCTGATTCATTATTTTTAACAAGCTCCACTGGGAAGCCAGCTGCCCAGCCAGGTTTGGGAGCTGCTTGGTTAAAGCTTTAAGTGGTAGCAGTTATAAATTGTCATGTGCTAAACAAAAACAGGCAAAAATCAAGTTTCTAAAACAAAAACCTATATACTAAGAAAAAAATACTTGCAAGAAATGATAAAAAGGGAAAAGTATTTTGGGTGATGGGAATATGTATGTGATTCCTGAATTTGCAAAGGGACGAAACAGTGATTTTTTAAAAATTATTAAATCTATAAACACACATTGATGCCTCCCCTCCCCTGTACTACCAACAAGAAGACAGAAAAGTACATCCTAGTTCTTGGTTGTGTCCAAAATAAGGTTCAGATGGATCCAAAATTTAAATCTACACAATGAAACTGTAAAAGTTCTAGAGTAAAAATTACACACACAGAAACACACATGTGCACACACTCCCCTCATACTTATACCTATACGATCTGCCTTAAGGGACCAGAGAACTTTAAAAACAGAAAGTAACCCATTTATGAGATAGTAGAGACACTGCTGGATCCCATGGGGAAATGGAGAATGTATTCCCTAGCTGATTTTTAATTTAAAAAATACATTTATTAAAACTGTGCCCGTCAAGGAAGACAAGTTGTGGGATCCTTCCCCCAAAAGAAAAAGAATTATGTTATGTGGCTGCAAATGAAGTTACTATTTTTCCAAAGTAAAAACAGTGTATAAAAAAATCTAAAGACAAATAATTGGGGGAAAAAATCGCAGCACATACATGACTTGTCCCTCATATATAAAGAACTCCTAAAAATCAATAAAAGAACCAAGTGGAAAAGTCAGCCAAGGGCAGCAGATGATATTCAAGAGCTGCTAAACATAAAAGGATATGTCATTGCCTTGGTAATTAAAGAAATGCAAATCAAAAGAAGGCTTAGGGCCAAGGTACCACTTTCCTTTCCTTTCTGGAGATGTAAATTCATGTAACCTGGGCAATTTTGTGGTATCTTTCAAACTTTAAATCTTACATTTAAAATCTTTTCAAATTTTAAAATGTACAGAAACACATATACACAACAAGTCCACTTCTAGGTATTTATCCTATAAAACCTGATAAACAAGTGTGCAAGGTCATTTGCTTACAGTATATACTATAAAGAAAATGGAACCTTTGTATGTATATGTCAAGAGGAAATTAGATGAATAAATACTAGAGATGAATAATGAATAGTAATCTAACAATTTATTAAATGAATACATTCAGACAATGGAATATGACTTAGCTTTGAAAAGGGGCACTAGATCTGTGTACAGACATAGATTCTCAAGGTGAGTGTGAAAAAGCACACATATGTGTACACACATGGTATTATATTCACAGAAAGCTTCTAGAACAGGAATGAAGCAGGCAATGTTAATGAGAGAAGTAAGCTGTGCACAAGGTATCAGGGAATGGTGGGGACTGTGGTAAAGTGGAGAAAGCTACTCTTCAGATCCAGTTGGTTAGAAATTTGGGTTTGTCTGAGAAACTGAAAAATGTAAAATTCCCCAAGTTTTAAAACTTTGTTGACCAAGCAAAACACATCTGTGAGCCTGACTGAGCCCACCAGCAACTTCTAGCCTGTTCTCAGTGTTTACCAAGTAGTTAATCTGGGGCTGCAGAGCAGAGGACATCTGAAGTGGGGGTACCAGCTTTCACCTTGTCAGTCGTATATTGATGTGGTATGCGAATTTTTCAGCAAAGTAAGCAAAGTTTTGTGGTTTCTTTAATGCATCCAACATGTTTCTGCTGAATTTTTTAAGCATTGAAATATAATTGATCACCTCAGAAACTGCAGTAAGATTACCTTGAGATCTTCCCACTTTCTCTTGCGTTTATCTTAATTCTCATCTTAGAGAAAGTCACCAAGAAAATGTTAAAACTGAATACTGCCTTAGAGTTGGTCCTGGTATAAACTTCTCATTTGACAGCTGGACAAAGTAAAGCTGCAAGTGGGCATGAGACATGGCCAGGGTCCCACCACAGGTTCAAGACAGTCCTGGGACTTCAGCACTTTGGCCCTTACCCTAGTGGTCTTCTGCCTGGAGACTTCGTGTTCGGTCCCCTGTCCTCAGAAACAAACTCCCAGTAACGCCACACACCGGGTGTGAAGCCTGTGACACGAGGGCCCTGCGTGAGGAGGGTTCAAGGGCCACACTTTGTCTATGGCCTTTGCATCTTTCTGGGTTCTGAGCCTTTGCTTATGCTGTTTCCTCTGCCTGAAATACCTTTCCTGCCTTTGCCTGGCTGATGCCAAGTCAACCTCAGAACTTTAAGGTTCAGGACAGTCTACACAGGGAGAATCTGGCTTCCTCTCAGGACAGTCCCTTACCCTCTGAATTACCATAGCTGCAATCTCCTTTCTGTCTTCCAAATGAGCCACGTTTCCTTATGCCTCAGAGCCTTTGTATGTGTTGTTCCCTCCGCCTGGGACTGACAGTTCTTATGCATGCATCAGAGCTGGGCTTAAACGCATTTCCTCAAAGGGCCCCTCTGACAACACCCACCGCGTGCACACTGTTCTCCCAGACCAGGTCCCGTAATTAAATGGTTGTTTGCAGAACAAACTTAAGGTCTGTCCCGTCACTGACCCATAAGCACCGTGAGGTCAGGGCTTCCCCCCTCCTGTTCACCATGGATCCCAGCACCATATTCTAGGCACTTACTTATTCTTTAGGGGCATGAACACACAATTGCCCAAATCTCACGTCCATCAGTAAAGCTGACCTCACACCAAATAACTGCTCCTTCTGCCCTAGTTGTCTACTCAGAGATGGTCACCCTTCTCTTAGCATGTCTACTGTGAGCCATGCCCCAGTGCTGTTGACTGCCCTGTACGGTCAGGCCGGGCCTGGAGTCCTCTTGTGCCCAGCTCCCAGTGGCACCCACTGCACTGGGTTGATGGGAGCTCCAAGCCTTTATCCCAGTCTGCCAACCTAGACTGCGGGCAAGTCGCTTACTCTCTCTGCTTCATATTCGTCACCCGTGAAAAGGGGTTATAATGGTACCTAATACTATTAGGTGATAGAATTAGGTGCCTGGTATCGTTGGGTTATTGTGAGGACTCTTCAATGAGCCACATAAAGGACCTGGGACAGAGTCACTTGGGCTCAATAAACAGCTGTTTTATTAATGGAGAGATGAATGAGCAGGTGGTGGGTGCATGGTGCAATGTGTGGGATGCCCTGTCTCGGCCTGACTCAGCTGCTCCTGATTTCTCCTGTGTCTTTGCCACAAAACAAGCGGACTCTTGCTTTTTCCCTTCTTTTACACCCTTTATTTTGGTTTACTGGGCCCGACTCCCCTGAACTTTGGGCTTCCATGTCCCACTAGAAGCAGTCCCCAGACCTGCCTGTGGACCACAGTCCCCGGGGAGCTTGTGAAACACACTGGTACCTGGGCTGTATCTCTGAATCTGAGTCACTGAGGCTTGGGTTGAGGCATCTGCATTTTTAACAAACTCCCAGAGAGGAGAGGGTGTAGCTCAAGTGGTAGAACACATGCTTAGCATGCATGAGGTCCTGGGTTCAATCTCTGGTACCTCCTCTGAAAAATACATAAGTCAAATTAACTACCTCCCTCCCCCCAAAATAAAAATAAAAGATGAATAAGAGGCTTTTAAAAAGCAAACAAACTAAAAAACTCCCGGGAGATTGCATGTCTCAACTCAGTTGGAGAGTCACTCACTGCCCAAGGCCACAGTTCGACCCCCAACCCTGGCTGATCCCACCCAGACATGAACTGGGGGTATTGGTCCCTCTTTGGCACTCGATTAAACCAACCCTTTCCTTGCTCAGCTCGTATGTATGTAAAGTAAAATTTTGACCCAGTATGTAAAGTAAAATTTATTCTCTGCCTGCTAGCTTCATAAGATACCTGTTTGGCATTTAAGAATCTTCCTGTAGAAGCAGTAGAATTAGCTACTGATGCTGGTGAAAAGAATTAGCACATCCTACATGCATTTTCTGAGTTTATGACTTAAAATCACGGGGCTCTGGAATCAGGCCCCTGAGTGTGAGTCTTGGCTGCTTAGGGCCTTAGGAGCTGTGTGACCAGTGCAAGTTAAAAGAGCTCTTGGTGTCCCATTTTTAAAGTGGGGACAAAAATAAATAGAAAGGCCATGGAGTTTGGTAGTGACAAGTCCGGGGTCCTGAGCCAGCCTGCCTGGGCTCAGATCCCGGCTGCAGCACTTGCTAACCAGGTAACCCTGGGCACGTGACTTAGGGTCTCAGTATCTCCGTTTCCCCAACTGAGAAATGGGTGGGGATGATGATGGTACCGACCTCACAGGGTCCCAGCCAGGCTTCAGTGGGCTTCTGCACAGAAGACACTTAGAGCCATCAGGGTTAGCTCTCATTGCTTACCGAATCAGGGGGCGGTGAAAATTAAACAGCACACAGAAATTTTTGCAAAGGGCTTGGCTCATGGCAAGCCGACAGCTGATATGAGTTGAATTATCCCTGGACCCAGAATGATCTCTCCCACCTCTTCTGGTTGATTTCTACTCTTAGGTCCCAGAATAAAACTCACCTTCACCTAGAAGCTGGCCATGATTCCTCCCTGTCTCCCACACCCCACCCCAAGGTTAGATTTTTCACTGCTTCCCCACCGAGCACTTATCACAGTTGCAGTTAACTTGTTATTTGGTATCAAGCAGTCTTTAGTTAGCCAGAGAAGTGAATTCAGATGCTCCCGGGGTTCAAGTGGTGGCAGTGAAGGCAGCAACAGATCTGCTGTGGTGGAGGGTGGGCGGGCCTGTGGACCACCGGCAGAGGGAGAGGAAGGCACCCTCCAACAGGCAGGAAGCATCGTCAGCGGGGCCCTGGTGGTGCTGGGGGCTGGCTGGCTCTCCCGGGCGGGCCACGCCGTTCCCTTGTGGAGCATCAGGATTTCACAGAACTTCAGCGGGAGACAGGGCCACGCTGTGACCATGGGGGAACAGGACACAAACAAAGCCCCTCCGTTATCATCTCTGAGCCACAGAATACCAGGCATGCCCTCCTCCCCCGCTAACCCGAGGGACGCTGCTGCTTTAGCTGGTGCGGCTCTAGCCTCTGCTGCCCGGTAACGTTCACGAAGATACAAATCCTGCACTTGTCCCTGCTTCCCGACAGCCTCCAGTGTGGCCTTGAACCCTCCCTCCAGAACCATCTAACATGAACCCCAAACCTATAATACACGAAGCCCTTTCTAGCGCCTTCTTCCAGAGACCCTCCACGGCTCCTGTGGTGGGAGTTTTCCCTCAATGGCAGGTGTGTCCCTGGTGGTCTTTGGCCAGAGTCATCAGGAGAGGGAAGACCTCGCCCACCTAAATGATCTTGAAAACCTTTTAAAAAAAAAAAAAAAGTTGAGCCTGTGATCTCCAAAGTAGTGGCTTAATTTCTAGTTCACTAGACTGTGAATCTCCCCCAAGCAGGAGCTAATCAGGCTTACTTCCCTGCCCTCCAGCACCAGGCCTGGCACATCCGGGGCCCTCAGCAAGTCAGTTACTGAATGAGCCCGGGAAAGGACGGCTGTAAGGATTACATTTGTTAAGGTGCCCGAAGTTCCTGGCCTGGCATCTGCCCTGCCGTGAGGGCCGGGGGAGGGCAGCTCTGGGACTGTTCTGTGCCACCTACTAGAGCTGAGATAACGGACCGGAGAGGAAACCCCAAGCCCGCACGCGGAGGGGAGGAGAATTTAGCTGTAACGCATACAAGCCCAGCCATCTGTGACAAGAACAGCCTTGTGCAAAAAGTCAATAGAGTAGATTGGTCCCTATGGGGAAAGCCTGGAGGGAAAAGTTATGAGTGAGAATGAATGTATGAGAGGCCTTGAAAAATTCCCTGGCATTTGGGAGGAAGATGGTGGGAAGGGGGCACTGCCTACTTGATCTGCAGGTAGGGAAGCTCAGTGACACAGGACGAATGTAGGAAGCCATGCTTTAGCTCTGGCCTTTGTTCTGAAGGAGCTGGGGAGCCATTGAAGGTTGTTGAGTGTGTGAGTAATTTAGTAAGACAGACTATGTACTGATTTGCCAGGAGGATCTGGCAATAATAAGAAGAAGAGCAACTAATTCGTAGGAAGTGTTTATTATGTGCCACGCACGTTTCTAAGTCCTCTGTGTGAAGTAGTTTTTCACTACTTAAATTGTTGTGAATTTAAATTTAACATTTAAAAAAAGAATATGAGATGGAATATATATATATGTATGTATGTATAACTGAATCACTATGCTGTTCACCAGAAATTAGCACAACAGTGTAAACCGGCTATACTTCAAAAAAAAAAGATGCATTTTATATTTAATTAAAAATTAAAATTTTAAAACATAAATTAGGTATTCAGAATTATTGTCCCCATTTTACTAAGAATGAGCTATATCACAAAGGCGCTGAATAACTTGACCAAGGTGACAGCGCCGTAAAGTGGCAGGACTGGGTGGGCCTCAGAGCCAGGCTGCCTGGTTGCAGCGTCTGTAACTTGGCCATACCACATCACCCCTTAGTAAAGTCCTCGCTGTGGTGTTTCTCAAAAGAACCACCTGGAGCTTTGGTGAAAAACGCAGAGGCCCAGTGCCCTCCCCTGAGGATTCCATCTGGGTGGGCCTGAGCAGGGTCCTGGGAATCTGGACCAGCCAGTGACTGAGGTCTTGGGTCAGTTCAGATGCTTTCAGTTGCTCGTAGCAACACTAAACTACAAGTGGGCTGGACTGTGAGATGTTGCTTATCTCAGGATGAGAACAGGCAGGGCAGACCCAGGTCTTTTCATCTTCTCGCTGTCCTCGGCGATTGTCCTCATGGCCACAAGGTGGCTGCTACTGCTTTAGCCTCAAGTCTTCTCAGCCCTGCCCAGGGATGGAGAAAGAGGAAGCTTCCCTTTATCAGAGAGGAAATGCTTCCCCAGAATCTCCAGATCCCATCAGCCAAGATGGGTAACATGCCCAGTTCCTGTGCCCAGTTGCCCTGTCTTGGAGGCAGCAAGGGACAAGGAAGAGGGTCTTGGCAGTGGAATCCAATCCCAAGGCCCCTCTGGAGAGCCACACTCTTGCCACTACCCTGTTAGAATAGTCTAGAGCAGGCATTCTCAATGCTGGTATGCAAAAAAATTACCTGGAAAACTTGTTGTTTTTTTTAGAAAAAATACAGCTATAAATATACCCAGACTATACCCAGATCTCTGCATCAGAATCTCTGGTACATGATCGATTTTGAGAACCACTGGACCAGGAGGAAGGCAAGAAAGGATGGAAATCTATCGGTGGCAGTATGTCTGGCACATAGGTGCTTCCTTCTCAGAATGAAAGTCCACACAAAACTACAAAAGCTTAGCCCCAATTCCTAGTTCCAGGGTAAGCGGGTCTGACTGGTCCAGCTTCTGTGCAGGTGTCTGCCCTGGACCAATCAACTGCAGCAGAGAGAAGGGGCAGGGTCAGGAATTCCAACAGGGCAGCAGGCTCCTCCCGCGGGACAGGGGACAGTTGGGCTGATGTGCCTGGGAAGGTGTGTACCACACGCGGGAAAAGCCTGAGACGATTTTTCCTTAGAGAGAGAAGTGGCTTTTCTCTCAGGAGGCGAATCCTGAGTCTGCATTTGAATCAAGACCCCTACATGTGACTCACAGGTGTGGACAATATTGGAAGGAACAGGAAGAAACAAGCAGTAGATACAAATATATATGACAATGAAGGAATATCCTTAATTTATAAAGGCCATTTACAGGTGAATGAGAAGAAAGTAAAAATACAAAAAAAAAAAAAAGAAGCAGCTAATAGCTTGAACAAGCAGTTCACAAAGCAGGAATGCAAGTAGATAAAATATGGCAAAAAGGGGTTCATCTTCACCAGTGATGAAAGAATTAAATGAAAATGACCTCATTTTGTCCTGTCAAATAGTCTATGTGGTAGCCAAGGTGAAGGGGAGAATGTACATTGATCTAGATTTTCTGGAAGGATCATATAACTATGAATCACCAAGCAATAAAGTGACCAATCCATTTTGACCCAGTTTTTCAGCTTATAGGAAGGTATCCAGAGAAACCAGAGCTAAATTACATTTTTGGATAGGTGTTATTTTTAGAGGCAAACATGTAGAAACCAGCTCAGTGTCCACAAAAGGGGAAGGGCTGATTTAACTATGGCAGCCAAAATAGGTGTGTATTATATAGTCTTAAGAAATTATGTTCCGGGTGAATAATAACATGGCAAAAGGCTTTCACATAGCAAAATTGTTTAGTAAAACTGTGTAAAATTGTTTAACAGAAAAAAAAGAAAAGAATACAAAATGGCTTAAGCCATGATCCCAGTTTTATACTTTAAAAATCTGTGTAAAAAGAATGCATTAGCATTTAGCTCATCATTAATTCAACCAGTTTTCTTTGAGCCCCTGCGCTTTGCCAGGTTTTGTGTGTGAGATGCTGGGAGACAGTGATGGAGAGAAACAGGTGTTGTCCTCACTTGCTCATCCAACCAAATGGAGGAGAGGACGGTCATTACTTTCCCAAAGAACCATTTAATTGCGGTAGAGACTGAGCGCTGTGGAGAAAAAGTATAGCATTTAATGAGGATGTCATGCAAGGGGGTACATTGTCCTGTGAGGACAGCATTGGGCGGGGTTTTTTTTTTTCTATACTTGCTAGATTTTCTGCAATTGGTGTTTACTTTGGTTTTGCAAAAATAATACACTTTTAATTTAAAAAATGAGTGGAAGAAGTGAAAAGGATAAAAAAATCGAGGTTTTTAATTGAAGAAGAGAAGGGAGAAATAAAGTGGATTGGGAGATGTGAAAGCTACTTGAAGAGCAGTTTTGGGAAAGGAGCTACAGTTTGCCCATGCGAGCCCAGGGGGTCTAAGACATCAATGGGTCCTAACCTCAGGGAGAAAGAGTTTGGTTCCCTGTGAAATTCATGGGACAGTCTTGCTTTTTAAGCAACGTCATGAGT
Source organism: Vicugna pacos (assembly GCF_048564905.1). Taxonomy (NCBI): domain Eukaryota; kingdom Metazoa; phylum Chordata; class Mammalia; order Artiodactyla; family Camelidae; genus Vicugna; species Vicugna pacos. The sequence goes on along the minus strand of NC_133005.1, from coordinate 38,448,151 downwards.
AACCGAACGCCCAAAGTGCCCCCGCTGCGGCTGGGACCACACATAACAAACGCATCTCAGATGCACCCCCCAGGCGCCCGGAGAGCCGGGGAGGGCCCTGCGGGCAGAAACCCAGGGGAAAGCAGGGTGAGGCTGTGCGCTGCTGGGAGTCAGAGGACTGGGGGCTGATCTCACTAAGTCTGGACTAGGTTGTAACAGCCACGCCCAAGGAGGAGATGAGGCCCTGAGCCCTCGCAGAAAGTTAGAAATGAGACCCTACCCCACCCCATGTGCCCAGAAAGTGGTGTCGCTTGCTACACCCTCAGTGAAAAGAGGGGCTTCAGAACATTCTGCCCTGGGGACAAGTCACGCCTCTGCTCTGCGCACCTCCCCCCTCAGCAGACCTGGGTGCATGGGGTTGTGCGTGCTGCCTTCGCTTCTGCTGGGCACGCAGATCCCCCAAGGCCGCTGCCACCGTTCCTGCCGAATCTGAAGGCGGACAAGTGACTCCATTCCTCCTAGTATAATACGACAGCACTGTGCTCTGATAACTTTCCAGCGCAGGCAATGTGCCCAGCTTGGTGTGTCTTAGCCTCCGCATAGTGTGACTGGAACAATGAGGTCTAAGTGCTGAGGTCACAGCTAACGTCCATCCCCATTTTCCTGGTGAAAGAACTGAACCGCAGACGAGGGACTTGGTCCAGGGCCCATAGACAGATGTGGGTCCCGGGTCAGTCTGACCACACACGCGCACACACACACACACCCTTGAAATTAACATCTTCAACATCAAATCACACTAACACTGGAAAGGACTGAGGCCACACACACACCCCCCCCTTGAAATTAACAGCGACTTCGACATCAAATCACACGCCAACACTGGAAAGGACTGAAGCGGCCCCTGAGATCAAAGCCCCCTGAAGGTATCTGCAGGTCCTGCTGTTTACAGGGGATCCTGGAAAGGGGCCGAGTGTGGGGGAGGGATGGGAGGAAGTGACCGGGATAAAGCCAGCCAGAGGGCCCCACCACTGGGGTACTGGATGCCCCAGTGCCCTTTGTCGGCTGTGGAATTCCCGACACGTGTTCAGTTACGTGCTTCCACGTTCCAGGCTGAAATGTCATCATCTCACTGACCGCTTTGCAGATCACCCTGCTTGCACCTGCGTGCCCCCGGCATCCCTGCTCCCCTTTCCTGCTTTATCTCCCTCCATAGCGTTTGGCTGTAGGGATTTAGATTACTTATTGCCTGCACCACTGCCAACTTTAGCGTCACCTCCATGAAGGCAGGGACTTTTGTTCCTTTGGCTCCCTGATGTTTCTATTACCTAGAACAGTGCCTGGCACATAGTAGGTGCCAAATCAACCAGTAGACAATAACAGCATGTTTCCTGTGCCTGATCCTTAATCCTGACGACAGCCCTAGGAGACAGGAATGGAAATTGTTCCCATTCTCCAGGTGAGGAAACTGAGGCTCAGGAGATAAGACTTAATAGCCCAAGCTCTTGAGCAGACCCCTTCTGGTCTAGGAGCCATCTACTTGGGGTGACACACACTGTGTGTGGTTAGCCCCACCCCCAGATGATTCCTGCAGTTGGGTGCCTGACTCCCTGTGCTTCTGCCACCTCCCGGAGACGCCAGAAGCACAGGCGAAATAGACAAATGGGACCACATCACACTTCTGTGCATCTAAGGAAGCAACCAACAGAATGTGAAGGCAACCTACAGAAGGGCAGAAATGTGTATCTGAGCAGAGGTTCATATCCGGAATACTTCCACGTTTCCCCTCTACCGTCACTCTGCACGAGAAGGATGCTAAGGCTTAAGGTGGAGGGGCAGGTGGACAGTTAGGAGACAGAGCCCCGCCCATCTCCCTGGGAGGCGGGCAGGAAGTCCTGGGCTCAGGAGCATTCAGCTACCTGCCAGGAGGGTTATGAGGACTCCACAGTGGAACCGTTGGGGGGATCTGGCCACTCTCACAACCCCTCCCCACCCCAGCGCCTTCCAGCCTTCTTTTTGTTCAAAAAGTGGTAGAGCAAGAAGTTGGGAAGTCGTAATAGTGTGACCAGCCATCCTAGTTGTAGCATGGAAAGTCCTGTGTCCTGAGTGACCCCTCAGTCCCAGACAAGCAGAGGCAGTTGGCCCCTGCTGGATCCTGACCATTCCCGTTGAGAGTTTGGTGCCCAGTTCTGGTTCTCTGTAGCGGCTGACATTTATTAAGACTCAGCTGTTGCTACTGATTCTCTCAGTAAACGTTGCAGCACCCTTATGAAGGGGACACTGGGATTACCCCCACTCACAGGCAAGGAAACTGAGGCTCAGAGAAGTTGCATAACTGGCCTGAGGTCCCACACAGGCAGCGGCTGAACCTGGACTCATCAATTCAAAGATATATTGTAACGTATCTGAAATGGTGGTGCACCTTTGAAGCAATGAGATCACACTGTCAGCCAACAGACAGTCACAAAAAATTGTCTTTGAGCACTTGTGAAGACTTGATCATCGCTGGTCACTTTTTTTGTCACTTCAGTAGAGTTGTGTGCATTTTTTTTAGAACTGTGTGTATTGAGTTTAATTGCTGTTTGAAACACCTTTTGAGATATTGCAGGATGATTCAGGCTCAAGATGAAAAGTAACTGGATGCCCAGAAATACCTGGTAACAGTAGCAGGGGATCAATTTGATATTAATGAAACAAATGTTTGTTGTTGGAGGAACAACTGCAGTTCTTGTAAAGCAACAATGGAGAAAGACAGAGCCCCTCAACTAGACAAAGCTGGGTTAAGATGTGCTGCTGAGATGTGCGGAAAAGCCTCATCTACACCATTAGTTCTCAGACTTGAGTGTGAGATCAGGATCATGTGGGCAGCCTGTTAGAACAGATTGCTGGGTCCACGCGAGAGTTTCTGATACAGTAGCTGGGGTGGGGCCTGAGAATCTGCCTTCGTGGCAAGTTCTAGTGCTGCTGGCTGGGGACCACTCTTTAAGAGCCAAGCAGAGCAGAGGAAGCAGGAGCAATAAACATTTCAACAAGGGGCAGGTGTGGTTGATTCATGCATCGGAGAGATGTGGCGTGAAGATGGAATTTGTCAGAATCTTCTGGCCACCTTTAAACAAAAGCTACTTAACTTCCCCCTTCATGTTTCAATTGAGAAAAATGGAAACCAGGAGTTTGCTCAAATACCAAATGCTGATAAAACCCAGGTGTTCATAGACGCACACTGGAGTGATGTCACTGCCAAAGGTGCCCAGGAGGTACAGGTCAGGAACTTGGATTTCCTGTCAATGTTCAGTGAAGTCTAAAAGAATTCATTCAATCAATACAGCATTTCTAAGGAATATCAATATGTGTATGAAATACCCAAAGAGTATGAAAGCATTTTATTATAATGTGTCAAAATGGTGGCTTTTTAAAAGTTACTGTATGTAAAATAATGCTGCATCTAGCAGTCTATAACATCTTAGATTCAAAGAAAGATGAAGTTTGTTTTAAGAGAAAATATGACTAGAACCTGTGGAATGAGTTTTACTGCTTCAGGCAAAGCCAGAATAGGGAGGGACACCAGGCACTTAGGTAAGTATACTCTGTGAATACAGTGGCAGAAATGGCAAAGGTGGTACCTCAGTGACTGACGTTTGGGAAACAGAATGTGACAGTGGCTCTCAAAGTCAACATTAGGGTGTCTCGGCCGGACAAGTTCACCCAATGAACAGTCCCCATGGTTACATTTACTTCTATTTGAACCCAAGTCTCCATGTGACGATTACATTAATAAAGGAAGAAAGAAAATACATATTCCCAAGCCCCAGATCATAAGTTTAATTAACAAAGTAGTAAAAACAATTTTATAAGTGGGAAAAAAATGTGAGACTGCATATTTCACCTGGTATAATGACAAAGTTAAAGACAAAGGTGATAAAGATGTTTGATCTCCTTTTCATTCTTTTTTCCTCAAACTTTCAGTGAGAGGACAAGAATTTTTTTTTTAAATGAGTACTTGTGTTTAGAGTGTATTTGTAGTTTTGCCCGAAATTCCTTCAGTCAGCTCCTTTCCAGTGTCTGTTAGGATTTTGTGATAAAGCTTATGAAAGTGCCTAATGTTTTTGGCTGAAGTGAACAGAAAACCTCCCTGGTGTAAATGATAGGAACATTTCTTATTTGTTTAGTAAGTCTCAATTTGAATTATTTTTAGGGCTGTGGCTCAACATCTGATTTTCTTGCTCTCTCTTTATGGTTACAGAATGGCTGCCACAGATCCAGATGTCACATCCTTATTCCAGTACGTCCAAAGTTAGAAAGTAGGGCAATCAGGGCAGCAAGAATGAGCTTTCCTCAGCTGCCTCTCTTTCTGCCCCTCCCTTTTTTTTTTTTAAATCAGGGAGAAAATCTTCTCCGGAACCCAACCCCAACATATTCTCTAGTGTCTCATTGGTTAGGATGGGGTCACATGATCACTCCTAAGCAGCAAAGGAGGCTGGGAAAGAAATCTAAGATGTTCATTCTCTACAAAGGAAGTAGGCAAAGGGAAGAGCTATTGGGTATTCATACTATGAAAATTAATAATCATCGTCTCTTTTAGTTTCAGCTCCAGAATTTGTTTTTGAACATGGCTATCAAACGTATCTGCCCACGGAAAGCAATGAAAACCAGACAGCCACTGTCATCTCTCTCCCTGCCAAGTCACGTGCCAAAAAGCCCACGGTCCCACCTGCTCAGAAGAGGCTTAACTGTTGCTATCCAGGTAAAGGCAGCATCGTGTCCCACATGTAGAGAATGTGACATCTAACAGGTCCAGGGCTTGAACTTGTGAACTCCTGACAACGGGACATGGAAGCTCCAGGCTGCCTGGCTTAAACATGACAACCCCACAGCTCTTCCATCATCACACATGACCCGTCTCTCACTGTCTCTGGTCACCATGCACATGGGCTCTTATTTAGACTTTAATAGCTGTGGGACTTTGAATGGGACTAGTGGGCATTTCAGATTACTGTGAGTTTTTCTTTCTGTGCAATAGCTTGGGAAGAAACCAGAAAAATTGTTCTTTCCTTGCTTTTAAATAAAAAACTTTGAGACTTAGGGAAAAGTTGCAAAAATAGTACAAAAAATTTCTGTATACCTTTCATCTGGATTTCCCAAATGTTAGCATATTACACTTGTTCTGTTGTACTTTCTATATATATACGTGTATTTTTCCCCCAAAGTTGCAGACCTGATGTCCCTTTACCCGTAAGTATCTCAATGTGTCTTTCCTAGAAGCAAAGGAATTTTTTTATATAACCACAGTACAATCATCAAAATCGGGAAATTAACATTTACACATAACATTATCAAACTGCTGACCTTATTAAGATTTTACCAGTTGTTTCACAAATATCCTCTGTATCAAAAGAAAAACATTTTCCCTGCGATCCAGGATCCAGTTCATGATCACAAGTTGCATTTAGTTTTCATATGTCTTTAGCTTCCTTTAATCCTAAGCTTTTGTCTTCCATGATCTTGACAGTTTTTCAAAGTACAGGCCAGTTAATTGATAAAATGTTCGCCCCTTTGGGTCTGTCTGATGTTTCCTCGTGATTGGACGTAGGTGGGAATCACAGAAGTGAGGTTGTGTGCTTCTTGGTACGTGTTGTCAGGAGGCACACTGATGTCTCTTGGTCCTGTTACCGTAGGGTTGGCCCTCATCACTTGGTTAAGGAAGTTTCTGCCAGGTTTCTCTATTCTAAGGTGACTGTGTTTCCCTCGGTTGACAATCTTTCCTCGCCTTTTGAAGGTTGCCAATTCAAGACTGCCTACGGCATGAAGGACATGGAACGTCATTTAAAAATTCACACAGGTAAGTGAGTCACACAGATCCCTCCTCTGAGCTAGGAGCTGTGGGTCCCGACAAGTCAGACACGTGATATGACCCAGAACCTTCCTGGTCATCACGGGGATACAAATAGAAGTTAAATAAAAATGAGATGCTGCTTCCACATGTGATTTTGGCAGGAAATGTTTAGAGCAAGAAAATCCAGTACTAGGACAGTTATAAGCGAACAGGAGAGGAACTGAGAATGGCGACAGCCGTTTTGAAAATTATTCTTCCAGAATTAATTGAAATTAAATGCACATCTTCTCCTTTTGAGGAGCTGATCCTATAAAAGTGTGTGTGTGTGTGTGTGTGATAACTGGTAAAAAGAGGAAAATGGGGGGAGAATAGTAGCTTTTCATTTATTTCATTTCTTTACCCTATATCATTGGATATGATGAGTGTGTGTTATTTTTGCATTCAGAAGGGGGAATTTAATAAAGAGTTATTTTTTAAAGACAGAAAAAAGATTGATGCCTGGAAAAAGAACACTGTGATTACTTCTGATGATTTTAGTTTTCTTCAATATGTTATTTTTACGTCTCGTAGACTTTTTGCATGGAGGAGGAATAGCTTTTAGACTATTTTAAACAAAGTATTAGATGCTCATAATTCAAATGATACAGACGTGTAAATTGAAAGAGTACCAGTGTGGATCAGGGAGGGACACGCTGAAATTTGGTGTGGGCATCACCCATTGCCAAGGTTTTGCTATTTAGCCTCAGCCTTTGGAAGATGAACTATCCGGCAGTGGTCTCCATAGTCCTTGGCCGTGGCCAGTGATTGCCTTGTTGCACTGGGGTCTCCATCATATCTGATCAGCCTCACAGCATCTGTCATTTGGATTTCTTCTAATTATCAGAATCTGACGTTACTATGTTTCAGGTATTGGTAAGCATTCTCAGTGTAACAAGCAATGAGTCTCTCCTGGCGGGCTCCCTTTGGTGGAGCTCCATCAGTCACGCATACCACATTCATCATTGCCAGAGTAAAGTGCTATCATTATTCATGATGATTGGGGAAGCATTATGAAAATATAAGTGAGGACAGCAACCTGAAGTCCGTGGCAGCACATCTTCAGGAAGCATCTTCTGCGCATGGTTAGCCAAGCTTGGGTTTGTCAGATAGATTCTGTATGACTGCAGCATCTCCGTCAGCATCTTCAAGTCAGACGGTTGACAAGGTGTCCTCACCTTAGCTACTTTCAGAGAGGAGGGCGTGGCCAGGAGCAACCGGGCTCTTTACCAGCAGAACTGGCCAAAAACCATCCAGCTCCACCACCATCCAGCATCCACTCAGTGCCGCAAAGACACAGGCTGGCAACCACAGGAGCTGTTTAGCAACTGACAATAATGAGAAAGTAGTGTTCCTGGACTTTTGAATTCGACTATGAACATTTTTAATAATAAGAGTGTGATCTTTAATACACTTGGAGATGCTTTCTTAAATCCCAGGTGTTTACTCTGTGGCGATTGTCATCAGCTTTGGCTGCAGTTGATTTTAGCTCTTGGCTGTTTAGGATTTGGCCAAAATACATGTTTAATATATAAGGTAAAAAGTGAAAATTCTTATTCACCACCCACCTCATCATCTGACACATGCCCAAAAGTCACCAAATCTTAGTAGTCCAGTGTGTGTCATTAAATTTTGGCTTACCTATACCGGGCCTACACACAGACACACACAATTTGCTTTTTCCATCTTTTATTAAGTTAATATTATGTACCTATCACTGCAACCTGCTGTTTCTCATTTAATGTTGGACATTTTTCCATGTCATTATATATGTATCTACGTCATTCTTTTCCATGGCCAAGTAGGAAATTGGTTTAGTAATACACAGTACATCCATGCAGTGAAATACTTCATTTAAAAAAAGAAAATCACGTTGTAGAAACTTAATGATGTGAAAATGAAATATTGTAAGTACCAGAAAGCAGTCAATGGGGAGGCAGTGCTGGATTTGGCTAAGAAAATAAGAGTTTGGGTACTAATCCCACTTGTTGAGAGGATTAAGTAAAATCACTCAGAGGCACAGTGCTTTTCAAAAAATAAGTATTTCAGGTGACTTTGGCCAAGAATATTTTTGTTCCCCAAAATGTACACATACACATACAGAAATAATTGGAAAAATAAGCAGTAGTTCATGGGTAGCAAGTTGACTTGTGTGTTAGTGAGGACCCATTAAGCTGCTGTTACAAAGAATCCCAGACACCAGCTCATACAAGGTAGAGGTTTATGTCTGTCACACTGTCCAGAGGTAAGCAAGTGGTCTGAGCAGGTAGGCAGTTCTGTCCTAGGAGATCATCCAGGGACTTAAGTTCCTTCTGTGTCATTAGAGTACATTCGGTTACGTTATCCACCGTCTGCAGGTGTGCTGCCCTCGCCTGTTGACCCCTGTGTCTTGGTAACAGCTGGCAAGTCAGGTGGAAAGAGAAAACGTATGAGGCAAGCAATTTCCTTTTATGAAGGACACATTTACCTTCTCTGCCATTTTGACTGATGAGGACTTGGTCTCAGAGTCACACCTAGCTGCAAGGGAGGCTGGAAAATGTCTTTAGCTGGTCAGCCATGAGTTCTCCTTAAACTAGAGATTCTGAGTTTTAGGGTATGTCTATTATGAAAAAGAAAGAAGAACCAATGGATGTACAAGATAGTGTTTCTTATTTTACTTAGCTGTACTTTAAACATTTGAGTTGCCATCTATTTTTAAATAATAAAGAATTCATATTCAATGTAGGAAAAATTAGAAAATATGAATAAGCAAAACAGAAGAGATCCCCCCTCTCCCAAGATGTTCTCTCTTTGCCAATCATCCATCTAGTGCAGAGGGGGTTTTTAAATATTCTTTGGTGACTGTGTTTTACTCTTTTTATAAGGCAGCGGGAAATAAGCCTTTTTCCTTTTTCACCTTGTTTCCTGATGCCATCTGTGCACGTGTGAAGGAGACAAACCCCACAAGTGTGAAGTCTGTGGCAAGTGCTTCAGCCGGAAGGACAAGCTGAAGACCCACATGCGGTGCCACACAGGCGTGAAGCCCTACAAGTGCAAGACGTGTGACTATGCTGCCGCCGACAGCAGCAGCCTCAACAAGCACCTGCGGATACACTCGGACGAGCGGCCCTTCAAGTGCCAGATCTGCCCCTACGCCAGCCGCAACTCCAGCCAACTCACCGTCCACCTCCGATCCCACACAGGTTAGTCCTTCGTGTGGTCCTCGCGCTACCCTCCCAGTTTCCTATTGCTTCAGTCACAAGACCGTAAAGCACGTAGTCGCAACCTGGGTAAAGGAATCGGGGATGTTTGGTCACCCCATGGTTTGCAGTTTTGCTTTTCGTCTGCTCTGAAGTGCATTTCTCAGTAAAATAGGGGAAAACATCAAGGTTATAACTTTACGTATATCTTTATGCAGCTTTATAACTTATTTACTAGTAAAGTATTTAAATGAGGAGGTGCACTAAATAAAAGAGATACAAACAATGCATTTTTAATAAATTGTATAATGTATGGTTAGGCAGTTCAGTCATTTTTTTAAAGTATATTCTGATCGGTTCAGCATGAGACAGCTTGA